>NW_027362761.1:648814101-649414101 GCF_046119375.1 Phyllobates terribilis | reverse complement strand
TTTCTGTATTTTCATGAATATGAAAATTGTACATTCACACTGAAGGCATCAAAACTATGAATTAACACATGTGGAATTATATACTTAACAAAAAAGTGTGAAACAACTGAAAATATGTCTTATATTCTAGGTTCTTCAAAGTAGCCACCTTTTGCTTTGATGACTGCTTTGCACACTCTTGGCATTCTCTTGATGAGCTTCAAGAGGTAGTCACCGAATAGTCTTCCAACAATCTTGAAGGCGTTCCCAGAGATGCTTAGCACTTGTTGGCCCTTTTGCACTCACTCTGCGGTCCAACTCACCCCAAACCATCTCGATTGGGTTCAGGTCTGGTGACTGTGGAGGCCAGGTCATCTGGCGTAGCACCCCATCACTCTCCTTCTTGGTCAAATAGCCTTTACATAGTCTGCAGTTGTGTTTTGGGTCATTGTCCTGTTGAAAAATAAATGATGGTCTAACTAAACGCAAACCAGATGGAATAGCATGCCGCTGCAAGATGCTGTGGTAGCCATGCTGGTTCAGTATGCCTTCGATTTTGAATAAACCCCCAACAGTGTCACCAGCAAAGCACCCCCACACCATCACACCTCCTCCTCCATGCTTCACGGTGGTAACCAGGCATGTAGAGTCCATCCGTTCACCTTTTCTGCGTCGCACAAAGACATGGTGGTTGGAACCAAAGATCTCAAATTTGAACTCATCAGACCAAAGCACAGATTTCCACTGGTATAATGTCCATTCCTTGTGTTCTTTAGCCCAAACAAGTCTCTTCTGCTTGTTGCCTGTCCTTAGCAGTGGTTTCCTAGCAGCTATTTTACCATGAAGGCCTGCTGCACAAAGTCTCCTCTTAACAGTTGTTGAAGAGATGTGTCTGCTGCTAGAACTCTGTGTGGCATTGACCTGGTCTCTAATCTGAGCTGCTGTTAACCTGCAATTTCTGAGGCTGGTGACTCTGATAGACTTATCCTCAGAAGCAGAGGTGACTTTTGGTCTTCCTTTCCTGGGGCGGTCCTCATGTGAGCCAGTTTCTTTGTAGCGCTTGATGGTTTTTGCAACTGCGCTTGGGGACACATTCAAAGTTTTCCCAATTTTTCAGACTGACTGACCTTCATTTCTTAAAGTAATGATGGCCACTCATTTTTCTTTACTTAGCTGCTTTTTTCTTGCCATAGTACAAATTCTAACAGTCTATTCAGTAGGACTATCAGCTGTGTATCCACTTCTGCACAACACAACTGATGGTCCCAACCCCATTTATAAGGCAAGAAATCCCACTTATTAAACCTGACAGGGCACACCTGTGAAGTGAAAACCATTTCCGGTGACTACCTCTTGAAGCTCATTAAGAGAATGCCAAGAGTGTGCAAAGCAGTCATCAAAGCAAAAGGTGGCTACTTTGAAGAACCTAGAATATAAGACATATTTTCAGTTGTTTCACACTTTTCTGTTAAGTATCTAATTCCACATGTGTTAATTCATAGTTTTGATGCCTTCAGTGTAAATGTACAATTTTCATAGTCATGTCTTCCCTGCCGCGCATGCGCAAAGCGCCGCTCCCAATACAAGGGCTGCGGCACAGTGCGGGCCAGGGAGAAACACAGCGCGCTCCATGGGAGCGGCGCTTTGCGCATGCAAAGCAGGGGAGACTGCAGGGCACGTCACAGCGCCCTGTGATGTGCCTGGGAGGGGAGGAAGATGATAATTTAGCCCAGAGGTGGGTATTAAGCTGCATAATAAGCAGATAGGAGGGGTTTGCTTGGCGTTCCCTGGAAGAAACTTTATAAAAGAAGATTTCTCTGGAATCAGACCACTGCTATTGGACATACGTTGGTATACATTTACTTTTCTATACCCTGTATGGCCATAGTAGTGGTCTGATATCACCCAGGGGGGTGACAGATTCCCTTTAAATCTTTGTTCATGCCATGATGTACTTCTACAAATGTGTTGTTAACATCAAACTTTGAAAGATGAAACTTTGATAGATCACTGTTTAAAGAGGACCTTCAGCACAACAGACATCTCACACACTGAAAACAAGGAGTTTTTCTAGCTAAAATACTTTATTGAAATTACACGCAAAAAAGCAAAGTGATTAAACATGCATGGGATGACTCCACAAAGTGTTTTAGCAACTACACAATACATATATTTAGTATCAAAAATAAGTATATTGATATGAATGCACAAATCAAATAGATTATAAATAATAGACACTATGGTCAGTATACAACATAGTACCAAGTACAGAGCATATCAGCAGCAATACATAAATTCGTATTTGTGTCTAGTATATGGCAATAATGCTCTTACCAGTCAATATCCATTGCTTGTTGCTACCAAATTATTGCACAGGTTTGCCCAACATACGTTTCGCTGACATAGATGTCGCTTCCTCAAGGGGGTGCGACCCTGGAAAAAAAAACACCTATGTTTACGTAAGTAAACTTCCCTGAAGAGTTGGGATTTCTCTGTGTTGTCAAAGGTTTGGCACAGTCAGCAATTAGTGATGTTAGTACCACTGATGTCGTTAGTGTGCTGCAAATGTCTGTTAGGCCAATTCTAATACGATCACATCTAAATGTATTTTATGACGTGGTCTAATAATCCTATACAGTTGACAGAGAAACATGCTTGCTTAATACTTGGTCTAAGCCAGCTTATTGAAGCCTGTTTTTTTTTCCGATAGATGTAATGTCTCTGAAATCCCCGTTATTTATAAAATTCATGTTCTTTGGATCAACTACAATCCTACACATTCTTTATTGCCAAAAATCTTAGGGGTTTAAGATAAAATGCCATTTTTGCATCTGTTGTATCCTTCTACTTATTTTATAGTGTAACAGTCATTTACATTTTTATTTCAGAAGTCAATAGTACACATGAAAATAAGCAATTTAGTAATAGATCTTAGCAGAGACATCTGCTTCTTTCTCCTGGGCTGGTCATTCGTTCTCAAAATTCTCATATCACAGGTAAAATCTGCATCCAGTGAAGGCACTGTTACATTACTGAGAGAAGAGATGGCAGAACTGTCTCTAGCGCCACCCTCCGTCTAAATAGAATCCAATCGGCACCAACTGCCTTCGGCCAGATCAGTGATGTAACAATGTGTCTTCACTGAATACAGATTCTATCTCAGAATTTAGTTTTGATAATGAATGATCAATTCTGTCAAAGAAAGAAGCGGTTTTCTCTAAAATATATTACAAAGTTACTAATTTTAGTATGTACTATTGATTTGTGAAATAAAAATTACAGTGGTTACTCTCTAAGTTTGTCTATGACAGGTTTGTACACTGTAAATGCTTGACATGTAAAGTATATTATAAGCAAATAATATTTGGTTCTTTCTAGAATCCCTTCCACCTGCGTATGGATACTCGAAGCTCAGTTGGCTCTCTCATGGAAATTTTAGGTAGTGTGTTACAAAACAACAGCTGGGAGGAACTTCTGGTTATTACCTGCCACCCATGGGAAACAGCGACAATTCTTGACTATCTGACAACTAATACTAGTATGATGACCCGTGACATCCTCAACATTCGCTCCCTCAATGATTCTGCTATAGGAATTTACCTGCATCATCGCTTTAAAGATATTAAGGATCTTGAGATTCCTTTGCTCCTGCATGGATGTGACCCACACAAATCTTCTTTAGTTTTCAAGGCTGCTCAGGACAGTGGCTTGGAAGTACAAGAGTTTCATTGGATGGTTGGACAGCCTCTCAAAGTGGAAGAGATGCAGACTCATGGAATGCCCCCTGGGTTACTGGCTTACGGACAGGTCAGCCGACCAAGCTTGGAAAAGTTTATAAGAGATGCAGTAGGATTAGTTACCCGGGCAATCACAAGGGCAGTGCAAGTGAGACCAGATCTTGCTCTTATTCAGACAATGGTGAACTGCAATGACAAACAGACATCACAAACTGAATCTTCTGGTATGTACCTTTCTAGGTGAGTAACAGTCTTTAATATAGAGTGCATACTTAAAATACAATTGTAACTATCCAAGGTTTAAAGGTTTGGGGTATTCTGTAAAAGTCAGAAGGCTGGTGAAACCTAGGATTTACCGGTCAATCTGGACATTTACCGAGGCCGTCGGTAAAAGCTCAAAATGAAACGTAAAATTGGACTTTTACCGGTGAAGTATTGGTAAATCTTAACATTTCTCAACAGCGTTGGTAAAAGTCAAATGTATTCCATATAAACGAACGATTTTGGACTTTTACCTGGGCAAATTGGTAAATCTTTACATTTACCAGCATGTGTTGGTAAAAGTAACTACCAGCATGTGTTGGTAAAACTGCGCTTACAACCCTTCTCAGCTACATTTACCAAGAAGCCGTGGTAAATGTGCACATTTACCAACTGCGCTTGGTTAAAGTCAGATGTTCCATCTTCACACCTGATATTTCTGACTTTTACCATGCTCGACGGTAAATGTGAACAATGTTAACATTCAATTTTACTTCTCATTTTGAGCTTTTACCGACTGCCTCGGTAAGTGTCCAGATTGACCGGTAAATCCTAGGTTTTACCGGCCTTCTGACTTTTACAGTAACATATACATTAATAATAAGGATAACATGAGTTATTTTTTTATCAGGATGTTTTCTTAAGAAGCTAAAAATAATGACCTTCAGAAAGACTGATGTAATCAGCCTAGATAGGCACTGAGGCTCACAAACCTGGAGAAAGGCTTTTAGCATAAGGTTGCTAAGAAATGATATTTTTAAAATCATGTTAAATAGGTATTGCGAGAGGAACATATATTATGGAAAAAAAAGCATTAAAAATATAACACAACAAATGTAATTAAATATAAAGTAATATCCGAAAGGAAGCTTTTGAGTTTGAGGAACAAGCCATTATTATAATTGCAATACAAAGATGAGAAATTATAGAATTTTCAAATACAGGAAAAATGGAAACCGTGTCAGGAGAGTAAAACTGATTTTACATGTATAATAAGAATATTAAATATAACGGAGCAGTATAAAGGAAAAGGCAATTTCTCAATTTGCTCACTAAATGTCATCCACCTCAACCAGAAAGCACAGAACTGCCTTAACCCCTTCACCCCCAGGCCATTTTCTATTTTGGCGCTTTCGTTTTTTGCTCCCCTTCTTCCCACAGCCATAACTCTTTATATTTTGGTCAATATGGCCATGTGAGGGCTTATTTTGTGGGACGAATTGTACTTTTGAACGATGCAGTTGGTTTTACCATATTTTGTACTGGAAAACAGGAAAAATAATTCCAAGTGCAGTGAAATTGCAAAAAAAGTACAATTCCACAGTTTTTTTTTTTCCTACCATGTTCATTAAATGCTTAAACTGACCTGCTATTAAGATTCTCCAGGTCATCGCGAGTTTATAGATACCAAACATATAGATTTGTATTTAAGTGGTAAAAAGAAATCCTAAGTTTGTTTTAAAAAAACAAACAAAACCCCCCGCTATTTTATGAGACCCGTAGTGTCAACATTTCTTGGGATCTGGGGCCAGGTGAGGGCTTATTTGCACGCCGAGCTGTTGTTTTATTGATACTATTTTGGGGTAGATACGATGTTTTGATAGCCCGTTATTGCAATGTTGCGGTGACCAAAAAAACATAATTCTGGCCTTTTGATTTTTTTTTGTCATTACACAGTTTACCGATTATATTAATGGATCAGGCAATTCTGAAAGAGGCGATACCCAATATGTGTATATTTAACCCCTTTACCCCCGAGGGTGGTTTGCACGTTAATGACCAGGCCAATTTTTACAATTCTGACCACCGTCATTTTATGAGGTAATTACTCTGCAACGCTTCAACGGATCCCCCTGATTCTGAGTTTGTTTTTTCATGACATATTGTACTTCATTATTGTGGTAAAATTTCTTCGATATCACTTACGTTAATTTGTGAAAAAATAAAAAATTTGGCGAAAATTTCGCAATTTTTAAAATTTTAATTTTTATGCCCTTAAATCAGAGAGATATGTTACACAAAATAGTTAATAAATAACATTTCCCAAATTTTTTTTTAGTAGGGAGCTATAAGGATTAAAAGTTGACCAGCGATTTCTCATTTTTACAACAAAATTTACAAAACCATATTTTTTAGGGACCACATCACATTTGAAGTGACTTTGAAGGGCCGTTATGAAGAAAATACCGAAAAGTGACACCATTCTAAAAACTGTACCCCTCAAGGTGCTCAAACACATTCAAGAAGTTTATTAACCCTTCAGGTTCTTCACAGGAATTTTTGGAATGTGGAAGAAAAAAATTAACATTTAACTTTTTTCACAAAAATGTTACTTTAGACCCAAATTTTTTTCATTTTCGCAGGGGTTACAGGAAAAAATGGACCCCAAAATTTGTTGTGCAATTTCCCCTGAGCATGCAGATACCCAATATGTGAGGAAAAAACACTGTTTGGGTGCACAGCAGGGCTCGGAAGGGAAGGAGCGCAATTTGACTTTTTGATTGTAAAATTTGCTTGAATAATTAGCGGACGCCATGTTGCGTTGGGGGAGCCCCTGATGTGCCTAAATAGTGGAAACCCCACACAAGTGACCCCATTTTGGAAACTGCACCCCTCAAGGATTTTATCAAGGGGTATAGTGAACATTTTGAACCCAGAGGTACGACACAGAATTTGATAACATTAGGTCATCATATTGAATAAGTTGTCATTAGTCTTGAGTGCAAGTGCTCGCTATTTGAGTTTGCATCGGGTGCTCAGGTATGCACCAAGTATTGGGGGTGCTCTAGAGACATGCTCGAGTCCCTACCCGCATGTTTCACGGTTATTAGACACCCAAAAAAAACATGCGGGGATCGCTCGTGCATGGCAGGCAATCCCTGCAAGGTTTTTTTTGGCTGTATAACAGCTGCAAAACATTTGGGGTGGAGACTCGAGCATGTCACTCGAGCACCCACTATACTCGGTGCATACCCGAGCACCCGATGCAAACTGAAGTAGCGAGCACTTGCGCTCAACATTGGTCGCCATATCATTGTCATTTTTTTCTTTACTTCTGAAAAAATCCCAACCCTAACCCTTGTCCAACCCTAACCCTTACCGTTATTTTTTACGACGTTCCTCATGCGGTATAAGTGATTAGAAGACTTTATTCTTTGGGTCGGTGCGATTATAGCGATGCCAGATTCATATTGGATTTTTATGATTGACAGCTGTCACACACTAAAAGACGCATTTTTTTGCACACTAGTTTTTTACATCTCCATATTTTGAGAGTTATAATTTTTCCATATTTCGGCCGACAGTCATGTGGCGGCTTGTTTTTGCGGGACAAGTTGACGTTTTTATTGGTACCATTTTCGGGCACGTAACATTTTTTGATCGCTTTCTATTCTAATTTTTAGAAGGCAGAATAAACAAAAACCAACAATTCAGGAATTGTTATTTTGAGGGTTTTTTATGCCGTTCTGCGTGTGGTAAAATTGATAAGGTAGCTTTATTCTTTGGGTCAGTACGTTTATAGCGGTACTACATTTATATATTTTTTTATATTTTGGCGCTTTTACACAATAAAAACTATTTTATAAAATTGTTTTTGCATCGCTTTGTTCTGAGAGCTATAACTTTTTTTATTTTTCGGCCGTTGGAGCTGCATGGTGGCTTGTTTATTGCGGGACAAGATGATGTTTTCAGTAGTACCATTTTTATTTACATTCGTCTTTTTGATCGCGTTCTATTCCATTTTTTGTTAGGCGGTATGAAAAAACAGTTTTATGTTTAGTTTTTTATTTATTTTTTTATCGTGTTCACTAAAGGGGTTAACCAGCAGGACAGTTTTATAGGTCAGGTCATTATGGACGCGGTGATACCAAATATGTGTACTTTTATTGGTTTATTTTTTTTTCATAAGATTATTTATGGGTAAAAAGATATAGATATAGATATAAATATATATATAGATATATATATATTATAAAAAAATATTTTTTTGTTCACATTGTCCCACTATGGGACTTTCACTTTTTGCAGCCTCACCGGCTGCATGGCATAGAGAGCAGCAGCTCCCTATGCCATGCTGCCTGTCAGCTCTGCACAGGGAGAAGTTGCTTTGGTCGTGCACTGCGCATGACCAAAGCAACTTCCTGCCTCCTGGTGTCCCGGATGTTGTCATGATGACGTCGGGTCACTATGGCAACATCCGGGACCGGACTCAGACGCCGCTGGACGCCGGCAGAGAAGATAACTATAGCGTTTACCTCCTCTTGCCACCGGAATGCTGCGATCGATTTCGATTGCAGCATTTTGGGGGTTAATGTGCCTTGAGCGGTGCTGGACTGCTCCCTGCACATTGTCACAGCTGACATCCGGTACTATCAGCTGACACCCGGCGGCTATCTCGCCCGCACAGATACGTATTAATACACCCTGGGCCAGAAAGGGGTTAAAAAAATATATATATATTTTGAATGGGGCAAAAAAAATGATTTAAACTTTTATATTGTAATTTTTTAAAAACAATTTTTTTCTTACTTTTTACATGCTTCAATAGTCTTCATGGGAAACTAAAAGCTGCAATCATTTGATCGCCTGTGTGTAGCAGAAATGGCAATCAGGTGTCTCTCACCTGATTGTATCACATTTATTATGCGGTAGCGCTACCTTTCTTTCCTTTTCCCCAAAGGATTTCCATTACTTTTATATTTTCTGTTGGACAATTTCTCTGGAACCAAGAGGATCTCCTAGTGGAGTTGTCTACAATCGAGGACGCACTTGGCGCATATACTCGAGTGTAAGACGAGGCACATAATTTTACCACAAAAAACTGGGAAAACTTATTGACTCAAGTATAAGCCGAGGGCGGAAAATGCAGCAGCTATTGGTAAATTTCCCCATCCTGGTTTGCATTGCCCCCTCATGCCCAATCCTGCTATGTATGGTACCCCTCATCCCCAATTCTGCTATGCATGGCCCCCCTATCCTGGTATACATGGCACCCCATCACTGCACACATGAAAAAAATACACTTCTACTCGCCTTCTTCCTCTCTGCTCCAGCGCAGCGTCCTGTTCTGCCAGCAGCTCATGTCAGCATCTGAGCAGCGCATGACGTCACAGGTGAGTTGTCGGGATATTCACTCCTCTCCACACCGGGACTATGGGCGTGGAGAGGAGTGAATATGCATTTTCTTTAATAGTCGGCACTATCAATTGCAGCCGTGGCTCAGCGATCCTGTGTGCCTGCTACTAAAAAGAATTAATAACTCTTCTCCACGACCATGGGTGTGGAGAAGAGTGAATATTCATTTACCTTTAGCAGTGGGCACACGTGGTAGCTGCAGCAGCTACTGCATGTCCCGCTCTGCCGCCGCAACCACCCCCACCACCACTATCCACCACTGGAATGTATATACCCAAGTATAAGCCAAGGGGGGCTTTTTCAGCACAAAAAAATAAGAAAAAGTCCGCTTATACTCGAATATACACACGTGGTCAAAATTGTTGGTTGTTTAATGAAAGAAAAACCCACAATGGTCACAGAAATAACTTGAATCTGATAAAAGTAATAATAAATTAAAAATCTATGAAAATGAACAAATGGAAATCAGTCAATGCTTTTCAACCCTGCTTACACAGAATTTAAAAAAAATAAATAAACTTATGAAATAGGCCTGGACAGAAGTGATCATACCCCTGAAAATAATGTGACAAAAGGGACATGTTAAATCAAGTTGTGTCCACTAATTAGCATTACAGGAGTCTATATCTTGTAATCAGTCAGTGGGCCTGTATATAGGGCTTCAGATACTCACTGTGCTGTTTGGTGACATGGTGTGTATCACACTCAACATGGACCAGAGGAAGTAAAGGAAAGAGTTGTCTCAGCGGATTAGAAAGAAAATTCTAGACAAGCATGTTAAAGGTAAAGGTTATAAGACCATCTCCAAGCAGCTTGATGTTCCTGTGACTACAGTTGCACGTATTATTCAGAAATTTAAGATCCATGGGACTGTAGCCAACCTCCCTAGACGTGGCAGCAGGAGGAAAATTAATGACAAATCAAAGAGACGGATAATACAAATGGTAACAAAAGAGCCCAGGATAACTTCTAAAGAGATTAAAGGTGAACTTCAAGCTCAAGAAACATCAGTGTCAGATCGCACCATCAGTCGTTTGATCCAAAGGGGACTTCATGAGAAACAACCAAGAAGAACACCATTGTTGAAAAAAAATCATAAAAATTCCAGACTGGAATTTGCCAAACTACATGTTGACAAGCCACAAAGCTTCTGGGAGAATGTCCTATGGACATGAAGTGACCGCGGGCAAGGCCGCGCATTGGTATCTATGATCTGGCCCAGCAAGATCCCCACACACAGACTCCATCTTGATAACCATATCTTTACTCGTATACATTTTTAACAGCAAAGAAAAACAATAAATGACAACCGTAAATATGCACAGTAATAACGTGTACTGATAAGCTGACCCTCACTGTCCCTACTCACACGTTACCAGTCCTTTACTCCAGAAGGATGTGTCCCACGTCGCAGGCCTGTCTGTCTTTGCAGGAGGGCGTCCCAGCCGGAGAAAAAAACAGGAACAACAAATTACGCTGAAAGGAGGGAATTCTTCGGCCTCTCGCCAGAGGACCCGTTACAGTCTCTCTGATCCGGATAGCAGCTTTGGTGGATCCCTTATGTAGTCCACACTCCAGTAGCAGGGAGTGTAATAGCTGTATCCCTCAGCAGTGAAGAAGCTGGGGAAGGCCCCGAGGATATGGTGTCAGGTAAAAGAAATCCCGTTGAGAGTCTCTCCTGCGCCACGCACGAGGGCCTGCACACCGTCCTGGCTCTTTTCACAACCCACAGCAAACTCCTCGCGCGCTTTTTCCCGCTTCCCACTTTGGTCACGTGACTCTCTAGGGCCGGACACAGGAGGCTCAGTCTTTTTCTCTGTCATCACACCCTGTGCAGGTGCAACCTCTGGCCACAAGGTGGCAACATCATCCTGTGTAATCACTTCTGTAACAGGCTCTATATTAATAATCACAGAACAGCCAGAGCCGGCCAGCTCACTACAGACAGATGAGACAAAAATGGAAGTTTTTGTCAAGGCACATCAGCTCTATGTTCACAGATGGAAAAATGAAGCATATTAAGAAAAGAACTGTCCCTACTGTGAAACATGGAGGAGGCTATGTTATGTTCGGGGGCTGCTTTGCTGCATCTGGCACAGGGTGTCTTGAATCTGTGTACAATGAAATCTCAAGACTATTTAGGGATTCGAGAGAGAAATGTGCTGCCCAGTGTCAGAAAGCTTGGTCTCAGTCGTAGGTCATGGGTCTTGCAACAGGATAATGAACCAAAACACACAGCTAAAAACACCCAAGAATGGCTAAGAGGAAAACATTCTGAAGTGGCCTTCTATGGGCCCTGACCTAAATCCTATTGAGCATCTTTGGAAAGATCTGAAACATGCCGTCTGGAAAAGACAACCTTCAAACACGAGACAACTGGAGCAGTTTGCTCATGAGGAGTGGGCCAAAATACCTGTCGAGAGGTGCAGAAGTCTCATTGACAGTTACAGGAATCATTTGATTGCACTGATTGCCTCAAAAGGTTGTTCAACAAAATATTAAGTTAAGAAGAACCATCATTTCTGTCCATGCCCATTTCATGAGTTGAATTTTTTTTTAAATTCTGTGGAAGCAGGGTTGAAAAGCAATGTCTGACTTTCATATGTTCATTTTCAAAGCTTTTTAATTTATTACTTTTGTTAGATTCACGTTATTTCTGTGACCAGGGCTGGCGTCAGCACCCGGCCAAGTGCCGGGGCCCTGAGCAGGCAGGGTGGCCAACTGGCGGTCGCGCACCCCGTTGGGCTATGGGCGGAGGAGAGCGGTGTCAGCGCCCGCCCTTCTCCCCTGCTTGCTCAGGGCCCCGGCAGCCGGATACTTACCTCTCCCCGTGCCTCCTCAGATCCGCTGTCTTCCTGCTCTGCGCTTTCTGTGACGTCTCCGGTCAGAGGGCACAGTGACGTCTTTACACCGCGCCATCCCCTGAGCCGTCATAGGGAGCACAGAGCGGGACGACGCCAGCGACGATTGAGTCCAGACCTGAGTAGCGGCTGCAGGTGGGGAGGAGTGAGGTGAGTATTTGATTTTTTTTTTTTTTTTTTTTTTTTTTAATGTATGGAGGCATGGGGCATAATATGGAGGGGGTGACATCCTGCATGGGGCATTATAAAGAGAGGGGGGGGTGACATCCTGCATGGGGCATTATAAAGAGAGGGGGTGACATCCTGCACGGGGCATTATAAAGAGGGGGGGGGTGACATCCTGCATGGGGCATTATAAAGAGGGGGGGGTGACATCCTGCATGGGGCATTATAAAGAGGGGGGGGTGACATCCTGCATGGGGCATTATAAAGAGGGGGGGGTGACATCCTGCATGGGGCATTATAAAGAGGGGGGGTGACATCCTGCATGGGGCATTATAAAGAGGGGGGGTGACATCCTGCATGGGGCATTATAAAGAGGGGGGGTGACATCCTGCATGGGGCATTATAAAGAGGGGGGGTGACAGCCTGCATGGGGCATTATAAGGAAGGGAGGACAGCCTGCATAGTGCATTATGTGGGGGGTAACAGCCTGCATGGAGCATTATATGGGGGCCAGTATCCTGTATGGAGCGTTATATGGGGGCCAGTATCCTGTATGGAGCGTTATATGGGGGCCAGTATCCTATATGGAGCGTTATATGGGGGCCAGTATCCTGTATGGAGCGTTATATGGGGGCCAGTATCCTGTATGGAGCGTTATATGGGGGCCAGTATCCTGTATGGAGCGTTATATGGGGGCCAGTATCCTGTATGGAGCTTTATAAGGGGACCAGTATCCTGTATGGAGCCTTATATGGGGGCCAGTATTCTGTATGGAGCCTTATATGGGGGCCAGTATTCTGTATGGAGCCTTATATGGGGGCCAGTATTCCGTATGGAGCCTTATATGGGGGCAAGTATAATGTATGGAGCTTTATATGGGGGCCAGTATTCCGTATGGAGCCTTATATGGGGGCCAGTATTCCGTATGGGGCCTTATATGGGGGCCAGTATTCCGTATGGGGCCTTATATGGCGGCCAGTATTCCGTATGGGGCCTTATATGGCGGCCAGTATTCCGTATGGGGCCTTATATGGGGGCCAGTATTCCGTATGGGGCCTTATATGGGGGCCAGTATTTTGTGTGGAGTGATTCGCCGGTTTGTGAGCTATTGTGGAATTTACAATAGATATCGCTCATGTAATGTAAGAAGTGAAATCTTCGCATTGTACTATATATATATTTCTCTGCGGTATCTGTGCATCATGAATCGTGGTATGTATTAAAGGGGCCCACTGAGACTCTTTCGCCCGGGGCCTAGAAAAACCAGGAGCCGGCCCTGTCTATGATCATTGTGGGTTTTTCTTTCATTAAACAATGGGTAACAACAATTTATCGGTCGACCATGACAGCACCACGAGCGAGGGAATCCGCCCACCAAGGACAGGAAACCTACAGGCTTAAAAGGGGGCTGCCCTCCCTCTCGCCTCAGTTTTGTTTCCTGTCCTTGATGGAGGAAGCCGGTCGCAGGCGAAAGAACGTGGATGGCGACGGCTGTCGGTCCTGCGCCCCTGTCTGGGGACTGCAGCTCCAGCATTGGCCTATGCTCATGCGCCCCTATATGGGAGAGGCACAGCATCCTAAGCACTGGGGGTTCCTTTTGCAGTGGTGCTGCGCCCCTGTCTGGGGTGGCATCCCCTTTTCTACCTCAAGCCAGGTGCGCCTCCCGTGGGAGTGTAGGCCCTGGCTGAGCCCCAAAAGTGCGGTGGGGTCTGCATCCCGAGTGGGGGTGACAGCCCACTATCACCCTCCGTAAGTATGGGGAGGGGGGGGTGAGGGCCAAGGTGATTGTGTCCACTCGCCCTGCCCTGGGTGAATGCAGCGCGGTGCATCGCTAAAGCGCGGCTTACCTGAGGGAGCGCTGACAGCATGCGTCCTCGCGCGAAGCTCGTGTACTTCCGGGTTTCGGTAAGTCGCGGCCCGATGACGTCACCGCGACTCGGCGATCATGTGCCGGTGTCAAAAGAGCGCGAAATTCAAAAAAAAAAAATGGAAAAAGTGTGCTGATGCGCTGCTAGAGGGGAGGAGTCAATACCTATTTAAACTATCAGGTAACATGGCCCAGTGCTTCCCAAAGCTTCATTCTTTCATTATGGAGTCTGAAGGTGTCCAGTTGCAGCAGCAGGTGGAGCAGCCGCCATCTTCACCATCTCAGCGGCTGTCTGGGGAGCCCCAAAAAACGCATCACGCACATGGTTCTGGTAGCCGGTCCTCAGGAAAACGGAGCTCGGGGTCTAGGTCTGGTCACCATACCTCTGGTAGAACGGACCAATCTGCAGCCTCTAGGGAAGGCCCCCCGGCTGAGAAGGGTCCTTCCTCCAATCCGGTACCAGCTGTTTTTTCCCCTCCCCCATGACAGCACACCTTGAGAGAGGATCTGCCCCACCAAGGACAGGAAACCGTCTGAAATAAAAGGGCGGTACCTCTCCCTCGCTTCAGTTGGTTTCCTGTCCTTGATGGGGAACCTGTCTGGAAGAAAGAAGACTTACCTGGGTCTGTCCCGGTGTGGAAGAGCGGGCACTGGCCTATGCACCGGGTTCAGTATTCCAGAAGCGCCGTCCGCAGCTTCCCCTGGGGTCTCTGCGCCGAGCGGGGCGCACGCGGTGAGGCAGGCTCTGTCCTCCCGGAGACCGCGGCGCCGTCCTCCCCCTGCAGTGTGGAACGCTTCCGGGTGTGACGCGCCTGACGTCACGGCGCAGGGCACGCTGGGAGCGGCGCGCTGGGTGACGTCAGGAGGCGGCGCCGAACCAAGATGGCGGCGCCCATCGGAGCGTTCCAGGCCGGTTTTTTATTTATTTATTTTTTTTCAACGGAGCTCCGGCCTGAGGAAGGGGGAGGGCCCACAGACCGGAGGAGGCTGTATGGCCCTATATTTAAGTGGGGGGGGGAGCTATCCTGGAAGCGTGGTGCGCTTCTGAGACATGGCTGATCCAGATAGCCAGGAGCAGCAGCAGCAGCTTACCCCCCCCACCTCAGCAACAGAAAAAGCAGAGGGATGCATCGTATACAGACAGCCGCTCGAGTAATCGTAGTGGCAGCCGCAGGAGTAAGGCTTCGAGTGCCTCGGGACCATCCAGAATGGAATAATCGGTTCCGCGACAGCCTCCGAATCCGGTACCCGTTTGTGACCTCCGAGGGTGAGTGAGCTTCGTGAATGTCACTGGTTAATAACTGGAAGTCTCTTATGTGCTTCCTTTTTTTAGGAGCCTAAGAAGAGTAGTGCCAAGCAAAATCATAGAATGTGTGCCCTTTGCCAAGCTTCTCTCTCAGTAGAGTGGCAGAAACCACTTTGCCAGGGCTGTGTGACCAAAACCATAGCTGAGAATTCCCGGGATTTTGCTGCAGATTTCAAGTCCATAGTACATGCAGAAGTTCAGGGGTCCCTGAAAAGGTTCCTTAGAGGGAAGAAAAGGCCCCGTAGAGAGGTTTCCCCCGTCTCTGATTCCTCCCAGTCCGAGGAGCAGTGGGATTCATCGTCCTCTTCCTCATCGGGGGGCGGTAGACCCTGCTTCCCCATTGAGAATACAGACAGACTGGTTAGGGCAGTAAGATCAACCATGGGTCTGGAGGAAGAGAGAGCATCTAAATCCCGGGAGGACATCATGTTTGCGGGCTTGGGAGAGAAGAATAGACGCTCATTTCCGGTTAACAGTAAGATTCAGGGCCTCATTGACCGGGAGTGGAGGAGACCTGAGAGATCAGGGGCTTTACCCTCCTTCTCCAAAAGAAGGTACCCCTTCGAAGAGAAGGATGCGGAACCTTGGGATAAGATCCCCAAGGTGGACGGGACTGTGGCAAGGTCATCGAAAAGATCTTCCCTGCCCTTGGAGGACTCTGGCGTCCTAAAAGATGCCCTGGATAAAAGAGCTGACTCCTTCCTGCGCCACACGTGGGAGGCGGCGGCAGGTGGCCTAAAACCAGCGGTGGCTAGCACCTGTGTGGCGAGGTCCTTGATGGTGTGGCTCCAACAGCTGGAAGACCAGCTTAAAGATAAGAAGGTCTCCAGACAGGCAATACTTGCAGAGCTACCTCTAATACAAACCGCATCGGCCTTCCTGGCCGACTCTTCAGCTGACTCGGTCAGACTGTCAGCTAGGGCAGCGGGACTATCCAACGCAGCCAGGTGGGCCTTGTGGCTCAAAGGTTGCCCAGGCGACCTACCTTCGAAACAGAAACTGTGCTCCCTCCCATGTGATGGTAGACTCCTGTTTGGCCAAAAGTTAGAAGACCTGTTGGAAAAAGCAGGCGATAAAACCAAAGGGTTCCTGGGATTTTCGGGGGAACCAAGAAGATTTCGTTTTCGGAGGAGAAAATTTAACCGGGGTCGTCCTCCGGGAGACAAAAAGAAATGGGAAGCCAAGTCCAAAAAAGAATCGGCCTACATGTTTGGAGGACCATCCTAGAGTTCGAAGAGATCCTCCCAATGACGCCAGGCTGGAAGTGGGTGGAAGGCTTTCCCACTTTCTTCCAGCTTGGGATGCGATAACAGCAAACCCCTGGATTCTGAAAATTATCAATGGGGGCCTGAAGATCCGGTTCAGCCAGACCCCCTGGCGGACCTTTGTGGTTACCCCCCTACGAAAGGTCCAGGAAGAACAATTAGCCCTGGAAACAGAAGTGTTAGAGTTAGCAGGAAAGCAGGTGCTTCTCGAAGTACCAGCAACACAGAGAGGGAGGGGGTTCTATTCCCCACTATTCATGATAAAAAAAACAAACGGGCCTTAAGGACCATCATCAACCTCAGAAGTCTGAACCAAGTAGTAGAAAACCAGACTTTCAAGATGGAGTCAGTAAGCTCGGCAGTGAAGCTCTTACATCGCAACTGCTTTATGGCTGTAATAGACTTGAAGGACGCATATTATCACGTCCTAATCCATCCGGAGTATCAGAAGTATCTGAGAGTAGCCCTGTTTATTCAGGGGAAGCTGAGGCATTTTCAGTTTGCTGCCCTACCCTTTGGCCTCTCCATTGCCCCGAGAATATTTACGAAACTAATAGCAGAAGTGACAGCCTTCCTACGGATCAAGAATGTAGTGATCGTGCCATATTTAAACGACTTCTTGATAATAGGGAAAACAGAAGCCCACTGCTCCAGTCAGCTCCTAGTGGTCACGGAAGTGTTGCATCAGCTGGGGTGGTTAGTAAATTTCCAAAAATCAAGACTAACCCCCTCCAGGACTCAGACCTTTCTGGGTCTAATCCTAGACTCTCGTTGCCAAACCTGCTTCCTCCCAGAGGACAAAATCTGCAGGTTGATTGCATTAGTCTCGAAGGCCATTCAAGCTCCAGAGATGTCTCTGAGAGAGGCAATGTCCCTCCTGGGTTCTATGACTGCCTGTCTCCCAGCAGTAATGTGGGCCCAGGGGCATATGAGGCGGCTTCAGTTGGATGTCCTGTCAGCACAGAGGTCCTGCAACGGGCATTTAGAAGGCAGGCTCTCTCTCTCCCCACAAGTAGTAGATTCCCTTTCGTGGTGGACAGTCAGGGGAAATCTAACCGCAGGCGTTCAATGGTCCAGACCAGTAGATCGGGTAATTACGACCGACGCAAGCAGTTCCGGATGGGGGGGTCATCTGGCAGAACTCGCAATACAGGGTCACTGGGCTTACCACGAGGGGGGAGCATCCTCAAACTTAAAGGAGCTTTGGGCCGTAGAAAGATCCCTCAGGGGCTTCCTCCCTCACATCCAAAATCACCATGTCCAGGTCAGGTCCGACAACCGGACAGCAGTAGCCTATGTGAATCACCAAGGAGGGACAAGGTCACGCCCTCTGATGGTGGTGGCAGACAGGATCCTTGGTCTAGCAGAGCGAAACCTCCTATCCCTCAGCGCCCTTCACATAAAAGGGATAGAAAACGTGAAAGCAGATTTTCTAAGCCGCCATACCCTAAGACAGGGGGAGTGGGGGTTGAACCCGGAGGTCTTCCATCAGATTGTCCAGTTATGGGGGCAGCCAGACATAGACCTGTTCGCCACAAGGGCAAACAGAAAGGTGCAGAAATTTTGCTCCCTAAATCCGGCAGAAAATCCCCATGCCGTAGATGCCCTCCAGATTCCTTGGGGGTTCAGGAAGGCCTATGCCTTTCCGCCATTAGTGATGATTCCAGTAGTGGTGAGGAAGATCCGGGAGGAAGGCGCCAGGGTGATTTTGATAGCCCCTTTTTGGCCCAAGAGGCCTTGGTTCTCTCTGCTTCGGCTAATGTCGGTGTCAGATCCCTGGATTCTACCAGAGAGGCCGGACCTTCTCATGCAGGGACCAGTATTCCATGCCCAGGCCAGGGGGTTCCATCTTTGGGCATGGAATTTGAGAGGTCGCTATTGAGTAGCAAGGGGTTTTCACCAGGCTTAGTTTCTACTTTATTGGGGAGCAGAAAACCAATTACAACTAAGATTTATAGCAGGGTTTGGGCTAAATTCCTAGAGTTTATAGATATCCCGCTATCGAGCAAACCTCCGATCAGAGGGATCCTGGAATTTCTGCAAAAGGGGCGGGACCTGGGTCTAGCTACAGGGACCCTTAAGGTTCAAGTTTCAGCTTTGGGAGCACTCTACAATTGTAATCTGGCTGGGAATAGGTGGATCTCGAGGTTTATCAAGTCCTGTGCCAGAGCAGGACCGGTTAGATCCTTGGGTGTTCCTCCTTGGGACCTGAACTTAGTCTTGAACGCTCTTACTAGTGAACCATTTGAACCTCTACACAAGGTTTCTCCAAAAACTCTCACCCTTAAGACCATCCTCCTAGTGGCCTTAACGTCAGCCCGTAGGGTGGGTGATCTGCAGGCCCTTTCGGTTAATCCTCCTTACACACAAATCTTTGAGGATAGGGTCACCTTGCGGCCAGATCCAGCATACCTTCCCAAGGTGGTATCTAGATTTCACTGTAGTCAGGAGATTGTGCTACCCTCGTAATGCAGCAATCCCAAGAACCCAGGGGAAGTCAGGTTCCATAGCCTAGATGTTAGGAGGTCCCTGCTACAGTACATTCACATGACTAGTCTGTGGAGGAAAGACGGTTCTCTGTTCCTGGCCTTTCAAGGGTGTAGGAAAGGTCACGGGGTGTCCAAGGGTACCATCTCTAGGTGGCTCAGGGAGGCCATTTGCTTAGCCTATACGTCCACAGGGGTTCCAGCCCCGGACAATGTGAGGGCTCATTCCACCAGAGCCGTTGCAACCTCCTGGGCAGAGAGAGCAGACGTCTCGATCGAGCAGATATGTAGGGCTGCTACTTGGTCTACACCATCCACCTTCTTTAAGCACTATCGGTTGGATCTATCCTCTTCTGATCTCACCTTTGGGAGAAGGGTACTTCAGGCGGTGGTCCCTCCCTAGGGTGCTCATAAATTCTCCAAAATTCTCTCAAGGTGTGCTGTCATGGGGGAGGGGAAAACACCAAGGTTACTTACCGGTAGCCGGTTTTTCCTGAGCCCATGACAGCACCCGTAGTTTCCCCCCCTTATTTTTTCTATGTTTCTCACACCCTGGTGTGCACTGTTTGGGGTGGTGTGTATATGTATATTGTGGTTTTGGTTATGTGCCTAACCTGTTTAGGGAGGTCCTCTCAATGCTCTGTAAACAACTGAAGCGAGGGAGAGGTACCGCCCTTTTATTTCAGACGGTTTCCTGTCCTTGGTGGGGCGGATCCTCTCTCAAGGTGTGCTGTCATGGGCTCAGGAAAAACCGGCTACCGGTAAGTAACCTTGGTGTTTTCTTCCTGAGCCGCCTGGGTAAGTGATCTTCGAGTAAGTTCACTTAGTAATATGGTATCCCTTCTCCCCTTCTAAATTTTAACAGGGGAAGAAATGTACCGCCAAGGCAAGGCATATACAGTGTGCGCTATGCAAGTCTCTTCTTCCTGACTGATACCCTAAAAAGCTATGTCAGTTATGCATAAACCAGACACTGGCAGAAGAGGGTCCTGCTCTAACTTCTGGTTTAAAAACCTTAGTTAAAACAGATTCACAAGGTCCTCTCCAAGAGAGTTAAAGAGAACTCTGACTGTGACATCCCCTTAGTCTTGGATGACCCCCTATCCTCTCCCTATGAGTCGGATGCAGATAGTGCAGCCTTTTCCTCAGCTTCCTCCTCTGATAGTGGTGTGGGACAAAATTGCTTCCCCCTTGGTGAAGTGGACGGATTGATAAAAATGGTTTGGTCCACTATGGGCATCACAGAGGCCAGGCAGGAGAAGTCAGTCCAGGACGTTATGTTCGGGGGGCTGGGTCAAAGGAAGAGAAGGAGTTTACCGTTGAACGAAAAGATTCAGGGCTTAATCCTTACTGAATGGAAAAAAACGGAAAGGAAGGGCGCTCCACCTCCTGGGAAAAAGCCCCCAAGATAGATGTGGCCATTTCCAAAGCCTCTAAGAGTTCCTCCCTTCCGTTTGATGATATGGGAGCTCTTAAAGAGCCCCTGGATAGAAAGGCTGATTCTTTCTTTAGAGGGACCTGGGAGACTTCGGCGGGAGCCCTAAAACCCGCGGTGGCAGCTACTTGTACCGCCAGGTCCCTAATGATCTGACTGGACCAGCTTGAAGCCCATCATAAAAACAATACCCCCAGGAAGGAAATCATGTCTCTTCTTCAGGGGGCGGCAGCCTTTCTAGCGGACGCATCGGCAGATTCTGTCAGATAAGCAGAAAGGTCGGCCGCCATGTCTAACTCGGCCCGGAGAGCCTTGTGGCTAAAATGTTGGCCGGGGGACATTCATGCGAGGACAAGACTCTGCGCTATCCCTTGTGAAGGGGGACATCTTTTTGGGTCGGTTCTGGATAAGCTACTGGATAGAGCAAGTGACACAAAAAGGGGCTTTCCTAACCTCTCTGCCCCACGTACAAACGTCCTTTTCAGAAAAGGTTTCTACTTAATAAGCGCCAGAAGGGTCAGGATAAATGGGAAGACCATAGACCGAAAGGTAAAGGGCTCCTGTTCGGATCCTCTTCTGCTAGCCCAGGCCCCCGAAAACCGAGCCAATGACTCGCGGCCCAGGTAGGGGGGAGGTTATTGGGCTTCTTATCTGCCTGGACAAATATTTCTTCTAATAATTGGATCCTTGGTCTGGTAGGTTCCGGCCTGAGACTCGACTTTCAGCAAGTCCCTCGTGGGAGGTTCGTCCTGACCCCAAACAGGTCCTCAACACGGGAGCAGATGGCCCTACAAGTGGAGGTCCTGAATCTGGTCCATAAGGCCGTCTTAGTGGAGGTCCCAATAGCAGAAAAGGGACTGGGGTTCTACTCACCGTTATTTTTGGTCACTAAACCTAACGGATCCTTTAGGTGTATTATTAACCTTAAGGCCCTGAATACATTTTTGTTAATTCCCACCTTTAAAATGGAGTCCATTAAGTCTACTATAAAACTGTTTTCAGGCTGTCACATGGTAGTTTTGGATCTAAAGGACGCATATTACCATATCCCTATACACCGAAGCTTCCAAAAATACCTTAGAGTGGCCTTGGTCATAGGGGATGAAATTAAACATTTCCAATTTGTGGCCTTGACATTCGGTCTCGCTATAGCCCCTAGAGTATTTACGAAGGTGATAGCGGAGGTGATGGCTCATGTACGGGAACATAATGTGTTAATTATCCCTTACTTAGATGATTTTTTGATCATTGGGGACTCAGCCTCTCAATGTGTCTCCCATCTTAAATTGGTCTCCTCTATTCTGGAAGGCCTGAACTGGATTCTAAATCTGGAGAAATCCAGGGTAGTCTAGCAGTTCCTAGGTATCATGCTAGACTCAGACCTCCAGATGTGTTAACTTCCAGAAGCCAAAAAACAGAAGGTCAAAAGGCTGGTGGAAGGAGCTCTTGCGAACCCAGTCATGTCCCTTAGGGCTGCAATGTCCTTACTTGGTACCCTATCTTGTCTGCCGGGGGTAATGTGGGCACAATACCATTCCAGAGTTTTACAGTGGGACGTCCTACAGAATAAGGTCTCGTTACGTGGGCACTTGGAGAGACGGATGTTCTTATCTCCTCGGTCTATTGACTCTCTACAGTGGTGGGTGAATTTAGAAAACTTATCTCAAGGAGTTCCCTGGGTGGTCAGAATATCTGAAATAATTACAACTGACGCAAGTCTACATGGATGGGGGGCTCACTTGGGGGATATGATTGCCCAGGGGTTCTGGTCGGACGCTGAGAGAGCTCTTTCCTCTAATACCAGGGAACTACTGGCAGTTGATAGGGCTGTTTATCATTTCTTACCATTCCTTCACAATAAGAACATTAGGATCCTGTCCGATAATAAGATAGCAGTAGCTTATATTAACCATCAGGGGGGTACTCGTGCTGGATCGCTAATGAGTGGCGGATCATCGCTTTCAGATCTCGGAATGCCATCTCCTCTCTTTGACAGCCCTCCACATCAAAGGGAAAGAAAATTCAAAGGCAGACTTCTTAAGCCGTCATTTTTTAAGGCAAGGCGAATGGGAACTAAAACAGGACATTTTTTCCCTATTAGTCCGGAAATTGGGTCTTCCGGTGGTGGATCTCTTCGCCACAAAGCAAAACCGGAAGACAAAGGTTTTTTGCGCCCTAGATCCGAGAGAAAGGCCCCTGACAGTAGACTCTCTCCAAATCCCTTGGAACTTCAGTCTGGCCTATGCCTTCCCACTGTTAAACCTTCTGCCTATGGTGCTAAGAAAGATCAGAGGGGACAAGGCAAGGGTCCTCTTGATCGCCTCCTTTTGGCCCAAAAGACCCTGGTTCTCATGCCTGAGGAACATGTCCATCTCCTGCCCGAAGTTCCGGATCGCCTCAGCCAGGGTCCAGTGCTCCATCCGCGAGCTCCGGGCCTCCACTTGACAGCGTGGAATTTGAGAGGTCCCTGCTAGAACTAAAAGGGTTTTCCCAGAGTCTAGTATCTACTTTATTACGTAGTAGAAAGCCTGTCACTACCAAAATTTATGCAAAAATTTTGAACAAGTTTTTATCCCGTTACCGGTAAGTAACTAATCTCTTTTGACCACGTGTGTGTATATGGTAATTACATTCTTAGTCAAATCTGTGGGACTGACTACTAAAAGAACCGAATCTGTAAATGGTGATATCGAGATTTGTAAGAAAACTGCTGAAACTTTTTTCAAATTGGAAAAAAAGATTAAGTTAGAACGAAAACATCAATTTTAATGCTGACTTTTTGGAAATCTCTATGCAAAAATATCAGGTACCTAAAGGTTTAAAAATTAATATATCCTCCATTTTCCCTGTAGATGTAAAATTTGCCACAGAGTGGAACAACTATTTAGATACATGTTCCTTTGGTCTGACTAGAATTTTAATAACTATGCATCATGTATTTCCTTCAAAATCAATAGTACAATGTGAAACTTAATCTGATTTAGACAAATATATATCATTGCCAATTTTTGAAGATTTTACCCAGGAGTGACAGAGCTAATTGTCCTTAATGACCAAGCCAAATTTTACAATTCTGACCAGTGTCACTTTATGAGGCAATATCTCTGAAATTCTTCAACGGATTCCACTGATTCTGAGAATGTATTTTCATGACATATTGTTCTTCATGATAGTGGTAAAATTTTTGATATGACTTGCGTTTATTTGTGAAAAAAAGGCAAAATTTTTAACATTTTTGCAATTTTCAAACTTTGAGTTCTTATGCCCTTAAAAAGCAGAGAGTTATGTCACACCAAACAGTTGATAATTAACATTTCCCACATGTCTACTTTACATCACAACAATTTTTGCAACAATTTTTTTTTTTTGTTAGGAAGTTGGAAAAGTTGAAAGTTGACCAGCGATTTCTCATTTTTCCAACAAAATTTACTAAACCACTTTTTTTAGAGACTACATCACATTTGAAGTGACTTTGAGGGGTCTTTACGACAGAAAATACCCAAAGGTGAGACTATACTAAAAACTGCATCCGTCAAGGTGCTCAAAACCACATTCAAGAAGATTATGAACTATTCATGCTCTTCACAGGAGCTAAAGCAACGTGGAAGGAAAAAAATGAGCATTTAACTTTTTTCATAAATTTTATTTGCCTCCAATTTTTTTATTTTCACAAGGTTAACAAGAGAAAATAAACCACTATTTGTTGTGAAATTTCTCCTTAGCATGCTGATACCCCATATGTTGGGGAAAACCACTGTTTAGGCACACAACTCGGAAGGGAAGGAGTGCCGTTTGACTTTTTGAACGCAAAATTGGCTGAAATCTAGAACGGATGCCATGTCGCATTTGGAGAGCCCCTGATGTGCTTAAATAGTGGTAACCCCCCACAAGTGACCCCATTTTGGAAACTACACTCAAGGATTTTATCAAGGGGTGTAGTGAGCATTTTGAACCCAGAGGTACGGCACAGAATTTGATAACATTAGGTCGTCCTATTGAATGTTATTAGTGTTAAGCACAAGTGCTCGCTAGTTGAGTTTGCATCGGGTACATGGGTATAGACCATGTATTGTGAGTGCTCCAGTGACATGCTTGAGTCCTCATCCCACATGTTTTGCTGCTATTAGACACCCAAAAAAGCATGTGGAGATTGCCTGTGCATGGCAGGCAATCCCTGCGTGTGTTTTTTAGGTGTATAAACAGCCGCAAAATATTTGGGGCGGGGAATCAAGCATGTCACTTGAGCACTGGCAATACTCGGAGGATACCAAAGCATTTGCGCTGAACACTAGTAATCATATTCCCATCATATTTTTTTTTTTAAATCCTAACACAACCCTAACCCTAACCCAAACTGCAAAGAATGGAGAAAAAAAATGTATTTTATAATTTTTCTATCTAACTAAAGGGGTGACAAAGGGAGATTTTTCATATTTTTTTTTTGCTTTTGATCACTGTCAATAGGGTCTGTCACAGTGATCGAAAGGAACCAATAAAGAAAATTCCCTATTGTCACTGGGTAGCGGGTATATCATGCCAGAGGAGAGCGAAATCATTGTAACCGCTGGAACACTTTTTTTTTTTGGTTTTACTGATTGACGGCGATCTCTTGATGGGGGACCAGAAAAACCAGCCCTGATCATGTTCTCCAGGCTCTCAGCTACCCATGGTAGCTGAGACCCAGGAGAGTATCCGATGATGGGGGGGCACTACACGGTTATTCCTCAGCTCCGTTAAACAGCGGCGATGAGGAATAAGTACCCTTAAAGACTGTTGTGAAAAGCCTTATCGGCTGTTAAGGGGTTAAATAAAAATGCTATATCCAGACTCAAAACATTTGAGAAAAAATTAGCAAAAAAAAAAAAAAGCAAATTAATATGCGATTCCTTTGCTCAGAGGTAATATTGCATGTTTTCACACTGGCCAGCCTTTCTCGAACAAGAAACACTCTAAAACTCATACCACCCTATCATATAATACCTTTCACAACCATTCACATTCCCCTTCAATATGGTCCCGAACTCTTTGGAACACTTGATCCCCACCACACATTGCCAATAACATTAATACTATCACAACTGCTATAAATTCTTCTCACAATAAATCTTTGACCACTACCCCCACTCGATCATTCACCATTTCACATACTCCACATACAGCTGCCTCTTTCAATCACCCTCCTTCCCTATCTATCCCAATTCCTTCCCCCTCTTGCTCCCATTCAGTGTTTATTCGGTCGTCCATGACAGCACCACGTGAAAGAGAGGATCGGCCCATCAAGGACAGAAAACCTACAGGTTAAAAAGGGCGGCCCTCTCTTTCTGCCTCAGTTTTAGGTTTCCTGTCCATGATGGGAGACCTCGCAGGCTTACCTGCAGAAGATGGACTCCTGTCCCAGAGAGGGCCACAGCAGGTGGTTGGAGCCGGTCCGTCCCGGTCCTCTGGAGACGCCACGGCAGGGCTCATGGGGGCGATTCCGTGAGCGTTGCGGCAGGCGTGACATCGCCTCACGGGAGGTAGATGTCCGCCAGGTATGGGGCCGCTAGCGGTCTTCCTCCCCTCCCCCCCCCCCCCCGCTACCGCTTGCAGGAGATCCAGGTCGCGACTTCCGGTGCGCCGGGCAGGAAGCCCTGTGACGTCACCGGAAGGGGCGGGGCTCGTTTGAATTTTTTGGCGAGAGCAGCTGAACGCCGGGGAATTAAGGACCTGGCGGCGAGTAGCCCACCTGGATCCCACCTGGCCACCTGGGGAGGAAGACCAAGGAGCAGGTAACGCCCTCCTGGTTAAAAAAAAAAAAAAGGAAACACACACCCACACATGGTACCGGTATGGCCAGTATATAAAGGGTCTGGTAACATACAGAGGTGCTTCCCAGCCCATTCTTACATTGTAAGCTATGGAAGATTCACAGGAGCTGTCACCTAGGCAACAACATCTGCTGCAGGAGCAGCCCTCTGGGGAGCACTCACAACTAGTGGCGCAGCGTCATTCCCGGCTAGGGTCTGGTCGTACAACTAGAAGAGCTACCACTAAGAGCAGGAAGGACGGTCCGGTGCGGCGTGATTCCTCGCCATGCATGCTGGATTCTTCTGCTTCTACCGTACAGAAGGTTCTGTGGGGTGAGTGTAATTTTCGTGAAAGTTCTACTAATGTTTCCTCCTTCTTTCTATCTATGACTTTCTTTTAGAGCAAGAAATGTTCCTCGAAGTCCAAGCACAGAGAGTGTGCCTTATGCAGCTGTCCACTCCCTGATTCATATAGCAAAAGGTTGTATCAGCTTTGTATCAGCAAAATGATATCGGAGGAGACCCCAGATTTTTCCCTAGGCCTAAGAACTTTAATAAGGGAAGAAATAGGCAAAGCATTGCAAGGTTCAGAGTCTGGGCATATTCCTCAAGAAACCCAGCCGGGTTCAGACTCTGAGCTATCAGTCGCTTCCTCCTCCGCCTTCTCTTCCTCTGATAGTGAGCCAGACAGACATTGCTTCCCCCTGAAGGAGGTCGATGCCCTAGTAAAAGCCGTCCGATCTACAATGGGGATAGTGGACTCGAGGGTAGGGAAGTCAGCTGAGGATGTTATGCTTGGTGGTCTGGGGCTAAAGAAGAGAAGGGTCTTTCCAGTAAATTCAAGGGTGAAAGACCTCATTGATAAGGAGTGGAGAAAGCCTGACAAGAAGGGCCGTGTTCCTCCATCCTTTAAAAGGAAATATCCGTTTGAGGATGTTATGTGTTCCTCCTGGTTAAAAGCACCCAAGCTGGATGTTGCTGTTACCAAAGCAGCGAAAAGAACTTCCCTCCCGTTCGATGATATGGGTGCATTGAGAGATCCCCTAGACAGACGGGCTGATACTTTCCTGAAAGGGGCATGGGAGACAGCTGCGGGAGCACTGAGACCAACAGTAGCAGCTACCTGTACGTCCAGAGCCCTGATGGTGTGGGTTGAACAGCTAGACAGTCAGTTGAAGGATGGGACTTCTAGGAAAGACATTATTTCTTCCCTTCCACTGGTTCAGGGGGCGGCAGCTTTTCTTGCTGATGCATCTGTGGACTCGGTGAGGTTGGCAGCAAAGTCAGCAGCACTGTCAAATGCGGCTCGGCGAGCCTTGTGGATTAAAAGCTGGCCAGGGGATTTACAGACTAAGTCCAGACTGTGTACAATCCCGTGTGAAGGGGAATACCTCTTTGATCAGACCATGGACGACTTATTGGAGAAAGCGGGGGACCCTAAGAAGGGGTTTCCATCAGTACCTCTATCCTCCTTTAAGAGATCGTTCCCGAAGAGGAAATTTTTCCGGAAGAGATATTTCAGGGAGCAAGACAAGTCTGATGAAAGAGGTCGAAAAGGTAGAGGTCTACTCTTTGGTCCGTCTCCAAAAATTGAGCAGAAGACAGGGGATACACAATCAGCCCAGGTGGGAGGGAGATTGTCATTTTTTGTCCCAGCTTGGGAACAGATTTCTCATAGTAATTGGATTTTGAGCCTGATTAAGTATGATCTTAAGTTTCAATTTAAAGCATTGCCTCACAAAAGGTTCATGGTTGTTTCCTCCAGTTCTTCCCCAGAATGCCAGGCTGCCCTCGTTTCGGAAGTACAAACCCTAATCAGAAAGCACGTCCTGATTGAGGTTCCGGAAGCTGAAAAGGGTCTTGGTTTCTACTCCCCGCTCTTCTTGATTCCGAAACCGGATGGAAGTTACAGGACAATTATAAATCTGAAATCCCTGAATAATTTCCTTAAAATACACACCTTTAAAACGGAGTCTTTAAAATCCGTAATAAAGTTACTTTTTCCCCACTGCTATATGGTAGTGCTCAATCTCAAAGATGCGTATTACCATATCCCAATTCATAGTGATTACCAGAAATACTTGAGGCTGGCCATTGAAATAGACGGGGTGGTTAAACACTTCCAATAAACTGCACTTCCCTAAGGTTTAGCTATAGCCCCACGGGTTTTTACTAAAGTAATGGCGGAAGTTATGGCCCATATAAGAGAAAGGGACATTCTAATTATCCCTTACCTGGATGATCTCCTGATAGTGGGGAATTCGTTGGTTCAATGCGAGACCCACCTGCAGGAGACCATGTCGGTCTTAAAGAGTTTGGGGTGGTTTCTAAATTTAGAAAAATCTAGACTATCTCCACTCAAGGTACAACAATATCTAGGGGTCATATTAGATTCCAGGAAACAGCTATGTTGTCTTCCAGAAGAGAAAATTGATAGAATCTGGGAGTTGGTAGAACAATGTATACGTAAACCTTCTATGTCACTCCGTAAGGCCATGTCACTATTGGGAACCTTCACCTCCACTTTTCCTGCGGTTCGTTGGTCACAATTGCATTCAAGAGCCTTTCAGTGGGATGTGCTGTACAATAACGCAGCTTTAGAGGGGCATCTAGACCGCAAGTTTACGCTAGGTCCTCGTGCCATATGGTCCCTTCGTTGGTGGTTACGACAAGACAATCTTGCTAAAGGGGTTCCCTGGGAATGTAGTCCAACTGCAGTCTTGTCCTCTGATGCAAGTGCTACAGGTTGGGGAGCTCACTTTGAAGGGAAATTAGTGCAGGGAACCTGGTCAAGCAGTGAGCAACAGTTGTCATCAAATGTTAAGGAGCTTCTGGCGGTGCAGCATGCGTTCAACGAGTTCCTTATATATTTTCAGGACCAGCATGTCCGTGTACTCTCGGACAATCCAGTCACGGTAGCTTACATAAACCACCAAGGGGGAACCCGCTCAAGAAACTTGATGAGGGTAGCGAACGCACTTCTGCTGAAAGCCGAAGATCACTGTCTCTCTCTTTCAGCTACTCCTCTAAAAGGCAAGGAAAACATCACAGCGGATTTCCTCAGCCGTACTTCTGTAAAAGGAGAGTGTTCCCTAAATACACAAATATTTTCCGGAATCGTAGAAATGTGGGGCCTTCCGACTGTGGACTTATTCGCAACAAGAGCCAATCGGAAAGTGGAAAAATTTTGTTCCTTAGACCCCAGAGAAGGACCCCTGGCAGTGGACGCCTTTATGGTTCCCTGGAGGTTTCCTCTGGCATATGCCTTCCCTCCCATGGTCCTGCTCCCAGCGGTGATAAGAAAGATCAGGGCAGACTGGGCCAGAGTGATACTCATATGCCCCTTTTGGCCCAAAAGACCGTGGTTCCCTTGTCTCCGGAAGATGTCCATATCAGATCCCTGGGTTCTTCCGGAGATTCCGGACCTCCTCACTCAAGGGCCACTTTCCCATCCTCCAACCCCGAGTCTACATTTGACGGCGTTGAATTTGAGAGGGTGTTATTGACCAACAAAGGATTCCCCGCAAATGTAGTGAATACTCTCCTGGCTAGCAGAAAACCTGTTACCACCCGTATTTATGCCAGGACCTGGAGGAGATTTGTAAGGCTGCCACTTGGTCTTCTCCCTCTACTTTCTATAGGCACTATAGATTGGATCTGTGTGGCTCTGCAGATCTCACTTTCGGGAGAAGGGTGCTTCAAGCTGTGGTCTCTCCCTAATTTCCTTCGTCTCTGTAATTCTCTCACGTGGTGCTGTCATGGACTACCGAATAAAGCCTTAGTTACTTACCGGTAACGGGATTTTTCGGAGCCCATGACAGCTCCCGTATATTCCTTCCCTTCACTGGTGTTGTGCACTCCTGTAGATTTGATTTCTTTTTGTGCACCCTTGTGGGAAATTGATGAAAAGTAATGTACTTAATGTGATTATGTTTTGTTATAACTAACCTTGGCGGTACTCTCATGCTCTGTTAACTAAACTGAGGCGGAAAGAGAGGGCCGCCCTTTTTAACCTGTAGGTTTCCTGTCCTTGATGGGCGGATCCTCTCTCTCACGTGGTGCGGTCATGGGCTCCGAAAAATCCCGTTATCGGTAAGTAACTAAGGCTTTTCCTTCTCTTTTGACCACTTCTGTCTCACTACCAACTCGGATACCGTCTTTGAAATCCCCTACATTTGATCCTATGGAACTTTAACTTGATCTGAGTGAACTCACTCTCCATGATCATTCCTATCAATCTTCCACTCAATCTATGGTCATTTTACATCCACCATCACCGCACATTCCTCTGCCTTCTCCATCTCCTAGTTGCACTAATTCTCATACCACGAATTGGGACCCATCCTCCGTCTCACACTCCACACACACCAACGAATCAGAGCACTCATCACTCTCCTCCCCCTCTCAGATGTGCGCCTCTGAATTGGAACATGATAAAATATTTTGGCCCGCCACCCCCTTCCACTATTTGCAAATGAAAAGAAAGGTTAGAGGAAAGCGAGGAGGGAGAACACACAATAGAAAGTCTACAAACTATAAAGATATTTCATATTTTTAATTATGTTCTCATCCAAGGTGAGCTTGCTCTTTTGAGTAATGTTCTAAATTTTTGTTCTTCCCAAAGTATAAATGACTTTCATTTGTTTCTGGATTTAATGCTTTTGTCCGTAAACTGATATAATATAGACATTTTATGATCCACAAAAGGTTTACCTGAGAATAAAACAACCCCAGTAGGTGATAACTTTATACATCATGATGCAGAGGCTAGCTAGGGTCTTGGTTCAGGAAGGGGGGGGGGGGGGAGAAACCTCTGAGTGGGCCCCTAACCAGGTAACTCTAATTACAACTATGGTGGAGCACCTAAATAGTGGATGTAGGAGAACTTAGCAGATGACCATGCTGTTACAAATCGAAATCTCTATACAAAGACCAATACTCATATTACCGCCATATGGTCACCATATAGTGTAAGATTCCAGTCGTGTAGAACATATAAGAGATTACATTGCAGTTATATATAGTGACTTACAGATGTTCTTTCTGATAAAATCGTTGACTTTTCCCATCTTTTCAATCTGGCCCAGATAGACATGACAACCTCTCCAGCCAGGACTCATCTGCAGAGATTACAACAAAGACACATTTGACTTCTCATATTTCCAGCTCCGTTCCCAACTACAACCCCTGGCAAAAATTCTGGAATCACCGGGCTCTGAGGATGTTCATTCAGTTGTTTAATGTTGATGAAAAAAAGCAGATCACAGACATGGCACAAAACTAAAGCCATTTCAAATGGCAACTTTAGGGCTTTAAGAAACATTAAAAGAAATCAAGATTAAAAATGTGATACTCAGGGTAATTTTTTTCAGACCTAGCAAAGGGAAAAAATTATGGCATCACTCAATTCTGAGGAATAATTATCACCCTGTAAATTTTCTTTTCCAAAATGAACACCTGCATCAAATTAGATCTGCTCGTTAGTCTGCATCTAAAAAGGAGACATCTGACCTTGGAGAGCTGTTGCACCAAGTGGACTGACATGAATCATGGTTCCAACACGAGAGATGTCAATTGAAACAAAGGAGAGGATTATCAAACTCTTAAAAGAAGGTAAATCATCGTGCAAAGTTGCAAAAGATGTTGGTTGTTCAGTCAGCTGTGTCTAAAATCTAAACCAAATACAAACAACATGGGAAGGTTGTTAAATGCAAACATACTGGTAGACGAAGGGAGACATCAAAGTGTCAAGACAGGAAAGTTAAAGCAATGTCTCCAAAACAGGAAATGCACAACAAAGCAAATGAGGAACGAATGGGGGGAAACTGGAGTCAATGTCTGTGACCGAACTGTAATAAACCGCCTAAAGGAAATGGAATTTACATACAGAAAAGCTAAACAAAAGCCATCATTAACACCTAAACAGAAAAAAGCAAGGTTACAATGGGCTAAGGAAAAGCAATCGTAGACTGTGGATGACTGGATGAAAGTCATATTCAGTGACGAATCGCGAATCTGCTTTGGGCAAGGTGATGATGCTGGCAGTTTTGTTTGGTGCCGTTACAATGAGATTTATAAAGATGACTGCATGAAGAGAACATGCAAATTTCCACAGTTATTGATGATATGGGGCTGCATGTCAGGTAGAGGCACTGGGGAGATGGCTGTCATTACATCTATAATAAATGCCTAAGTTTACATTGATATTTTTATCCCATCAATTGAAAGGATGTTTGGGGATGATGACATCATTTTTCAAGATAATGCATCCTGCCATAGAGCAGAAATTGTGAAAACATTCCTTGAAAGAAGACTTATAAGGTCAATGTCATGGCCTGCAAATAGTCCGGATCTCAATCCAATTGAAAATCTTTGGTGGAAGTTGAAGAAAATGGTCCATGACAAGGCTCCAACCTGCAAAGCTGATCTGGCAACAGCAATCGGAGAAAGTTGGAGCCAGATTGATGAAGAGTACTCATTAAGTCTATGCCTCAGAGACTGCAAGCTGTTATTAAATCCAGAGGTGGTGCAACAAAATACTAGTGATGTATTGCAGTGTTTTTGTGTGTTTGTTTTTGATGATTCCATAATTTTTTCCTCAGAATTGAGGGATTCCATAATTTTTTCCCTCTGCTTGGTCGGAAAAAAATTACCCTTACCGAGTACCACATTTTTTATCTTTATTTCTTTGTGTTTCTTAAAGCCCTAAAGTTGCCATTTGAAGTAACTTTAGTTTTGTGCCATGTCTGTGATGTGCTTTTTTTCAACAACATTAAACAACTGAATGAACATCCTCCGAGCCCGGTGATTCCAGAATTTTTGCCAGGGGTTGTATTCCCAACCTGCACAAACTCCTTATCCTGCTGATACAACAGCAGAGGCTCAGTATTGGGGTATGTGTCTTTATTACTGTGCCTGCTGTGTGGCACTGTGTGCCCTCTAGATTGTACAACAACCTCTAGAATATATCAATGCCCCGTACAAGTGCCCTAGAAACAATCCACATTTTGTCCCCTGGAAAGTAATAATGCCCTCTGTGTGCCCCTTTGGCAGTCACAATAACCAGAGTGCCCCTATAACAAATGCCCACTTAACTTTTCATTATGTCCCGAGTCTCTCCTCCCTCCCCCTCCTGTACAGCGCCTCTCTACACAGTATGAAGCTCTGTTATACACAATATAATGCTCCTACCCAGTATACTGACACCCTAGTAGCTCCCAAACTGTTTGATGGTTCCATCACTGTAGAAATATCCCACATTAGTTCCCACATTGTATGATTGCCTCCTCACTGTACTCCCCACACTGTGTGATGGCCCTCTCACTGTTATGGCCCCCTAAATAGTTTCCATATAGTATAATGCACTCTATAGTCCTCCATATTATAATATAATACACTCCTAATAGGCCACCATGTGGTATAATGCACTCCCTGTAGGCCTCCATACAGTATAATGCACTCCCCATAGTCCTTCGTATAGTATAATGCACTGCCTATAGGCCTCTATATAGTATGATGCACTCCCCATAGGCTCTATATAGTATAATCCACTCCCCAAATGCCTCCTTGTAGTATAATTCACTCCCCATAGGCCTCCATATAGTATAATGCTCTCCCCATAGACCTCCATATAGTATAATGCACTCCCCATAGACCTATATATAGTATAATGCACTCCCCATAGACCTCCATATAGTATAATGCTCTCACCATAGACCGCCATACAGTATAATGCACTCACCAAAGGCCTCCATATAGTATAATGCACACTCCCCATAGGCCTCTATACAGTATAATGCACTTCCCATAGGCCTCTATATAGTGTAATACTCTCACCATAGGCCTCCATACAGTATAGTACACTCTCCAAAAGGCCTCTGTATAGTATAATGCACTCTCCAAAGACCTCTATATAATATAATGCACTTGTCATAGGCCTCTATGTAGTATCATGCACTCCCCATAGACCGTTATACAGTATAATGCACTCCCCATAGTGCTCTATATAGTATAATGAACCCCCTATAGGCCTCCATATAGTATAATGCACTCCCCATGAAAAAATACAATACTCACCTCTCCTCCTCGTTCCCCCGCGGCTCCAAGTGCCTGCTCATCTCAGCACAGTAAGTGCCATGTACTGATGTCATCATGCCCACTGTCAGTGTCTGCGTCATTGACGTCAGACACAAGGGGAATGATGAGAAAGGGATGCTCCTTCTCTCATTATGGATTTCAACTGTATCGGCATTTAGCTGATACAGTTGAATTTGCGATGGGGCAGGTGGCCCTGTGCTGGAACCACTACTCCTCCTGCTCAAGGGCCCCATAGTGGCTTGGTGGCAGTGCAGGGAGATCAATTCTCCCTGATTTGCCACAGAGTGTAACTGTAGCATATCTCCGGGTGGGGCCCTTAGTGTGTGGGGCCCGGGGCGACCGCACCCTCTTCTCCCCTGGTAGCTATGCTAATATCAGGATGTGAACCTAGTTCCAACTTTTACCCCACACATCACAGGGGTCATCAACTTAATACTTTTTTCTCTTCAGTAGCTGAGTAATTTAGGACTAGCAATTCAAAACACACTAGTTCTGACAACCTATCCACTACTGAAAGGAAAGTTCTTGAAAACCAATGATAAAGTTGTGATCAGACAAGCTGATAAAGACGGAGTGGTGATGAGACAGAATACTGCAGACAACTTAAAAAAAAGCCTATAATGTTTTGTCAGATAAAAAAAATACTGTATATAGACATCACTAATGATCCATCTGCCCAATATTATCTTTAATATCAAAAACTTATCAATGATGCCTTCAAGTGTCAAATTATAAATCGAAAAAAAGAAACCTATTCTTACCAACTCTTCCCCAAAAAAAGGCTATATTTTATCTCCCAAAGTCCATAACTATCCAAAAAATTCCCCGGGGCCTCCTAGTATAACAGGGATTAGATCTCTCACTAGTTTGATATCACATTACATCGATCTATTCTTACAAGATCTGGTCGTTAGTGTTGAGCGATACCTTCCGATATCGGGAAATATCGGATCGGATTGGATCGGACCGATACCCAAAAAGTATCGGATATCGCCGATTCCGATACTGGAAACCAATGCAAGTCAATGGGACACTAATATCGGAATGCCATCCCAGCGTGTGAGAAATTCTCCTGATTGTTTAAAAGCCGGCGGGCGGTAAAAAGCCGCCGGCTTTTAAACAATCACACAGCCCCATACTGCTTCCCCGCAGCCTCCCACCCCGATCCTCCGCTCCCCTCGCCACCTCGCATCCCGATCGTAAGTTAGGGCCGGGCGGGGAGCGCAGCACCAAGGAGCAGGGAGCGAAGGACCCGGGCGGGGAAGCCGGCAGTGAAAAGACTTCACCGCCGGCTTTCCCGTTCTGTGCTGCGCTCTCCCGCCGGTTATTTCAAATGAACAGCTGAGGTATCAGGTGATGCTGATCAGCTGTTCATTTGAAGTAGCCGCGGTGCCCTCAGAGGGTTCATGTGAGTTCATGCTTCACTGCATTGCATGAACTCACATGAACTTTCTCACGGCCGTACAGGTCAGCCACACCTCCCAGACCATCAGACCCATCATGATTGGTGTGTGCGCGGTGTCTGTGCGATGTCTGCGGGTGCATGCGCGATCGCTGCGGGTGTCTGCGTGCAGGCAGACATGGGCCGATGTGACACTACTACTCCCATCGGCCTATGTCTGTCCCCCGTCCAATCGTGCCAGCAGGATCAGCTCGATGGGAGCAGGAGTTCCCATCAGCCTGATCCTGCTATTTAAACTGCCCCTATATACATCTTTTATTTTTTTAGGCCCCCATATATTTTTTTGGTTTTTGGTCCCCAATAAATTTTAAATACATTTCATTGGTGGCCGGTGGTTACCTAAAATAAATTAGTTTATACATTACCTGTCCCCGCCGATCGCCACCTAAAATAAAGTAAAAAATAAAAAACGACACCTATACTCACCTAGACACCTAATTCCCCGAAGCCATCGATCTCCTGTAATTAAAATATAAAATAATAAACCACAACCTTATCCTTACCTCTCCGTAGTAATCCACGAGTGTCCCACGAAGATCTCCAGTTTAGAGCAGCCACATAGAATGTGACCGCTGTAAACCGCTGCCGCCGCCAGAATGACGGGGCCATAAAGCAGCCCCGTCATTGCATAAGTGGAGTCGCCGGAGTTCAGGCAGCGCTGCTCCGGTTAGCTCCTTTACAGCCCTGCTGTACCGTGAGAAATTCCCACGGTACAGCAGTGCCGTAAAGGAGGTCTCCGGAGCTGCGCTGACTGAATGCACTCCGGTGACCTCAGTCAGGGCTCACGCTGCCGGGAGCGGACGTGTTCCCGGCAGTGTGAGCTTACAGCAGCCGTGCACAGCTGTCACCATCTCCAGATGTGACAGCTGTGCATGGGAGATCAGCGCAGGAACGTGGACAGGTAACTATTTTTTTTTAGTAAACTAAGAATTAAATAAAATGGTGTTTTATTTCAAATAAAAAATTTTTTTCTGGGTGTAGTGTGTTTTTTTTCCTTTTAACACTTTGTAGGTTAGTAATGGGGGTGTCTTATAGACGCCCATCATTACTAACCTGGGCTTCATGGCAGCTGGCGCTGAAATGAACGCCACCACTATTCCATGCTGCCCTGGTGCGGTGGCAGGGGGTAAGAGCGAGGCTAAGTGCCAGAATTGGCGCATTCTATGGATGCGGCATTTCTGGGGCGGCTGACGGCTGGTGTTTCTAGCTTGGGAGGGGGTCAATATTCATGGCACCCTTCCTGGGCTATTAATATCAGCCCCCAGCTGTCTGCCTAGCCTTTGCTAGCTATTAAAATAGGGGCCACCCCACGTCATTTTTTTTGGGGGGGGTCCCCCATTTTAATAGCTAGTAAAGGCTAGGTATTCAGCTGGGGGCTGATATTAGTAGCCTGGGAAGCTCCGTGGGTATTACCCCCTTCCCAGGCTTCAAACATCTGCCCCAGCTGTCTGCTTAACCTCCGCTAGAGACTAAAATTACGGGGAACCCCACACCAATTTTTTTTAAATAAATCCTTTATTTTAACACTAAATGACACTTGAGGGGTTAATAAAGATGCCGTCCCTAAATTATTATTTATTTTTTAATAAATTTTTCACAAAAATTTTGACATGGGCTTTGCCATATTTTTGTATGCCATCAGGTACAGCATCCAGGAACGGGCTGCCCCCAACTCCCAGCTGCCTATTTGTACCTGGCTGGACACAACAATATGGGGAAGCCCTTTTTTTTTTATTATTTCATGAGTTAAGTTAAGAAAAAAAAAAAAAAAAAGTGGGGCTTCGCCCTATTTTTGTGTCCAGCCAGGTACAACTAAGCAGCTGGGGGCTGGAATCAACAGCGCAGGGTGGCCCAAGCTTTGAGGGCCCCCCCTGCTGCGAACTGCAGTCCGCAGCCACCCCAGAAAATGTTGCATTCATAGAAGCGCCATCTTCTGGCGCTGTATCCAGCTCATCCAGGGCTCTGGTGCGGTGGCTCACTGCTCACTGCAGCGCTGCTCCTGACCGTGAGAAATTCCCACGGTACAGCAGGGCCGTAAAGGAGGTCACCGGAGCTGCGCTGACTGAATGCACTCCGGTGACCTCAGTCAGGGGCTCACGCTGCCGGGAGCGGATGTGTTCCTGGCAGTGTGAGCTTACAGCAGCAATGACAGCTGTCACATCTCCAGATGTGACAGCTGTGCATGGGAGATCAGCGCAGGAACGTGGACAGGTAACTATTTTTTTTTTAGTAAACTAAGAATTAAATAAAATGGTGTGTTTTATTTCAAATTATTTTTTTCTGGGTGTAGTGTGTTTTTTTCTTTTTAACACTTTGTAGGTTAGTAATGGGGGTGTCTTATAGACGCCCATCATTACTTACCTGGGCTTCATGGCAGCTGGCGCTGACATGAACCCCACCACTATTACCCCCTGCCACCGCACCAGGGCAGTGTGGAAGAGCGAGGCTAAGCACCAGATTTGGCGCACAAATATGATGTGCCAAATCTGTGGCAGCTGAGGGCTGATATAGCCTGGGATGGGGCCTATAACCATGGCCCCTTTCTAGGCTATTAATATCAGGTCGCAGCTGTCCGCCTAGCCTTTGCTGGCTCCAATTTATAGGGGGACCCTATTTTTTTTTTTTTTGGGACTGGGGGGGTCCCACCTGTAGAATGGGCTGTAAAGCCTAAGCTAACTGCTGCGGACTGATATTAATAGCAAGGGAAGTGGCCATGATCCTTGGCTACTTCCCAGACTATTAAATCAGCCCTCAGCTTTCCCTCTTTTCCTTAAAAATACGCGTGAGCCCACCTTCTTTTTTTTTTTTTTTTTTTTTTTTTTTTTTAATATACATTGATTAGGGGTTGGACTAGGAAATGACATCAAATTGGCTTTTTTTTTTTTTTCTTCGCTAACTTTATTTGTCTTCAAAAACGCACATAGAATCCGCATGCGTTTTTCTGGCAAGGAGATTCGGAAATGGTCAGGAAAATTTCTGCTTCATTTGTGCATCGTGGGCACATAGCCTAATATTGGCGTGACCCCATGAATTTCGGGCTTGGGGCCAGCGGATAATACAAAGATGGCCCTAACCCCTTTATTACCCAGTGAGCCCCCGCACCAGGGCCCTGGATGAGCTGGATACAGCGCCAGAAGATGGCGCTTCTATGAACGCGATATTTTCTGGGGTGGCTGCGGACTGCAGTTCGCAGCAGAGGGGTCCACAAAGCTTGGGCCACCCTGCGCTGTGGATTCCAGCCCCCAGCTGCTTAGTTGTACCTGGCTGGACACAAAAATAGGGCGAAGCCCCACGTATTTTTTTTTTTTTTTTAATTATTTCATGAAATTCATGAAATAATAATAAAAAAAGGGCTTCCCTATATTGTTGTGTCCGGCCAGGTACAAATAGGCAGCTGGGAGTTGGGGGCAGCCCGTTCCTGGATGCTGTACCTGCTGGCATACAAAAATATGGCGAAGCCCACGTCAAAATTTTTGGGAAAAATTAATTAAAAAATAAATAATAATTTAGGGACGGCATCTTTATTAACCCCTCAAGTGTCATTTAGTGTTAAAATAAAGGATTTATTTTAAAAAATAGGCGTGGGATCCCCCATAATTTTAGTCTCTAGCGGAGGTTAAGCAGACAGCTGGGGCAGATGTTTGAAGCCTGGGAAGGGGGTAATACCCACGGAGCTTCCCAGGCTACTAATATCAGTCCTCAGCTGAATACCTAGCCTTTACCAGCTATTAAAATGGGGGAACCCCCAAAAAAATGACGTGGGGTCCCCCTATTTTAATATCTAGCAAAGGCTAGGCAGACAGCTGGGGGCTGATATTAATAGCCCAGGAAGGGTGCCATGAATATTGGCCCCCTGCCAGGCTAGAAACACCAGCTGTCAGCCGCCCCAGAAATGGAGCATCCATAGGATGCGCCAATTCTGGCACTTAGCCTCGCTCTTCCACGCTGCCCTGGTGCGGTGGCAGGGGGTAATAGTGGTGGGGTTCATGTCCGCGCCAGCTGCCATGAAGCCCAGGTTAGTAATGATGGGCGTCTAGAAGACACCCCCATTACTAACCTATAAAGTGTTAAAAAGAAAAAACACACTACACCCAGAAATAAAAAATTTATTTGAAATAAAACACACCATTTTATTTAATTCTTAGTTTACTAAAAAAAAAATTACTTGTCCACGTTCCTGCGCTGATCTCCCATGCACAGCTGTCACATCTGGAGATGGTGACAGCTGTGCACGGCTGCTGTAAGCTCACACTGCCGGGGAACACGTCCGCTCCCGGCAGCGTGAGCCCCTGACTGAGGTCACCGGAGTGCATTCAGTCAGCGCAGCTCCAGAGACCTCCTTTACGGCACTGCTGTACCATGGGAATTTCTCACGGTACAGCAGGGCCGTAAAGGAGCTAACCGGAGCAGCGCTGCCTGAACTCCGGCGAATCCGCTTATGCAATGACGGGGCTGCTTTACGGCCCCATCATTCTAGCGGCGGCAGCGGTTCAGAGCGGTCACATTCTATGTGGCTGCTCTAAACTGGAGATCATCGTGGGACACTCGTGGACTACTACGGAGGGGTAAGGATAAGGTTGTGGTTTATTATTTTATATTTTATTACAGGAGATCGATGGCTTTGGGGAATTAGGTGTCTAGGTGAGTATAGGTGTAGTTTTTTATTTTTTACTTTATTTTAGGTGGCGATCAGCGTGGACAGGTAATGTATAAACTAATTTATTTTAGGTAACCACTGGCCACCAATGAAATGTATTTAAAATTTAATGGGGACCAAAAACAAAAAAAAAAATATGGGGGCCTAAAAAATTAAAAGATGTATATAGGGGCCAAAATAACATATGGGGCAATTTAAATAGCAGGATCAGGCTGATTTGAACTCCTGCTCCCATCGAGCTGATCCTGCTGGCACGAGTGGACGGGGGACAGACATAGGCCGATGGGAGTAGTAGAGTCACATCCCGCAGACATCCCGCAGACATCCCGCAGACATCCCGCAGACATCCCGCAGACATCCCGCAGACATCCCGCAGACATCCCGCAGACATCCCGCAGACATCCCGCAGACATCCCGCAGACATCCCGCTCATGATGGTCTGGGAGGTGTGGCTGACGTGTGCGGCCGTGGGAAAGTTCATGTGAGTTCATGCAATGCAGTGAAGCATGAACTCACATGAACCCTCTGAGGGCACCGCGGCTACTTCAAATGAACAGCTGATCAGCATCACCTGATACCTCAGCTGTTCATTTGAAATAACCGGCGGGAGAGCGCAGCACAGAACGGGAAAGCCGGCGGTGAAGTCTTTTCACTGCCGGCTTCCCCGTCAGGGTCCTTCGCTCCCTGCTCCTTGGTGCTGCGCTTCCCGCCCAGTCCTAACTTACGATCGGGATGTGAGGTGGCGAGGGGAGCGGAGGATTGGGCTGGGAGGCTGCGGGGAAGCAGTATGTGGCTGTGTGATTGTTTAGAAGCCGGAGGCTTTTTACCGCCCGCCGGCTTTTTACCGCCCGCCGGCTTTTTACCGCCCGCCGGCTTTTTACCGCCCGCCGGCTTTTTACCGCCCGCCGGCTTTTTACCGCCCGCCGGCTTTTTACCGCCCGCCGGCTTTTAAACAATCAGGAGAATTCTCTCACGCTGGGATGGCATTCTGAGGACAGGCTGGATCGCAGCTGAGCGCTGCCATCCAGCTTGTCATCCTTCAGAGACACTGCAGAGCGCAGGCATTATGGGAACTTCCGATTCCGGTATCCGATATTGTAAAAGTATCGGAACTCTGTATCGGAACTCCGATACCGCGAATATCGGCCGATACCCGATATTACAGTATCGGAATGCTCAACACTACTGGTCGTTCAATTATCCTCCTATCTCATAGATTCTATATAGCTAATTGGAGAAATTTGTTTGACACTGGACGTATCAGCCCAGCATCGGACTGGGGTGCCTAGGGTCCACCAAAGTAACTGACTCCAAGGGCCCACTCTAAATTTCAACGCTCAGGCTAGGTACACCTGTGCTTTGTAGCAGGGGTGGACACAGACTGTAGTGGGCCCCTGTGCAAGAAATTTTTGGGGGCCCCCCTGCCCTTCATAAGGCAACAAAGTTATGTAAACATATCCCCCCCCCCATGTTCAGCTCTCATCCCCCCATGTTCAGCTCTCATCCCCCTCATGTTCAGCTCTCATCCCCCCCCATGTTCAGCTCTCATCCCCCCCCATGTTCAGCTCTCATCCCCCCCATGTTCAGCTCTCATCCCCCCCATGTTCAGCTCTCATCCCCCCCATGTTCAGCTCTCATCCCCCCCATGTGCATCTCTCACCCCCCCATGTGCATCTCTCACCCCCCCATGTGCATCTCTCACCCCCCCATGTGCATCTCTCACCCCCCCATGTGCATCTCTCACCCCCCCATGTGCATCTCTCACCCCCCCATGTGCATCTCTCACCCCCCCCATGTGCATCTCTCACCCCCCCATGTGCATCTCTCACCCCCCCATATGTGCATCTCTCATCCCCCCCATATGTGCATCTCTCATCCCCCCCATATGTGCATCTCTCATCCCCCCCATATGTGCATCTCTCATCCCCCCCATATGTGCATCTCTCATCCCCCCCATATGTGCATCTCTCATCCCCCCCATATGTGCATCTCTCATCCCCCCCATATGTGCATCTCTCATCCCCCCCATATGTGCATCTCTCATCCCCCCCCCCATGTGCATCTCTCATCCCCCCCCCCATGTGCATCTCTCATCTCCCCCCCCATGTGCATCTCTCATCCCCCCCACTCCTAGTTAATTAATTGTATTTAAAAAAATAAAACTTGTTATACTTACCCCCACGCGATCCCTGCAGAATCCTGGCGCTCGTCCAAGTCGCTGCCACCAGGTTCTCCTGACGTTCGGCCATGTGACGGCGCCACATACATAGCCATCAGCTTTTGTTTTGGCCAAAAGATTTTTAAAGCCACCACCACGATAAGGTAGACTCTTCGGGCCGGGCCCTACTCTAACCTATTAAAATTTTCTTAAAATATCCAATACTCTTTTTAGATATATTTTTATTTAGTTTTCTTTAAGGGAATGTGTCATATACATTTTTTTTTAAAATGACCAATAATACCACATACAGGGAATACCGCCACACCATGACCAGACCACATATTACCACAACATAGTGACCGAATAATACCACACAGAAGGGAGAAAAACTGCCACACCATGACCAGACCACATATTACCACCACATTACTAATATTACCATAAGTGTCATTATACACGGGAGCTCTATACATGGTATGTATAATGTAAGTGTCCAGGTAATCTAGTGATCACCAGTGACATTATACACAGGAGCTCTGTATATAGTGTCAGTGTACTGGTAATACAGTGATCACCAGTGACATTATATGCAGGAGCTCTGTATATAGTGTACAGGTAATACAGTGATCACCAGTGACATTATACACAGGAGCCCGGTACATAGTATATAGTGTAAGTGTACACCCCATCATCATTTATCATTTACTCTCCCCCACCCCACATTCATTATGTGCAGCTCTTTATCCCCCTACTGCCAATTCCCCCATGTGCAGCTCATTTTCTCCCCCCATGTGCAGCTCATTTTCTCCCCCCGTGTGCAGCTCATTTTCTCCCCCCGTGTGCAGCTCATTTTCTCCCCCCGTGTGCAGCTCATTTTCTCCCCCCGTGTGCAGCTCATTTTCTCCCCCCGTGTGCAGCTCATTTTCTCCCCCCGTGTGCAGCTCATTTTCTCCCCCCGTGTGCAGCTCATTTTCTCCCCCCGTGTGTGCAGCTCTCATCTCCCCCCCGTGTGCGCAGCTCTCATCTCCCCCCCCGTGTGCGCAGCTCTCATCTCCCCCCCCGTGTGCGCAGCTCTCATCTCCCCCCCCCCCCCGTGTGCGCAGCTCTCATCTCCCCCCCCCCCCCCGTGTGCGCAGCTCTCATCTCCCCCCCCCCGTGTGCGCAGCTCTCATCTCCCCCCCCCCGTGTGCGCAGCTCTCATCTCCCCCCCCGTGTGCGCAGCTCTCATCTCCCCCCCCGTGTGCGCAGCTCTCATCTCCCCCCCGTGTGCGCAGCTCTCATCTCCCCCCCGTGTGCGCAGCTCTCATCTCCCCCCCCCCCATGTGCGCGCCTCTCTCATCCCCCTCCCCCACATGTGCATCTCCGATTCCCCCCACTCCTAGTTAATCGTATTTTAAAAAAAATAAAACTTGTTATAGTTACCCCCATGCGATCCATGCAGAATCCTGGCGCTCGTCCAAATCGCTGACACCAGGTTCTCCTGACATCCGGCCATGTGACGGCGCCGGACATGACCGGAAGTCAGGGGAATCATGAAGGCGCTGCCGCAGCGCTGAGATGTCCCAGACCAGGCGCTTGGCATGGGGCCGGGGGCCCTATGAGGAGAGAGATGCACAAGAGGGGGGCCCCCAACGGGGCTCCGAGAGGGCCCCTACCGGCCGGGCACCATACTGGAGTCAGGGCAGTCATGCCCTGATGGCGGCGAGGCTGGAGGGGCCCCCTCTCCCTCGGGGCCCCCGTTCAATGTACCGGCTGCACGGGCGGTAGTTCCGCCCCTGCTTTGTAGTATTTGTTAAAAGGCTCAGTTGTAAGTTTCATTATATTTACTAGATGAACAGGTACAACATGCTGCACGTTTTTTTTTTCTGCTAAAAAGATGGACACAACAAAGACCTGATATTCAATTGGATCTGTCCATCTCCATTTTTGTCTATTATGTGACAGATCAATTTTTTAGTTTCATTTTTCTGTTACTATAACATTACAAAAAAAACACAACTTAATTCTTATTTGATCCTAGCTATACCTGTTCACTTTTAGGCCTTCAAGATTAATTTTTTTTTTTTTTTTAGTTTTCCAGAGTCCTTTCTTTTTTTATTTTAAGTTTCTAAAAGGGCTCGATTTGGTTAATGCCGTCAACAGAGGGTGCACTCATTTAAGGGGGTTGTCTATTACTCCATAGGCTCAGGGACACAACAAAAAAAACCTGCACTTCTAGGGTGCACGCACACGTCTTTTAGACTTTGTCTTAGTGTTTTCAGAAACACATGGGAGGTGTTTTTCCTGAAGCGTCTTTTTTTTATTTTTATTTTTTTTTTTAAATTGTGCATGTTAATAGTGAGCTTCTAGCTGATTTCTTGTAACCATTTTTCATCTTTGAAAACCTAAAGCGGTTAGAAGAAGCTGAAATGGTGAACTTATGCACAGTCATTTTTACATTGCTTATTTGATACTTTTTTGCGTGTATGTTTTTTCTAATGAAAATAATCCTTTAAAAGACAGTGTCTACGTAACCTTACTCACTCTATTGGGGTCCAGTGGCAGTGATGCCTCTTGCCACTGCTCTCGCCTTTGCTGATTGGCTGCAGCAGTGACTTCATGTCTACAGTGCTAAAATCTATCACCGAGCTCAGTGTCTTGTGATAACTATATCAGATGAGTTCAGTGATTGACTACAGCGCTGCAGACACAACTTCACAGCTGCAACCAATCAACAAACATACAGAGATACTCAGTTTTGTGGGTTTTTTTATACACATGAGCTTGTGACATAACTTTTTGAAATGGGACAACCTTTTTAATTACTTTTATAAAACTAATTTGGGTGTGGGGAGGTGGTACATTTTTTTTTTTGCTATTAATTTATTCTGCATATAAACCTGCCAGATTTTTTTTAAAAGGTACGTGTTTTTGCATTTTGTTGTGCTTTTTGCTAAAGCATATATGCTTTTTAATGTCTGACTTTATCACTAACAATTTCACACGTATACACATTCACTTATTCACTTAAATGCAGGCCTTATACACTGTATATTTATAGTGTATATATGTTCATTTGAGAACCATGTGCTGGGTGCTTTCTCTCTCCCTCCCCCATCATATACAGAGACTCCTGGGGAATGAGAGAGGAAGGGAAGAGATCCACCCAGCACATGGTTCTCTTATGCTGCTGTCTGAGCCTCTGATCCCCACCCTACTTTATACCAGGCAATGCAGGAGCCAACAGTAAGTAAGTTAAGGCGCGCTCAGCTTTTCTCCCCTCTATTGATGGGCGGGACGCAGCTTAAATCGGGCATGCAGCTTATGTGCTCTGCATGCTGAGAAGAGCGAACCTGTTGGAGTCAAAGGCCCACTTGGGGATCCCCCAATTTCCCCGTGGGCCAGTCCGAACCTGTATCAGCCCTATATTCATATATAGACCATGTATTGGTTCTTCAAGTTATAGATTATTATACTGTTCTACAGCCAAATTATTTCAGATGAAAACAGTTGAACTTAACTAATTTTGCGATGCTGAAAAAGAATACGCTTAAATTTGCTAATTTTCAAGATACAGGGGAGGTTGTAATTACTTATGAGAAGAGATGAGAGAACCTTTAAAGGTTCAATTAGTTTCATATTGGCAGACACTATGTAAAGTGGCATTAATTGACCCACAGCACACCTTTTATAATGGCACAGCAATCAGCCATGGGCCATGCATGAGGCATCGGGGTCTGGGCCAGCATTTACAGCTTTGAATTGAACTTCAAAATAAGATGAGCTGGGTGAGGGATCGGTGTAGGTCTGCTGTGCTGGGAGCCCTGATACCACATGCAAGAGCCCAAGCTGACTTTCTGTTAAGTCGCACTCTCTATTTTACTTTCTTAATTTTTTTTTACATAGTGCCAACATATTCCGTAGTGCTTTACATACATTATCAAAGCTGTCCCCAATGGAGCTCATAATCTAAATGTACATTCCCTATCAGTATGTCTTTGGAGTGTGGGAGGAAACTGAAGGAAACCTACGCAAACACAAGGAGAACATACAAAGTCCTTGCCGATGTTGACCTTTGAACTCAGGACCCCAGCGCTGCCAGACTGCAGTGCTAACCACTCAGCCACCGTGCTGCCCACGCTCAGAGGGCAAAAAGGTCAGTTTCATAGAGTAGTATTGGTACAAAAATCTAAGTATAGTAACAAAGGTAGTTGACAAAGTAAGTGGGAGGCCTACTGCTATAGGCAACACACATGCAGGAGACTCAACCACAAGTCTCCACATTTAAAAAAAATTAGTGGCAGGCACCAGCAAAGTAACATCAATTTCACCAGAGTAAAGCTATTATAATAGGGCATTGACACCCCTTATGTGGCGCCCGTGTCTATAGTGCTACAAAATGCCTGCATGTGTAATATAATTATCTGTATTGCCAGTTATGGTGAGGGTAAGTTGTCTGCTGTTATCAGTTATCATTGCATCCACACATTGTTACCCGATCCCTTACTTTAGGACTGTGCACTTTATCCTAAACCAGGAAGTTGTGCACAATCCCTCAAAGAGGGGAGGAGGTGTTTCTGTAGTTGTAGTGTGAGGAAGAAGAAAATAGCATCACAGGGATAGCAGGCACAGCTTTCTTAGAGAAGTAATTGCAACTGGTACTGGGGGACTGCAATGACCATTATCTTTCGGAAACCATCTGTATCCACCAGGTGGAAAGGCAGCATTTCTGTGGCCAACAGATGGGAGATTGTGGAGTTCAACCTCTTAGTTTCATCCTACACATGACAAGGCTATCTTTTATGTGACCACAACTGCGGGACCGAGGGCTGGCTGCTGTGCTGACAGAGGGTGGAGTAGGGTGAACACAACAAACTGCTGGACTGGAGTGAGGTGCAGGCGGAGATGTTATGGTGGGATGAGAAAGATGTGATGCGCTTGATGAAGCAAAAACAGCAGGCATGTCCACTTCCATTACAGCTGATGGGTAGTGTTCGCCGAACTGTTCGTCGAACACCTTCGAACACCGTTAAAACCAATGGCAGGCAAACAAAAACACATAGAAACACATAGAAAACACCTTCAAAGGTGTCCAAAAGCTGACAAACTGCTCAGAAGACATAACTAACAAATGGAAAAGTGACAAGTACATATAGTCATGCGAAAAGAAAAGAGGTGGAGGAGTAAAAGGAGGGGGAGACACAGATATAGGCATGTCATGCCCTTCTAAAATCCAAAAAGTGAGAAGCTGACACGGCCAGTCCGCTCCTGCCCGTGCCACCTCCGCATCGCCGGGTTTGTGCCAGAGCCGCGGTGAACCCTGACGGCCAGCCCCCCTCTCCCAATACTGGTGCCTGTCCGCTGGTGGGTCGAGCGAGCCCCCCTGTGGTGGAGGCAGCTCTAAGCTTTTTAATTTAAATTGTCTCTCTAATTTGAATGAATACACTTTAAATCCATTTACAAGGATCTATTGAAGGGCAAGTCTCATGCCAGCAGCCACGTAATTCCAGCTCCAGTAGCGTCCACTAAAGCTGCTGCAGTTAAAAAGCTTTTATAAGGATCGAGCTCGGCTGTCCACCGCAAGGCATCCTACTGCCAGTCCCAGCCCCTATGCCTTGGGGTGCCTCCTGATGCTCTTCACTGAGTATCCCGTGGTCCCGAAGCATTTCCTTTGAAAAAATTAAGTGTCCAAACTACAGGTGGTGTAGCTTGCTTAACAGCCGGGATAATCCGCTGACTAGCAGACACTGCTACTAGGCACAAAGTATTTCCTGGGCTAGATGCAGTTAAAAATTTGTAATTAGATACTCTCGTTGGATGCTGCATTCCATAGAGTCTCCTGGCACGCCATATATGATTCTCTTAAAAAGCTTGGGGTAGGGGTCTAGGGGACCCTTTTATAGCCAAAATCACGGCCCTGTATCGCAATACGTCACCTAGGCTGAAGATAAATGGAACTGTAGCACCCGGAGGGCTCGGTTGCTACAGAGGTATTGCACCTCACCCAGAGGTGTGATATCTCACTCTCAGGTAAGGATGGAGTGTGGATCACCTGCATGCATTACACCACATTGCCGTGGGGCAGGGCGACCAATATGCCCCTGAGATGGGCACGACAGTCCCTGTCCCTGGCTGGAGTGGGGGGAGGGAACACTGAGGAAGGGGAACCCTGTAGTGCAGGAGCAGGGAGGAAGCAGTTCCTGGGTGCATTGAGAAGGGAGTATAAAAGGTGGGCACCATCTTAGTTCAGTGCAGAGAAGTCTGAGCAGAAGTGGCAGGTAGCAGGGGCTCTGCATGAGCTCTGCTCCGGAGGCGGGCCTAGTAACAGAGGCCCAGGCCTGGAAGAGGGAGAAGGAAGGAAGAGGAGCGGAGAAGGCTCCAGGAACGAGGAATGAAGGGATCCCAGGGGTGCGGACGGGCGAGTCGCCACCGCACGCCCGAATCCACCTGCGTGGAGGGGTCAGGCCAAAGGGGGAGACCGGTCCCAGAAACTAGTGGAGGCAGGAAACGACCCTCAGCTAGAAACAGGAGGCTGTGACATTTTATGTGGCGCAGCCCCTCGCTACACCCGTTAGGAAGGCACCACATAGGGTCAGGGAAACTGGCGCCAAGTTTACCAAGAGGAGGCCCAAGGCAGCCGGACAGAAGGGTTGGTAAGAAAGGCCAGACAAAGGACACACAAAGGGGGTCCTGTGAAGCGCTCCAAAGTTATCTGGGAGTTGTCTGAGCCCCTCACCTGGTGAGCACAGTACGACGTGGGCAGCCGTTACCTGCAGACGTGGTCTGGATAATAAGAACTGTGAGTAAAGGCCCTGGACTGCATCACTGACTCCGTGTCGTTACTGCTGCTGCCCTGCACCATCACCCCCATCCTCCGCATACACTGCCCTGAGGCTATAGTCCTCCCGTGGGGAGTTATGCTACGCTCTGCTGCACCCACAACACCAGCCTCAGCGGTCTGCCCTGCAGCGGCGGTTCACTCTGACCGCAATCCACGGGTGGCGTAGTCGGACATTTAAACATCAAAACCACATAAATAGTTCCGCCACTGGTTTGACCACCCTGAGCCACGGAACCGGGTCGCCGCCACGAAGACTACAACCACCAGCATCCACCAAAAAGGGTCCGGCTCCGGGTGTCCCAAGGCCAGGGGGTGCATCAGAACATTTTCATCACCTTTCACAATCACCAATGGGACAAGGCAGGGATGTCCTCTGTCCCCTCTCTTATACATCCTAGTGACGGAGCACCTGCTCTCATCAATTCGCCATAACCCCAATATTAGGTGGATTGAGGTGGGAGGCACGGAGTACAAGTGCTCTCTATTTGCTGATGATGTCCTAGTATATATCACTCAATCACATATATCCATCCATGCTGTTATGGCTGAAATAGATCACTTTGTTACATGGTCAAATTTTAAAATCAATGCAGCGAAGTCTGAGGCCCTCGATGTCTCCCTCCCCAAATCCATATAGGATTCCATCCAGTCCAACTTTTCCTTTGCCTGGCCCTCACAGGGTATCAAATACTTAGGAATTCCTATTCATAGAGACCTCTCCCATCTATGTTATCTTAATTTTGGGCCCTTTATTGAACAACTCCATACAGACCACGGTTGGCAAGTTAGAACTGTAAGATTCACTACGTGAACCACTGGTGTTTTGTGGAAAAGCACATGTACACTGCGTTCCAAATTATTATGCAAAAAGTGTTTAGGAGTGATAAGGGAAGAATTTGTTTGTTTGTCAGTTAAACTCATTGATGGTGATGTGTGTCAGGGCTCTTTATATCACTGTAAGCAATTGCAGACACCTGTGCTAATTAGTTTGGCAGGTGTGTCCAATGAAAGGCAAGACTACTTAAGAAGGCTGTCTCACATTATTAAGCAGCCTACATTTTCTGCCAAAATGGGAAAGAAAAAGGATGTGTCGGCTGCTGAGAAGCAACAAATTGTGGAGTGTTTAGGTCAAGGCATGACTACAATCAACATTGTGCGATGATCAGGATGAAGTGTCTTGGCAATCAAGAAGTATGTAGCTGATTCACAGTACACACGTGTGCGTGCTGATAAGGGCAAATTGAGGACTCTTTCCTACAGGCAATTACGTCAGGTTGAAAGAGCAGCGGCAAAAAAGCCTTGTCATAGCAGCAGACAAGTTTTTGAAGCTGCTTGTGCCTCCAACGTCCCCCGAACAACAAGATGCAGGGTCCTTCAGAGGTTTGCAGCTGTGCATACGCCATCCTGTCGACCTCCTCTATCCACTTCACACAAGCAGAAACGGCTCCAGTGGGCCAAACATTACATGAAGACTGATTTCAAAACTGTTTTGTTCACGGATGAGTGCCGTGCAGCGCTCGATGGTCCAGATGGATGGAGTGGAGGATGGCTGGTTGATGGACACCCCACGCAAACACGGCTACAGCGCCAACAAGGAGGAGGTGGAGTAATGTTTTGGGCTGGAATCATGGGGAGAGAGATTGTCGGCCCCTTTAGGATCCCTGAAGGCGCTAAAGATGAACTCCATAATGTATGTGGATTTTCTCAAACAGCACTTCCTGCCATGGTTCAAGAAGAAGAACCGTGTATTTCACAGTAAGATCATTTTTCTGCATGATAATGCACCATCTCATGCTGCACATAAAACATCTGCATCTCTGGCTGATATGGGCATAAAAGGGGACAAACTTATGGTGTGACCCCCATGCTCCCCTGACCTCTACCCCATTCAGAACCTTTGGAGCATCATTAAAAGGAGTGTCTATGATGGTGGGAGGCAGTTCACATCTAAGCAACAGCTCTGGGAGGGTATTCTGTCCTCATGCAAAACAATTGAAGCAGAAACCATCCAAAACCTGACAAATTCAATGGACGAGAGAGTTCAGAAGCTCCTTTCGAACAAGGGGTCCTATGTGAAAATGTAACATCACCTAGAATAAAGTTTTGAGTTGAAAACTGTTTGATTTCAGTTTCTAACAACCTGCTAATGCTTATAATTTCAAAAATGACCATTTTTTTGGTCTTTATTAAAATGAAAAGGTTGATCGAAAAGTTTGGGGGATCTAAGAGTGTGGCAACCCAGTAGTCATGATTACTTCGAATTCTGACAATATGAGGGTCATGTTGCAGGTAGTGCAGCAAGAAGGCACTTATGTGTCTTGCGCATCTCGGAGCCCCAAAATTATTTTCCAGTCAAGATACAGATAAACATGATTAGTAATTTTAAATCTGGTGGAGCTTATTATAGATGGCCTAATAAAATCAGTGCTGCACACTGCTACAAAGCCCAAATTATTTTCCAGCCAAGATACAGATAAACATGATTAGTAATTTGAAAGCTTAAAATGGTTGGTAGGGTGATTTTAACCAATCATCAAGCTTTTACTCTCCCCAGGATGACACAGGGGTAGAAAAGTCGTTTCGGATCCATGATTTGTTCATCTTTATGAACATGAGTCTGTCTACATTATCAGTGGAGAGCCGCGTGCGCTTATCTGTCAGCACACCACCAGCAGCGCTGAACACACGTTCAGACAGAACGCTGGCTGCGGGTCATGACAAGATCTCCAAGGCGTAAGTGGCTAGCTCCGGCCATTTATCCAGATTGGAAGCCCAAAAAGAGCAAGGGTCCAGTGACACAGTCGTGGCTTCAATGTTTACTTGGAGATACTCCTGTACCATCGTCTCTAGGCGTTGACTATGTGTCAGACTTCTTGTCTCCTGTGGCCTTGCAAAGGATGGGCTAAAAAAGTGGTGAAATGATTCCGCAAAATTGATGTTACCAGCAGATACTATGGTTCTGTTACGGTTTGAGTGCTGAACACTCGACGGTCCCACGGTTGGCAAGTTGGAACTGTGAGATTCACTACGTGCACCACTGGTATTTTGTGGAAAAGCACATGTAAGATTCTGCAACATTCTCTGCTGATACTCCTGCATGCGTGCATCCCTTTCTATGGCAGGAATAATTTCTGCAAATTTACTTTTGTACCGGGGATCTAACAGTGTGGCAACCCAGTAGTCAGGATTATTTCTAATTCTCACAATTCGAGGGTCATGTTACAGGTAGTGCACCAAGAAGGCACTCATGTGTGTTGCGCATCCAGGAGCACCAAGTCCCTGTTGTGTTGGTGGCGAGGTAACAATCATGCTTCCTTCCTCTGTCCTCTCCCCCCAACCTCGCACAACAGAAATGTGATCAAGGTCTCCCTCATCTGATGAGTCTTCCATCAGTTCGTCCTCCACTTCTTCCTGGGCTCCTGCACCTTCCTCACTAGTTTGGCTGCTACCATGCGCCCTGGTAAAACCATCTCCCCCACCCTCACATGCCTGCCGCCTTGGTGCTGCCGACCGTCTGGACCTTGCAGATGTTAGCCCTTCCGCATACAACTCCTCCATTCTCTACTTCCTCCACCTCCTCTTGTGCCACCACCTGACTCCGAATTCTGTTTAACATGTGCTCCAGCATGTAAATCACCGGAATAGTCATGCTGATAATGGCATCGTCAGCACTAAACATCTTCGTCGCCATTTCAAAACTGTGCAGAAGGGTGCATAGGTCCCTGATCTGAGACCACTCCTCCAGCGTGATTTGCCCCACCTCTGGATCTCGTTGGCCCAGGCTATACGTCAGAATGTATTGCACCAGGGCTTGTCGGTGCTGCCACAGTCGCTGCAACATGTGCAGAGTTGAATTCCACCGGGTAGGCACATCGCATTTTAGCCGGTGAAGTGGCAGGCCCAACGACTTCTGTAGAGATGTAAGTCGCTGAGCTGCGGGATGCGAACGGCGGAAGTGAGCACACAGCGACCGTGCCCTCTGCAGAAGGCCATCTAGTCTGGGATAGTGGGCTAAAAATTGCTGGACAACCAGGTTCAACACGTGAGCCATACAAGGCACGTGTGTGACATTGCCCCGGCGAAGGGCCGCACCCAGGTTTGCAGCATTGTCGCACACGGCCTTCCCTGGTTTCAGGTCCAGTGGAGACAACCATTCATGAAATTGGTTCTCCAGAGCTGACCACAACTCCTCAGCTGTGTGACTCACATTTCCCAGACATTTCAATGTAAAAACCGCCTGATGACGTTGAGCCCTACTGCCAGCATAGTAAGGAGGTGTGCAGGATCCCTTCTGCGCAGTTAGAAAGCTTGTGGCATGACCAGACAGGCTTTGGGTGCAGGTGGAAGACCGAGAGGAGGTTGAGGAGGCAGAAGCAGTGGAGGAACTTTGACATAAAGATTGACGCACAACTCGTGGGGACGGCAAGACTTGGACAGCAGCCCCTTGTCCTGCTGTCACCATAGTTACCCAGTGCCCAGTCAGCGACATGTAACGCCCCTGTCCATGCCTACTCGTCCAAGTGTCTGTGGTGAAATGCACCCTGTCACACACAGAGTTTCTCAAAGAAGCGGTGATGTTGTGTGCGACATGCTGGTGGAGCGCAGGCACACCTTTCTTTGAGAAGTAGTGCCGACTGGGCATCTGGTACTGGGGCACTGCGACGGACATAAGGTCTCAAATCCTCTGTGTCCACCAGGCGGAAAGGCAGCATTTCTGTAGCCAAGAACTTGCAGATGGTGAAATTCAACCTCTTAGCTTTCTCATGGCTAGGAGGAAATGGTCTTTTACTTGTCCACATCTGAGGGACCGAGGGCTGGCTATTGTGCTTAGACGGGGTTGATAAGTGTGTCCCCGGCAAACTGCCGGTCTGTGAGGAAGATGCAGGCGGACATGTTAGGTTGCCTTGATCCAAAGGTGGTGCTATCGATGTCAGACAGCGCTTAACACCAGCTGGTGTTACCACCTCCAAAGAAAATGATGACCTGCCAATCACGCTGGCTGTTGCGGGTAAAGAGGTGGCAGGTCTGCGCCCCAAAACAGGTGTGACTGCTGTCCCCCCAGTCACAGAGGATGAAGAGGCCGCGGATGCACAAGATATGGCAGACGGTGGTTGGCCCGGCCGGCTAGGCCGCATTGTAGCACACTGAGCTTCCCACTGCAACTTATGCTTCATGTCCATGTGCCGGTTCATGCATGAAGTACTCAAACTATGTATTTTTTGGCCTCTACTTAGCTTTTGCTGACAAATGTTACAGATAACACGAGTTGGGTCATCTTTATCGATCTGAAAAAATGCCCAGGCTATGCAAGGCTTAGCACCCATGCGACCTGAAGAGCCACCACGACTTGTGGTGAGAGGCAGAGTTGTGTTTGAGGATGCAGTTGTTGACGTGCTTCCAGTACTACGTCTCTGTCCAGGAAGGCGCAACCTGACCTCGTCGTCACTAGCATCTTCCTCCACCTCCTCTGCTGACCTCATCTCTTGGCTGACTGTGGGTTGACAGTAAGTGGGATCTCCAACCTCCTCATCATCACCCTGTGCGTTACCACACCCGTCGTCCTCAGAGCCAACCTGTTCCTGCCCTGACAAAAAACTAAAGTTGTCGCTCCAATCAGGTATTTGAGTCTTATCGTCTTCCTCATTGTCTCCACCAACAGGAGTTAGTTTGGGAATGAGGGTCTACATTATGGTCAGAACCTTCTGCGTCTGGTCCTGGATCCGACTCATAAAGATTCTGGGCATCAGTGCAGATCATTTCCTCGTCTGGATTCACAGAAGCGCTGGAGTCGACCTCTGATTCCCAGGCTATAGTATGAGTAAACAGCTCTGCAGACTCAACCATCTGTTCTACCTCATACTCAGACGGGCAGCTGGAGATTTGGGAGCTGTGAGGAAGCAAGTGCGATTGGGGTGACACCTTTGAGGACTGGAGTATTTGTGATGTTGAAGTTGATGTGGAGGAGAGCCCACTTAAAGGAGCTCTTGATATCCGTTGAAGCACCTGCTGTTTTTGTGCCTCATCTGGAATTTGTAGCGATTGGCGTGGCCGTAAGAAAGGGATCTTATCACATTGTCCGCTAAAAGAAGTAGACATTTTAGTTTGGCTGGAAGATGGTCTTTCTTCTGCAGATGTTACTGTTGCTTTAACACCTACCCCACGGACACAACCTTTTTTCCCCTTCCCAACACTCCTATTCCCCTTTCCACCAGCAGCAGGCCTTTTTCCACTCATTTTGGTGGTTAACTAATTCACAACTCTGGAGTTGTTTGCACAAAAAAACAATGGATGGGAACCGAGCAGAGCTGAGTGGCCAAACTGTGGTATTAGGCCAAAACTATTGGCTGGGTTAGATGCAGAAAAAAATTATATTCAATTTGCAACCTGATGGAGGTCAGTATAGATGGACTAATACAACAAGTCCCACACACAGCTAGAAGCCCAATATTTTTTCAGAGGTAGATGCAGAAAAAAATATATTCAGTTTGCAACCTGATGGAGGTCTGTATAGATGGATTAATAGAACAAGTCCCACACACAGCTAGAAGCCCAATATTTTTTCAGAGGTAGATGCAGAAAAAAATATATGCAGTTTGCAACCTGATGGAGGTCAGTATAGATGGATTAATAGAACAAGTCCCACACACAGCTAGAAGCCAAATATTTTTTCAGAGCTAGATGCAGAAAAAAATTATATTCAATTTGCAACCTGATGGAGGTCAGTATAGATGGACTAATAGAATGATGCTATGCCCAAAAGATTTTACTTCACTAGGTGCAGTAAAAAAATTGGTATTCTATACACAGGTGGTATATCTTGCAACACAGGCTACTCCACTGACTAACACACTCTGCAATAGGCCAAAAAGGATTAGCTTTGCTAGATTCAGCCAAATGCTGTGAAAAAAACTTGCACAGCACTGGCACAGACCTGCCTGGCAAAAACTGATTGGAACTGATGTAACCTAGTCCTGAAAAGGACTCCAATTACAATTAGTCTTTACTCCCACAATCTATCTATTTAAGAGCACAGACCTGCCTGATAAAAGTCGTAGGAAATGCTGTAACCTAGTCCTTAAAAGGACTGCAATCACAACTATTCCCTACTCCAAGCTATCTGTAGATTTGTGCGAAAATTGGCTTGAAATTAACAAGGTATAGCGCACACAGCAACAGCGGTGCCGTCTAACACGCAGCTGCAGCAGTGAGAAAATGGTGGCGACGGGGAAAATGGCTTGGTCTTATAGGGCAAGGACATGTGACATACACTGCCAATGACACATGCCCTTGCTTGTGTGAAAAAAAGCACTTCGCTCCGTGTGTGCGCTGCTGATAGGCTGACAGATTGCACCTCCCCACTGCAAATGCGGGAAAGAGAAAAAAAAATGGAGATCTTCATTGTTCCTGCAGAGATCCATCCCCTGCCCCTCCCCCCACCCCGCTGTACACTCAAACTGCGTATTAACATTAATTTTCATCATTACTGAGAAAAAATCCAGTTATGATTTTGGTGCACGAACAGTTATCGAACATAACCTCGAACAGCCGAATTTTTCTCAAATTGTTCGTGTTCGCCGAACGGCTCGAACACCGCCCAAAACAGCTCGAATTTGAGATTGGCGAACAGTTCGAGTAGAACAACGCTCATCTCTACTGATGGGCTCTTACTCAGCTGACTGGAGCTGGTAAACAAGTGGAGGTTCTACGGCCGGAGACCTGTGTGACAACACTTGGCGCAGTGACGGAGGAGGAAAAAGAAGCAGATGTGGTTGGTGAGGCCCACTGGTCAGCATTTTATCACAGTGAGCTTGTCAGACTAACGCATGTTGATCACGCACTTGACGATTCATGCATGTAGTAGTGAAATTATTGCAATTTTATTCGTACTCCCATGACAGCACCACGGGGGAGAGAGGATCCGCCCATCAAGGACAGGAAACCTACAAGTTAAAAATGGCGGCACCTCTCTCCCGCCTCAGTTTAGGTTTCCTGTCCTTGATGGGAGACCTATCAGGCTTACCTGCAGGATGAAGAGAAAAGGTCTCCTACCCCAGATGGAATAGACAGGGCTGGGGCGGTGAAGTTCCTGCCCTAGTCAGTCCTGAACTTATGGAGACGCCACGGCAGGGCTCATTGGGGAACCTCCATGTGCGTTGCGGTCAGCGTGACATCCCCTCTTGTGGAGGTGGATGGTCCGCTATGTGTGGGTCCGCATGCGGGCAACCCCCCCCCGCTATACTATACAGGAGATTTGGGCCGCGCCAGCGGGGGAACGTGTCAGGTGTGGCCCTATGACGTATTTCTGGTGCGCCGGAGCCTTCCGGAAGTGGGCAAGGCTCGTGCGTGGCCAGGAAGTATGGGACCGCATGCGAGCGTGTACGCCGGAGCGGGAGCCTGTTCGCCGCTGACGAGGGGCGTCCCGCCAGTGCTGCTGGGAGGCAGTGATTAGCTCACCTGGATGAGGGGGAGGTTCCTTGCGGGGACCCACCACACAGGTACCAGGTATGGCCAGTATGAAAAAGACCTGGCAGCATACAGAGGTGCTTCCCAGCACATTGTTTTCTTTTGGCAACGTGGGAGATTCGCAGGAGGAGATTTCACCTCAGCAAGAACAACTGCTGCAGGAGCAGCCCTCTGGGGAGCCCTCACAACAGGCGGTGCAACGTCGTTCCTGGTCTGGGTCCAATCGTTTGACTAGGAAGTTCACCGCAAAAAGCAGGAAGGAAGGTCCCTTTGTCCGGCGTAATCCTCCGCCAGTTAATAAGGCTTCCTCTGCTTCTACGGTACCACATATTCCAGGGGGTAAGTGGAATCTTCGCGAAAATTCTACAAATTCTTCTTCTACTTCTCTGTCTATAATTGTTTCAGAGCAAGAAATGTTCATTTAAATCAAAACCTAAGGAATGTGCCCTATGCAGCAATCCGCTCCCTGATGCATATATTAAAAAATTGTCAACCTTGCATTGACAAGGTGATGACGGAAGAAACCCCGGGGTTTTCCTTAGGTCTAAAAACTTTAATTGAAGAAAAGATAGACCAGGCTTTGTGAGGGAATTCTGAGCCCAGGCACTCTCTTCAGGACCCTCAGCCAGTCTGACTCTGATATCTCAGACGTTTCCTCCTCTTCCCTCTCTTCCTCTAATAGCGAGTCTGATAGACCATGTTTTTCTCTGCATGAGGTTGATGCCTTGGTGAAAGCTGTCCTGACTACCATGGGCATTGTGAACAGAAGACAAGAAAAATCTTTGGAGGATGTAATGTTTGGGGGATTAGGTCAGAAAAAGAAGAGATGTTTTCCCATGAACACTAAAATTAAAGATCTCATTGATAGAGAGTGGCAAAAGCCAGACAGGAAGGGTAGCATTCCCCCCTCCTTAAAAAGGAGGTATCCGTTTTGATGATGCCGCAAGTTCCTCTTGGTCAAAGGCACCAAGGCTAGATGTTGCCATTGCTAAGGCATCAAAGAAGTCTCTCTCCCATTCGATGACATGGGAGCATTAAGAGACCCCCTGGACAGACGAGCAGATACCTTTTTGAAAGGTGCTTGGGAGACAGCTGCAGGAGCCCTGAAACCAGCAATTGCCGCCACCTGCACATCCAGAGCCCTGATGGTCTGGCTGGAACAACTAGACAACCAACTGAAGGAGGGTGCCTCCAGGAAGGAGATTATTTCTTCTCTCCCTCTAGTCCAGGGTGCAGCGGCCTTTCTGGCTGACGCGTCTGCGGACTCTGTTAGACTGGCAGCGAAATCATCAGCACTTTCAAATGCTGCTCGGAGAGCCCTATAGCTTAAATGCTGGCCTGGAGATGTACAAACGAAGTCTAGACTTTGTACAATTCCTCGTGAGGGGAAATATCTTTTCGGCCAAACCATGGATGAACTTTTTGAAAAAGCTGGAGATCCTAAGAAGGGGTTTCCGTCTGTATCTCTACCCTCTTTTAAGAAATCATTTCGGAAAAATAAGTTTGTCCGAAGAAGATTTTTTAGAGAACAGGAAAAATTCAAAGAAAAAGGTCGCAAAGGTAGAGGCCTACTCTTTGGTGGTTCTTCCAGAGATGAGCAGAAGCCAGGGGAATCACAATCGGCCCAGGTGGGAGGGAGATTGTCACTGTTTTTCCCGGCTTGGGATCGTATTTCACATAGCAATTGGATTCTGAGCCTAATTAGATTTGGTCTTAAATTTAATTTTAGAGCCATTCCTTAAAGAAAATTCATGATTATTCCCTCTAGTTCCTCCCCAGAGCAGCAGACTGCCCTCGTATCGGAGATTCAAGACCTAATAAAGAAAAACGTCCTGATTGAGGTTCTGAAAACAGAAGAGGGACACGGATTCTACTCCCCGCTCTTCCTGGTCCCCAAGCCAGATGGGTGCTTCAGGACAATCATGAATTTAAGATCCTTAAATAGCCTTCTTAAAATAGATACCTTTAAAATGGAATCATTAAAAACGATAAAATTCGTTTTCCCCCACTGTTATATGGTAGTCCTGGATCTTAGAGACGCTTAGTTATTACCATGTTCCCATTCATAAAGATTATCAGAAGTATTGAAGGGTGGCCATTGAAATAAGAGGGGTTGTTAGAGTTTTTACCAAACTAGTGGCAGAGGTTGTGGCCCATATAAGAGAAAAAGACATCGTAATATTCCCTTACCTAGATGATTTCCTGGTAGTGGGGAACTCCTTTGTACAATGCGAAGCCCACCTTCAAGTGACAATTTCTGTCCTAGAAGGCCTGTGTTGGTTTCTAAATCTGGAAAAATCAAAGTTGACCCCACAAAAGGCTCAACAGTTCCTGGGGTTCATTTTAGATTCAGAAAGAGTTATGCCATTTATAAGAAGAAAAGATTGCAAAAATGCAGGGCCTAGTAAAACATTGTATGGATAGACCCACTATGTCACTCCGTAAAGCCATGTCTTTATTGGGGAACCTGACCTCGTTTTACCGCGGTGCGTTGGTCCCAATTCCACTCAAGGACTCTACAATGGGATATATTATATAATGACTCAATTCTTTATGGACATCTAGACCAGGAGTTTACCTTGGCCCCTCGCTCCTTACAATTGGTGGTTGGTATACACTAATCTTTCTAGGGGAGTCCCTTGGGAAAGTAAACCTACTGCAGTCTTGACTACGGATGCAAGTGCTACAGGTTGGGGAGCTCATTTTGAAGGTAACTTAATTCAGGGGACCTGGTCAGAGAATGAGGTACAGTTTTCCTCAAATGTTAAGGAACTTTTGGCGGTTGATCATGCATTCAGTGGGTTCCTTGTCTATTTGCAGGGCCAGGAAGTCCGCATACTCTCGGACAATCAAGTCACAGTAGCTTATATAAATCATCAAGGGGGAACCCGTTCAAAAGACTTAATGAGAGTAGCAGACAGACTTCTTCAGAAAGCAGAAGATCATTTTCTATCCCTTTCTGCTGTACATCTAAGAGGAAAAGAGAACGTCAGAGCAGATTTTCTCAGCCGCAATTACCTAAGAGAAGGAGAATGGTCCTTGAACCCTCAGATATTCTCCAAGATTGTTGCAATGTGGGGTCTTCCAACAGTGGACTTGTTCTTGACCAGATACAATCGGAAGGTGGCAACGTTTTGTTCTCTAAACCCCAGAGAAAGGCCCTTGGCAGTGGACGCCTTCATGATTCCCTGGGAGTTTCCTTTGGCATATGCATTCCCTCCCATGGTCCTTCTTCCGTCAGTCATAAGGAAGATCAGGGCAGACAAAACCAGAATGATCCTCATATGCCCCTTTTGGCCCAAGAGGCCATGGTTCTCTTGTCTCCGGAGAATGTCAATATCAGACCCCTGGTTTCTTCCGGAGATTCCGGACCTTCTCACTCAGGGTCCGGTTTCTCATCCTCCAGCCAAAAATCTCCATTTAACGGCATGGAATTTAAAAGGGCACTGTTAACCAGCAAAGGGTTTTCCACAGATGTAGTAAACACTCTCCTATGTAGCCGAAAACCCGTTACTACCCACATCTATGCTAGAACTTGGAGGAAGTTCCTGTCCTTTTCAAAATTCAAAGCAGAGGATGGGGTTCCTATTGGGACGATTCTAGAATTTCTACAGCGGGGTTTAGATCAAGGCCTTACCACTAGTACATTGAAAGTACAAGTTTTGGCTTTAGGAGCATTATTTTCCTTCGATATAGTGGCTAATTATTGGATCGCATGGTTTATAAAAGCCTCTCTTAGGTGTAGACTTATTATTAAATCCAGATCCTCTCCCTGGGATTTAAACCTGATCTTAAATGCCTTGACTAACCCTCCCTTCCAGCCCCTAGATTCAGCCTCCAATAAAATTATTCTTCTCAAGACAGCCCTGTTAGTTGCCCTGACTTCAGTCAGAAGAGTGAGTGACATGCAGGCGCTTTCTATATCCCCACCATTTACTCGAATTCTGGATGATAGAATTGTATTAAGACCTGACCCAGCTTTTCTTCCAAAGGTAGTCTCATGATTTCATAGGACTGAAGAGATAAATCTTCCAACTTTTTGTTTTCCCCCTAAAAATCAGAAAAAGGAGAAGCTTCACACAATGGATGTTAGGAGGTACGAACTTAAATATCTGGAGGTCTCAGAGTTTTTGGAAAGATAGTTCCCTATTTATATGCCATCAGGAGGCTAGGAAAGGTTGTAAAGCTTCAAATGCTACAATTGCGAGGTGGATTAGAGAAGCCATCTCTCTTGCTTAATCTTCAGGAGATAAGGAAGTACCGGAGGGGTTGAGGGCACACTGTAACAGAGCAGTAGCAACCTCCTGGGCCGAGAAGATGGGGGTTTCCATCGAAGACATATGTAAGGCGGCCACCTGGTCTTCTCCCTTCACCTTCTATAGGCATTATAGGTTAGATTTGGGTGATTCCTCTGACCTCACCTTTGGGAGAAAGGTGCTTCAGGCTGTGGTCTCTCCCTAATTTCCTTTCGTCTCTGTAATTCTCTTGTGGTGCTGTCATGGGAGTACGAATAAAGCCTCAGTTACTTAGCGGTAGCGGGATTTTTCGGAGCCCATGACAGTACCCTTATATTCCCTCCCTACACTGGTGTTTTGCACCCCCATAGAGTTATTTTCCTTTTTTGCACCCTCGGGGGTAGTTAGTCATTTGACTTAAAATGAATATTGTGTTTTTTGTCTTCTTGTAATTAACCTTGGCGGTCCTCTCATGCTCTGTTAACCTAAACTGAGGCGGGAGAGAGGTGCTGCCCTTTTTATTGTGCTGGCTTCCTGTCCTTGATGGGTGGATCCTCTCTCTCCCGTGGTGCTGTCATGGGCTCCGAAAAATCATGTTACCGGTAAGTAACTAAGGCTTTTCACTCTGAGTCTGTGTTTGCACAGTTGGTAGATAACATGAGTTAGGTCATCCTTTGCAGTCTCAAAAAAGGCCCAGGCTAGGCAACCCTTTCTGCCCCTGCAAGCTGCAGACCCACGACCGCTGCTGGCCACAGCCAAGGCTGAGGATGCAGTGCTAGTCGTGGTTGCATTACTCAGTGTCTGTGTGGTAGGCCGCAATGTAATCTCCTCATCTTCCTTCTCCTCCTCAGATGAGCTACTCAGCTACGTGCCTCTGGGCTCACACCAACTGGTATCGACAACCTCATCATCATCCTCTCTGTTATCTCATTCCTCGCCCTGAAAGTTACCCTTCTCTTCCAAACAGTACAGTCTGCATGTGCCTCATGTATCTAAGTCTCATCAGGATCAACACCCCCCCCCCCATGGGGGTTCACATCTGGTGATGGGGGTCAGGACTCTGCTCGGACCCTACTTTGTCCTGCCCCAGATCCAATATTTAAAAATGAATTGGTGCAGATGCTTTCCTCCTCTTGAGTCTTTGAATCTTTGGAGCAGACCTTTGATGCCAATGGCATAGAATGTGTGAACAGCTTTGCAGTCGCCCATCTGTGGTTCCCTACAGTCGGGCGGTTGGAGAGTTGTGACGCTGGGGAAACTAGGGTAATTGGGGTGCCACCTCTGTGGACTGTACTGCGTGTGATGTTGAGGTGCAGTAAGAGGAGAAGAGGCCACTTGATGCAGAGCTTGCCATCCACTGGAGCACATGCTCTTTCTGGCCCTTATCTACAAGGCGTACCGCTGTGTGGCTGCCAAAGAAAGGATAGCCTGTCCAGTAACAGTTGTCAGTTGTTTTTGGATAGGACGTGACTATGTTGGTTCGGTACAGCTTTCACTAACATAGCCACCCACCACACAAAAACCTTTAACACCAAACCTATTCCCACTTAGACCACAACCTCGCTTTTTTCCCACTCATGTTGGATGTACCCTTCCCCTTATTTAACCAGCTGTTTAACAAACAGCTCAGACTTGAGTCACCTGTCAGTAAATTACCAATCAGTATTTATTTGCTCAATTAGTGTTGCTGGAGCACGCCATTAGCAACCAAATATTTGATTTTGCACTGTAGAGCCATGGATACTGCAGAATCTCAACACAAAATAATTACAAGCTTAGATGTGGCCTGCTGCATGTGTATCATGGTAATAACATAAGAAATACGATTCTTTACTGTGGAGGGCTGGATATAGCGGAATCTCAGTGCAAAAGAATTAAAAGCCCAGATGTGGCCTGCTTCATGTAGCACGGTAGGAACAGAAAAAAATAGTTCAAAAAATGTACTCCAGCATGGAGCACAATATTAGTACAACAGAGTTCTATGCTGAAATGTGGCCTGGTGTCTGTCTGGACCACACGAATAGCAAAAACGATTGATCTGCTGGGAGGTCGATTTCATAGCACACAGGATCCTATCTATCTAATCAATCTGACTTGGAAGCAACCACCTAGCTAACTATCTCAATCTATCAGTATCCAGGAGTGGCCTCTCTGCGCTGTTACACTGACAAAATGGCACTAAAACAACATGTCCGCTCTTTATATGGAAAGGGACATGTGACTAAAGCAGCCAATGGTACAAGCCCTTGTGTCTGTACATTGTGGATGGTTCCTGCGCCCAGATTGGTTTGCCAGAATCTGCACACATTAAGTTAAGAAAAAATAAATAAATTAACAGCCCGCTGCGATTTTGACCTCACCCCATCCCCTCCACTCATCAAACATGTCTTCCCCACTCATCATACCGCATCACTATCCTAGCCAAAGTCATAAAGCAGTGGAAAAGCGATCATTTCCCACACTTTTGCTGGATTGGGCCGATTTTCAGTAAAAACGCTCGGGTGTCCAATCACCAATCCGAATGTGCAATGTTTGTGGCGAATTTGTAAAAAACAAATTTTTTCGGAACATGTTCACTCATCTCTACTTCAGACAACAGTGACACTAGTCACTTCAAACGGATTTGAGTAATTAATGAAAAAGTGATTTAATTGCTGGAAATTAGCATAGAATTTAGAGCGGGGAAATTGTGGGAATACCACTATCAGTATGGCGCCTGTGTGTACCACATGATAATTTCCAGCACCTTTCTGTGTCTTTTATTGCTTGGGCAATCCGTATATCAGAAGATCTGTGTGAGACCGAAACGTCATATGTTTACTGTGCATTGCAGTTAAATCAATTTCTTTATTACTTGAGTACCAAGTTCTTTACATATCATATTACGAGTTGGGCCCCAAACCAATTAGTGCCGTTTCCTATCTATACTACTCACAAACTAGCTACGAGTCAGAGTGATCAAGAGGTCCAAGGTCAAAGACCAGGAAGGTACATTAAATACAGAGGGATAAGACAAACGGATAGTCAGGGGTAAAGTCCAGAGTCTGGTAACTAAAGTCAGAATACATCAAGAGCAAAAGAGGTTATACAAATAGGTAGTCGAAAGGCAAATCCAAGTTAAAACAACAAAAGATCAGAATGTCAAAATACAGAGCAGAAAGTAAGCACACCACTAAGCTGAAGCTACAATTGGCAATGATCTAACATTGCCAGCTAGTTAAATAGTCTGGCAATTATCTGTAAAGGAAAACACCTGATGGAAACCCAAACACACCACTGACAGCCTGACACGCTCCTTCTATCCATAGAGTGACTGAGCTGTCACTCAGTGTCCCTAGGACTAGGTGAGTGGCAGAATCGTGACAACACCTTTCATACAGACTTATAGAAGAATTTCATCTTTATTATTTCATCATTATTGCATTGTAAGAAGCTAGTCGATTACATCTATTTTCTATTGAGCCTTCAGTATTTTATCATCTTAGGGTGACCAATCAAAAGAAGCCCACTCTGCTCTGATGACTTAATCCTTATTACAGTTGCATCACCTACTTTTATAAATGCTCTCTGTATAAGGTATACAGTTTTTGAATTTCTTAGCTTAGCTTCTTAGCATAATGACACGCTTCTGTTTTTTCAGAACTGCCTTGTTTTTGCTACATATGCGGAGAGTCAATTTTGCGTCATAAAGGCGAAACTTGACTACCATAATGAGGAAAGCCTACACCCTGTATTTTGGCTGCAGAATAGAAGATCAGGACAAGAGTTGGGCTCCACAGCCATGCTGCAATTGATGTGAATCACATCTTACCCAATGGTTGCATTAGAAAAGGCAATTGTTTTTGCAGTCCCAGTGATTTGAAGAGAACCAATCGATGACCCTACTGTTATGTTCTGCTACCAGAGCTAAGGAAAGAGAGGAGATCTGTCCCTACGATAGAACTCCGCTTTATCCCTACGATGTAACAGGGGACCTGATCCTGCGATCAGACCTGCTAAAGTCCTAAGCTAGTCTGTACGGAGACCTATAGATGTGGGGAAGGAATCCCTACAAGTACTAAGGACTGGGAGGAAAAAGGGACACCTCCTAACAGAAATAGTAGCAGACAGACAAACAAACAAAATATATAGAACACTGAGGTCCGTAGACCAAGCAAACTAACAGAGTTAGATACAGAGCACAGGCTAGCTAGAAAGTAGGTATACAATGAAGTCCAGCAAAGCCAGAAGGGCGGAGCAGGATTAAATAGGCCAACAAGGTCATGTGACCAGCAAAGGAAAAAACCTAAGAGCAAGGTTCTAACAGTACCCCCCCTTCTAAGAGGATCCTCCGGATCCCCTAGGACCAGGCTTATCAGGAAATCTCCTGTGAAACGCTCTGATAAGTCTGGACGTGGAAACATCATCTGACCTCACCCAAGAGTTATCCTCAGGTCCGAAACCTTTCCAGGCCACAAGATACTGCAAACTACCTCTATACCGTCTAGAGTTAAGGATGCGAGAAATTTCATATTCCCCGTCCTCCACTACCGGAGGAACAGAGGCAGAGGCGTCACCATCCGACACAACAGCTTTTTTTAACAGAGAGACATGAAATACCGGATTAATTCTCCAGGAGGTAGGAACCTCCAACCTAACAGCAGATTGGTTGACAACCTGAAGCACCTTAAAGGGCCCTACAAACTTGGGACCCAATTTCTTATAAGGAATCCTCAACCGCAGATTCCTAGAGGACAACCAAACCATGTCACCAACAGCGAACAAAACCTCCTGTCGTTTCCTATCAAAGTAGTCTTTAGATTTTCTGTTGGCCTCCTGAAGATTACCACGCACATCCGTCCAAACTCTCTCCAAATCACCGGAAAAATTCTCCTCCTCAGGCACGGCAGATCCCAACTTGGAGAACGACCCAAACGACGGATGTCTCCCAGAACAACAAAAAAAAGGCGAACAACCAGCAGAAGATGTATGATTGTTCAGAGCAAATTCAGCAAGTGGCAGAAACTCAGACCACCCCTCTTGATTGTCTGCCACAAAACAACGCAAGAACTGCTCAACATCCTGGTTTTTCCTTTCTGTCTGGCCATTAGATTCAGGATGATATCCGGACGAGAACGACAAATGAACTCCCAACCTGTCACAAAAGGCACGCCAAAAACGAGCCACGAACTGAGGACCCCTATCAGAAACAATGTCAGTAGGAACGCCATGAAGTCTGACAATTTCCTTGACAAAGGCCTTAGCGAGAGTTTTAGCGCAGGGCAGTTTGACGAAGGGAACCAAGTGACACATCTTGCTAAAACGGTCCATGACCACCCAGATGACAGTAAAACCCTCAGAGGGGGGAAGGTCAGTTATAAAGTCCATAGCCAAATGTGTCCAAGGAGCACTGGGAACCTCCAAAGGACAAAGCAACCCCGCAGCAGGAGTATGTGAGGACTTAGATCTAGCACATATAGTACATTGACGCACCCACTTAATGACTTCCTTCTGCCATCCAGGACACCAAAAACTGCGACCCACCAGTCTCTTGGTCTCAGAGATTCCGGGATGACCTGCCAACCGAGATTCGTGACACTCAACAAACAAATCTCTCCTAAAGGTCCCAGGCACAAACAACCTCCCATGAGGAGTGTTAGATGGGGCATTCTCCTGTGCTTTAAGAATCTCATCTTCCAAAACAGAGTCCAAAGCAGCTATCACAACACCTTCTTGTAAAATGTTCTCCTCTTTCTCAGCACCGACTATGGGAGAAAAACTGCGAGACAAGGCATCCGCCTTAACATTCTTAGTACCAGGGATGTAAGTAACGGAGAAATTAAACCGCGAGAAAAACAGTGCCCACCTAGCCTGACGGGCATTCAGGCGCTTGGCAGCATCAAGATATATCAGATTTTTATGATCCGTAAGAACCTGAACGGGAAATTCCGCACCTTCCAAGAAGTGGCGCCAGTGTTCAAATGCGAGTTTAATAGCCAATAATTCCCGATTACCAATATCGTAATTCAGTTCAGTCTCCGAAAATTTTTTTGAAAAAAAAGCACAGGGATGTAATCCATCCCCGTTATCCTGAGACAATACTGTGCCAACCCCCACAGAGGAGGCATCAACCTCAACCAAAAACGGCTTAGTCACATCAGGCTGCATAAGAATGGGAGCAGAGGTGAACCTCTCCTTGAGATACACAAAAGCTTCAATAGCCTCAGAAGACCACTGAACCGCATCAGCACCTTTCCTGGTGAGATCGGTCAGAGGTTTGACAATACTAGAAAAATTTTTTATGAATTTTCTGTAATAATTGGCGAAACCTAAAAACCTCTGTATCGATTTCAAACCAATAGGCCTAGGCCATTCCTGCACAGCTCGAACTTTCACCGGGTCCATCTCAAAACCTTCGCTGGAGATAATGTAACCCAAAAAACTAATTCTCTGTACAGCGAACTCACATTTCTCCAGCTTAGCAAAAAGCGAATTGTCCATTAACAACTGTAATACCTCACGTACGCTCCGCCAATGAGACTCCAGATCCGGCGAATAAATCAAAATGTCATCCAAATACACAACCACATTTTTGCCGATCAAAGGTCTAAGGATGTCATTAATAAGATTCTGAAAAAATGCAGGAGCGATAGTAAGACCAAAAGGCATAACCAGATTCTCAAAATGACCCACAGGAGTGTTAAAAGCAGTCTTCCATTCGTCACCCTCCTTCATGCGCAACAGATTGTATGCCCCCTTAAGGTCAATTTTAGAGAACCACTTGGCCCCCATTAACTGGTTAAACAGATCAGGAATCAATGGCAGTGGGTAAGGATTGCGTACAGTAATTTTGTTAATCTCACGAAAATCCAGACAAGGACGTAAACCGCCGTCCTTTTTTTTTACAAAAAAAAATCCAACCGCCACAGGAGACTTAGAGGGCCTAATGTGACCGGCGGCCAAACTTGTCTGTATGTATTCCTCCAAATCCTTCCTCTCAGGAATAGTAAGATTAAATAAACGACTTTTAGGAAGAGTCGCTCCAGAGACAAATTCAATAGAACAATCATAGTCTCTATGGGGAGGCAAAACCTGCGATTCCTTCTCAGAAAAAACTCTCCAAAAATCCTGAATAGGAACAGGCAATTCTCCCCTATCCAAAGCTGCAATACGCCCGTTACAACACTTGTCATAACATTTATGGCTCCAGGATTTAATTTCACTGGTAGACCAATCCAGTACAGGATTGTGAAATTTTAACCAGGGCAATCCCAATATTACTGGAGAAGGCAAGTTATTCAAAACTACCAAATCCAATTTCTCATGGTGAACACCATTAATAGTGAGAGGAAATTCACAGACCTTGAGAGTAATATTCTTCAAAGGGGAACCATCCACAGAAACCACAACAATGGGGGATGATAAAGGTTCGGGTTTTAAATTGAGTCTTTCCAAGAATCCCCCATCAATTACATTCAGAGTAGACCCACAATCGACAAACACCCGAAATTCCATTAATTTTTCCTGAGCAATCGTGGAAGCAGCTAAAAATACACCCTTGGAATTTAAACAGGCAATACGGGCATGACTGACCATTTTTTTTTCTTTCTTCATACGAAGCTCACAGCCTTTAATCAAATGACCAGATTTTCCGCAATAGAAACACAAGCCTTCAAAAAATCTACGGTCTTTTTCTTGAGAGCGAGGTGCCACCGATCCAATCTCCATCGGTTCACCACTGTTAGTACACACATTCTCATAACCAGAAACTGACATAGCAGAGGATTTGCTCTCATTAACCCTTGCACGCAGTCTCCTATCCACCCGTATAGCTAATTGCATAGCCTGTTGCAAATCTTCAGGTGTAGGATAAGCAATTAGCAGGTCTTTAACCCTTTCATTGAGCCCAGCAAGAAATAGACTTTTCAGAGCAGAATCGTTCCACCCTGTTTGAGTAGACCATCGACGGAAATGAGTACAATATTTTTCCACATTACCTGATCCCTGTTTCAAACGTCTCAACTCAGTCTCAGCTGATGCGACACGGTCAGGATCATCATATAATAGTCCCAAAGCAGAAAAAAAACTATCCACTGATCTGAAGCATGTATCACTAGGTTGCAAAGAAAAGGCCCAATCCTGAGGCTCTTTGCGCAAAAGTGACATTATGAACCCTATGCGCTGGGATTCATCCCCAGAGGACTTGGGTCTCAAACGAAAATACAATAAGCAAGCATTTTTAAATGAAAAAAATTCTCGGTGTTCACCAAAAAATAAATCCGGCAAACATACCTTAGGCTCCAAGAAATGTGCTCCAGGACAGTTACTCACGTGCTGACGGAGCTCGGCCACCTCCAGAGAGAGTCCCTGCAGGCGATGAGCCAAATCCTGAACCGACACCATGATGGAACAGAAAAATCTTTCCTTAGAGAATTTGCAGGCTGGACTTACTGTTATGTTCTGCTACCAGAGCTAAGGAAAGAGATCTGTCCCTACGATAGAACTCAGCTTTATCCCTACGATGTAACAGGGGACCTGATCCTGCGATCAGACCTGCTAAAGTCCTAAGCTAGTCTGTACGGAGACCTATAGATGTGGGGAAGGAATCCCTACAAGTACTAAGGACTGGGAGGAAAAAGGGACACCTCCTAACAGAAATAGTAGCAGACAGACAAACAAACAAAATATATAGAACACTGAGGTCCGTAGACCAAGCAAACTAACAGAGTTAGATACAGAGCACAGGCTAGCTAGAAAGTAGGTATACAATGAAGTCCAGCAAAGCCAGAAGGGCAGAGCAGGATTAAATAGGCCAACAAGGTCATGTGACCAGCAAAGGAAAAAACCTAAGAGCAAGGTTCTAACACCTACCAATTGCTATTTCTGCATGATGCTCCCCATTAGGAAAGAATTTTCAAGGAAGAAGTGGACTTTACATTATTCAAACATTCCATCTGCAATACGCCAAGTTCCCCTGCTAGTTCTAAAAGCACCAGAAAGATTTTAAGTCAGTTAAGTGAAGAAGATGAGGGCGCTTGGTGTCATGAAGCATATTCCTCTCACGGCCTGAACTTTGTCGGCAAATTCAACTGAGCCACAACTTATAACACAAAGTAAACTGAATGATCTTGTTAGAGATTTGGATCTGCCCAAGAGTAATGCTGTGCTCTTGGGTTCCAGGCTACAGCAGTGGAACATATAGTGAGAGACAGAAACACATGCAAACAACACAGTGAAGATAAATCTAATCCTAATGGACCCATGTTATTGCATATAGGACTAAAAAAGAGAACGGGCCATCATCTTGTAACAGTAAAGGGAAGGGGGGATTGTTCCTCTGTGAAGCAGAGAAACAAAAAGATGGCCACACAAGTTCAAAATTGTAAAGAAGTAAGAAAATTCCTTTATTAACACATGTAGTAAACACAAATTACAAAGATAAATGCGGACGACAGAGTGGACACAGAGTGCTGGATCCACATGAATAAAACAATGTTAAAAACTGTGACACAGCGCCCGAAAGGTCAGCCTATATAGCAAGTGGAAATATAAGGGGGACAGCAACAGGGTCACATGTATTAATAAATATATACCACCCATCAAGAATACCTTTTCCAAATTGAACCCCCAAAACCATAATATCCCATCACAATCAAAATACCCAGAAACAAAAGGGTTAAAACCCTTATTCAGAAGAAGTAATATAAACAATTGGTCATAAATAAGCTGAAATAGCTATGTACCTGGGTAAGGCCACCAGACAGGCTCTGCTACTGTCACCCCGACGCACGTTTCGGTAGGAAAACCTTTTTCAAGGGGTTCCAGGCTACAGCAGTGGAACATAGCGGGCAATGTTCAGATTTCTTTGTCCTTCTAAAGAGATAGATATTGCCCAATAATTTATCATGTAGGGCAATCTTGTGACATTCAACAACATGAACAGTTTAATGGAAGCTCTGAAGATGAGTCATTATCCAGAGGAATGGAGGCTCTTCATTGATTTATCCAAAACAAGCATCAAAGCTGTCTTGCTGGATAATGGCAATTGTGTATTGGCAATTGGCAATTCCTTTTGATTATGCAGTCCACATGAAAGAAACCTATGATAACATAAAACAGCTGTTGAGGTGCCTGAACTGTGACCAACATTTTTGGTCTCTCTGTGGCGACTTAATTGGTTGCCCTCTTACTTGGTCTTCAGGGTGGATACACAAAGTACTGCTGCTTTCTGCATGAGTGGGATAGGCATCCAAGAGAATATCACTAAAATAAAAGACTGACCTCTCTGACATTCACTTCAGCCAGGGATTAAATGTCCTGCACTTGTTGACCCACTTAAGATTTTACCACCATTGCATATCAAGTTAGGCTTAAAGAACTTTATAAAGGCAGTAGATAAAAATGCAAAAGCATTCAAGTATCTCATTGATAAATTTCCAAGGTTGAGTGAAGCAAAGATAAAGGAAGGAGTCTTTATTGGACCACAGATTCGTTTGCTTCTGCAAGATGGGGAGTTTCTTTTGTTTTATTGCAGGGCAAGGAAAAGGCTGCATGGGTAACATTTGCTTAAGTGGTAACTAGATGAGCGAACCTTACAAGGTTTGGTGAACTTCTCGATGTTCGCCTATCAGTTCATCAAACATATCCAAACCCCATTGAATTCAACGAGAAGCAAAATTAAACACACAGACAGCACTTTCAGGGGGACCCAAAAACTGCTAAAACAGCTCACATTAGGGGCAGATACCAGGAAAAGTGGCATCATTTGACGTAAAGTACAAATAGTATAATTGCGCAGCATGGATGCATGGGACAGGGCCTGGGACAGGGCTTTGACCTGCATTTCTAGCTTAAACATTGACCGGTGGATAAGTGACAAGTTTAGGCCTGAGAGCACTGCCAAAGTCAGGCAACACACATGAAGGAAACACAACATTGAGTCCAAACATTTCCAAAAATTAGGGACAGACACCAGGAAAAATGGCATAAATTGACCCACAGCAGAAATGTTAAAATGGTACAACAGCAGTCAGGCATAGGCCATGCATGAGACAGGGTCTGGGTGTAAAAAAAATACTTCTTTCTGTATATTTTTTTTAATCAAGGACTTATCAGATGCGATCGATCAGACTATATCACGATGATATTATAAAAAAAGTATCTTTATTCTTGGATTGTCCATTAAAATGAATGATTGCAATAGTTACATAAAATAGTTAAATAGTTAGTGGTTAATTTATCCATAATTAGCTTAATAGTTGAGATTCACCCATCTTTTCCTGGAATCCTGAATGGTAGATTGCGTCTGTGTCAAGCACGTGTGTCAGGATGACACCATATGTCCGGATAAAGCACGTGTCTCCTTGGGCCTACATCGGCAGCTGTTTCCTTACACACAGATCCTCATCCAGTGTCCTGTCAAATCGCAAAAGCGCACCCTAACATGTGGTTATTTAGGCTCATCATATAGCACCTGTTCTTCTGCATATGGCACTGAACTAAAAATACATAAATGGCACATGCCATCTAGAAACCCTAGCACGGTTGCTAATGCAATCTTATGCAATGTATGGTACAGAATTCAGAATTATTTATTTATTCATTTTATTCTTAACACTGGCCCAGCACTTACAGCTTTGAATTTAAGTTTAAATTAAGAGGAGGGTGAGGGGACCCTAGTGTAGACCTGCTATGCTGGGAGCCCTCATACCTCATGCAATAGCTTAAACTGCTTTTCTGCTGAGCCGCACACAGGTGGCACATTTATCAGCTTCGTAGACTACTATTGTTTAAAAAAAACATAAGGATAGTAACACGGGTAGTTGTTCAGTAGAGCTTTCAGTAACATTACTACCTACCCCTAGAACACCAAGCCTATCCACCCTTCCACCACGACCTCGCTTTTTCCTGCTCATGTTGATGTACCCTTCCCCTCTTTTAACCATCCATTTCACAAGCCTAGGCCCAGACCTGTCAGTCACCTGTCCCTAAATTAACAATCAGTATTTATTTGCTGATAGTGTGGCTGGATCTCACAATTAGCACAAAGGATTCAGATGCTGAAATGTGGACTTGTGTCTGGGCCACACAATTAGCACAAAGTATTTGGATGCTGAAATGTGAACTGGTGTCTGGACCACCACTTAGATTTTGGAACATGGACTGCTGGTTGGACAACACAATTGTCACAAAGGATTGAAATGCTGAAATGTGGACTCATGTCAGGACCATACAATTAGCACAAAGGATTTAGATGCTGAAATGTGGAATGATGGCTGGACCACACAGCACAGTTCAAACAAAAGCATTTGTGGAAACTTGATCATTTACCGAACTTTGGCCGAATTTTGCCAATTTTGAGGAAAATGCTCGGGAATCCGAACACTAATCTGAATGTGCAATGTTCGTGCCGACTTGGAGATTGACGTATATTTCTCTAACAACAAATTCGCTCATCTCTAGTAGTAACTAATTTTTTGGGAAACTCGAGCAACGTGTCCTTAAAGATTTATTTCTTAAATTCGCATCTAGACTTTTTCCCACCAAACTGCGGAGCAGTAAGCGACTAGCACAGAAAGCAATTTCACAAAGATATTGCAGCTATGGAGAAAAAATATCAAGAAAAATGGAATCCATCAATACTTGCAGATTACTGTTGAACAATTTTAAGAGATGATCCAATGCAAGGAGTACAAGAGACAAGCAAAAAAGAGTTGTCACTCAATGAGGACCAAATTTTGTAGTGCAACTTATGTACAGTGGCTTGCAAAAGTGTTCAATCCCTTGGCATTTTATCTATCTTGTTACTTTACAACCTGATTAAATTTTCTTCTAGTCTGATTTGTGTGTGATGCATCAGCGCTATATAGTCTAAGTTGAAGTGAGAAAAATATAAGCATAAATTAAATTTATGGAATCAAATAACTAAAAATTGGCATGTACATATGTATTCACCCCTTTTGCGATGAAGCCTCTAAAAATTTCTGGTGAAAGCAATTACCTTCATAAGTAACATGCTTAGTGAAAGGAAGTCCACCTGTGTGCAATCTAAGTGTCACATGGTCTGTCAGTATATACACACTTTTTCTGAAAGGCCACATAGGCTGCAACACCATTAAACAAGAGGCACCACTAACCAAACACCATGAAGACCAATGATATCTCCAAACAAGTCGGGGACAAAGTTGTTGAGAAGTACAAGTCAGGGTTGGGTTAAAAAAAAAAAAAACTCTGATCCTCCAGAGCACCATCAAATCCATCATCATCATCAAATGGAAAGTACATGGTATCCCAACAAACCTGCCAAGAGAGGACTGCCCAAAAAAATTCAGGCTAGGCAAGGAGGGCATTAATCAGAGAGACAGCACAGAGACCAAAGGTAACCCTGAAGGAGCTGCAGAGTTCCCAAGCAGAGACTGGAGTATCTGTCCATACGACCACAATAAGCCATACATTCCATGGAAGTGGCATTTCTGGAAGAGTGGGCAGAAAAAATCCTTCATTTACATAAATTTTAAGGCTTGTTTTGAGTTTGCCAAAAGACATGTGGGTGACTTTGCAAATGTGTGATGGAAGGGTGCTGTGGTCAGATGACATTAAAATTTAACTTATTGGCCACCAAGGTAAATGCTATGTCAAGCGCCAAACCAACACAGCTCTTTACCCCAGGAACACCATCCCCACAATTAAACATGGTGCTAGCATCATGTTGTGGGGATGTTTTTCGGCAGCAGTGACAGGGAAAATGGTCCGAGTCGAGGACAAGGTGGATGGTGTGACATACAGGGATATTCTTGAGCAAAATCTGTTTCAGTCTGTGATTTGTGACTGGATCGGAAGTTCCAACAAGACAATGACCCTAAGCATACTTATAAAGCAACACTCGAGTGGTTTAAGGGGAAACCAGTAAATGTTTTGGAGTGGCTTAGTCAAAGCCCAGACCTTAATCCAATTGAGAATCAGTGGTCAGACTTGAAGATTGCTGTTCACGAGAGGCAATATCTAACTTAAAGGAGCTGGAGCAGTTTTGTCTTGACGAATGGGCAAAAATCCCAGTGGAAAGCTCATAGAGACTTATCCAAAGTGACTTGCAGCAGTAATTTCCGCAAAAGGAAGCTTTACAAAGTACTGACTTTAGGGGGGAGAATAGTTATGCACAGTGAAGCTTTGTTATTTTGTCCTATTTGTTTGCTGCACGATAAAAAGAAAATAAAATTTTAACAGTTGTAAGCATGTTCGTTAAACTGATGCAAACCCTCAAAATAAGTGAAATTCCAGGTTGTGAGGTAGCAAAACAAGAAAAATGCCGGGGGGTGGGGAGGGGTGAATACTTTCGCAAGCCACTATAACTGTTTATAATTTGCAATAGTGTTTAGACATATTTTAGTTATTTTAATTGTTTGAGTTTTCTTTAAATATCAGAAAATTGTTATAACAAAATTTTCTGCATCTTTATATTTGCAATAATGTTTCAAAGTACTCAAACTTTTATGCATTAATTTAATATAGCAGTAAAAGGGAACCTCTTTGATATCATAGAAACAAGATTTGAGTTCAGGAGGTCAAAATCATTGAAAAATGGCTAATTTCATAACTGAACCTGACAACTTTTTAAAACTAGTTGTTTTAATTTCAGGGTAAGCTGTACTTGCAGCACCTCGGTATGGCGTTAGGGTCTTGACTCGCCCCAAGTTTTGGATATCTCCTCATGGGGATAGAGTCCTTATCGCCCAGTACTTCTGACGCTTACGACAGCCATATTAAATATTATCATTGCGTGTTTTTAATAAAAAATAAAAAAAATTACATCGCATATACATTTGTGAACGCTCCATTTTTATACCTTTCTCTGCTGTGGGAGCACAAAATATCTGTGACTCTCACTGCTATCACGCACTGCCACAACTTCATTAGAGGAGCTTCCTACAGCACACCAGGTCGGCTGCGTCCCATTGCATCTTGGGCAAACTACTCCTAGTGCTGTTCTTCAGTTAGCACAACCCATTCAGATGAGCACACATTGTCTCTCACTTGATTGCATCACACTAGTTTACTATGCTTCAATAGCACCACATTTCTCTCCTATTCCCCAAGGGATTTCCATTAGTTGTACCGCTTGAAATTGGGAAATGTGCCTAATAAGTAGAGATGAGCTGTGTTCGACTTGAACTTTTCGCCAATCTCAAATTCAAGCTGTTTTGGGCGGTGTTCGAGCCATTAGACGAACCCGAACGATTTGCAAAAAATTTGGCTGTTCGTGCACCAAAAGCGTAGCTGGATTTTTTCACAGTAATACTGTTAATCAATGTTAATAGACCGTTTCAGTGTAGAGTGGGCGAGGGGAGTGGCAGGGGATGGATCTCTGCAGAAATAATGCCGATCTCCATTTTTTTTTCTCTTTCCCGCATTTACAGTGGGACAGTGCAGTCTGTCAGCCTATCAGCAGCGCACACACGCAGTGGGCATAGTAGCAGTGTCTCGTAGTCAGTGGAGTAGCCCACCTGTGAAGCAAGCTACACCGCCTGTGAATCTAATAAAATTGTTTTACTGCATCTAACCCAGCCAATCCTTTTTGGTTAGTACCACAGTTTGGCCACTCAGCTCTGCTCTGTTTCCATCCATCGTTTTTTTGTTCAAACAACTACAGAGTTGCAAATTAGTTAACCACCAAAATGAGTGGCAAAAGGCCTGCTGCTGGTGGAAAGGGGAATAGGCGTGTTGGAAAGGGAAAAACAGGTTGTGTCTGTGGGGTAGGTGGTAAAGCAACAGTAACATCGGCAGAAAAAAGACCATCTTCCAGCCAAACTAAGATGTCTACTTCTTTTCATGGACAATGTGATACGATCCCTTTCTTACGGACACGCCCATCGCTACAAATTCCAGATGAGGCACAAAAACAGCAGGTGCTTCAATGGATATCAAGTGCTCCTTCAAGTTTGCTCTCCTCCACCTCAACTTCAACATCACAAATACTCCAGTCCTCAGAGGTGTCACCCCAATCGCACTTGCTTCCTCACAGCTCCCAAGTCTCCAGCTGTCCGTCTGAGTATGGGGTAGAACAGATGGTTGAGTCTGCAGAGCTGTTTTCTCATACTATAGCCTGGGAATCAGAGGTCTGCTCCAGAGCTTCTGTGAATCCAGACGAGGAAATGATCTGCACTAATGCCCAGAATGTTTGAGTCGATTCCAGGCCCAGATGAAGGTTCTGAGCATAATGTAGACCCTCGTTCCCAAACTGTAACTCCTGTTGGTGGAGACAATGAGGAAGACGATGATGAGACTCAGATACCTGATTGGAGCGACAACTTGACTTTTCGGTCAAGGCAGGAAGAGGTTGGCTCTGAGGACGACGGGTGTGAGAACACACAGGGTGATGATGACGAGGTTGGAGATCCCACTTACTGTCAACCCACAGTCAGCCAGTCGATGAGGTCAGTAGAGGAGGTGGAGGAGGATGCTATGACGACGAGGTTAGGTTGCACCTTCCTGGACAGAGACTGAGTACTGGAAGCACGTCAACAACTGCATCCTCAACCACAACTCTACCTCTGACCACAAGTCGTGGTGGCTCTTCAGGTCGCATGCGCTCTAAGCCTTGCATAGCCTGGGCATTTTTTCAGATCGATAAGGATGACCCAACTCATATTATCTGTAATATTTGTCACCAAAAGCTAAGTAGAGGCCAAAAAATCCATAGTTTGAGTACTTCATGCATGAACCGTCACATGGATATGAAGCATAAGTTGCAGTGGGAAGCTCACTGTGCTACAATTCGGCCTAGCGGGCCGGGCCAACCACCGTCTGCCCCATCTTGTGCATCCGCGGCCTCTTCATCCTCTGTGACTGGGGGACAGCAGTCACACATGTTTTTGGACGCAGACCTGCCAACTCATTATCCGCAACAGCCAGTGTGATTGGCAGGTCGTCAGTTCATTTGGAAGTAGAAACACCTGCTGGTGTTGAGCGCTCTCTGACATCGAGAGCACCACCTTTGGATCAAGGCAACATAACATGTCCGCCTGCATCTTCCTCATAGACCGGCAGTTTGACGGGGACACCCTACTCAACCCCGTCTAAGCACAACAGCCAGCCCTCGGTCCCTCAGATGTGGACAAGTAAAAGACCATTTCCTCCTAGCCATGACAAAGCTAAGAGGTTGAATTTCACCATCTGCAAGCTGTTGGCTACAGAAATGCTACCTTTCCGCCTGGTGGACACAAAGTGCCCAGTTGGCACTTCTTCTCAAAGAAAGGTGTGCCTGCGCTACACCAGAATGTCGCACACAACATCACCGCTTCTTTGAGAAACTGTGTGTGACAGGGTGCATTTCACCACAGACCCTTGGACGAGTAGGCATGGACAGAGGAGTTACATGTCGCTGACTGGGCACTGGGTAACTATGGTGACAGCAGGACAAGGGGCTGCTGTCCAAGTCTTGCCGTCCTCATGAGTTGTGCGTCAATCCTCTTTATCTCAAAGTTCCTCCACTGCTTCTGCCTCCTCAACCTCCTCTCGGTCCTCCACCTGCACCCAAAGCCTGTCTGGTAATGCCACCCGCGTTCTAACTGCGCAGAAGGAATCCTGCACACCTCCTTACTATGCTGGCAGCAGGGCTCAACGGCATCAGGTGGTGTTTAGTTTGAAATGTCTGGGAAATGTGAGTCACACAGCTGAGGAGTTGTGGTCAGCTCTGGAGACCCAGTTTCATGAATGGTTGTCTCCACTGAACCTGCAGCTAGGGAAGGCTGTGTCCGACAATGCTGGAAACCTGGGTGCGGCCCTTCGCCGGGGCAATGTCACACATGCCTTGTATGGCTCACGTGTTGAACCTGGTTGTCCAGCATTTTTTAGCCCACTCTCCCGGACTAGATGGCCTTCTGCAGAGCGTACAGTCACTGTGTGCTCACTTCCGCCGTTCGCATCCCGCAGCTCAACGACTTACATCTCTACAGAAGTCGTTGGCCCTGCCAGTTCACCGGCTGAAATGCGATGTGCCGACACGGTGGAATTCAACTCTGCACATGTTGCAGCGACTAGCAGCATCAACGAGCCCTGGTGCAATACGTTCTGAGGTATAGCCTGGGGCAACGAGATCCAGAGGTGGGGCAAATCACGCTGGAGGAGTGGTCTCCAATCAGGGACCTATGCACCCTTCTGCAGTTTTGAAATGGTGACAAAGAAGTTTAGTGCTGACGATGCCATTATCAGCATGACTATTCTGGTGATTTACATGCTGGAGCACACTTTAAACAGAATTCGGAGTCAGGTGCTGGGACAAGAGGAGGGGGAGGAAGTAGAGGAGGAGTCCTATGCGGAAGGGATAACATCTCCAAGGTCCAGACGGTCGGCAGCACCAAGGCGGCAGGCATGGGAGGGTGGGGGAGAGGGATTAACGAGGGCGCATGGTAGCAGCCAAACTGTTGAGGAAGGTGCAGGAGCCGAGGATGAAGTGGAGGACGAACTGGCGATGGGCATGGAAGACTCATCAGATGAGGGAGACCTTGATCACATTTCTGTTGTGCGAGGTTGGGGGGAGAGGGCAGAGGAAGGAAGCACGATTCTTACCTCGCCACCAACACAACAAGGACTTGGTCCTCCTGGATGCGCAAGACACATGAGTGCCTTCTTGCTGCACTACCTGCAACATGACCCTCGGATTGTCAGAATTCGAAGTAATCCCGACTACTGAGTTGCCACACTCTTAGATCCCCGGTACAAAAGTAAATTTGCCAAAATAATTCCTGCCATAGAAAGGGATTCACGCATGCAGAAGTATCAGCAGAGGCTGTTGCAGAATCTTACATGTGCTTTTCCACAAAACACCAGTGGTGCATGTAGTGAATCTAACAGTTCTAACTTGCTAACCGTGGGACTGTCGAGTCTTCATTACTCAAACCGTAGCAGTAACACCGTATCTGCTGGTAACCGCAAATTTTGTGGAATCGTTTCACCACTTTTTTAGCCCATCCTTTGCAAGGCCACAGGAGACAAGAAGTCTGACACATAGTCAACGCCTAGAGAGGATGGTACAGGAGTATCTCCAAGTGAACATCGAAGCCATGACTGTGTCACTGGACCCTTGCTCATTTTGGGCTTTCAATCTGGAAAAATGGCCTGAGCTCGCCACTCACACCTTGGAGATCTTGTGGTGCGGTAGCACGCCTTGCGGCAGACCTCCAAGCTCGATCCTTATAAAAGCTTTTTAACTACAGCAGCTTTAGTGGACGCTACTGGAGCTGGAACTCTATTTTATTATAAATGTAAAAACACAAACTAGTACAAGTAACGAATACAATTTCCAGCAATATAACCGATACATAAACAATGTATATACAAGGGACCTCACCTGCTTGACAACCACCATACAACCACAGCCTATCTAAACATACCTCAAACTTCCTCCAGACTTACACCTGATTCTGAAGGAACAAAAACCAGAGATGCAGAAGCAAAATACATATAACAAAATATAAACCATATGAAATAACACACAACACTTAAATCATAAGTAACACATGCACTACCCCAGATCTCACCATACCCCCAACCCGAACCGGCCTCTAAGTTCCAAAAAAGTCCTTCCGGACTTAGGGCGAACCCCGACAGTTTTGGGCCCGGGCCAGTCCAAGTTCATGCTTAACCCCCATCAAAACCCCCACCCCACCTAACTAACCCCCAAAGTAAAAGAACAATAAGACAACAATAATAATAACAACAACAAGAACAATAACAAAAATACCATCCACACCGGTTCGGTGCTTGTAAACCCTTTTCATGATACCATTCTCAAAACAAAAAGCTACGGTGAGAACTTAGCCCACCACCAGGAGGCTTGGAGCAATCCAGAACTAAGGCACCTGGAAGGAGAAACCCCTCCAGAGACGGGAGGCCCCTGATGCACCCAGCCTTTCATACTCCAAGGAGCGCACCTTCACCAGGTCACCCAGGATGTTGCTACATACCTCACCCACTGGGAGGATTTTACTACCCGTCGACACTAAACACCGTGCATTCCATGTGAAAAACCTAACCACTAGGCTAACTAGAAAAAGAGTGCACTGGTCCGGTCCACCAAGGTCTCTGAACGCTCCATAGGCCCACTCAGCGTAGGAGAGACCCGCCAGCCTATGCCAGCCTATGCCAGCCAATCGAAGCGCCCACCCTGCTGCATACCTCTGCATTAAAGGGACACTGAAGCAGGAAGTGCTCCATGCTCTCAAGCGCGTCAGCACAACTCTCACGAGGACAATTCCTATCCTCGGAGTTCCTGTACTTCAAGTTGTCCCTCACATACAGCTTACCCTGAAAGCAGCGCCAAGTCAAGTCCCAATACTTCGCGGGGATCCGTTTTGAATTTAAAAGACGCAACCCCACCTCCAGATCCTGACTTGGGCAGTCCCTGAGGGCCAGTGGCTTTTGAAAATGGGTCGATAAGATCCTCTCCTCGAGAAGTTTCCTCGTGAGAGTCCTCACCTCCCACACTCCCAAACCCCACCGGCGTATTACTTTCAAAACCGGGGTAACATAAGCCGGGAGATGCCCGTGCGGTGTGCGAAGATCCTTCACACGCCCTCCTGTCTCCCAATCCTGGAAGAAGGACTGCAACCATCCCCTACAGGAGAATACCCACAGAGGAGCCCTCTCTTTCCAGAGGTTTGATACATTTAGCTTAAGAAAGGTGCAAACCAAGAACACCACGGGGTTGACCATATTCAACCCCCCTAGTCTCCTCGTACGGTAAGTAACCTCCCGCTTGACTAGGTTCAGCCTGTTTCCCCATAACAGTTGGAAAAACAGGCTGTAGACCCACGTCCAGAGAGGCTCTGGCAAAATACAAACGCTGCCTAGATACATTAACAATGGGAGCAGGAACCCTTTGCACAAGCTCACCCTTTCCCTCAGGGTCAAAGACCAACCCTTCCACTGGTCCACTCTCTGGACGGCAGTTTTAAGTCTACCTTCCCAGTTTTTGGTTAGGTAATCACCCTGGCCAAATTCAATGCCTAGGATCTTGGCATACTCTTTGGGCTCTGGGAGGGTGTCCGGGAGATCAAACCTGGGATCTCCTCCCCCCAGTCAAAGACTCCCACACTTGCTCCAATTGACAATGGAACCAGAGGCCCTGGAGTAGCCCTCCACCTCAGACATCACTGCCCGCACCTCCTCTTCCGAGGAGACAAAAACAGAAATCATCAGCATAGGCCACTACCTTCAGGGCGGCCTCCCGTTCGCCCGCCTGGTCCATCCTCACCCCCGCTATTGGTCCACGATCCACCCTCCTTATGATGGGATCAATCGCGAACACATACAGCAGGGGACTGAGAGGACATCCCTGACGAACGCCAGAGCCCACCGCAAAGGCCTGTCCAATCCAACCGTTCACAAGTGAGAAACTCTCCGCCCCTCTGTACAATGTCTTCAGCCAGTCCACAAACCTCCCTGGCAGACCATACCTCAGAAGAGCGGACCACAGGTACTCGTGATCAACCCGGTCAAAGGCTTTGGCCTGATCCAAGGACAGCAGATACCCCTTCCAGAGGCCAGCCCTACCCTGCTCCACAGCCTCCCGGACACCGAGAACAGCGCTAAAAGTGCTACGGCCAGGAACACAGCAGTGCTGGGACTCTGAAAGGAGCTGTGGCGCAAACTTCACCAACCTGTTAAAGAGTACTTTAGCCAAAACCTTCCTGTCCACATTGAGAAGCGCTATAGGCCTCCAGTTCTCAATGTGCGACGGATCCTTTCCCTTAGAAAGAAGGATCAAAGCTGACCTCCTCATTGATCTCGGAAGAGTGCCCGAGGAGAGACACTCATTAAAAACCTGAGTCAATAAGGGGACCAAAAGGTCCTTAAAGGTCTTGTAGAACTCCGACGTTAAGCCGTCCGAACCTGGTGATTTTTTGAGCTGGAGCCCGTCAATCGCTAGTCTAACTTCCTCTTCTTTGATCTCATCCACCAAGACATCGAGCGAGGGGTCTACCCCTGATTCAGGAATGGCCTCAGCCAGCTAAGCCGACGTCTCATCTCGATCCAGTTCCTTCCTCCCCAAGAGATGTGAGTAAAAGGATCGGACGACCTCCAAGATCCCTGACCTGGACCTGGTCAGGGATCCTGTACTGTCCCTCAGACCCGCCACTATCTTACTACTCACTGACATCTTGCAGTTTCTGTAAGGGTCGGGTGAGCGATACTTCCCGAAGTCCCTCTCAAAAACCCAAGATGTGTGCCTATCATACTGCCATCTCTTGAGTAAGGCTTTCACCCTGGTGATGTCCTCACGGCCACCCCGAGTCGAGACAAGTTCCTCGAGTTTCCTCCTCAGGCCCCGATACAGGAGATCCCCTGTTCAGGCTTCTGAGGTTAGAAAGCTGGCAGAAGAATCTCGCCACCCGATGTTTGAAGATCTCCCACCACTCTGACTTAGTGTTACTAAGGCCCAGTAGCGGTACCTGACTTTGAAAAAAATCCTCAAAGGACCGTCTTACAGCTGCTTCCTTTAGGAGTGACTAATTCTGCTTCCAAAAACCTCTTCCCATCCGAGGAGTCTCTGTAACATTGAAAGAAAACATAATCAGGCAGTGGTCGGAGAATTCAACCTCTACCACCGATAAAGGTGAAGAGACTGCCTCCTCCTTCAAATAAAACCTGTCTATTCTAGACCTACTCTGACTACCTCTGAAATAAGTGTAACCCGCGTGGCCTGTGGTGTTCCGGATGTGGACATCCACCAGGCGAGCCTCCCTAACTATGCTATTCAAGGCGACGCTGTCGTAGGCCAACCGGTCTCTGGAACCTCCTCTGTCTTGGGGCCTCGAGACATTGTTGAAGTCCCCTCCAAAGACCACCTGTCGGCTACAAAACAAAAAGGGTTTAATACTCATAAAGAGACACTTGCGGTCCCACTTAGTCTGGGGACCATAGATGTTTGAGTCTAAGCTCTTGTCCCCTTATGAACACATCCAAGATCAAGCACCTCCCCATTTCCAACTCAATAACCCGTCGGCATACTACATCTGCGGTCTTAAAAAGGACCGCCACCCCGCTATACGGCTCAGCCGCAAGAGACCAATAGGAAGGCCCATGTACCCACTCCCTCTTAGCTTTTTTAAGGGACGTGAGATCAGCCACCCTGGTCTCCTGCAAAAACAATATGTCGGCGTCAAGCTGGCCGAGAAAATGAAAGGCCGTGAACCTAGCCGCATCAGACTTTATGCTGGCAACATTAATGGTCGCCAGCGTCAATGGAGTGAGTGCCGCAATCATGAGTGATCAGGTTGGACAGCGACCTTCTTCCCACCCCCCTTACCCTTTACATGTGCTCCATTTTCCTCCTCAGAGGACGATATAGCGCGTTTCAGGCACACCGACACATCCATACCTGCAGTTCCAGACACAACTTTAATGGGCACAACTGTTTCAGGCGCACCCTTGCCCTTGTCAGGAGGCCCTGGGTCGACCCACCCCACCCGAGGCCCGGTTTCCCCGACCCCTGATGTTGAGGGCCTGGCACCCCCTTTAGCCCCTACATCCTTGTCCGCAACCCCCAGCACCAGACCCCCCTCCTCACCCCCATCCGAAGACAAGGGAGACTCGCTTAGGGCCCGGTACTGGTTGGAGAGCTCCACCGGAAGAAGGGAGGAAGAGCCTTCCTTTGGCACCTGGCCCCGGGTGGCCTTTTCCTTCGAGTTACCCGTCTTCCTCACCCTTTTCTTCTCCCTCTTCTTTTGCTATTGCCACTCTTCATTCCCCCCCTCATCCACACCTTCGCTGGATGAGGATAAGGGAGAGGTGGCCCCATCCTCCCTGACCATCCTCCTGACCTCTTCGTCTATCTCACTGTTCGGGACCTCAGCTGCAAGCTCCCCCGAACTAGGGACCAGAGGCAGGGACATAACCCCTTGGTCCCTCTCCACCACTCTCCTCGGACGCTGCTCTTTACCTCCCGCCTCAGGGGGAGTTCTGCTCCTCACCGATCCCTTCCTACGCCGCCGCTAGTCCCTTCACCGGCCGGTCTGGTCCTCGCCTCCTCCCTACCAGCTCCTCCCGGATTCAGGCCAACATTGGCATAGGAGCGCAGACAGCGACTAAACGGGTGTCCCAAGACACCACACAGGTTACACCGAATGTCCCTACAGGTTGCGGCCAGATGACCCACCCCTCCACACATTGCGCACTTCTCCACCTTGCACCCCGCGCTGAAGTGAGAGGGGCTGCCGCACCTGTGGCACACCTTCGGCTGCCCCTGGTAAAAGATCAGGATTCGGTCCCTTCCCAAGAATGTTGAAGTGGGAATATGGGTAACCGAGTAACCCGAGACCTTCAGTTTTACCATAAATGTCCAGGCCCCTGACCAGATGCCATGCTTGTCCAGATTCTTTTTGGGAATCTGGACCACCTCCCCATACCTGCTCAGCCAGGTCATGATGTCCATCTCAGAAAGTGACTCGTTACTGGTGAGCACGGTCACTTTCTTCACTGAGTTTTGGCGAGAGATAGCCTGGACTATAAACCCTCGCCATTCAGGGCAAATCCGAGCCAGCTCATACTGAGACCAGAAGAGCTCTAGGCCCTCCGATCTCACAAAGCTGACGTCGAAAAAGGTGGCACCATAGGGATGAATCAGGGCATAGATGTCATCAGCCCTGAAGCCCATCCCCAGGAAAAGCTCCACCACCTTGTCCCTAGAGGGGCACGCTTCATTGCCTTCCCACCGGAGACGGACCACATTCCTACGGACACCACCCTGCCCTGCTGTCGGCAGAGACCACGTAATGTTCTCTGCCCCTAACTCTCGGAAGGCGGACCATGTCGGTCTATCCAGAACGATAAATCTACCTCCCTACCTTCCACTGTAATGGACTGCTCTCCCCTCTTCAGGGCGTCCAGGAGACGCCATTGCAAGTAACCCTGCCCAGCGTCCCCTGACAAGGACCCTCCACTACCCGCGGCAGCGGCCGCTGCAAAGGTGCGGACATGTGAACCGCCCTCTAACGAGGCCGCCAACGAACCGGGATTCCTTGGCCTCACACTTGGCCCCTCATTCACACTCACACTCTGCCTCACAGCCTCACCTACAGCTCCTGCACTACTACCATCACCACCAGCCGCACCACTCACCACTTCCATACCTGCATCCTCACCTACATCCTCACCTCCTTCATGTACCCCATTCATCCCCACCTCATGCACCCCATCCATGCCAGCCAGAACAGGTGGGGTACTAACAGCTTTACCCAAGGTCCTGGCATCACTGGGGGGGGGTTTCAGGACACTCACCACATCCGCAGCTTTGTCCTTACTCCCCTTCTCCCCCTCTGCCACCTTGGACCCTCCAATATTCATGCGCTGGGTATCACAGGGGCTGGGATTTTGGGCGCCGGGTTTTACCAACCTCACAGGTGCAGACACCCCTGACGGTTTACCCCCGGCAGCCTTGTCCCCAGCATGCGGTCCCTCAACCCTCTGGCCAGATATGGAAGCAGTGGCTCTCTCCTCCCCCACCATCCTCCGGACCTCAGCCAAGATCTCTGAAAAAGCTGCTCTGGCTCCACCGCCACAACCCCCACCTCCCTCTGCCTGAGACCCAGAGCCCATGGGAGACAGAGAAGGGAACTCCACCACACTGAATATGTCTGGCGCCACCGCCAGCGATGACCCTTTGCCATCCCTACTGTCCTCCGTAGGGATCGCCACACCATCACCACTCGCCTTACATTTGCCTTTACTCTCCCCACCGGACCTGCGCCGAGGACCAACTTCATGATCCGGGCGCCCTTGACCGGTGGGGGCTACACAGGAGACAGCAGCAGCATCAGTATCATCATTAAACACGTAACGCATACTCACCGTCTCCTGTGCCTTCTTCTTGCGCCCCTTCTTCTCCTTTCCGGGTCCCGGATCTTCATCCCCGAAACAAAAATGCTGGAGGTTCACCGGGGACTCCAGCAACCGGATGGCCACCATGAGCCCCCCGGACCCCGAAGATGCCTCCATGTCGTCCTCCTCTGATGTGCTGGAGGTAGGCAGCGCCACCTGCTCAGGACGCAGACTGGAAGATTTAGGAGGCTCCCCAGTAACGTCGGCAGGCTGCTGGACCGTTGGTTACTGCCACCTCCTGGGACACTGTTCCTGGAACCGCCTCTGTCTTCCTTGCTGTTTTTCCTGCTGTCTTCCCTGCTGCATCCCTCTCAGCCGCAGGTTTCTTCTGGGCAACTCTTGGTGCTGCGGTGGGCAGGAAGAGGGGCGGGGCACCGGTGCAAGGCTTGCTGAGCCTTGTAGTACTATAAGCATTGCTAGCTGCTTTTACTTTCATGTCCCTCCTGCCTCCCACCTTCCCTCCGCCCACAGACTGTACAGAGGCAGTGCCGAGAGCTGCGGTGGGCGTGACTAGAGGCGGACCGGGAACTGCTGGGCTCTGCAGTTTCATGTGTGTCTCTCATGGTGGCCGTGCCGATCACCGAGGTGGGAGGGGCTTGGACCGGGCTTGCAGACTGGGGGCCGCTGGGCTCGGCAGTTCCACGTGTGCCTCTCATGGTGACCGCGTCGAGCACCGAGGTGGGCGGGGCTAGGGGCGGGCCGGCAGACCGGGTGCTGCTGGGCTCTGCAGTTCCACGTGTGTCTCTCACGGTGGACACGCCGAGCGCCGAGGTGGGCGGGGCAAGGGGCTGGTCGCCGGACCGGGGACCGCTGGGCTCTGCAGTTCCTCCTGCAGCTCTCACAGCCGCCATGCTGAGCTCCGTGGTGGGCGGGGCAAGGGGCGGAGCCCCGGACCGCGATCCCCCGGCCTTTGTGCCCGCGCCCACATTAACCTCTGATCTCACTAACAGCGCGCCTCTTCCTCTACCCCCCACCTTCTCCTCCTCCATGGCTGGGGTAACCCCTGGGGCAGCACCTAGTGCTGTGGTGGGCGGGACAGGGGGCGGGGCTCCAGATAAACGTTCCTTTCCAGGCTCCTGGCTGTCATGCATAGTCCTGGGAGTGCCTTCACTGGCCGGCAGGCCCCCTTCATACGCCCCCCTTCCTTGCTGCGTGGTTAACCCCTCCTGGCCCGAGAACCACCGATCATTAGAGAATTTCTCCAGAAAGGGACCCGCAGCCCTCTCTATTTCCGCCTGCCTCTGCTCCACCTCTGCAATCCTATCCTTGACCCTCTGGATTTGCGTGGCGATAGCCAGGCGCTTCCTCTGGGCTGCTGCATTATATAGCGCCTTGGCCTGCCGCAACTCCAGCAGGAGTTTCGCCAGTACCACCTTCCCCTTTTCGTGGCACCGCAACATCTCTACCACCCGCTGGGAGAAAGCCTCCGCCGACTCGTCCGGGCCCCTCTCGGCCCATGGGGTACTCCCCTTGCTTCCCTTGGGCTTGCCAGTCACCTTGTTAGCCGATGCCGGCATGCTCACCGTAGCCGCATCACGCTGGGACAGCCTCCCAGACCTCCTCACAGAGTCCTCCGATGGATCCATATTCAGTCCTCCGACCCCACCCGGCCCAGACCGGGAGGGCCGGAGCCCGGGGATGCCCTCTGACACCCCTGCCTCGGTCCTGGGAAAACGAAGAGGCTAGGGTCGGATTTAGAAAAAAAAAAAAAGTCCTAGTTGAAGCTTCCCAGGAGCTCCTCCACACAGCTCTCACTCAGCTAGGAACACAGGCCACACCTCCTCCACTTCCTGCTACCGCAGCTGCTGGCATGAGACTTGCCCTCCAATAGATCCTTGTGCAAGGGTTTAAAGTGTACTCATTAAAACTACAGAGCTTAGACCTGCCTCTACTGCGGGGGGTCTCGACCCACCAGCGGACAGGCACCAGTATTGGGAGAGGGGGGCTGACCATCAGGGTCCACCGTGGCTCTGGAACAAACCCAGCGACACGGAGGTCGCATGGGCAGGAATGGCCTGGCCGTGTCGGCTTCGCACTCCTGCGTAGTCCCTCTGCCCGCTCGCGCCCGTAACCTCAAAGGGATGCGCAAGCGGCTTTTCTTCCCAGGGCTGTTCCCCGTCCAGCAGGAACGTGGGGGAGCTCAGGTCGGCCTTCCATCATACTCCCTTACCTCCCTCGCCCTCTTTCCTTCTTCCGTTCTCCATCTAACCTCTCGGCTCTGTGGTGTCCACTCTCCCTCCAGCTCTCTCCTTCTCACAGGTGGACTACCGCGTGTATTCACACTGTGGCGAATCTTTTGGGCCCAGGAATAAGAAGTCATTGAGGTAATAGATAATATGTGCCCCCTTAGAAACGTCCATGATGACCCATTCGAGGAAGCAACTAAACGCCTCAAATAGTGAGCAGGATCTGGAGCATCCCATGGGCGATCAGCGATCTACACTGTGTGTCGAATTATTAGGCAAATTAGTATTTTGGTCACATGATACTTTTTATACATGTTGACCTACTCCAAGCTGCATTGGCTTGAGAGCCAACTACCAATTAAGTAAATCTGGTGATGTGCATCTCTGTAATGAGGAGGGGTGTTGACTAATGACATCAACACCATATATAAGGTGTGCTTAATTTTTAAGCAACTTCCTTTCCTTTGGAAAAATGGGTCAGAAGAGAGATTTGATGGGCTCTGGAAAGTCCAAAATTGTGATATGTCTTGCAGAGGGATGCAGCAGTCTTGAAATTTCAAAACTTTTGAAGCGTGATCACCGAACAATCAAGCGTTTCATGGCAAATAGCCAACAGGGTCGCAAGAAGAGTGTTGGACAAAAAAGGCGCAAAATAACTGCCCATGAATTGAGGAAAATGAAGCGTGAAGCTGCCAAGATGCCATTCGCCACCAGTTTTGCCATATTTCAGAGCTGCAACGTTACTGGAGTATCAAAAAGCACAAAGTGTGTGATACTCAGGGACATGGCCAAGGTAAGGAAGGCTGAAAAACGACCACCTTTGAACAAGAAACATAAGATAAAAGGGCAAGAAAGGGCCAAGAAATATCTTTTTCAAAGATTTTATGGACTGATGAAATGAGTGACTCTTGATGGGCCAGATGGATGGGCCAGAGGCTGGATCAGTAAAGGACAGAGAGCTCCACTCCGACTCAGACGCCAGCAAGGTGGAGGTGGGGTACTGGTATGGGCTGGTATCATCAAAGATGAATTTGTGGGACGTTTTTGGGTTGAGGATGGAGTGAAGCTCAACTCCCAGACCTACTGCCAGTTTCTGGAAGACAACTTATTCAAGCAGTGGTACAGGAAGAAGTCGGTATCGTTCAAGAAAAACATGATTTTCATGCAGGACAATGCTCCATCACATGCATCCAACTACTCCACAGCGTGGCTGGCCAGTAAAGGTCTAAAAGAAGAAAAAATAATGATTTGGCCCCCTTGTTCACCTGATCTGAACCCCATAGACAACCTGTGGTCCATCATAAAATGTGAGATCTACAGGGAGGGAAAACAGTACACCTCTCGGAACAGTGTCTGGGAGGCTGTGGTGGCTGCTGCACGCAATGTTGATCAAAAACAGATCAAGCAACTGACAGAATCTATAGATGGAAGGCTGTTGAGTGTCATCATAAAGAAAGGTGGCTATATTGATCACTATTTTTTTTTGTTTTTGCATGTCAGAAATGTTTATTTCTAAATTTTGTGCATTGATATTGGTTTACCTGGTGAAAATAAACAAGTGAGATGGGATTATATTTGGTTTCTATTAAGTTGCCTAATAATTCGGCACAGTAATAGTTACCTGCACAAACAGATATCCTCCTAAGATAGCCAAATCGAAAAAATAAACACTCCAACTTCCAGAAATATAAAGTTTGGATATTTGAGGCTTTTGGGTTGATTGAGAACATGGTTGTTGATCAATAATAAATATAATCCTCTAAAATACAACTTGCCTAATAATTCTGCACACAGTGTATATAGTATGCTCCTTCCCAGAAGCAGCCCAATGGGCGGACACTATTCGGAGGCACAGGTAGTAAGTAACCGGAACGCCCCCTCAATGTCTGTTTTGGCCATTAGGGTGCCCCTTCCCAACTTCTTGACCCGCCTGATTGCCTGGTCAAAGGATATACAGTATATACTACTGTACTTGGTTCCGCGTCGATGTTGTCATTTACTGACCTGCCTCTTGGATATGACAAATGGTGGATTAGTCCGAATGTATTGGGTTCCGTTTTTGGCACGACTCCCAACAGGGATACCACTATGTCTTGTAAGGAAAGTGTTCTGAATGGAACCGCCATTCTACCTAAAGATATTTCTTTTTTTAATTTTCTTGTCACGACGCCTGGGTGTTGGTAGGCTGATTTTAGATTTTTACTCCAGCCTTTCTTGATTTTAGAAGGGCATGACATGCTTATAATCTGTGTCTCCTCCTCCTTTTACTCCTCCACCTCTTTTCTTTTCGCATGACTATATGTACTTGTCACTTTTCCATGTGTTAGTTGTGTCTTCTGAGCAGTTTGTCAGCTTTTGGACACCTTTGAAGGTGTTTTCTATGTGTTTTTGTTTGCCTGCCATTGGTTTTAATGGTTTTCGACGAACCGAACCGAACCCGAACACTACGGGGGTGGCTCAAAACTACTAAGTCTGCACCCAGAGTATATTGAGAACATAGGATGCTAAAAAATGTTTCCTATGAGATACTGCATACAGTTCTGCGCTGAAAACAAATCAAAATTTAATGCAGAAAAAAAACAGCAAAATATGATCCAACATTATATCTCATGGTGTGGTGCCTAAAATATCATAAGCATAACACCAATGGGTGGCTCAACCCTCATAAATATAAATCCCATACCAAAAATGGAGAAATGACCAGATAAGGTACATAAAAATATATAAATTTTTATTAACAAAAATGCACACAACATATTAAAAATGAGAGTAAAAGGGGCAACAGTGTGAGACAGTATAGTAATCAAAGATCTGCATGTACAGTAGGGTGACAATATGTTCTATAGAAAAAATAAAATTTAGTTTTATTCAAAGCCTCACCTTTTAGATTTGTTACACATAAAGCTCTGTAATATCCTTTCTAAAAAAATTTCTTTTGGTTGTGTTTAAAATGTGGCTCAATGTCAGCCTTTAACCACTTCGTGCCAGAGCCTGTTTTCGCCTTCGTGACCAGGCCAATTTTTTCAATTCTGACCACTGTCACTTTGAGGTAATTACTCTGGAACTCTTCAATGGATCCCGCTGATTCTGAGATTGTTTTTTCGTGACATATTGTACTTCATGATAGTGGTAACATTTCTTCAATATCACTTGCATTTATTTGTGAAAAAAATTGGAAATTTGGTGAAAATTTTGAAAATTTAAATTTTCAAAATTTGAATTTTTATTCAGCTAAATCAGAGATATTTGTTACACAAAATAGTTAATACATAACATTTCCCACATGTCTACTTTACATCAGCACAATTTTGGAACCAAAATTTTTCTTCATTAGTGCGCCATAAGGGTTAAAAGTTGACCAGCGATTTCTCATTTTTCCAACAAAATTTACAAAATAATTTTTTTAGGGACCACATCACATTTGAAGTGACTTTGAGGGGCCTTTATGACAGAAAATACACAAACGTGACACCATTCTAAAAACTGCACTCCACAAGGTGCTCAAAACCACATTCAAGAAGTTTATTAACCCTTCATGTGCTTCACAGGAATTTTTGGAATGGGGAATCAAAAAATTAACATTTAACTTTTTTCACAAAAATGTCAGTGCCGGCAAAAAAAATCTTTACATTTGTGCGGTAAAAAAAAACTTTACGTGTAAAATCCGCATCATGATTTCACTTCTTAAAAGTGCACACAATGAAGGAGATAATCAAAAAGTATATAATGGCAAAACTGGCTTAGTAAAATGTAAATATCAATACTAATTAAAATACTAATTGTAATGAAATATCCGCAATAAAACACTTGAACGTTAAGATTTTGTGGTTTCGTTGAATTTGTAAAGTTTTTTTTTTGCCGACACTGTACTTTAGACCCCAATTTTTTTATTTTTGCAGGGGTAACAGGAAAAATGGACCCCAAAATTTGTCGTGCAATTTCCCCTGAGTGCGCAGATACCCCATACATGGGAAAAAAACACTGTTTGGGCGCACAGCAGGGCTCAGAAGGGAAGGAGCGCCATTTGACTTTTTGAATGTAAAATTTGCTTGAATAATTAGCGGATGCCATGTTGCGTTTTCTAGAGCCCCTGATGTGCCTAAACAGTGGAAACCCCCCACAACTGACTCCATTTTGGAAACTAGACCCCTCAGGGAACTTATCTAGATGTGTAGTGAGCATCTTGAACCCCCAGGTGCTTCACAGAAGTTTATAACATGGAGCCGTGAAAATAAAATTTTCACATTTTTCCCACAAAAATGTTTTTCAGCCCCCAGTTTTGCATTTTCATAAGGGTAACAGGAGAAATTGCACCATGCAACTTGTTGTGAAATCTCTCCTGAGTAAGCTGATAACCCATATGTGGGGGAAAACCACTGTTTGGGCACACGGCAGGGTTCGGAAGGGAAGGAGAGCCATTTGACTTTTTGAATGTAAAATTTGCTTGAATAATTAGCGGATGTGCCCATGATGTGCCTAAACAGTGGAAAACCCCCACAAGTGACACCATTTTGGAAACTAGACTGCTGAGGGAACTTATCTAGATGTGTGGGGAGCACCCTTAACCCCCAGGTGCTTCACAGAAGTTTAGAACATGAAGCCGTGAAAATCAAAAAAATCTAACTTTTTCCACAAAAATGATCTTTTTGCCCCAGTTTTTTTTTAGTTTCACAAGGGTAAGAGGAGAAAATGGAACCTAAAAACTGTTGTGCAATTTCTCCTGAGTACGCCAATACCCCATATTTTGGGAAAATACACTGTTTGGGCGCACGTCAGGGTTCAGAAGGGAAGGAGCACTGTGTGACTTTTTGAACGCAAAATTGCCTGGAATCAAGAGCGGACGCCATGTCGCATTTTGGAAGCCCCTGATGTGCTGAAATAGTGGAAATCCCCCACAAGTGACCCCATTTTGGAAACTAGACCCCTCAAGAATTTTATCAAGGGGTATAGTGTACATTTTGAACCCAAAGGTACGACGGAATTTGATAACATTAGGTCAACATATTGAATAAGTTGTCATTAGTCTTGAGCGCAAGTGCTCGCTACTTGAGTTTGCATCGGGTACTCGGGTATGCATCAAGTATAGCGGGTGCTCGAATGACATGCTCGAGTCCCCGCCCCGCATGTTTCATGGTTGTTAGACACCCAAAAGAAACATGCGGTGATCGCTCGTGCATGGCAGGCGATCCCAGCATAGTTTATTCGGTCTCCCATGACAGCACCACGTGAGAGAGAGGATCCGCCCATCAAGGACAGGAAACCTACAGGTTAAAAAGGGCGGCCCTCTCTTCCTGCCTCAGTTTAGGTTTCCTGTCCATGATGGGAGACCTCGCAGGCTTACCTGCAGAAGATGGACTCCTGTCCCAGAGAGGGCCACAGCAGGTGGTTGGAGCCGGTCCGTCCCGGTCCTCTGGAGACGCCACGGTAGGGCTCAGTGGGGCGCCTCCATGAGCGTTGCGGCGGGCGCGACATCGCCTCACGGGGAGGTAGATGTCCGCCAGGTGTGGGGCCGCTAGCGGGCTTCCAGGAGATCCAGTCACGTGCCCCGCCGGCGCGACCTACTGACGTGACTTCCGGTGCGCCGGGCAGGAAGTCCCCGTGATGTCACCGGAAGGGGCGGAGCTCGTTTGAATTTTGCGCGCGAGCAGCTGAACGCCGGGGAATTAAGGACCTGGCGGCGAGGAGCCCACCTGGAACCCACCTGGCCACCTGGGGAGGAAGACCAAGGAGCAGGTAACGCCCTCCTGGGTAAAAAAAAAAAAAAAAAAAAAAAAAAGAGCACACACCCACACATGGTACCGGTATGGCCAGTATATAAAGGGTCCGGTAACATACAGAGGTGCTTCCCAGCCCATTCTTACACTGTAAGTTATTGAAGATTCACAAGAGCTGTCACCTAGGCAACAACATCTGCTGCAGGAGCAGCCCTCTGGGGAGCCCTCACAACTAGTGGCGCAGCGCCATTCCCGGCTAGGGTCTGGTCGTACAACTAGAAAAGCTACCACTAAGAGCAGGAAGGACGGTCCGGTGCGGCGTGATTCCTCACCATGCATGTTGGATTCCTCTGCTTCTACGGTACCGAAGGCTCTGTGGGGTGAGTGGGATCTTCGTGAAAGTTCTACTAATGTTTCCTCCTTCTTTCTATCTATAACTTTCTTTTAGAGCAAGAAATTTTCCTCGAAATCCAAACACAGAGAATGTGCCTTATGCAGCTGTCCACTCCCTGATTCATATAGCAAGAGGTTATGCCAGCTTTGTATTAGCAAAATGATGTCGGAGGAAACCCCAGATTTTTCCCTAGGCCTAAGAACTTTAATAAGGGAAGAAAGAGGCAAAGCATTGCAGGGTTCAGAGTCTGGGCATATTCCTCAAGAAACCCAGCCGGGTTCAGACTCTGAACTGTTGGTCGCCTCCTCCTCCGCCTTCTCTTCCTCTGACAGTGAGCCAGATAGACAGTGCTTTCCACTGAAGGAGGTCGATGCCCTAGTAAAAGCCGTCCGATCTACAATGGGAATAGTGGACACGAGGGCAGAGAAGTCAGCTGAGGATGTTATGTTTAGTGGACTGGGGCTAAAGAAGAGAAGGGTCTTTCCAGTAAATTCAAAGGTGAAAGACCTCATTGATAAGAAGCGGAGGAAACCTGACAAGAAGGGTAGTGTTCCTCCATCCTTTAAAAGGAAATATCCATTTGAGGATGCTATGTGTTCCTCCTGGTTAAAAGCACCCAAGCTGGATGTTGCTGTTACCAAAGCAGCGAAAAGAACTTCCCTCCCGTTCGATGATATGGGTGCATTGAGAGACCCCCTAGACAGACGGGCTGATACTTTCTTGAAAGGGGCATGGGAGACAGCTGCGGGAGCACTGAGACCAACAGTAGCTGCTACCTGCACGTCCAGAGCCCTGATGGTGTGGCTTGAACAGCTAGACAGTCAGTTGAAGGATGGAACTTCTAGGAAAGACATTATTTCTTCCCTTCCACTGGTTCAGGGGGCGGCAGCTTTTCTTGCGGAAGCATCTGTGGACTCAGTAAGGTTGGCAGCAAAATCAGCAGCACTGTCAAATCCGGCTCGGCGAGCCTTGTGGATTAAATGCTGGCCAGGGGATTTACAGATTAAATCCAGACTGTGCACAATCACGTGCGAAGGAGAATACCTCTTTGGTCAGACCATGGATGACTTATTGGAGAAAGCTGGGGACCCTAAGAGGGAGTTTCCATCAGTACCTCTACCCTCCTTTAAGAGATCGTTCCGGAAGAGGAAATTTTTCCGGAAGAGATATTTCGGGGAGCAAGACAAGTCTGATGAAAGGGGTCGAAAAGTTCTTCCCCAGAATGCCAGGCTGCCCTCATTTCGGAAGTACAAACCCTAATAAGAAAGCACGTCTTGATTGAGGTTCTGGAGGCTGAAAAAGGTCTTGGTTTCTACTCCCCGCTCTTCTTGGTTCCGAAACCGGATGGAAGTTTCAGGACAATCATAAATCTGAAATCCCTGAATAATTTTCTTAAAATACACACCTTTAAAATGGAGTCTTTAAAATCTGTAATAAAGTTACTTTTTCCCCACTGCTATATGGTAGTGCTCGATCTCAAAGATGTGTATTACCATATCCCAATTCATAGTGACTATCAGAAATACTTGAGGCTGGCCATTGAAATTGACGGGGTGGTTAAACACTTTCAATACACTGCACTCCCCTTCGGTTTAGCTATAGCCCCATGAGTTTTTACTAAAGTAATGGCGGAAGTTATAGCCCATGTAAGAGAAAGGGACATTGTAATTATCCCTTACCTGGATGATCTCCTGATAGTGGGGAACTCGTTGGTTCAGTGCGAGACCCACCTGCGGGAGACCATGTCGGTCTTAAAGAGCTTGGGGTGGTTTCTAAATTTAGAAAAGTCTAGACTATCTCCACTCAAGGTACAACAATATCTGGGGGTCACATTAGATTCCAGGAAACAGCTATGTTGTCTTCCAGAAGAAAAAATTGATAGAATCCGGCGGTTGGTAGCACAATGTATACGTAAACCTTCTATGTCACTCCGTAAGGCCATGTCACTATTGGGTACCTTCACCTCCACTTTTCCTGCGGTTCGTTGGTCACAATTACATTCAAGACCTTTTCAGTGGGATGTGTTGTACAATAACGCAGCTTTAGAGGGGCATCTAGACCGTGAGTTTACGCTAGGTCCTCGTGCCATAAGGTCCCTTCGTTGGTGGTTGCGACAAGACAATCTTGCTAAAGGGGTTCCCTGGGAATGTAGTCTAACTGCAGTCTTGTCCTCTGATGCAAGTGCTACAGGTTAGGGAGCTCACTTTGAAGGGAGATTAGTGCAGGGAACCTGGTCAAGCAGTGAGCGACAGTTGTCATCAAATGTTAAGGAGCTTCTGGCGGTGCAGCATGCGTTCAACGAGTTCCTTATATATTTACAGGGCCAGCATGTCCGTATACTCTCGGACAATCAAGTCACGGTAGCTTACATAAACCACCAAGGGGGAACCCGCTCAAGAAACTTGATGAGGGTAGCGAACGCACTTCTGCTGAAAGCCAAAGATCTTTGTCCCTCTCTTTCGGCTACTCATCTAAAAGGGAAGGAAAACATCACAGCGGATTTCCTCAGCCTTACTTCCGTAAAAGAGGGAGAGTGGTCCCTAAATACGCAAATATTCTCCAGAATCGTAGAGATGTGGGGCCTTCCGACTGTGGACTTATTCACAACAAGGGCCAATCGGAAAGTGGAAAATTTTTGTTCCTTAGACCCCAGAGAAGAACCCCTGGCAGTGGACGCCTTCATGGTTCCCTGGAGATTTCCGCTGGCATATGCCTTCCCTCCCATGATCCTGCTCCCAGCGGTGATAAGAAAGATCAGGGCAGACCGGGCCAGAGTGATACTCATATGCCCCTTTTGGCCCAAAAGACCATGGTTCCCTTGTCTCCGGAAGATGTCCATATCAGATCCCTGGGTTCTTCTGGAGATTCCGGACCTCCTCACTCAGGGGCCACTTTCCCATCCTCCAACCCCGAGTCTACATTTGACGGCGTGGAATTTGAGAGGGTGTTATTGACCAACAAAGGATTCCCCGCAAATGTAGTGAATACTCTCCTGGCTAGCAGAAAACCTGTTACCACCCGTATTTATGCCAGGACCTGGAGGAAGTTTCTGTCCTTTGCAGAAGTTAAGGTGGAGGAGGGGCCCCCTATTGGGAAAATTCTGGAATTTCTGCAGCGGGGCTTAGAATTGGGTCTCACTACCAGTACCTTGAAAGTACAGGTGTCGGCGTTGGGAGCTTTATTTTCTTCCAATATTGCAGATCACTATTGGATAGCCTGTTTTATAAAAGCTTCCTTTAGGTGTAGACCCATTACCAAAGTAAAGATGTCTCCCTGGGATTTGAATTTTGTATTAGATGCCTTGACCAGTCCTCCTTTTGAGCCACTAGATTTAGTCTCCCCCAAAATTATTTTCCTAAAGACGGTCCTGTTAGTAGCCCTAACTTCAGCCAGGAGAGTCAGTGACCTACAGGCCCTTTCAATATGCCCTCCATTTATGCAAATTCTGGACGATAGGCTGAATCAGGTTTTAATATAGTCCTTTCTTCCTAAAGTGGCCACTCGATTCCATAGAACCCAGGAGATAGTTCTCCCGACTTTTTGCTTCCCGCCCAAAAATCAAAAGGAGGAGAGGCTTCACACTTTAGATGTTAGGAGGTGCGTACTAAAGTACTTAGAAGTATCACGTGGCTTTAGAAAGGATAAGTCCCTATTTATATGCTATCAGGGGGCTAGAAAGGGTTGTAAGGCCTCAAAGGCTACAATCCGTAGATGGATCAAGGAGGCCATTTCCCTCGCATACTCCTCAGGGGATAGAGATACCGGAGGGATTGAGGGCGCATTCTACCAGAGCGGTATCAACCTCCTGGGCGGAGAAGACAGGGCTTTCCATTGAGGAAATTTGTAAGGCTGCCACCTGCTCTTCTCCCTCTACTTTCTATAGGCACTATAGATTGGATCTGGGTGGCTCTGCAGATCTCACTTTCGGGAGAAGGGTGCTTCAAGCTGTGGTCCCTCCCTAATTTCCTTCGTCTCTGTAATTCTCTCACGTGGTGCTGTCATGGGAGACCGAATAAAGCCTTAGTTACTTACCGGTAATGGGATTTTTCGGAGCCCATGACAGCACCCGTATATTCCCTCCCTTCACTGGTGTTGTGCACTCCCGTAGAGTTAATTTCTTTTTGTGCACCCTTGCGGGAAATTGATGAAAAGTAATGTACTTAATGTGATTATGTTTTGTTATAACTAACCTTGGCGGTACTCTCATGCTCTGTTAACTAAACTGAGGTGGGAAGAGAGGGCCGCCCTTTTTAACCGGTAGGTTTCCTGTCCTTGATGGGCGGATCCTCTCTCTCACGTGGTGCTGTCATGGGCTCTGAAAAATCCCGTTACCGGTAAGTAACTAAGGCTTTTTTTTGGCCGCGAAGCATATGGGGCGGAGACTCGAGCATGTCACTCGAGCACCCGCGCTACTCAGTGCATACCCGAGTACCCGATGCAAACTCAAGTAGCGAGCACTTGCGCTCAACACTGGTCGCCATATTGTCATCATTTTTTTTTTCTTTACTTTTGAAAAAAAAAACAACCCTAACCCTAGCACAACCGTAACCCTAGAGTTTATTTTTTTACACCATTCCTCGTGTGGTATAAGTGATTAGACTACTTTATTCTTCGGGTCAGTGTGATTACAGCAATACCAGATTCATATCGGGTTTTTATGACTGACAGCTGTCACACACTAAAAGACGTTTTATTTTGCAAAGACTAGTGTTTGCATCACCATATTTTGAGAGCTATAATTTTTCCATATTTTGGCCGACAGAGTCATGTGATGGCTTGTTTTTTGCGGGACAAGTTGACGTTTTTATTGGTACCATATTCGGGCACGTGACATTTTTTGATCGCTTTCTATTCTGATTTTTGGGAGGCAGAATGAACAAAAACCAACAATTCAGGAATTGTTTTTTTGCGGGTTTTTTTATGCCGTTCTGTGTGTGGTAAAATTGATAATGCAGCGTTATTCTTCGGGTCAGTGCATTTACAGCCGTACCACATTTATATAGTTTTTTTGTTTTGCCGCTTTTACACAATAAAAACGATTTTCTAGAAAAAAAATTTTTTTGTATCGCTTTATTCTGAGAGCTATAACTTTTTTTTTTTTTTGGACAATGGAGCTATGTGGGGGCTTGTTTTTTGCGGGACAAGATGACGTTTTTAGCTGTACCATTTTTATTTACCTTACAGCAAGGAAAGTGAAAAATCTGCACCACCTGCAAGCAGCTGCAATAGTCAGTGCAAAGCTGAACATGTACAATGCAGACACCTAAATAGGACTTGGTAACATTTCAGGTGCAAAAGCTCATAAAAAAGTTTAAACAGTCCAAAATAATCATAAGAGAGAAAAATGAGCTGCACTCACCAGTCCTTAAAAACAGTATCTTTATTCCATGAGGATAAAAAGTCCGGCAAGCACGGAGAGCGGGGAAGAAAAAAGACTGTCTGCTTTTTTCTTCCCCGCTCTCCCTGCTTGCCGGACTTTTTATCCTCATGGAATAAAGATACTGTTTTTAAGGACTGGTGAGTGCAGCTCATTTTTCTTTCTTATGGCCATTTTTATTTACATTCGTCTTTTTGATCGCGTGTTATTCCATTTTATGTTTGGCGGTATGATGATAAAGCATTGTTTTTTTGCTTCATTTTTTATTTTCTTACCGTGTTCACTAAAGGGGTTAACTAGTGGGACAGTTTTATAGGTCAGGTCGTTCTGGACGCGGCAAAACCAAATATGTGTACTTTTATTGGTTTATTTTTTTTTTCATATTATGGGTTCAATATGTTTTTATTTTTATGGGATTTTTTGTTTTTTTTCTTTTTCACTTTTCTACTTTTTTTTTTACTTTAACACATTGTCGCGCTAAGGGACTTTCACTTTTTGCAGCCTGATCGGCTGCATGGCATAGAGAGCAGCAGCTCTCTGTCATGCAGCCTGTCAGCGCTGCACACAGGGGAGACACTAGTTTGGTCGCGCACTGCGCATGATCAAAGGAACATCCTGCCTCCTGGTGACCCGGATGTTGTCATGACGACATCGGGTCGTCATGGCAACATCCGGAAGCCGCCGCAGACATCACTGGACGCCGGCAGGAGAGGTGAGTATACCGATCACCTCCCCCCTTGACACCGCAATGCTGCGATTGACTTCGATCGCACCATTTTGGGGGTTAATGTGCCGGGAGCGGTGCAGGACCACTCCCAGCACATACTGTATTACCGGGTGTCAGCTGTGACAATCAGCTGACACCCGGCGGCGATCGCCCCACACCGCTTGTGTGCGGGCGCGATCGCAGCGCGCGTAATAATACATAGCTGGCCCTATAGGCCCAGGACGCAGCTACGTACTATTACTGACAAGGTCGGAAAGGGGTTAACTGACAGTTCACAGTTTAACTAGACATAGCAGAGTCGAACCGGTTGTAATTGACAGTTTTTACACTTGGCTGACTCCTTTCCTCCACAAGGCAGTTGCCAGCTGATGCTGGTGTTGATTTCTTCGGGCTTCCCCGCCCAAACAATGCTCCGTCTTCTGGCGGCAGCGGGCGGTCTCCGGTTTTACCCGCTGAGCCCCTAGTCCATAACACGGCACCTCACGTGCTCGGCTCCACAGACCCTGCGTCTCATCTCCCTTTAATCGGCTTGACTCCTCCTGTCCACTGCACTCGGCTCTTGCTCCCAGTACTGGAGCCAGGAGCCTGGACCCTCTCTCACTGCTCTCCTGAGCGGGACTCTGCTCTCCTGAGCGGGACTCTGCTCTCGGTTTTTCTGGCAAAAGTCCTAGTCTCTCCCTCTCTCTAGCCACGCCACCAGTTTTCCGGTCACCTGACCTCCCAGCTCTCTCTCTGGACATGCCCCCAGCTTCCCAGTCACCTGACTCCTGTGCTGGAAGTCTGTCTTCCCCCTGCAACCAGAGGTACGACCCCGGGAGTTCCGGATCCTTTGTTCTGAAAGTACTTACACCCCAGTCTTCCAACTTACACCCCCGCTCTCCTTTAACTTGCCATTTCACGGGCGAGAGTTCCTTCACCAAACGTTCACATTCTTGGACTTCCTGGACGATACGGTACCATATGAATTCATCTTGCTCGTAACGGTGAGGACTCAATCCTGTTGTTCGTTCAGACTGACGTAACTCAGTTTGACCGATGGGGGGGTGCAGGGTCACTCGGATTCCCAATCGCCGCCTGCCCGGTGGCTTTAACCGAGGTTGTTCCCTCTCCGCCTGCACTGGGGACTGCAGGTAGTCGAGTGCTGGGGCTCGGAGGTAGAACCAACAATTCTTAGTAGACATCGTGGCTTGGTGAAACTGTGACAGGACCCTCTCTAGAAGCAGGTGATTCTTCTCCATCCTCGTCATCTTTAGACAGACAGGGTCGCAGCATACTACGATGAACCACTCTGGTAGGGGCTCCTTCAGCCCCCTCGGGTTGAACGTCATACACAGGTCCTTCAGCGCCAAGCCTGCGCTTCACTCGGTGCGGGGTCCTTTCCCACCGCCTACTCAATTTGCCACGGGGCCGCCTGTCCCGAACCAACAACTGCTCCCCGGGCCTCAGAGTTGTCCCTCGAAGAGGCTATGTCTCATGATGTTTGAGCTCCTGAAACTTTTGTTGTACCAACCATCAGAGGGTCTGCAGTCTATGCCGGTGTTCCCGGACCCAGGAAGACATCCCAGTTCGTGGGTAGTCCTCCTCGGGGTCCAGCTCTAACTCCGTAATCTTTCGCCCGAACAGCAAGGTATAAGGAGTGAACCCCGTCGCACTATTCACTCGGTTGTTGTAGACCCACACCAGCTCGGCCACAAACTCAGGCCATCGTACCTTCCGATCATCCTCCAACGTGCAGAGGATTTGGATCAGGGTCCGATTAAAGCATTCACAGGCCCCATTTCCTTGAGGGTGGTAAGGAGAAGTCTGTGACTTCTCAATCTTGTACAACCGGTGCAGCTATTCCATCACCCGGCCTTGGAGGCAGGCACCTTTATCGATGGATTCTCTTAGGGCAGCCGTACACCCGAATGAAGTCTCGGCAGATGGCCTGCGCAGCTGACTCAGCGGTCTGGTCTCTGGTCGAGGTCACTACCGCAAACTTTGTGAAGTGGTCTGTCATTACCAGGCAATGTTCATACCCGAGATGCGCCAGTCTAACAGTCAAATAGTCTATCATCAGCACCTCCAAGGGGGCAGAAGTCACAATGGTTTGTATGGGGACCCATTGCTCCGGGGGCTTAACCAGCTCACAGTTCCAACATCTTCGACAAGTGTCTTCTATTGTTGCTTGCAGTCGGATGATACACCAGCCTCTGCAATCACTGAAACGTCTTCTCTGGTCCGAAGTGAGCCCCTCATTCATGAGCCTCCTTAGCCACTACTCCGACCAACTTCTCTGGGATCACCACTTGCCAGGTGGTCCTGAACTCTCGCAGTAGCTGCACCCGTCGGTACAGCAGCCCGTCTCACAAACAGTCTCTCCCATTGTCCCAGCATTTTCAGGGCTCCCGGGGACAGGGTACTACTCTCTTCTTGACTGGGGACTTTTCCGCAAAGCCACCCATTGACGTAATTGAGCAACTTCTCTGTCAATCTGTTGAAGTCTGATCCAGTCATCTCTTGGCCGCCCTAGCACTTGTTCCTTCAACGTCTCTCCGATCTGTCCCTGCGCCGTGGCCAGCCGTCCCACAAAACTTCAGAAGCTAGGGGTCTCATCCGCCTCCAAATCTTCATCGCGGTCATGATCATAAGTCACTCTGGAGAACGCGTCGGTGTGAGTATTCTCTGCCTAAGGCCAGTAGATGGTCTTATACCAGTACCTGGCCATGCGGGCCACCCACCACTGCTCGAGGGCCCCCAATTTCGCATTCTCCAGGTGGGCCAGAGGGTTGTCATCTGTTCTCACCAGTACTTCGGACCCAGACAAATACTCTGGAAACTTCTCGGTCATTGCCCAAACCAGAGCCAGCAACTCTAATTTAAAAGAGCTATAATTATCTGGGTTCCTCTCGGAGTCATGAAGGGAGCGACTGGCGTACACAATCGCGCGCTCTTTCTCCTCCTGTACTTAGGATAACACAGCTCCCAGACCATGTAGGCTCCTATCAGTGTGGAGTATGAATGGTTGGGAGAAATCCGCATAGGCAAGTATTGGGGCCTCGGTCAGGGCCATTTTTAGGGCACGGAAGGCCTCTTCCTGGCTGCTTCCCCACCGAATCGCCTTATTCTTGGAGCCCACCGGCACTCCCTTAAGTAGCTCCAGCAATGAGTTGGCTATGCGGGTGAAGTTCTTCACGAATCTTCAGTAGTACCCGGAAAGTCCCAGGAAGGCTCGAACGTCCTTCACTGTCTTCGGAGTAGGCCACTCCTGTACGGCGGACACCTTTTCCCGGGTGGGCCTGACTCCTTCACCAGACACAGTATGACCGAGATAATCGATCTGTTTGCGGAACAGGTGGCACTTCTGGGGCTTCACCTTTAGGCCATGACTCTGTAGGCAACTCGATACTTGCTCCAGTCGCTGGAGGTGCTCCTCGAAGGTGGCGGCATAGACAATTATGTCGTCAATGTAAATCCGTGTCTCCTCGAAGTTCAAATCGCCCAGGCACCTCTCCATCAGATGCTGGAAAGTCCCGGGGGCGTTAGTCAGGCCGAAAGGCATCCGATTGGATTCAAGCCGTCCCATGGGTAATATGAACGCCATCTTCGCACTGTCATGTTCGGCCACGGGCACCTGCCAGTACCCACTGGCCAGATCCAAGGAGGAGAAGTATCTTGCCTTCCCTAAGGCCGACAGGGACTCTTCGATTCGGGGTAGTGGGTAAGAGTCCCGTACTGTACAGGCATTTAGTCGTCTATAGTCCACACAGAACCACAGTGTCCCATCTTTCTTCTGAACCAGGAAAATCGGGGCTGCTCACGGACACTGACTCTCCCGTATCACACCATTCTGTAACATATGGGCTAGCATCTCCTTAACCTCTTTATACATCTGGGGAGGTATCTGCTGATATCTCTCCTGCACTGGGGCAGCGCTCCCCATGGGAATCTCGTGGGTAATGCCTTCGGTGCAACCAAAATCATCCTCATGGCGAGCAAAGACTTCCTGGTACCGCTCCAGTACCTCCTCAATCTGCTGCACCTGTCGAGGTGTAAGTCCCGTCCATTCAGCCCCCATTCGTTCTAGGATTCTTCGTCCCCCGTTCGCACTAGCCAGATGGGATTCCGGCGGCACGGTGACCGCCAGAGTTCAGGGGTCTCCTCGTACAGCGGACAGCTGTACCACATCAGGTCTCACCAACTTCTCTGGCATTCCCAGAATCTGGGCTATTTCCGCCCTGAGAGGGAGTGTGAGATCATCTTGGCCCAGATTAACACACTGCACTATAACATTTCCACCCTGAACAATAGCCTGTGTCCGAGCCACCAAGAGTCCGGGGGGTACTTTGTCCATCGATGTTGGTTCTATCTGAACTTCGACCCCCTCAAGAGTTGTGCAGGCCCGTGCGGATAACATGAGTACAGTTTGTCCGGGCGGTAAGGTGAGCCCCGTAGCTGCTGGCACTATTATTTTCCCCAGGCTCTTCCCTTCACTCGACGTCTCCTGAGCCTGGGCAGCTCGGATTAGTTGTTGAATGCCCCAGCTCGTTCAGCACACTTCCGGATCCCCCTGCGACCAGGACAACTTTTTTTTTTTTCCTAAATCTTTTCCACAAACTCGGAACTTCATCCACACCACCCCTGCGACCGGGATGGGTAATTGATTAGCTGCTGTGAGTCTAATTACTGGTCCGCATTCAGGCCACGCTATCTCTGGAAATCGCTGTTGAAAGTATGCTTCTGTCATCGTAGTCACCTGGGATCCCGTGTCAATCAGGCAGTGAACAGCCCGACCGCTTATTTCGGCCCAGACAGTCGGGCTGGTGGAAACCAGGTCCTTGGGACTTCCTCTTTTTCTTTCCCCTTCCTCAGGCTCCGGGCTGTGTCCCCCAAACATGGAGCCCGTTAGTTTAACGGCTGCCACGACAGGGGCTGCCCTCGGCTAGCACAGCCCCTGGCGTAATGTCCTGCGCTTCCATACTTCCAGCAGGTCGTGTCTGTCTGTGTAGGGCTGCCTCACTCCCCTACGGAACTCTCCTGCAGGGGGGGTCCTGAATTCAATTCTTTCCATAACTGGAGCAATCGATCTGGGTATCTCTGGTGTCGGGCAGGGGTCTTCTTGAGACTGGACCATTCATCCCGCATCTCCTGTATCTCCTTTCACATCTCTCGAGCCCATTCCGGTTCAGCTGCAGGCGGGGTGGGTACCTCGTTACTCCGGACCATCCCTGTCAGGGCCGTCACCCCCATCTCCTGCTCTCTCACACGTGCCTCTGCCCCCACTTCTAGAAAAGTCATACGTGGGTTGGCGCGCAGGTGCTCCTTCAAGGTCTGCTTCAGCTGCACATCCCTGAGGCCTGCCACAAACTGGTCCCTTAAGATCACGTCAGGGGGGCCCCATTCTCAAATTCCCCATGTAGTCTTTTCTAGTGATATAGGCATGCTCCCTCTGTAAGGCATTAACATACAGCGTCACAGTCTCCCCCTCCTGCTGCACTTGGTGAAACAGCCATATACTCCTACATTGATGGGATCCCCAGTATCCGCACCACTTTTTCTACAGTATCCCGGTCATGGGGAGGGCGGTACATCACGGATTGTCGGGCCTCGCCGTCCAGGGCCAGTAAGGCTATTTTGGCTTGCATAGCTGGGGTCATCGGATGCATACGTAACATACTCCTAACTCTCTCTCAATCCAGTCCCACAGTATTATATTGTCCCCGGTGAACTTTGGGAGATTGCTGAGCATGGCCCCCAGTGGCAACCTAGATCTAGGGGCTCCCAGGATGGACTGCTCTGCAGTGTCTGTGTCTAAAGACTGCATCCTGCCGACTACGCCAAATGTAACACGGGTAATTTAGATGCAGCGACACAGAAACAGAGCAGCCAATACAGGGTTAATGAACAGGGGGAGATTTATTATAACAGGGTCAATCTCCACGCAGGGAGTAAAAGGGGAAATATGGGGACAACAAGGGAAGTAGCAGGTAACATGCTATAACCGACAATCCAGTTTGGCTAGATGCAGCAGAGTAAACACCATTGTATTCAGCAGTTTTACACTTGGCTGACTCTTGTTCCTCACGAGGCAGTTGCCAGCTGATGCTGGTGGTGTTTTCTTCCGGCTTCCCTGCCTAAACAATGGTCTTTCTTCTGGCGGCAGCTGGCGGTCTCCGGTTTGACCCGCTGAGCACCTAGTCCATAACACTGCACCTCACTTGCTTGGCTCCATGGACCCTGCGTCTCTTCTCCCTCTAGTTGGGCTTGACTCCCACTGTCCACTGCCGCTTTTCCCGCACAAATCCCCTTTTATACCCTCTTCCTAGACACGACACCAACTCCCCAGTCACCTGACTCCTCAGCTCTCCCGCTGGTCCTGCCCCCAGCTTTCCAGTCACCTGACTCCTGTGCTCGCAGTCTGTCTTCCACCCGCAACAAGAGGCACGGCCCCGGCAGTTCCGGATCCCTTGTTCTAAAAGTACTTACATCCCGGTCTTCCCCCTTAGAGCAATACACAGATGATGGGTCAAGGGAGGGCTTGAGGATGGATGTAATCGAGGTATGTTTGAATCATGAGGAGAAGACACCAGTTGTTAGTGACAGGTTGAACAGGTGGGTTAGGCTTGGGATGAAATCTGTGGTAAAGTTTGGAATGAAGTGGGATGGTATTAAGTCAAGTTCACAGGTGGTGAGATGTGATTTGGGGTGTAAAGCTGATCTTTTGTGATGGCGAAGAAGCTGGTTTTGGAGGAGGAGAGTTTAGTAGTTATGAGGAGGGGTTGTGGGGACTTTAAGCAAAAGCTTTGCCTTACGTTGTCAAACTTCTGCTTGAAGAATGAGGCAAAGTTTTCAGCTGAGATGAGAGGAGAGGGAGGGGGAGCTGGTGGACGGAGGGGAGACTTGAAAGTACTGAATAGCTGTTTAGGGTTATGAGACAGGTATGATATGAGAGATGAGGTGGTTTGTTTTGCTGCAGTGAGCAATTGCACAGCATTTTGACAACTTCTGTTATGGGACTGGCTACTCCACTCCCTTTCTTTAGCAGCCACACAGCAGTACGCTTTGTAGGTGTGGGGCAGAAGGAACATGTGCTCCAGTAGATAACAAGCAAGCACTGCACCAAGTGCACTTGTTTATCCACTACAGTCGGGGTGAGTGAAAGCCCGTAAGCTGTTACGGAAGTGGACATGCCTGTTGGTTTTGACTGATCTCTGACACCGAGCACACCATATGTTTCTCAATGCACCGTGACATCTCCTTCTGCACCTCAGTCTAGCAGCTTGTCTTGTTCACCCTACTCCACCCTCTTTCAGCACAGCAGCCAGTCCTCAATCCCACAGTTGTTGTCACATAAGACTGCTTCCTCCTACACATGCCAAATCAAAGAGCTTGAACTTCACCATCTCCAATCTGTTGGCCATGGAAATGCTGCCTTTCTGCCTGGTAGATACAGGCGGTTTCCGAAAGCTGATGGCCGTCGCAGTCCCCTAGTACCAGTTGCCCAGTCGCCATTACTTCTCTAAGAATGATGTGCCTGCACTACACCAGCATGTTACAGACAACATCACCCTTTCCTTGAAAAAAATCGGTCTGACAGGGTGAATTTCACCACTGACAGCTGGACAAGCAAGCATGGACAGGGGTGTTACATCTCGCTGACTGTCCACTAGGTGACTCTGGTGGTGGAATCCCCAAGGCTTGTAAGGTGTTTGCTCATGGAGAACTAAACTACTAGACAACAGGGGTTGGAGTAGTAAACTACTAAACATCTAGGGTTGGAGAACTAAACCACTAGACACCACGTCTTGGAATCCCCAAGGCTTGCGGGATGAACCTCTGTATCTAATTCTTCCTCCACTGCTTTTGCCTCCTCCACTTCATGTAGGGCCTTCACCTGCACCCGCAACCTCTGTCTTATCGAGACACGCGTTCGAACAGTGCAGAGAGAATCCCCCCCCCCACCTCCATACTGCATAGCCAGGGCTCACCTCAATCAGCCAGTGTTTAAATTAATATGCCTTGGAGATCACAGTCATAAAGATCAAGAATTGCGGACAGCTATCCATGCCGAGTTTGAGCAATGGCGGTCTCCATTGAACCTGGAACCAGGGAAGGCCATGTGCGATAACGGTGCAAACCTGGTGGCAGCCCTATGCCAGGGCGACCTCACACATGTCTTTCATGGCTCACATCCTCAACCTGATGGTACAGCAGTACAATTTCTCCACCACTATCCCGGCCTGGATGCGCTGTTGCAGAAACCACGGTTGCTGTGTGCTCACTTCCGCCATTTGCAACCCATGGGTCATCGACTTGCATTGCTATAGAGATCTTTCGGCCTTCCAGATAACCGTTTGATATGCGATGTTGCAACATGGTGTAATTGAACTCTGCACATGTTGCAGTGACTGTGGCAGCAGTGATGAGCCCTGACGCAGTATGTCATTTTGGATAGCCTGGCCCAGTGCAGTACGGACTTGGTGCAAATCACACTTGCGGAGTGGACACAGATGAAGAACCTCTGCATCCTTCTGCACATTTTCAAAATGGCTACTAAGATGGTTAGCGCTGATGATGCCATAATCAGCATTACTATTCCGGTCATCTACAAGCTGAAGCACACTTTGAATGGTCTGCGGGAGGAGAAGCAGGGGAAGAGGAAGAAGCAGAGGAGGATGCGGAAGGGCTAACTATCTCAAAGTTGCTGACTGTCGTCGTACAGGCAGTTGCCATGGGAGGATGGATTACAGTGATCAAGGGGGGCTCATGGTACCAGACAAACTGTTAGTGAAGGTGTAGGAGCCGAGGAACAAATGGAGGAGGAGGAAGAGGTGATGGATGCGCAACAGTTAGAAGATGAAGAGGATAATGATCCCCTCTCTTCCTGTGGTTGTAAGGAGGGGATGGAGGAAGCAAGCTTGAGGGTTATCCTGCCACCAACACACTATGGACTTTGACCTCATGAAAGAGACCGACGCATGAATATCTTATTGCAGCACTATCTGCAACATGATTTTTGCCCGTACTGTTAGGATTAGAAATAGTGCTGACTACTGGGTTGCCACTCTGTTTGATCCACGGTACAAGAGTAAAATTTGCCAGATGCTTTCCCGCCTTCCTCCTGAAAAGGGATGCATCCATGCTGGAGTATCAAAACATGCTTGAAGATCATCTTGAGTGGCTTTCCCCAAGACAGCAGAGAGACACACAGTGTGCATCGTAGTTATAAACTTCCAACTCTGTAAACGTTGAGTCGTACATTCAAAAACATTCCCAGCCTTGCAGCACTGGGGTCCTGCGTTCCAACCCCACCAAGGACAACATCTGCAAGGAGTTTGTATGTTCTCGCTGTGTTTTCAAGGTTTTTTTTACTCATTTATCTTCCCACACTCCAAAGACATACTGATAGGAAATTTACATTGTGAGCCCCAATGGGAACAGTGCCACTAATGTCTTTAAATGTCTGTAAAGCACTGTGGAATTAATGGTGCTATAAGTTAAATGTAAAAACGAAAAAAATTCTGGGAATCATTTCACTCCATATTTAGACCAGACCATGCACCTGCAGAACAGAGTACAAGTCTGACATATAGTGAATGACTGGGAAAGATTGTGCAGGAGTATCTCAATGCCATTGTGGGGGTTTGGACCCTTTTGAATTTTGGCCTAGAAAAATGGATGAGTGGCCTGAGTTTGCCTCTCACACCTTAGAAGTTTTGTCATGGGCGGCAGCCAGCATTCTCTCAGAACATGTCTTAAGCGCTGCTGGTGGTGTTCTGACAGCTGTCCCCTAAAAGTGTAGACCACTTAACTTTCATCAAGATGAACAAGTCATAGATCTCCGGTGACGTTTGCACCCCAGTCACAGACCGGGAAGACTAGGCGATGGTGTAGTTTTGTGTGCTGCATTCATCTCTCGTTGCAGTCTGCGACACCTTTGTCATGGCTTCTGTGCCTATTGCTGCTAGTGCTGCTGATATTACTAAAATTTTTTCCAAATGTGGAGACTCCAAGTTGGGTCTTCATCTGGTGAATTGCCTGTAGTGGAAGGGGGGGTGTCAGAGCCCCATTATACTATTTCTACTATGGGTAAATTGATAATGTCTGTAAAGCGCTGTGGAATTATTGGCACTGTATAAGTGAGTAAAATAAATAAATAGAAATTGATGCCACTTTAGTGGTATCTGCCCATAATTCTTAGAAATGTTGGTCTCCAAGTTGGGTCTCATTCATGTGTGTTACCTGTATTTGGCAGAGCTCTAAGAGCACCAGGCCTTCACCTGTCACTCATCCGTCAGTTCATCTTGATCAAAGTTTAAGCTAGAAATACTGCTCCAAGCCCTGTCCTATGCTTAAATGTGGCATGGTTTCAGGATCACGCTTTTAGCACAAAGAATTTAAATTGTCAAATGTGGGCTCCTGGCTGGAGCACAATACTAGCACAAAATAATTAAAGGATAAAATGTGGCCTGCTTTATGTAGCACGGTAGTAACAGAAAAAAAAAATGATTTTTCTTACTGTGGACGAGCCTTGGATACAGCAGAATCGCAGCGGAAAAAAAATTACAACCTCAGATGTGGCTTACATTGTTGTAGCACGGTAGTAACAGAACATATTTATATTTTATCATGTGAACCCCAGAATATCAGCACCAAAGAATTAAAAGCTCAAATTTGGCCTAGTTTGTGGAGCACTGCTGTAGTAGCAGCAAATATTGAGATTAAGTAATGTGATCCCCTGGATGGAGAACAATATGAACACCCAAAAATTACAAGCGGAGATGTGGCCAGCTGTATCACTTTAGTAACAGAAGAAATTTTTTTTTACTGTGGATGAGGCCTATATTAAATAAAATATATGCTCCTAACAATTTCAAACTGAGATCTCCCCTGCTGTAGTACGTTAGTAACAGAAAAAAATATTTTTTTTTACTCTGCATCAGCTCTGTACAAAGCTGGATTTCATCACCACAAAATGACAAGGTGAGATGTGGCGTGCTGTGTCACGTTAGCAACAGAAATGTATTTATTTATTTTTTTAAAGGTGTTCTCGTGCATGGAGCACAATAGAAGCAGTGCACAACAGAGTTCTATGAAACGTGCCCTGATGTCTTTGTCTGGACCTCACTAATGGCACAAGAAAAAAAAATCTGCTGGAAGGTCAATTTCACAGCCACACAGGACACTAGCTATCTAAACTATCTGACTTAGAAGCAACCGCCTAGCTAACTAGCTAAAATTTCGAATGAATCCAGGAGCAGACCAGAAGCATCCTCTCTGATCTTATAGTCACAAAATGGCACTAAAAGAAAATGTCTGCTCTTTATATAGAGAGGGACATGTGATTTCAGCAGCCAATGGCACAAGCCCTTTTCTGGACATTGTGAATGGTTCCTGCGCCCTGATTGGCTAGCATTTACCGACGCAAACCAAATTTTAATTATTTTAAGAAAAAATGCTCCCGTGTCCGATCAAGAATCTGAATATGCCATATTCGTGCAGAATTTTAAATTAGCGATCGTTTTTCGAACATATTTGCTCACCTCTAATAATGATAGGCTGACCTAGAAATATTTATCCCTCTTCAACCTATGTGTCATAGAAGCCAAGATTGACTAAAAGAGGTCATCAGAAGAGTTTTTTTTATTAATCATCACAGATCAACACAAGTGCTTAGTAGTGTTGAGTGAGTATGTGCTATTAACCCTTTCGCCAAGTATGCTCGGGCCGAGCTCTGAGTATTTACAGCTGCTCGGTGATGAGGTTAAATCGCTCCCTTGTGCTTGATTTGCAACTGTTAGACATTCCTTACATGTAATAAAGCTGTCAATTTCTTACACATTCCTCACATGTAATAAAGCTGTCAAACAGTTGCAAATCAAGCACAAGGGAGCGATTTAACCTGATCACCGAGCAGCTGTAAATACTCGGAGCTTGGCCCGAGCATACTCTGACTGAACATACTCGCTCAACCCTAGTGCCTAGTAGACTTTACCATGGTAGGGCTGCAAACTTCATGTCTAGTTAACAATACACTTTCAGTTTTATTTGCCTCAATTACCTGAAACTGATGCTGTGCTTTCTGATTCTGTCATTGATTTGCAGTTGATTTAATGAATTTAAAATACTGTTAACTTTAAAATGAAGGCAAATCTCCACTGTTATCAATATTCACTTTAAACAAAATGTTTCAATATTGAATTTCTATTCAATTTATAAGAAGCGCCTTTGACATCAATTTCAGTTAAATACAGTTATATGAAAAAGTTTGGGCACCCCTATTAATCTTAAGCTTAATGTTTTCTTAAAATAGGTGTTTTTGCAACAGCTATTTCAGTTTGACATATGTAATAACTGTTGGACACAGTAATGTTTCTGCCTTGAAATGAGGTTTATTGTACTAACAGAAAATGTGCAATCTGCATTCAAACAAAATTTGACAGGTGCATAAGTATGGACACCTCATCAGAAAAGTGACATTAATATTTAGTAGATCCTCCTTTTGCAAAAATAACAGCCTCTAGTCGCTTCCTGTAGCTTTTAATGATTTCCTGGATCCTGGATGAAGGTGTTTTTGACCATTCCTCTTTACAAAACAATTCCAGTTCAGTTAAGTTTGATGGTCGCCGAGCATGGACAGCCCTCTTCAAATGATCCCACAGATGTTCAATGATATTCACGTCTGGGGACTGGGATGGCCATTCCAGAACATTGTGATTGTTCCTCTGCATGAATGCCTGAGTAGATTTGGAGCTGTGTTTTGGATCATTGTCTTGCTGAAAGATCCATCCCCTGCGTAACTTCAACTTTGTCACTGATTCTTGAACATTATTGTCAAGAATCTGCTGCTACTGAGTGGAATCCATGCGTCCCTCAACTTTAACAAGATTCCCGGTGCCGGCATTGGCCACACAGCCCCAAAGCATGATGGAACCTCCACCAAATTTTACTGTGGGTAGCAAGTGTTTTTCTTGGAATGCTGTGTTTTTTTGCCGCCATGCATAACGCCTTTTTGTATGACCAAACAACTCAATCTTGGTTTCATCAGTCCACAGGACCTTCTTCCAAAAAGAAATTGGCTTCTCCAAATGTGCTTTTGCATACCTCAGCCGACTCTGTTTGTGGCGTGCTTGCAGAAACTGCTTCTTTCGCATCACTCTCCCATACAGCTTCTCCTTGTGCAAAGTACGTTGTATAGTTGACCGATGCACAGTGACACCATCTGCAGCAAGTTGATGCTGCAGCTCTCTGGAGGTGGTCTGAGGATTGTCCTTGACTGATCTCACCATTCTTCTTCTCTGCCTTTCTGATGTTTTTCTTGGCCTGCTACTTCTGGCCTTAACAAGAACTGTCCCTGTGTTCTTCCATTTCCTTACTATGTTCCTCACAGTGGAAACTGACAGGTTAAATCGCTGAGACAGATTTTTGTATCCTTCCCCTGAACAACTATGTTGAATAATCTTTGTTTTCAGATCATTTGACAGTTGTTTTGAGGAGCCCATGATGCCACTCTTCAGAGGAGATTCAAACAGGAGAACAACTTGCAAGTGGCCACTTTAAGTAGCTTTTCTCATGATTGCATACACCTGGCTATGAAGTTCAAAGCTCAATGAGGTTACAAAACCAAAACAAGTGCTTTAGTAAGTCAGTAAAAAGTAGGTAGGAGTATTTAAAACAAGAAAATAAGGGTGCCCATACTTATGCACCTGTCAAATTTTGTTTGAAAGCAGATTGCACATTTTCTGTTAGTACAATAAACCTCATTTCAAGGCAGAAACATTACTGTGTCCAACAGTTATTACAATTATCAAACTGAAATAGCTGTTGGAAAAACACCAATTTTAAGGAAACATTAAGCTTAAGATTAATAGGAGTGCCCAAACTTTTTCATATAACTGTATGTGTGAGGCGGTCTCTGTCAGCCTCACGCATCAGAATAATCAAGTTTTTCCTTTCTTTTTTGCAAAAACTGTCCTCTCAAGTGGCTTGGGAACTGAGAGTGAGCAATTGTTTTTATATTCCTTAAAGCTTGTTCATTGACTTATTCAACTTCAGAACCTTAATAGCTATCTATCATTCTGTGTAAGTCTGGCTTTGTTTAAGTTTGCATAGGTGGGGAATAATATAGAATACATAATATTATTGTACTGTGTTACGCAGAAAAATCTCTCAAAGTATTTGTATGCCCTAAAAAGACAAAAAAAAATTCTTAGAATGATATCTTTATTGGCTAACCTGAAAAATTACTGTATATTTTCCAGCTTTCAGAGTACACAGGCTCCTTCAGACACCTTTACAAATGAGTGACTGAGACGAGAGCACAGTTAGGCTTTGTTCACACGTTGCATTTTTTTGCTCTATTTATTTATGCAAATTAGAAGCTGCTTTTTACAGTACCAGCAACAGCTATGATATTTCAGAAATCTCATGAACACACTTTTTTTTTTTCTGACTGAATTTTGAAGACTGTTGGGTTTTTGAAAATTGTGATCTAAGAGATTGTTTCTCCTTGTGGAGAGTGAAATGCCAGGCCTGGCAAGTCAGAGTGAGGAGACTTATATGCCATACATGTTCCTCTAGCAAATTAAATATGCAAATTGCCTCTTCAGAGAGGGAGAGGACTTAACTCTAGTGCCTTGCAATATGACTTATAATAAAAGCCCAAAAAAATGAGATTCTAGTTTAGCTTTTATCCTAAATCATATGGCAAGGCTCATTAAAGGGTCGATATTGACTTTTAAAATTGCTACTTCCAAAAGGTGGCGCTACAGTTCAAGTCCTCTTCCTCTCTGAAGAAGCAATTTGCATATTTGAAAACTAAAGCATGTCAAATCTTTCAGCGTTTTTGCAGTGTTTCTGCAGCATTTATTCACCCATAGAAAGTAATGAGGAAGTGAAAAAAAAACAGTAAAAATGTAGCAAAAAATGTTGCCTTCAGGTTTTGCAGCATTTTTAGTGAAACGCAGGTACAACAGGATGCAAAATGCATTTTTTTTTTTATTTTCCCAAGTTTAAACCAAAATGTGTTGGTATCCTCACATAAGCATCGCTGTTAATATTAGTACAGTTTAATTAACCCCTTCATGACATCTGCAGTACATGTATGGCGCAGCAGGTGGTGAATTACCACAAATCACTGTACATGTATGGCGTGACGATCGTGCGGGCTCTCTCAGCGCCGGCGAGATCATAAACTGGTGCCACCGCATTGCTGACACACTACGACAATGCCCACGATTGGTGATGGTGCCGTTGCGGGCTTTTAACCCTTCTGATGCTGCTGTCAATAGTGACAGTGCCATCTATCAGCGTAGCAGAGGGAGTTCCTCACAATGTGATTGCGTTGTCGATGGTCTCCATGGTGACCCAGTGCCAAATGATGGCTGCAGGGTCACCCAGAAATGGTGGCCTGTAAGCTTCAGCTGACATGCCTCCTCAATATCTGCAAGTCACTGATCTGTTGCCCTATGATGCAAAAGCATTGCAGAGTATTAGAGGAGTGATCACGGCAGGTTAAGTTGATGCCCCTTCCTGGGACAAAAAATAATTAAAAAAAATAATAAAGTAAAAAAGTGTCTGTGTGCTGCCATGTTTTACAGACGCATTAAGCATGTGTTACATGCACGGTTCAGATAGGGGCGAGACAGATTACATGAATTCTTTGGAATCCTTGGGAACCGTTACGCAGGGCGATCATAGACCATGTGCTGCAGCTTCTCTCAGGCACACAGGGATATTGACCCTCAGGCACAGACACATCGGTTGTTTCACTTGCTGACCAGACACACTTGACAAGAGTCCTCATAAATGGTAGAACAGTAGCATTTAATAAGAAGCCGCACAGCCAGTGCAAGTTAAATCTTATGAGCAACAGGTTCCAGTGACAAACAGTACAGTTTCCTTAGCAGCACAGCTGTTCACAGTCTTCCCAGTAGTACAGGACAGCACAGTTCTAATGCAAAGACACATTAATGATATAACACCCCTTTAGGGCTACCACGGTATACTGGGTGTTATGGGGGGTCTCACTGACTCGCCCAGGGTGATGGGGACGACTCGGTACCCGGGCCTTTTGCCTAACCTTGGGGATGTCGCGGTGGTCGGCTCCTGGGCCCGTACTCTGGAGTCAGCTTTTAAAAAGGGATTGGTTTGTTTATTAGTTTTATTAAAGTTAGTGATGCCACCTGTGGTGTCTGTTGAGGATCACCAGTGCTGCAGCAGTCCACTGAGGCCAGTGTTGTGGCAGCTTAGATAGTATCGCTCCCCACAGGTGGAGCAGGGCCTCAGGGCAGCGTAAGAGGGGGGGATGCAGGGCAGGCGAGACCCAGCCGGGTCAGAGCAAGAACAGGGATGGACACGATAGTCACTTCAGTACCTTTTACTGGTGGAAATTCAGGCACATCCCGGAGCACTGTAGGGTGAAGGGTGCATATCTGGATCCTCCACAATGAGCAGGTGTAGGGCCTCCTGTTTCTTACCTCTGCGTAGTAAGTTTCTGACCTGCCTGAAGCTAGGCCTAACTTTATCTCTGTCCTGCACCGGCTGACGTTGTGGAAGGGCCTTCTCTTGGAGTGCACGCTCCCAGCTTACGGGGCCTATGTGTTTCCTGGCTCTGTTACGTATCAGCACTTTAGCGATCCTGGGACCTGTAGTTCTCCAGGGATTCCGGTTATACCTTACTGGGTCATAGAGATCCGGGTAAGCTCGGACCCGATGTTCGGTAAATTCTTCAGGGTGAGCTAGGTAAGCTCCTCTGCCCCCTATGTACTAACTCTCCACTCGCCTTCGGCCTACTCGGGCCCTCACTAGGCTATACACACTAACGGCAGCTTGCCGCGCTTCACCAATCTTATGGCGCCGGCACACCTAAAGCCCACTATTCAGAGCTACAACTGAGTCTGGACTGTGCTCCACTGCAGGAACTCTCTCAACAGGCTTGACTAGGCTGAGCTCGACTCTGTATTCAGGTCTGTACTTGCTGAACTCTCCAGAGGAACTGCTGAATCCCTCTGTACTCTAAACTAGACTAAACGGCCTGGCTCCACCTTCCCTACTTATATCCATAACGGGCTCCCTCTGCTGGTCTGAGGTGGAAGGTGGAGATGTGTGAATGTTTATGTGGGGGCCTCTTGTGGAGGACTCCATCAATGCACTCTTCTAGGATCTGTGATACCAAGCGCAGCTGGGCGTCACATTCCCCCCTAGCAAAGCTCAGCACTCCCGGGCTGAAGTAAATTTTACAACAACAATAATAAACATGAACATAAACAACAACAATCTTCCCATTATGGGAGGCACATTTCTTAAACGTTGCATAATAACATAAGTACAAAGCGTCCTCAGAATTCAAGTCTCTTGTGGTGAGGTTCCCAGACAGGATGTCCATCTCACAGGGTAGAGTACTTGGTGGTTTGAGGGACCTGTCCCAAACCCTCAACGTAGGCCCTGGGGTGGCTGCAGGGCATGGAGATCCCGAGTTGGACCTCCAGTACAGCCACTCCAGACAAGTTTTTCTTCTGAGGTCACCTAAAGGGGCACTCCAGGGAGCGCAATTATATACAATAAATATTTTTTGGGCTGCACACAGTCCTCAGCCACGCAGTTCTTTATGCAAACAATAAAGGAATTAATAAGGTAAAGTGTCAATGTCACTTGAACTGTTCAATAATAAGCAAAGCACAAAATAATATACAATAATACAGTACATTACAATTTAATACCCCAGGGGTAACTATCTACATTTTCAGAAATTTTACTTTTATTGCTTGTATCTGACAGGGGGTTGACCTCGTGTGCTACGTGTTGATCTGCGTAGTGCGGTGGTCTGAGAGGTATCAATGTCTGTACTATCAGTTACCCTACCAGTTCTACGTGTGATATGTTGTAAAACTGCCTTAACCTCTCTCTGGAACTGGCAAGTCTACCATTGGCTGGGCCTTCCTGCTCTACTCCTGCCGGGGATCCTTCGTCCGGGGATTCTTCTTGAGCTGGCTCTTCTGCGGCACTAGGCTCTTCTGCAGCACTTACAGGTTCAACTTGCTGTAGAGGGTCTTCTGGCTGTTGAAAGAATTGGATTACTGGGATGATTACTGCTCCTCCTAGTTGGGGCCAATCTGCCGGGAAATCTCCTAAGTCAGTGTGAATCACTGCTTCTTTAGGCTCCTCTGGGATAACGAGAGGCACTTCTTCTTGGGGTTTCAGTAGATTTGGACATAACTTTAGATGATCCCTGGATACTGTCACGGACGTTCTTCCTCCATCTCTACTAATTATGCAGGTCTTCTTATTATCAAATCTTGACTTCAGCACAGTGTAGGGTTCCTTCTCCCACTTGTCATCAAGTTTGTTGTTCCTTCTTTTCCTTTTCAATACTATTCCACCAGGTGTGAAAGGATCTGCGGGCGCACTTTTGTTGTAGTGGGCCTTCTGCTTATCCCTCCCCCGAGTGAGACTGTCCTCGACACGGGCCTGTACTCTCCTGTACTGCTCCTGTCTGGTCGTGTCCCAGTCCTCAGTGGTCATATCAGCTTCAGGCTCAACAACATCAAGCTCCAGAGCCATGGGCAGCTTTCTTGGCCTTGCCCGCATGAGATATGCCGGAGTACAGTTTATGGAACTTACTGGTATGTGATTGTACAGATCTACTAGGTCCGGTAGTAGGTCTGGCCACTGATTTCTCTCCTCAAGTGGTATGGTCTTTAGCAAGTCGATGATGATGTTATTCATCTTCTCACAGAGACCATTGGTTTGTGGGTGGTACGGTGTAGTTCTTATTTTTTTACACTCGTACAAATGGCAGAACTCCTTAAACAATTCAGCCTCAAAGGCTGGGCCTTGGTCCGTCAGCACCTGCTCAAGGTATCCATGGGGTCTGCAGAAACACGCCTGGAAGGTTTTTGCTGCTGTCTCCGCCGTCGGGTCCTTGACGGGGGCGACCACCAGGAACCTAGAGTAGTGATCTACCATGGTCAGGGCGTAGGAGTACCCTGATCTGCTGGGGGACAGCTTGACATGGTCCAGGGCCACAATCACCAGGGGTCAAGTCATCTTGATGGGTTGCAGGGGTACCTTCTGGCTGCTGTAGTCTTTTCTTCTTAGGCCACAGGGTCCACAGTCCTGGCACCACCGCTCAATGGAGCTGCGCAATCCTACCCAGTAGAATCGACACTTCAGCAGGGTCTCTAGCTTTTTCCAGCCAAAGTGCCCCGCCTGATCGTGGTAGGCCTCCAACACCATTTGGATGTCTGTCTTGGGGACCACTATCTGCCATACCATCTCATGGGTTTTTGGATTGACGTACCTCCAGCACAGCTTCTCACGGTAGATAAACAGCCGGCTTCTCTCGTTCCACAGCTGCTTTTCTTGTAGAGACGCTTATTTTTCCAGGGAGGGACCTTCTTGGGTTATCAGCTCCTTTATATGGCTGACAACCGGGTCACTGTCCTGGGTCTCTTTCCAGCTGTGGTGAGGCAGGGGGTTTAACGTCTTTCCACGCTGCTTCCTGGAGGCTCGTTGCTCGTGGATCATCCCATTCCGGTGAAAGGCAGGTAGCTCAATCTCTTCCCGGTCATCCACTTCTTCTTCTGTATCTGACTGGTGAGGCATCCTGGACAGGGCATCGGCATTGGCATTCTTGCGGCCCGCCCGATATTTAATTGTAAATTGGTAATTTGACAGCCGAGCCATCCATCGTTGTTCCAGTGCTCGTAGCTTGGCTGTTTCAAGATGGGTCTGTGGGTTATTGTCAGTATAGGCAGTGAACTTGCTGGAGGCCAAGTAGTGCTTAAATCTTTCGGTGATGGCCCAGACCAAGGCCAGGAACTCCAACTTGAAGCTGCTATAGTTCTCTGGGTTCCTCTCGGTCGGGCCGAGCTTCCTGCTTGCGTATGCGATTACCTTCTCCTGGCCATTCTGCTTCTGACTTAGGACAGCGCCCAGCCCTTCGTTGCTGGCATCCGTATACAGCAGGAACGGTTGGCTGTAGTCAGGGTAGGCTAGGATCTCATCGCCTGTCAGGATCTCCTTCATCTCCTGAAATGACTCGGCTTGCTCCTTACCCCAGTGGAATTGGGGATTTCTGCCTTGGGGGGACTGCCCTACCAGGAGGTCTTGCAGAGGAGCTGCTTTCTTAGTATAGTCTTTTACAAACCTCCGGTAGTATCCTGCTCGTCCCAGGAACTGACGCACCTCCTTGATGTTCTTCAGCTCTGACCACTTCTGAATGGCAGTAACCTTCTCCGGGTCTGGTGCTACCCCTTCTGGACTGACAATGTGCCCCAGGTACTGTACCTTTCTCTTGAGCAGGTGGCACTTTGAGGGCTTCAACTTCATCCCGTATGGGACAGTGATTCAAATACCTCTGCCAGGTGCTTCAAGTGGTCCTCGTACGTTTTGGAGTACACTATCACGTCATCCAGGTATAGTAGTACAGTCTCGAAGTTGCGGTGTCCCAGGCAGCACTCCATCAATCTCTGGAACGTTCCGGTGGCATTGCAGAGTCCAAACGGCATACTATTGAACTCGCAGAGTCCCATCGGGGTAGTAAAGGCTGTCTTCTCCCGATCCTCCTTAGCCACAGCTACTTGCCAGTACCCACTAGTGAGGTCAAGGGTGGAAAAGTAATTTGCAGACTTTAAGGCAGCTAGGGACTCCTCTATTCGTGGTAAAGGGTATGCATCCTTATGTGTAATGCGATTTACTTGTCGGTAATCTACACACATTCTCATGCTCCCGTCCTTTTTCCTAACTAGCACTAGGGGAGCTGCCTAGGGACTACAACTATCCCTTACTACCCCCCACCTTTCTCATGTCGTGCAACATTTCCTTAGGCTTCTGGTAGTGAGCTGGTGGTATAAGCCTGTAACGTTTTGATTGGGGGAAGGTCGCCTGTGGGGATGTGGTGTTGAACCCCCTTAATCCTCCCGAAGTCAAGTGGATGTTTACTGAACACCTGCGCGTATTCTTGAACCACCCGGTGTACACCCTGTTTTTGATGGGCATGAGTGGTGTCTGTCCCAACATGGAGCTGTTGACACCAATCCTCCACCTGGGTTGAAGGGTCATTATCCTCCACTTCATCTGGTGAGGTTAAGGACTCCGCCTTGTGAATGCAGTTGTTATTTACAGCATGTAATTTGGCAACAGTGGCATAACGTGGCAATCTGACCTCATCTTCCCCACAGTTGAGAAGACGAACGGGCACCCTCCCATTGCGTACATCTACCACTCCTCTGGCGGTTAAGAGCGTGGGTCTATGCTCGGAGCAAAGGGGTTCTACTACCGCCTGGTAGCTCTGTCCTCTAAGACCTATGGTAGCTCTACACCAGATAAGAATTTCACTCATTGGGGGAATGACAATGGGTATGGGGTCCGTCACCCGCACATTACCGATTTCACCATCTGTTAACCTTACTTGCTGTTGGTACATCAGGACTCGGATCTCCTTCTGCAATGCCCTTCTCTGTCCTGGTCTGGCAGTGTCGGCTATCTGTTGGAGCAAGAACACAACTTCTCCCAGTTACCAACAATGTTAGTGCCTAGTACCATATACGGATTGGTGTCATCGGGATTAGTCTCTACTACAATTAGCCCCTGGTCCTTCAGCTCCACTCTCCCCACTTTTACAGTCACATTCTTAACCCCGATTAGGTTAAGGGGGAGTCCATTTAAGGCATAAACCAAAAGATTTGGAGCTGGCGGGCTTAGGTCATCCATGGACCAGAACCTCTTGTAGAGGACGTCAGGCATTATGGTTACCTGTGATCCTGTGTCCAGCAGAGCGTGCGTTGGGATGCCGTCCAGCACAATGGACAGGAAAGGTCTTCCTCCGACGAACCTGTTGTACCAGTCTGATGGGCCTGGGGAGTTTACTCCTGGGTGTCGGCCCTCGGCCCCAGGGTTTTCTCATTTAAAGGACAATTCTGGGCGGTGTGTCCGGTCTTGCGGTAGCAGGAAGGGTCCTTCTGTGAACGGCGCTGGTCACTGATCCTCGTAGAGGGTGGTGTTGGCCTCCTCCTCCTTCGCATCCAGGGTACATCCTCAGGGCTATCGGCTAACAGGATTTTCCCTCCTTCCTCGGGCTCCGTCCGCAGCTGCAGAGCACTCAGCACAGTGGTCAGGGTTTTGCTCAACTGACGCTCTTCAGAGCGCAGGCTGTCCAGCTCCCTAGGGGACATTTCTGGAACTTTGGCTTCAGCAGCCACCGGGGAAAAGGTGGGTGTTGCAGGCACTGGGGTGGCTCCACCCTGGTAACATTGGATGGAATTTGTTTCCAGAGGCTGCAGTCCTTTTATAGCCATGTCCTTAAGATTGTCAAAGGTGGCTTCTGAATGATCCAGGGACCACCAACGCACAGTCCTGCTCTCCTCAGGAGACTTCAGTCCCCGGACAAACTGTTCATTCAGCATTTTGTTCTAATTTGTGATGCTGGTCGGACTAACCTGTTTCAGAGCTCGCAGGGCCCCTTGTAGACGCCAGGCATAGTCCCGAACATTGTCCTCCAGCTGTTGAGAACAGTTGTAGAACCTCATCCTGAGGTCCGCCTCAGTATGATCCTCCAAAACAGTCTGTCGTTTATTAAAGATTGCGGACACTGACTCCTGGTCTACGGCCGACCATGTTTCCACTTCCCGCTCCGCAGCACCGGTCAGTTGTCCTAATACAACAGCGACCCTTTGCTTGCCTGTCGTAGAGTACATGTCTAAGATACCGCATATCTTCCTTTTGAATCCAGACAGGGTATCTGGTTAGCCGTTGTACTGAGGAAGCCACTTTGCTCCAGGAATATACGGTAGAGTCATGGGGATGACAGGAGTTACAGGCGCTGCTGGTGGAGCGGCCTGCTCGGCATCTGGTGCGAGTTCATTGTCAGGGATGTTAACCGGTATTCCGACATCGTGCTGTTCCACGGACATTCTGGCGCCCCCCCTAGCGAACCATGGCCTACCTTCTTTTCTTTTTCTTCCGGTAGGCCGCAGCTCCGCAGGTGACGGTCTCTTCAGGACCTTACATCGCTTGCGTCCTACGTTAGAGCGTTCACCGCGGCTCTTTCCAGGACCTGGCACTTCCTGATTTGACGTTGAGGCGTGTCCGGGGCTTTGCGCGCTTTTGCAGGTATGCCCCTCAGTTTCCCGCGGTTATGCCCTTCTCACTCGGCAGCCCAACAATGGCGGCCATCTTCACCACAGTTTAACGTACACAGTTTTTTTAATTAAAGGCGCACAGTACCCGGTGGCAACGGGCATAAAACTCCGTCGTTGCAGCGGGCACGGAATCCTGTTTGTGATGCCAGGGAAGATGACTCTGCCAGGGTGATGGGGACGACTCGGTACCTGGGCCTTATGCCTAACCTTGGGGATGTCGCGGTGGTCGGCTCCCGGGCCCGTACTCTGGGGTCAGCTTTTAAAAAGGGATTGGTTTGATTATTAGTTTTATTAAAGTTAGTGATGCCACCTGTGGTGTCTGGTGAGGATCACCAGTGCTGCAGCAGTAAACTGAGGCCTGTGTTTTGGCAGCTTAGATAGTATCGCTCCCCATAGGTGGAGCAGGGCCTCAGGGCAGCGTAGGAGGGGGGATGCAGGGCAGGCGAGACCCAGCCAGGTCAGAGCAAGAACAGGGATGGACACGATAGTCACTTCAGTACCTTTTACTGGTGGAAATTCAGGCACATCCCGGAGCACTGTAGGGTGAAGGGTGCATATCTGGATCCTCCCCAATGAGCAGGTGTAGGGCCTCCTGTTTCTTGCCTCTGCGTAGTAAGTTTCTGACCTGCCTGAAGCTAGGCCTAACTTTATCTCTGTCCTGCACCGGCTGACGTTGTGGTAGGGCCTTCTCTTGGAGTGCACGCTCCCAGCTTACGGGGCCTATGTGTTTCCTGGCTCTGTTACGTATCAGCACTTTAGCGATCCTGGGACCTGTAGTTCTCCAGGGATTCCGGTTATACCTTACTGGTCATAGAGATCCTGGTAAGCTCGGACCCGGTGTCCGGTAAATTCTTCAGGGTGAGCTAGGTAAGCTCCTCTGCCCCCTATGTACTAACTCTCCACTCGCCTTCGGCCCGCTCGGGCCCTCACTAGGCTATACACACTAACGGCAGCTTGCCGCGCTTCACCGATCTTATGGTGCCGGCACACCTAAAGCCCACTATTCAGAGCTACAACTGAGTCTGGACTGTGCTCCACTGCAGGAACTCTCTCAACAGGCTTGACTAGGCTGAGCTCGACTCTGTATTTAGGTCTGTACTTGCTGAACTCTCCAGATGAACTGCTGAATCCCTCTGTACTCTAAACTAGACTAATCGGCCTGGCTCCACCTTCCCGATTTATATCCTTAATGGGCTCCCTCTGCTGGTCTGAGGTGGAAGGTGGAGATGTGTGAATGTTTATGGGGGCCTCTTGTGGAGGACTCCATCAATGCACTCTTCTAGGATCTGTGATACCAAGCGCAGCTGGGCGTCACATCACCTCTCTAGGGTGCAGTGCCTCCACCCGAATCTTGATTGGAGCTCTCTCTCTGGGACTGCTGAAGGACGGTTATCTTCTGCCAGGGGCTGATTCGGGAAGCCCCTGCCACAGCTCAGTACACCCACAGGGAACAGGAGTAAAACTGTTTAACAGGTTTATTGCTATGCAGCAGAATTGAGGTGGGTTTAAAGGAATAACATACAATACAAGTAACGGTGCTCTATAAGTCATATACACATGACAATCTACTTCTACTCTGACCCTGCAAATATAACGTAGCAGGTTTTCCCTTTTTCTATTAACTCAGTCCAAACGTTGGGGCCCAGTTGCCGTGGATGTTGGCGCGCAAATTAGAACCGTTGGTGCACTTAGATGAATATTAATATCAATAGTCTGGGTTGTAGTGTACTCACTGTAAATAGCGCTGGTAGAACCACAAGTCTCAGAAGGGCACTCACTGTGTGTCTCAAACGGTCGGATGGTTCTCTGGACACCAGCTGGGGGCGGCAGGATTCCTCTACTAGTCTGGGGCCAGTCCACTACTGCGACCTGATCCCTTCACTGTCGGCGTGAACTCAGGTACACGGGTGGACTCTGCACTTCCTGTGCCCCTAAGATCCTTTCTCTGTCTCTGGAGCCTTTCTCACTGCCCCGGTCTTTACTCTTCACTCCCTGTGACAGACTCCTGTCACGAACTGCTCTGACTAACTCTCTGACGGTACTCACTCACTGCGCTCTTGCTCCTAGGACCCCTCTAGATTTTTCTACCCCTCCTTTTATACTGTCATGTGACCCACGTCACCAACTGTCACTCTACGTGGTCCCCTCGACCTTCAGTCCTCCCCTAAACAACTTCCTCCACCCACCTCCTCTACCTAGTTCCATCCTCCAGACAGGGACCGGGACTGTGCTCTCCCTCAGGAGCAATCTCACTTTTCCCTACTGGAGTGATGTGGTGTTGGATGTGGGTGTGTGGGTCCCTGGTAGTGCCCCCTCCTTACCCGAGAGTGGGGTACCACACCTCTGGCTGAGATGCAGTACCTCTGTGGCGACTGGACCCGCAGGGGGCGCCACACACTCACTGACAGTGCTTGTAATGCTCCTATTCTTCTGGCTGAAGTGAGGGCAACTGGCAAAATAGTTTTATAGGTCAAGATTTTAGTTTGAATATCATCTAAAGGTTCAAATGGGGGCCTGGTTAGGGCATCTAATACCAAATTAAGGTCCCATGGTGGAACTTGAGGTCCTGCCACTGGTCTATACCAATTTACTGACTTTATGAATCTCACTACACGTGGATGGTCAGCAATTTTTTTGGTCAAACAAAACACCCAGGGCTGATATCTGAACTTTTAGGGTATTTACTGACAATCCCAGCTCCAACCCTTTTTGTAAGAATTCTAGGATTTTAACCCATGGCAAGGGGTTACTTACAAAGGGATCTATTCCTGAAAATTTAAAAAACTTTACCAAACCCTTGCATAAATTTTTGGTGTCCCCTTCTTTCTACATCCCATGAGGGTAGAGATCAGATTTTTGGAAAAACCTTCAGATTCCAGGAGCTGCAGCTTAAATGCCATGCCGTCAGATTAAACTTCTCAAACTCTGGGCACACCACTGGGCCCTGGGATAGCAAATCCGGAGTCTCCGGAAGAACCCATGGATCCCCCACAGCCATTAGCCTTAACTAGGTGAACCATGTTCTTTTGGGCTGAAAGGGTTCAATTAAAATCACTTTGGCTTGGTCCGACTGAATCTTTCTTAGCACTACCGGGATCAGGGAGATGCTAGTTCATGTGTCCATTTGTGGAGCAAAGCATTCATCCCATATGGGAATTCCCTCTGGTCTAGGGCAAAAAATGTTTGCACCTTCCTGTTGATCTTAGATGCAAAAAGATCTATTTGAGGTTGCTCCCATAGCTCTATTATTCTCTGAAAGACCGACTAGTTTAGTGACCACTTATCCTGATTCAGTTGGTGTCGACTCAATTAGTCTTCTGTTATGTTGTCTTTTCCTTTTAGATAATCTGCAGACAGGCACAAAAGATTCTCTACTGCTATTGTGACGCCCAGCTGCGCTTGGTATCACAGATCCTAGAAGAGTGCATTGATTGAATCCTCCACAAGAGGCCCCCATAAGCATGCACACATCTCCACCTTCCACCTCAGACCAGCAGAGGGAGCCTGTTAGGGATATAAATAGGGAAGGTGGAGCTACGCAGTTGATTCAGAGTCTAGCAGTTAGTCTGGAGTGCACAGAGAGAGAGATGCACAAGGGTTGCTCTGTGAGGCAAGCTAGGCCTCCAGCGGTCCTGAAGCCAGTCTAGATTCAAACAGCTCAGTTAGAGCTTAAGGTGTGCCGGCGCCATAAGATCAGTGAAGCGCGACAAGCTGCTGTTAGTGTGTATAGCCTAGTGAGGGCCCAACTAGGCCAAAGGCGAGTGGAGAGTTTGTAACATAGGGGGCAGAGGAGCTTACCTAGCTCACCCTGAAGAATTTACCGGACACCGGGTCCGAGCTTACCGGGATGTCTATGACCCAGTAAGGCATAAACGGAATCCCTGGAGAACTACAGGTCCCAGGTTCACCAGAGAGCTGATACGTAACAGAGCCAGGAGACGCTTAGGCCCCGCATACTGAGAGCGTGAACTCCAAGACAAGGCCCTACCACAAGGTCAGCCAGCACAGGACAAAGATAAAGTTAGGCCTAGCTTCAGGCAGGTCAGAAACTTACTACGCAGAGGCAAGAAACAGGAGGCCCTACACCTGCTCATTGGGGAGGATCCTGATATGCACCATTCACCCTACAGTGCTCTGGGATGTGCCTGAATTTCCACAAGTAAAAGGTACTGAAGTGACTATCGTGTCCATCCCTGTTCTTGCTCTGACCCGGCTGGGTCTCGCCTGCCCTGCATCCCCCCTCCTACGCTGCCCTGAGGCCCTGCTCCACCTGTGGGGAGCGATACTATCTAAGCTGCCACAACACTGGCCTCAGTGGACTGCTGCAGCGCTGGTGATCCTCACCAGACACCACAGGTGGCGTCACTAACTTTAATAAAACTAATAAACAAACCAATCCCTTTTTAAAAGCTGACCCCAGAGTACGGGCCCGGGAACCGACCACCGCGACATCCCCAAGGTCAGGCAAAAGGCCCGGGCACCGATTCGTCCCCATCACCCTGGGCACTATGAGTTTCTGTCCCTCGGTCATCAGCGATCTGGACCTTGTGCCCCCTTGCTTGTATATAGAACACTGCTGTTTTGTTGTCTGAAAGAATCTTTGTGTTGGTTCTTTAAGCCAGGTAGGTCCTCTACTAGTGCTAGCCTGACAGCTGTCAGCTCCTTCAGATTCGAGGAGGACCTTCTCATCGCCGGTGACCATTGACTCTGATAAACTTTGTTCACCACATGAGCCCCCACCCGAAGGGACTTGAATCTGTAGTGATGACAGATTCAGAATTTCCTGGGGAACTCCCTGTAAGAAATTCTCTCGACAGAGTGACCAGACTAGGGACTCCCGAGTAGCTTCTGATACATGTATCCTGCTGTCTAGGTGTCCCTTGTGTCTTTTTTTCTGCTTCCAGAATCTCCCACTGGAATGTTCTGAAGTGTGCTCATGCCCAGCCAACTGCTGGGTTGCAAGATGATGGTGACCCCTGCAGGCCCGGATTGGCAATCTGCCAAAGCGGGATCTGGGCTGTAATGTGGGTCGCCGGCCCTTTAAAACTTTTGATTAAGCACCTGTGTGCACACGCTCTCCCTCTTACACGCACTGACAAGGCTGCCATGCATACAGCGGCAGCCCTGGTCAGCTATTGTGTGAGTCACAGCGGCCTTTCTCAGCGCGTGAAGGGGAGAGAGCGTTTACACAGGAGCTTATTAAAAAGTTTTAAAGGGCAGCCCCGGCATGCACAGGACTCTGTCTGATGCTGGCCTGGCCTGCACCAATGTCAGAACGGTTTTTGGGGCGGAGTTCGCACGCTACTCACCGGCCCCAGGGATCCACCTCTCACCAGCCCCAGCCAGGAGCCGCCGCTCACTGGCCACATGGAAAGGATCGATCCTGTCAAAGGCCCCAGGGATCATCTGCAGGCCTGCAGCTTGATGCTGAACCCCTTGCAGATCTTCACCCCCCCCATCGTAGTGATCTGGGTGAGTCCCAATAAAGAACATGTACAGTATATACAGCAGTCAGTTTTACCTGTATAATCTATAATGACTGCTGTATATATGTTATGTAGGTGATACTACAATTATACACAGCAGTAGCAGCTATATAATGTATATGGACTGCTGTATATACATTATACAGGTGCTGCTGCTGTATATACATCACCTATATAATGTATATACAGCAGTCCATATACATTATACAGGTGCTACTGCTGTATATACATTGTACAGGTGCTACTGCTGTTTATGTATCACCTATATAATGTATATACATCAGTCGCAGTATCACCTTTATAATGTATATAGACTGCTATATATACAATATATACTGTTTGTGATACTGCTGTATATACATTATATAGATGATACTGCAATTATACGAAGCACGCTCGCTCAACACTACTATATACATACTGCCCAGTACCACTTCTCCTGTCCTGTATACTGGGTGTTATTATATTGCTCCTCACTGCGGCATCCTATTTTTTTCCCGCACCCAGAGTCAGATCGCTGCGTACTACTATTTTTTTCTCACACCCAATCAGTATGAGAAAAAAAATGTTTCTCTGCACGGCCTCATTGCAGAACGTCGGTCAGTGTGCGATCTGATAAAACATCGGACAGCACACTTCTGATTTATAATCTTGGTTGCATGAGCCCTTGGCGGCATTGGACTTCTGGATTGTCATTATTGGTTTATTTTCTATATTCCTATGGGCAAATAAAAATAAATCTTGAAAAGCCTGTTTAAATGGGTTATCCCAAGTTTCTTCTGAATAGGGGATGACTTTCCGTTTGCTGTGGATCTGACCGCCTGGACCCCCACGGTTCTGACCAACGTAGCTTTGAAGAGCTTCATGTAAATGCTGCTGTGATTGATCATGCGCACCGCGGCGCCGTTCACATGTGGCTCATCAGATAAATCCTGCTGACAGGTTTGCTTTAAAGGAGTTATCTCTATAATCTAAAGGCATGGACATAATGGGGCTGTGAAGCTGATTAATCTGATACCTGATGTGAAGAGATCTGCTCAGTGGTTGTTTAATACTCACCTTATGAAGTTTTCAGAAAATGACGCCTTGTGTACTTCAGTATGCTTCGGGGCGGGACTTGGGGGCAGGGTCCTCTTATCGTTCTTCGCCCCCCACAAGCCTCCTCTGTTTCTTGTGCTGGTCACTGATTACTCAGTGACCTGCCTCCTTTTTAAAATTCAGCACAGGACTTCAATAAAATGGCGCCGAAGACAGCGCATGCGCAGATCAAGATCTCGGCTTAGTTAAGAGCTGAGATTTCGATCTGCACATTCGCCGCCTTCGGTGCCATTTAGACCCTGCCCCATGTCTCGCCCTGAAGCATACAAGACCTCATTTTCTGAAAACTTCATAAGGTGAGTATTAAACAACCACTGATCAGATCCCTTCACATCAGGTATCAGATTAATCAGGATCACAACGCCATTATAGCCATGCCTTTAATTTATAGGGCTAAATGCTGCTGACAGGTTTGCTTTAAGAGAGTGGTGAGAGGCAAAATTAACTTATCAGGGCTGATGAGTGTTATAGTATGTGGGGTTTGAGTGGCAGGGCTGCTTTTTTGTCCCAGTCCGGCCCTGGACCCCTGGATCGACATGGCTCTCCTCAGTCACTACTGGACTGTTGATCAGAGTAGAAACCATCCTCATTATTTTGTCTATCTTCTGCTCTGGGAGAAAAGACCTCTGCTTGTGTGCGTCCAGCATAATTCCTAGAAAGACCTGTCTGTTCCGGGATCATTTTGGATTTTTTTGTGTTTAACACCCATCCCAGGGAAGCGAAGACTTTGGTTACATGATGTACTGCCCGATCAGTCTGAACTTGTCCTTCCTGCTATCAGAATGTTGTCTAGATAAGGTATGAACAGTACTTCTTTTTCACTGATAAGGTCTATGAAGACCCGGGGTCTTCCATGGGTGTAATGCTACTCAGATAACATAGGGTGAGGGTAAAACACCACAAAGCGGACAATAAACACATAGAACAGTCCCAGCATATACCCAAGATGGTACAACATTACACAGTCTCACCCTTCCACTCTGCCCGCCTTGGATATTACAGCTTTGACTTTGAGACTTCCAGGGTCAACTACCTCAATCAGTGCAGTGGACCCCTGCTTCTGGCGGGCCTCCACAGAGAGGAGGTGGCTGCAAGCTTAAGAAGCTAGTAGTCCATCAAGGTACGAGGTCAGGAGACCCAATGGTCCCACCCTGGCCTCTGAGAGTTTCCATGGGGCCCGATGACTCAGGGGTCCCAATCTGGCTTCTCCGAATGTCTGCATGGGTTCCAGGCGACCGGTGGGTGTTTCCTGGCAACCCCAAACAACATATCCATGGGGCCAGGTGACTTCATCGTCTCAACCTGGTCTCTCTGATTGTCAATGGAGCAGATCCGTATCTCTCCAGTCAGGGCCGTATACCCTTAGGCAGGAATCATGTAGAATCCAAATCTGTGTCTCTTTAGGTAAAATCAATACTTCCAAGCTGATGGTCTCAGAGTCTGTGTGTCCTCTTGCTTCTCCTTGATTCTCTGTCCCAAGTCTCAAACTTACAGAAGTATATCTCCTTTATAAGTACACATCAACAGGTCAAGGGGTTAGGGAGGGAAGCCTCATGTCTCATTGTTTGAGCATTTAATGAATTTGCTTTGTTTATCTTGTCAGTTTATCTTTGTTTGCTTTATTTGTCTTGTGAGTCAATAAGCCACAGGGTCCACAAACGTTATGTAACATAATTAGCAAACATTCATTGTTCCAGAATCAAATTGGAGACAACATTCAGGGTTATACAAATAATCGTATGTCCTTCTTGAGCAAGAAAAATACACATACACTATTGTGTTCATGTTGATTTATAATTGTATTTCTCTTGGCTTAACTAATCGTCTGGCTTATTAAGAGTTTAAGCTGTATCATCACATGGGCCCACACCTCCAATATTATTTTTGTTTAAACCCTCGGGGCCCTTGCTGGTCCAAAGGGAAGGGCTTGAAACTGGAAATGCTGCCAGCTCCCTTGGATGTTTACTGTTAAGCTCAGAAACTTGTTATTCCTGAAAAATAAGCACATGGTAATATGCGTCTTAAAGATCTATTATCGCCATGTAGCAGTTTGGAAAAAGGAGTTTTACTGCTGTCCCTATTGTCTCCATTTTGAAATGCTTGATTTTCAGATACCGATTTAGATCCTTCAGGTTCACAATAGTGTTAGAACTCTCCTGTTAGTTTTTTTTTAGTTTGCTGGTCACATGACCATTTTTGCCTATTTAATCCGGCTCCGCCCTCCTGGCCTTGCTGGACTTCATTGTATTTACTACTCTTGAGCTAGCTTGGTGCTCTGTTGCCGTTCTCTGTTAGTTTTGCTAGGTCTTCTGACCTCTATGCTTTTTGTTGTGTGTTTGTCTTTGACTGCTACTATTTCTACTAGGAGGTGTCCATCTTATCCCAGTCCCTAGTTCTTGTAGGGATCCCTCCCTCACATCTATAGGTCTTCGTACAGACTAGCCTAGGACTTTAGCGGGTCTGATCGCAGGATCAGGTTCCCCGTTACATCGTAGTGATCTAGTTTAGTTCTATTGTAGGGACAGATCTCCTGTCTTTCCTTAGTCCCTGTAGCAGATCATAACAGTAAGTCCAGCCCTAAAAGAAAAAAAAAAAAATTTTCTCCAAGGAAAGACCTCCAGTTTTCCATCATGGTCTCGGTTCAAGATTTGGCTCAACGCTTGCAGGGACTCTTTCGGGAGGTGGCCAAGCTCCAACAACACGTGAGTAGCTGTTCTGGAGCACATTTTGTGGAACCAAAGGTACGTCTGCCTGATCTATTTTTTGGCGAACAACAAGATTTTTTTTCTTTAAAAATGCTTGTTTATTGTATTTTCGTTTGAGACCCGGATCCTCTGGTGATGAATCACAGCGCATAGGGTTCATAATGTCACTTTTGCGCAAAGATCCTCAGGGGTGGGCCTTCTCTCTCCAACCTAGTGATCCTTTGCTTTAGATCAGTGGATAGTTTTTTTTCTGCTTTGGGTTTGTTGTACGATGATCCTGATCGTGTCTCATCTGCTGAGTCTGAATTGAGACATCTGAGGCAGGGATCAGGTAATGTGGAAAAATATTGTTCTCACTTCCGTCGGTGGTCTGCCCAGGTGGGGTGGAACAATTCAGCTTTGAAAAGCTTGTTTCTTGCAGGGCTAGGTGAAAGGGTTAAGGATTTACTGATTGCTTATCCCACACCTGGAAACTTGCAGGAGGCAATGCAATTAGCTATACAGGTGGACAGGAGACTGCGTGCAAGGGTTAATGAGAGCAAATCCTCTGCTATGTCAGCTCCGTGTCCTGAGAGGGTCTGTGCTGACAATGGAGAGCCGATGGAGATTGGGGCGATGGCACCCCGCTCTCAGGAAAAAGACCGCAGGCTTTCTGAAGGCTTGTGCTTCTATTGCGGAAATTCTGGTCATTTTATTAAGAACTGTGTGCTTCGTATGAAGAAAGAAAAAAAAATGGTCAGTCATGCACGTATAGCCTGTTTAAATTCTAAGGGAGTATTCCTATCTGCCACTACTGCTGCTCAGGATAAATTAATTGAATTTCGGGTATTTGTGGATTGTGGTTCTACTCTGAATGTGATTGATGGGGGATTCTTGGAAAAACTTAGATTAGAACCTAAAACTTTGTCATCCCCTATTGCTGTGGTTTCTGTTGATGGCTCTCCCTTGAAGAGTGTTACTCATAAGGTCTGTGAATTTCCCCTCACTATTAATGGTATTCATCAAGAGAATTTGGATTTGGTGGTATTGGATAATTTGCCTTCTCCAGTAATATTGGGGTTACCCTGGTTAAAATTGCACAATCCTGTACTGGATTGGTCTACCAATGAAATTAAGTCCTGGAGCCCTAAGTGTTATGACAAGTGTTGTAACGGGCGCATTGCTGCTGTGGATAAAGGGGAATTACCTGTACGTATTCAGGATTTTTGGAGAGTTTTTTCTGAGGAGGAGTCACAAATTTTGCCTCCCCATAGAGACTATGATTGTACCATTGAATTTGTCCCTGGAGCGACTCTTCCTAAAAGTCGTTTATTTAATCTTACTATTCCTGAGAGAAAGGCTTTGGAGGAATACATACAGACAAGCTTGGCCGCCGGTCACATTAGGCCTTCCAAGTCTCCTGTGGCTGTTGGATTTTTTTTTGTAAAAAAAAAAAGATGGCGGTTTACGTCCTTGTCTGGATTTTCGTGAGATTAATAAAATTACTGTACGCAATTCTTACCCACTGCCATTGATTCCTGATTTATTTAACCAGTTAGTGGGGGCCAAGTGGTTCTCTAAAATTGATCTCCGGGGGGCATACAATTTGTTGCGCATGAAGGAGGGTGATGAATGGAAGACTGCTTTTAACACTCCTGTGGGTCATTTTGAGAATCTGGTGATGCCTTTTGGTCTTACCAATGCTCCAGCATTTTTTCAGAATCTTATTAATGACATCCTTAGACCTTTAATCGGCAAAAATGTGGTTGTGTATTTGGATGACATTCTGATTTATTCGCCTGATCTGGAGACCACATGGTGTTCCTACTGACATTGTTTCTGATAGGGGACCTCAGTTCGTGGCTCTTTTTTGGCGTGCCTTTTGTGACAGGTTGGGAGTTCATTTGTCGTTTTCATCCGGATATCATCCTGAGTCTAATGGTCAGACAGAAAGGAAGAACCAGGATGTTGAGCAGTTCTTGCGTTGTTTTGTGGCAGACAATCAAGAGGGGTGGTCTGAGTTTCTGCCACTTGCTGAATTTGCTCTTAACAACCATACATCCTCTTCTGCTGGGTGTTCGCTTTTTTTTTGTTGTTCTGGGAGACATCCGTCTTTTGGGTCATTCTCCAAATTGGTTTCGGCTGTGCCTGAGATGGAGAGTTTTTCCGGTGATTTGGAGAGAGTTTGGACGGATGTGCGTGGTAATCTTCAGGAGGCTAACAAAAAATCTAAGAGGTACTTTGATAGGAAACGGCAAGAGGTTTTGTTTGCTGTTGGTGACATGGTTTGGTTGTCCTCTAAGAATCTGCGATTGAGGATTCCTTCTAAAAAATTGGGTCCCAAGTTCGTAGGGCCCTTTAAGGTGCTTCTGATAGTTAACCAATCTGCTTTTAGGCTGGAGGTTCCTACGTCCTGGAAGATTAACCCGGTGTTTCATGTTACTCTGTTGAAAAAAGCTGATGTGTCGGATGGTGACGCCTCTGCCACTGTTCCTCCGGTGGTGGAGGACGGGGAATATGAACTTTCCCGCATCCTAAATTCTAGACGGTATAGAGGGAGTTTGCAGGATCTCGTCGCTTGGAAGGGTTTCGGACCTGAGGATAACTCATGGGTGAGGGCGGATGATGTTTCTGCTTCCAGACTTGTCAGAGCGTTTCACAGGAGGTTCCTCTTAGAAGAGGGGGTACTGTTAGAACTCTCCTGTTAGTTTTTTTTTAGTTTGCTGGTCACATGACCATTTTTGCCTATTTAATCCGGCTCCGCCCTCCTGGCCTTGCTGGACTTCATTGTATTTACTACTCTTGAGCTAGCTTGGTGCTCTGTTGCCGTTCTCTGTTAGTTTTGCTAGGTCTTCTGACCTCTATGCTTTTTGTTGTGTGTTTGTCTTTGACTGCTACTATTTCTGCTAGGAAGTGTCCATCCCAGTCCCTAGTTCTTGTAGGGATCCCTCCCTCACATCTATAGGTCTTCGTACAGACTAGCCTAGGACTTTAGCGGGTCTGATCGCAGGATCAGGTTCCCCGTTACATCGTAGGGATCTAGTTTAGTTCTATTGTAGGGACAGATCTCCTGTCTTTCCTTAGTCCCTGTAGCAGATCATAACAAATAGTCCTTAAGGAATGATCTGTTTTTTTCCCCATAAAAAAGGACTGTAAAATCCTCTCCCTATCTCTGACTCCTGCACCCGGGTGAGAACCCTTTTCTGTACTAGAGACAGGAATTCCTGCTGTAAAGCCTGTTGTTTTGACTCAAAGGACTGGATCTTTGTGAGTTATATTTTTTCTGGTGGTTGGGAGCAGTTTTAACCCCTGCCCTATGATGTCTAGGATCCACCTGCTTTTTGAAATCATTACCCAGGCAATACTTTTAATCTTCCACCTACCTGGGCCTGGTGTCAGTCTTCTTGGTCTTTATGTGGAATCAGTGGGAAATGTATCATAGTTGAAGCCTTTTCCTCTCCTTTGGCCCTTCCATCTTGGATCCCTGATTTTTGTAGTGGTGAACTCTCTCCCTGACGGACTAAAGGACCTCCTCTGAAAGGGGTTGATGAGAAATCCCTTCTTGGCATCTGCTGCTTTATAAAATATCTTGTCTAGGGTGGGCCCAAAGAGGAATTCCCCCTGGCATGGAGTACCACACAACTTGTTTTTTGATTGCAGATATCCTGCCCAGTTTTTTTAACCAGCGTGCATGGCGAGCAGAGTTGGCTAACGCGCATGATCGAGTCGTGAGCTTTACTGCCTTCCCCTGAGGCATCTGCCAAAAAGTCTGATGTATTCTGAATTGTTGGTAAGCTAGCTAAAATTTGGTCCCGAGGGCATTTGTTCTTTATTTGGGTTTGTAACTGATCCAACCATAAAACCATTGATCTTGCAGTATAATTGGCAGCAATATTCAGCTTGAATGCAGCCGCTCCTGACTCCCAGGCCCTTCTTACAAAATTTTCTGCCTTTTTATCTAATGGATCTTTTCATAGCCCCGAGTCGTTCAGAGGAAATGCTGATTTACAGGATACATGAGAAATAGCTGCATCAATTTTTGGGGCCTTATCCCAGCTCTGAGATATCTGCTTCAAAAGGATACTTTATCTTAACCCCTTTTGAAATGAACCCTTTCTTTTCTGGCTGCTTCCACTCCTTTTTTATTAGGGATTTTTGTGCACCAGGAAACATTTGTTTTCTTCCCTCCAACCCCCCGAACATCATGTCCTGTACTGTTCTGGGTTCTTTAATGTCCTCAATATTCATAGTGGCCCTGACTTCTTTGATCAGTCTATCTGCGTCCTAAGCCGGAAAAAAGGGACGACTCTCATTATCATCCGAGGAGGAGGAAGATGATGAGACATCTGAGTAAAACCCATCTAATTCACCTTCTTCTAACTCCTCATCTGAGCTGGTAACAAACTTCTCAGCAGGAGTGTAAGGGGTCCTATTCTTAAATCCCTTAAGGGAATTCCTGACTTCCATTTTTACAATTGTTATCAGGTTATTCATAATGGACGAAGATTCCTCTGCTACTGTTCTCTCTATGCAGGGCTGATATAACTTTTTGCCGTAGGATGACAATAGCTTCGTTTTACACAGAGCGCATTTGACGCGCCCCCAGGGCCGTGGAGTACTCGGCAGCCGGGCCTCTGGTTGCCGGTATAGGGGATATCACGGTGGCTGGTCCGGTCCGTGACCCAGGGCGGTCACTCAAAAGGGGGGAAATATTATAGGGGATTTGGGAACGTTCGTGACGCCACCTGTGGTACCTGTTGAGGATCACCAACGCTGCAACAGTCCTCTGAGGCAGATGTTAGGGCAGCTTGTGATGGGACGGCTCCCCACAGGTGGAGCAGGCCTCAGGGCAGTGTAGTAATAGAGAGTGGGTTGCGCTGGGCGTTGCGGTGCAGGGGGAACGATGGCGCCGATGAAGAATGGACGGAGGCAGTGCAGTGCAGTCATCCAATATTTTGCTCACATTTCTTAAGACACTTCACAGGTGCACTATACAGGTAAAGGCCTCCCGCGTCACGCTGCGTTCACCGGGCAGGGGTTCAATCCTTCCTCAGGCAACTTGGGAATACCTGGCAGAACCCCACTTTCTCGTGATCCTATTTTGACCATCTTCACACTGGTCTTTCTCCCTCCTGCTCTGCGCTGCCCACTCTCCGTCCTGTTCAGGTACTCTGAGGACCCTCCTGTCCGTCGGAGTTACACAGACTTGCTTGAACCTCAGGGGACTAGAATGCGGCTGCGATCACTCTGTCTTCTGACAGATGCAGGGCGTACGGGTGCCCCCTGGGATCCTTTCTGTAGAACGGAGCCTACTCCCTGCTCCCCACCTGGGCCTCCTGACATGGCCCTGCTTGTGGAGCAGATCTTCTAATGAGACTCTGCTCCCGGACTGTTCTTCTGAACTGTCCCGAGCTGTTCTTCTGAACTGCTCCCTAACTCCGAACTGCCACCCTAAGATGGCTTCCCTATTTTATACTCCTACTAAAGTGCTCCCTCTAACTACTTCCTCCACCCACACCCCACTACTGGTTCCCCCTGCCTTTGGGTTCCCCCCCACTCCAGCCAGGGTCAGGGCTCAGCAGCTGCGCTCTGCGTGTTGCCCCTCCAGTCGGCCTTGAGCAGTGTAGTGTTGGATACAGGTGTTTGGGGTTCCGTACAGCTCTCCCACCTTACCTGAGAGAAGGGAGACACCACACCTCTGGGTGAGGTGCAGTACGTCTTTGGCGACTGAACACTCAGGGGCGCCACACATTGTTTATTCTTTGATTCACCCAGCGCTTTCCTAGGTTTGCCCTGAAATATATCCAAGGGCATAGTGTTAGGACAAGAAAACGGAGTTGTTTCACTACCTCACTCCAGCGTCGGGAACCTACCGCGCATGGCGGGGCTGCTTCTTCTGCAGGGCTTTTAATCTGGCTCTCTTCCTCCATTCTTTGCAGCAAACACTGGATGTGCAGCCAGGGATTGTTTGGAGGTAACTATTTTATAAGGATGGCAAACATTTTTACATTTCCCGTCACCTGCGGTAGCCTCGCCCCCTACTCCCACCCCCGGAAGTGATGTCAGACGCCAGCCATTTCCTCTTCATGCATTTGCGAGCGATGCGGCATGATTAGGAATGGAGCACTTCTGGGCCCCGACGAGCTTCTGTGCTGCGGACTATAGGTCTCCCTCCAAAGGCAGGAAACCACTGAAGCTGGAGGTGAGGCTCCGCCCTTTTAAATCTGTAGGTTTCCTGTACTTGAGGGTGGATCCTCTCTCATATAATGCTGTTGTGGGGATGGGAAAAGAGATTATTTAAAGGGTTTTTCCAACGATCAAATTACATTTTTATTAATAGATCTTAATATAAAAATAATTTATATAATTAAATGTGTTAAAAAAATGTTCCTGTGCTGAGATAATCTTATAAATGTGCACCTGCTGTGTACTGTGTAATGGCTGTGTCTGATCGTACAGGAACATGGTCTGATCATACCACATCTCCTGGGCAGGGGGCGAGGCAAAAGAGTATACAGGCATTACAGCATGGAGGCACAGCTGATTATTTTTGTGATGCAAAACATTTTTATCTTCCTTTTTGCCAGTGTGGAGGGTGCAATATCCTGAAAGATTTGGATAGGAGTATTTTCATAAGCGAGAAGATGATTCTCTTGCTTTGGCAAGGATGACTGAGATGTCCATGAAATTGAGAAGTACACAAATTAGATCTCTTACAGGGTCTGCATTTTTTTGCTTTAGGTTTTAAAGCCATATGGACTTATTTATTATTTTGTTCCCCTTTTTCAAGGCCAACAATAGAAAAGAAAATTTATTTAGTGAACTTTTCAAGAGATTCTTGGGTGAAGGATTCAGGAACTCCTGGAACTCCTTTGATTCTTATGTTATGTCTGCTTCTATTCTCTTGGTCTTCCAAGGCAAGTATGATCATGTTAAGCTGGTGTTGATGGTATGATACTTGTTCCTCTAGGGTATTTGAGAACTTCATAAGATCTGTCTGTGAAAACTTCAGTGAATCAACCCTGTGACCTACATGTTTTAGATTTGATCTGAGGCCTGAAAGTTCTCGTAATAAGGGTTTCATGGCTTGGGCCAGGAATTTTTTGAAGAATGACCTGGAAATAGGAGCAGCGTCTTCAGATAACTGTTCACTTTCTGAGTCTTCATTGCTGAAGTCTGAGTCCTCAATAGGTGCTGAGTAGTGTTGAGCGAGTATGTTCAGTCCGAGTACGCTCGGGCCGAGCGCCGAGTATTTACAGCTGCTCGGTGATATGGTTGAATCGCTCCCCATGTGCATGATTTGCAACTGTTTGACAGCTTTATTACATGTGAGGAATGTGTAAGAAATAGACATTCCTCACATGTAATAAAGCTGTCAAACAGTTGCAAATCATGCACACAGGAGTGATTCAACCATATCACCAATCAGCTGTAAATACTCGGTGCTCGGCCCGAGCGTACTCGGTGAAAGGGTTAACAGAACATACTCGCTCAACACTAGTGCTGAGTCGAGGGAATGGGAGAGTGCCTTTTTAAATGTTGGTTGAGGGATGTATAGTTTTCTCTTTAGAAATTTGTCCAGTTTGCCGCCTTACTTACGAAATGTATTTAATTCAGAATCTTTCATGTTCTCTTTGCTAGATTTGGCCATTTTTGTATGAGCGCATGAGCGAAAAAGAATCACTACTTGTTCATGGCATGTGGTTAAACTTTCATTTCTTAATATTTGCCGCTATGTGCTAGCGATATCATTCAGGTTGTCACGTGGGTTATGTAGATGATATGGGAAGCAAAATCTTGTGAGATTGTATTTTTCCAGATGGCCTGTAGGTGTCAGTGGTGTAGTTGCAAATCCTATGTTGCACAGAGTATTGCAGTAAACTGTAGGTAATTATAGTTTTTGGGTTTTAATTCTTACACTGTATGATCCTAGGAGAGGTTATTTATTATACTGGATGATTTATGCAAAGTAAAATGAAGCTTTGCAAAATATTTGCACCGGTGCTGGGGAGAAAATGTGGCAGCGTTATAAAGCGGTTTCCATTGCCTCTTAAAACGGTGGGTTTGGTGCCAAAACTTATATAATGGCGATGCAGGAGCAGTAAGGGGAGATATAAACCCAAATGCATGGGTGACTTGTCAAGCTGCACAGGTTAATGCCTTAAAATTTCCCCAAATAAAGTCCCAGAGGCAGAAGCCCTCTACCTCTATGTAGCAGCTCTAGCACTCAGAGGTCCTCTTTCTAGCCCCCCTCCTCCATCTCCTCCTGTAGTGTGCAAGGCACCTGCTGGATGCTGCGGGGAGCAGCTTGTCTCCTCGGTTTACAGTGCTGGACTTCGGATCTGATAGCGTTTCCTTACCCAGGTCTTATGCAGCGGCGTTGCGTGTGATGCTGAGGACTCTGTGCATTACCTTCCAGCCTGGTCTTAGTCAGGAGACGCACTTCATTGCGCTTTGCTGTGATGCTCACAACTGGTGTCCAAATTCCATAAGTCTCTGCAGCAGGTCGACAGAGGGTCACAAGGGGTCTCTGCAGGTGGTCTGTGTACGATATATCGGCTCACACAGGGCACAAAAACTGCCTAGGAGCAGACCCCTTGGACGTACGTTCTCTCCCTCTCATGCCTAGGCCTCCCAGAATTATCTTTTTACCTGCTGCTTTTGATGTTTTTGTTACGCAAGAATTCAGCTGGAGAATAAAATTCTGGAATCTTCACATGGGCATTTGAAGCTATCTGATGAAGTTCTTGGTGTGAGTACTGGTCAATAGAGACATCCATAGAAACTCTGCCTAAGGAGCCCCTCATTCCGCAGCCTAGTTATGGAGTCAAAATAAGACTAGAGGCATTTCCTGAATATTTTTTATAAATTATTGACTGTATCTGTTCAGATGCTACTTTCACTATTGCATTATGGTGTGGTCTTTGACAGCCAAATATTGTATTTGTTATGGTCAAAAAGCAAAAGCATTTTTAGTTTCATTGTACCAGATGAATCTTTTCTTCATTATTTAATAACCTCATTTTGGCAAACAGTGGCCCAATATATTTACAGTTTTCAGCAGTTGCTTTGTCTATACTACCTTCCCAAGTGCTGTGAGCAGTAGTTCTAGGACGTTCTGCTTCTGTGACCTGGAGATAGTTTGTCATTACATTGACATTATGGGGTTTAAATTATTTCAAGGTCACAGCAGCAGTGTTCCTATTGCACATGCTCACAGGCATCTGACTTGTCCTAACATTCTTGAAGATGTTTCAGTCAGTTTAACAATAGTCATTTTAATGTACTATAGTTATTAACTGTCTAGTAAAAAAGTTTTTAAAAATGTATTCATAATGATATTTGATATATTTTTTCTATTCCCAAATAACCACTTTAAGCACATGCTAACATTACTTTATTAATTATAGGTACTTGGCCAATACATCATTCTCAGGACAAACTGGTGAAATCTATCTAATGAATAATAATATGATCCATACTGATCACCATTACAAAATATGGAGCCTGGTGCGTGACTCTTTAGGATACCCCACCTGGGTAACTGTGGGTGGTTGGTATGAAGGGAAAATGGAAGTAGAAGAAGGTCTGTGGCAAAATCGCATACAAAAACGTGAACCAGCACCAGTGATGACACAGCGCATAAAACTCAGAGTGGTAACCCTTGTTGAACATCCCTTTGTTTTTACTCGAGAGGTGGATGCTGATGGCAGTTGTCCAGCTGGACAAATGTGCCTGGACCCTCATACAAATAATACTGCGTTATTAGATATGCTATTTGAAGAGCTAAATTCACCAAACGGTTCTGTACCACTAGAGTACAAAACTTGCTGTTATGGCTATTGCATTGATTTATTAGAAAAGCTGTCTGAAGATCTTGGATTCAACTTTGAGCTGTACATTGTTGGAGATGGAAAATATGGAGCACGAATAGGGAACCGCTGGACAGGACTAGTTGGAGACTTGTTGAGCGGAGCAGCTCACATGGCTGTTACATCTTTTAGCATAAACTCTGCACGAAGCACTGTTATAGACTTCACTAGCCCATTTTACTCTACCAGCCTTGGCATTTTGGTTCGCATGCGAGACACTGCCTCCCCTATCGGAGCTTTCATGTGGCCTCTACACTGGTCCATGTGGGTGGGTATATTTGTGGCATTGCATTTAACTGCATTATTTCTTACATTCTATGAATGGAAGAGTCCTTTTGGTATGACTCCACATGGACGTAACCGGATGAAAATCTTCTCATATTCTTCAGCACTAAACTTATGCTATGCCATTCTGTTTGGAAGGACTGTATCAAGTAAAACTCCAAAATGCTGCACAGGAAGAGTTCTCATGAACCTGTGGGCTATTTTCTGTCTACTAGTGCTATCCAGCTACACAGCTAACCTTGCTGCAGTAATGGTGGGGGATAAGACTTTTGAAGCCTTGTCAGGAATCCATGATCCAAAGGTGGGTAACAACTTTGAATGTATTTATAAATGGTAAATCTCTGCAAATCTCTGTATTATTGTTGATATTTGAGATTTCTACCTCTGAAACATTTATTTTAGAATTTATACACTTATTTATGGATATTTACTCCATAATAAAGACCTTCTAGAAAATTTTAAAGGGGTTGTCTGTACTTTTTTTTAAGTTGCCCAATGTATTCAGCATGTGGGCATAAGTATCTCTGTAAATACCTTGTGTTGCAGATAATGCCTGGGAGCGGTACGTGACCCCCGGGTGCAGCCGGCGCTGACATCCTCGGACGTCACAAGTCCAGGCTGCAGCCGAGGGTCCCTCTTCTGCGTTCCACCTGTGGCTGCTGGGTTGTGGGTGGGGTTATTCCTCTGCGTCACACCCGGCATTCACCGCGCGCTCTCCCTCTCCCCATTCATTGGGAAAGCGCGCTGTGGATGCTGGGTGTGACGCGGGGAATAACCACGCCCACAACCCAGCAGCCACCTTGGGGACCCCAGCGCTGAGTCATGCCTCACTTGTCGTGACATCAGTGCGGGGTCACATGATGCCTGTGAGCGGCCACCAATAGCGCCGCTCACAGGCATTATCAGCAATACAAGGTATTAACAAATATACTTATGCCCATATGCTTAATACATTGGGCAATTTAAAAAAGGACCGTTCAACTTCTTTAAATGCCATTCAATATTCATGAAATATCTCCACATGGAAGATGTTAAACATATGTTTGCTTGAAGTTAGAGAGCAATAGCTTGGGATGGGAAAACCTAGATATTTTTTCTGTCAGGTGAAGTGTTGTAATAAAGGAATTGAATGTATTCGAATCAGGAATTATTAAAATATCTACATATTGAATCTCTATGGCACATACATAAATTACAGTTTTCATGAAATGTAAAAGGATAAATTGATTATCCTCACCTTAAAGGAGTTGTCCCATGAACAAAGTTCATTTTAATCTATAAATCGTGAAATAAAAATAATTTCCGCAATTGGATGTGTTTAAAAAAAATGTCCCTGTGCTGAGATAATCTTATAAATGTGCCCCTGCTGTGTACTGTGTAATGGCTGTGTCTGACTGTACAGTAACATGGTCTGATCATACCACATCTCCTGGGCAGGGGAGGAAACAAAAGAGGATACAGATGTCATAGAATGGGATCACAAATAATTATTTCTTTGACGTAAAACATTTTTTAAAAAACAGGTAGGGAAATGCTTTATCTCCCCCCAAAAAATCAGCTTTGATCCCTTACTGTAACATTTGTATACTTTTTTTTGCTTCCTCCCCTGCACAGGAGATGTGGTATGATCAGATCATGTCCCTGTACCGTCAGACACAGCCATTACACAGTACACAGAAGGAGCACATTTATAAGATTATCTCAGCACAGGAACATTATATTTAAACACATCCAATTGTGGAAATTATTATTATTCCAAAATCTATTGATTAAAATCAACTTTGTGGGAAAACCCCTTAAAATGCTCAACCATAATATATAGTTTTAAACAAATCAAAAAATAGAAACAAAAATACTACTAACAAGAAGTATAAAAAGAAAAGTATACAAGTAAAGAAAGTAAACCGGGTGGAATTGTCATGATATGTCTGTTAACTGAATTTAGGTACCAGAAAGATGCATGTAATTTGCGATTCATCTTAATGTTAATTAGGTGTTTGTTATAAAACTATGGTGTTTGGTCAACTTTGTATATTGATAATTTGCCTGTCTTTGCAGCTTCATCATCCTTCTCAAGGTTTCCGTTTTGGAACAGTTTGGGAAAGCAGTGCAGAACAATACATTAAAAAAAGTTATCCTGAAATCCACAACTATATGCGAAGGTTCAGTGTGCCATCCACTTCAGATGGAGTCCACATGTTAAAGTGAGGAGGCATTTCAGTGACAGGGTGGGCACAACTGTTAGATAATTTAAAATTATATTTGGGGAATACGTTTTTCAATCTCTACATCCATAGTATGAAAAAAAACTGATGAAACAGTGGTACATGTAACAGCGCATGGCTGCAGCCATTACTAGGGGTGTTAAACCTCTTAGTGATCAAGCCAATTTTGACCTTTATGTACAGGACAAATTTTTTAAATCTGACCAGTGTCACTTTGTGGTAACTACTTTGGAATGTTTCAATGTAAAATAGTGTTTCTGAGATTTTTTCGTAAGACATTGTACTTCAAGTTAGTAGTAAATTTAGGTGTATGTTTTTCATTTATTTGTGAAAATATTGAAATTTTGGAGAAAAGTTTTGAAAAATTCGTATTTTTCAAACTTTTATTTTTTATACCCTTAAACCAGTTAGTCATGTTGTACAAAATAATTATTAAATAATTTCCCATGTCTGCTTTACATCTGCATTACTTTTCACACTTCATTTTATTTTGTTAGGATTTTAGAAGGGTTAACAGTTGAGCAGCAATTTTTCATTTTTTAAAGATATTTACAAAACATGTTTCTTTAGGGACCTATTAAGATTTAAATGGAATTTAGGGAGCTTTTATGTTGGAAACACCACAAAAGTGATACCATCTTATAAATGGGTCCCCTGAAATACTTCAAAACTGTTCGAATTTTTTTTAACCCTTTAGGTGCTACACAGGAATAAGTGGAGTGAAAAAACAATAAATTGTAATTTTTCCTCTAAAATGTTGCTTTAGCCCCAATATTTTCACTTTTACATGGAATAGCATAAGAAAATAGACCACAAAATTTGTTACCCAGTTTCTTCTGAGCACGCAAATACCACACATGTGGTTAGAAACCTCTATTTGGACATACAGCAGGGTTTGGAAGAGAAGGAGCACCAATTGAATTTTGGAATATAAACTTGGCTAAAATAGACAAAAAGCGTCATGATGCATTTGCCAAGCCCCTAAGCTACCTAATTAGCAGAAACCCCCAACAAGTGACGCCATTTTGGAAACTACACCCCTCAAGGATTTTATCTAGGGGTTTGAGCATTTTTAACCCACATGTACTACATGAATTTTGATAACATTAAATCATCATATTAAAAATTTTAATTTTTTTCATGAAAATGTTACTTTATTCTCAAATTTTTCACTTTTGTATAAAGGATACACAAAGAAGTGGACCCTAAAGTTTGTTACCCACTTTCTTCTGAGTTTGGCGATACCCTATATATAGTCAAAAAGTACTGTTTGAACACATGTCATGTTTCGAAAGGGAAGAAGCGACTTTTGGTATTTGGAATGTAAATTTGGTTGGAATAGATTGCAGACACCATGTCCCATTTACTGTGCCCCTGAGGTACCAAAACAGCAAAAAAAAACATAAATGACTCCATTTTGGAAACTAGACCAATCAAGAAATTTATCTAGGGTTGTGTTGAACATGTTGAACCCATGGGTGTTTCACAGAACTTATTAAAACGTAGATATGAAAATGAAAACCGTTTTTTCCGCTAAAAAATAAGTGGTGAAAAACTGCTGTTTGGGCACATGTCAGGGCTCAGAAAGGCAAGAGAGCTATTTGATTTTTGGAGCGTAAATTTGTCTGGAATATATTGTGAATGTCATGTTGCATTTGCACAGCCTCTGACATTCTAAAACTGCAGAAACCCCCAAAAAGTGACCCCACAAGGAAACTAGACCCCTCATCGAATTCATCTAGTGGTATACTGATCATTTTTAACCTACAGGTGATACTCAAAATTTTATAACTTTTAGCTGTGAATACAAAAAAATATATTTTTTTCTTCTAAAATACACTTTTAGCACCAAATTTATAGTTTACACGAGTTGTAATAGCAGAAAATGGACCCCATAATTTATGTAGCTTTTAAAGAATGTGACAGTACCCCATATGTGGTTGTATACTACTGTTTGAGCACACGGCAGGGATCGGATGGGAAGGAGCTCTACTTGGCTTTTAGAATGCAGATTCCGTTTGAATAGATTGTGGGCTCCATGAGCTGAACCCCTAAGGTAGCAGAACAGCAGAAACCCCCACAAATGCCCCCATATTGGAAGCCTCACTGCTTAAGGATTTCATCTGAGAGTGAAGTAAGTATTTTGAACCCACAGGTGAATCACAGAATTTTAGAACATTGAGACATGGAAATATGACATTTTAGTAAAAATGTGTTTTTTCGTTTCTTTTTTTATTTGCTGCAAATTTGTCAGTTACACAAGGGTTAATAGGTGAAACTGGAGCACACAATTCTTTGCGTAATTTCTCTCTAACACGGTGATGCCCCATATGTTGTCATAAACTACTGTTAGGCCACACGTCAGGGCTGAGACAAAAGAAAATGCTATTTGGCTTTTGGAGCACAGAATAAGCTAGAATAATTTGCGGATTACCAAGGTGCCAGAAGAGCAGAAAAAACACAGAAGAGACCCCATTGTAGAAATTGCACCTCTCAATGAACTCCTCTATGGCTGCAGTGACAATTTTGTAACATCTGCACCGTGCTTTATTCTGGAGAATTAGAAATATGCCTGTTTAGGGCCCATACATTGTGCCCCCATACAGTGTAGTGCTTCAGGAGACACGCACCCCGTAAACTGCTATTTGGGCTCTCCCCACTAAAAAAATGCCAAACATATAACCACTTAGTGCGAATTAGGCACAGTGGGACTCAGAAGGAGGGGGACTTTTTAATTTGGGAACCCAATTTCACTGATTTTCTTTGAGGGGTGTGTGGGAAATGTGTCACTTTTCCAGAGTTTTCGTTCTACCAGTAATGTGGGAACCCCCTATAGTTCCAGTGACAGATGACGGATCTGAGTGGGTGCTGGTTTTGCGCGGGACAAGACAGGGTTTTTATTGGTAACATTTTAGGGTGCATAACATTTTTGATCACTTCATAAGGCTGGGATAACTATCCTGTGTTCTATGCTAAGCACTTGCATTGGGGAGCACTCGCTGTGGAGAGCTTTGTGGGTGCGAAAGATGAGTTTGCATTGCATTCTGTAGCAAATGGGTAACCAGTGCAATGACTGGCACAGGGTAGAGGCATCAGTTAAGCGGCCTGATAGAAATACAACCCTGGCTGCTGCATTCCGGATGGTTTGTATAGGAGAAAGTTTGGTTAGAGGGAGACCGATCAGATGGGAGCGAGAGCGACAGTAAGAGTTTTTGCAGTTTCAAAGGTGAGATAAGGTCGGATTCTGGAGATGTTTGTTTTTTTTTTTTTTTTAAAGATGCAGGTGACCCGAGCGTGTGATTGTGTATGGGGGAATAAATGAAAGTTGTATGTCAAATAGGACTCCAAGACAGCAAGCTTGCTACTTGGTAGTTATGGTTGCACCACACAAAGAATTTGCAAAGTCGGGTATAAGTAAATTAGTAGAGGAAGGAAACACAAGGAGTTCAGTTTTCTACAGATTCAGTTTCAGATAGAGGGAAGGAAGACATGGTGTTAGACAGCAGAAAGACAATCACTGGTATTTTGTATTAAAGTGGGGGTGATGTTGGGTGTCATCAGCATAGAGATGATGTTGGAACCCAATCTGATGATGGTTTGTCCAATAGGGGCAGTATATAATGAGAAGAGGAGGGGGCCTAGGACTGAGCCTTGAGAAACCCCAATAGTAGGGGGAAGATTAGAGAAAGAAGTGCCAGCAAAAGATACCGTGAAGGAGTGGTCAGAGAACCAGGAGAGAATGGTGTCCTTTTGGCCTATAGAGCGGAGCATAGTGAGGATTTGCTGGTGATCCACCATGTCAAATGTGGCAGAGAGATCCAAAAGAAACAGGAGGGAGTATTGACCATTGGGTTTTGCTTTTTGCTTCACGTACGCCGCCTAAGTTCAGATAGGGGCGAGATCGGTTACATGAATTCGTTGGGATCCTGGGGGAACCGTTACTCAGGGCGACCATAGGCTGCAGCTTCTCTCAGGCACAGGATAGATTCAATTGCTGACCAGACACATTTGACAAGAGTCCTCATAAATGGTAGAACAGTAACATTTAATAAGGCATGGCCAGTGCAATTTAAGTGTCTCTTTGAGCAACAGGCTCCAGTAACAGTACAATCTCCTTCGCAGCACAGTAGTACACAGTCTATCCAGTAGCACAGTACAGCACAGTTTTAATGCATACACAACCACAGTCTTTTCCTTCACAAGGACTCAATAGTACACAGCATTCTTTATCCTGCATGGAGATGGAGGCGGGAGGGTCTAGTGAGGGAGATGATCCCTATTACAGGATTCCTTCCAGTCCTTATCTTTCTGCCCAATAATACTCCACACTGTTAGCTCAGGGAGTCTATCTGACCTGTGTTTAGCTTCCCGCCTGACCTGAATCCTGTTCAGTTGCCTTCTGTGAGATATAGATCATAAGCCACCTTTCGCTTCGGCTCTAGCTAGACAACTTCCCCACAATCCCCCTGGGGCTCTGCTAAAACACTCCCCTTCTCCTGTGACTGTGTTAACCCCTCTAGTTGCTGGATGCTTCTGGAGCACAACACTTCCTGTCTCCTGTGCTTGTGTTACTTAAAATAGTTGATGAATTCTTTTAAAGCAACAGCACTACTTCTGCATGTCACATGTTAGTAGGTCATTAGAGATTTAATAAGTGCAGTTTCAATAGCGTGTGAAGAGCGGAAACCAGATTGTAAAGGGTCGAGGAGAGAATCTATCCTACACTATGCTGCTCTATCCACCTGCCCCACAACTATTCCCTGGCCTCTCCTCCCAGTCAATACCTTCACTGGCTCCCCATTACCCAGAGATTCAAAGTTCAAAACCCTAACCATGACATACAAAGCCATCCACAACCTGTCTCTTTCATACATCTGTGACCTAGTCTCCCGTTACATACCCGCACGTAACCTCCGATCCTCACAAGATCTCCTTTTCTACTCCCCTCTTATCTCCTCTTCCCACAATCGCATGCAAGATTTTCCCATGATTCCCCCCTTACTCTGGAACTGTTTACCTCAACATATCAGACTGTCACCTACCGTGGAAACCTTCAAAAGGCACCTCAAGACCTACTACTTCCGACAAGCCTACCTCCTGCACTTACCCTTGTTCCACCATACCTCTACATGACCAGCTATACCCTCACCTACTGTATCCTCACCCATCCCTTGTAGACTTTCAACCCTCACAGGCAGGGTCCTCTCTCCTTTTGCACCCGTCGTGACTTGTAGTGTTCAAGATTATTGTAATTGTTTTTTATGTATACCCCTTTTCACATGTAAAACGCCATGGAATAAATGGTGCTATAATAAATGTGGTACACTTCAAATGTATAAATACACTCCTGAACATTGAAATTGCAACACCAAGTTGAAAGTCACAGAATTATGGAAATCACAGGATCGGTAGACATGTTAATGATATGCAAATGCTGAAAAAATGGAAGTGTAGCACCCCTGCGGCTTCAGTCGCCACAGAGGTACTGCATCTCACCCAGAGGTGTGGTATCTCACTCTCAGGTAAGGATGGAGTACTGCCCGGGACCCAAACACCTGCATCCAACACTACACTACTCCAGATCAGCAGGAGTAGTGTCCCTGGCTGGAGTGGGGGGAACCAAGAGAGGGAACCATGTAGTGGGTGTGGGTAGAGGAAGCAGATAGGGGAGCACTTGAGAAGTAGGATATAAAAAGGGGAAGACATCTTGGGAGTGGTGATAACAGTCTGAGGGAATAGTGAGGAGTGAGTGTGTGGAGCAGGAGCTCTGCTCAGGGAAGAGGGCCTAGTGAGAGAGGCCCAGGACAGACTGAAGAGAGGAGAGGAGCAGGAAGAAAGGCTCCAGAACAGAAAGGATCCCAGGGGCACGGGCAGTGCGGATGCCACCTGTGCACCCGAACCCACAAGGACGTGCAGGGATCAGGCCGCAGAGAGGGGACCGGCCCCTAAACTAGCAGAGTTTTTCAGGTCTCAGCTAGATAACCGTAGGGTGCAGCATTTCAGGTGCTGCAGCCCGCAGCCACATCTAAATCAACAAAAAGGTTGCCATAGAGAACCCAGGGAACAGAGAAGACGTCGCCTGACAATGTCCGCGGTCACTGGCTTGGGACACTGGGTGTGAGGCGTAGGGCAGGAGGGTGAGAGCCAGCACAGGAAGTCGACCAGAAAAGGCACACAGAACGGGGTCCCGTTTAAGTACTCCTGAAAGACGTGCGAGTTGCTTAACCCCTCCCTGAGTAGACACAGGATGACATGGGAGGTTATACACTGGTAACTGTAACCTGGAGTCTTCGCAAACTGTGAGTAAAACCCTGAAGACTGCACCCCACTGTCTCTGTGAATAATTGCTGCGCCATCACCTGCCTTCACTACACCGTAACAGCAACATCTATGACATCCCCACTACACTGCCCTGGAGCTAATCTCTACCTGTGGAGAGCTAAACCAACCCTGCTGCATTAACAACAGCTCCAGAGGATCTGCTCCGCAGCGGCGGCTCCACATAGCCGCATACCACAGGTGGCGTCACGAACATTAACACAAAAACTATAATCCTTTACTATAAAACCCCTTTTTATTGACCGCCCTGGGTCACGGGCCGGGTCACCGCCACTGTGACATCTCCCCTAGAAACGACCGGCCCGGCTACCAAGTACCCCACGGCCCAGGGGGCGCGTCAGAAGCAAAATATTCAAAACATCTCGATGTATTCAATACAGAGTGTGAGCACCACGCACAGAAGTTCATTAACTTACAAACCTTTGCATGGTATAATTAAGGTTATTAATGGTTGTGTGAGGAATGTTCTTCCACACTGGATGCACTTAGGGATACAAATCCTCAAGATTTGCTGCTGGCAGCTCCATTTGTAATTGTTGACCTCTGATCTGCATGATGGGAGACAAGTCTGGAAATACTGCAGGCAATGGTAGCATGTTAACACCACACAGGCTGCTCACAGTAGCATAAGCAACGTGCGGACTGGCATTGTCGTGTTTTAAAACTGTTCATTGCACCCTTTGGAGAAATGGCAGTACAATTGGTTCCAAGATTGATCCATTCTGTTCTGCAAGAAAAATTAATGTCACTTACCAAGATAAAGGCACCTAACATTGTCTACACAAACCATCAGAAGGTGTTTACATGACATTGAGCTATGAGCCAAACTTTCAGCCACAGTTGTTTCATTGACCTTAAAGGGGTTTTCCCACGAACAAAAGTTGATTTTATTCAATAGACCTTGGAATAATAATAACTTACACAAAAGAATGTATTTAAGTAAAATGTTCCTATGCTGAGCTAATCTTATAAATGTGCCCCTGCTGTGTACTGTGTAATGTCTGTCTGGCCATGTATGGCACACGGTCTGATCATACCACATCTCCTGAGCAAGGGAGGAAGCAAAAGAGTATACAGACATTACAGCAGGGGATCACAGATGATATTTTCTTTGCAGTAAAACATTGTTTAAAAACGGGCAGAGAAATGTTTTACTTCAAAGAAAGAATCAGGAGCTGTGGTATGATCCGATCATGTTCCTGCACGGTCAGACACGGTCGTCACACAGGGGAACATTTATAAGATTATCTCAGCACAGGAACATTTTATTCAAACACATCTAATTGTGGAAATTATTATTATTCCAAGAGCTATTGAGTAAAGTAGCTGTCAACTACTTTTACATTGATGCCCTACCCATAGGATACGATGTATGATCGACCCTGTCGATCAGCTGTTATCGGTGCCGGCGGCGGCCGCCGGCCAGAAGTGCTCACCTGCGAGGCTCCGCCGTCAAGTGGTAGTGGCCACCGCGGTGTACTGCACATCCACCTCCTATTCAATTGAAGTTGAATTAATTGGGGCTTTAGTTTGTAAAATGGGGTCGGTAATGGAAGGGTTCTGCTGTTCTGGCACCTCTGTGGCTCTGCCAATATGACATGGCACCTTCAAACCATTCCAGCAAAATCTGAAGTCCAATATAGCTCTTCACTTTTAAGCTTTGCACTGTGTCTCAAAAGTAGTTTTTGATCACATTTGGGATATTGCGGTGCTCAGGAAAAATTATGTAACAAATTTTACTGTTCATTTTTTTGTATTTTTCCTTTTGAAAAATAAAAACTTGGGGCTAAGGCAACTTTATTCATGGAAAAAAATAGTGATGTCCCATTTGCTAAGTTCAATGTTATACAATTCTGTGAATCGCATGAGGGTTAAAAATGCTAATATCCCTATATGAATTCCTCAAGAGGTGTAGTTAACAAAATGGGGTCACTTGTGCAGGTTTATGCTGTTTTGGCATGTCAAGGGCACTAAAAATGTGACATGACATTCGCAATCTATTCCACCCAAAATTGTACTCCTTTCGTTCCAAGCCCTCCTGTGCGCTCAATTAGTATTTTTATACCACATAAAGGGCATCAGTGTACTCAAGGAGAAATTGCACAATAAATTGTATGGTCCATTTTATAATGTTACCCTGTGAAAATGTAACAGTAGAAAATGAAAAATTTGGGGCTAAAGCAACATTTTTGTGGGAAAAATATATATATTTTTTCACTTTCACGGCTCAACGTTATACAATTATGTGCAGCACCTGAGGGTTTAAGATGCTCATAAATGCCTCCAATATAAGATCCAGACTCCAAGACCTGTAGCAAACACAAGGGCATCACGTTCCAAATTCACTGACTTAGAGCCCAAGTCAATGCATTTGGAACTGGCTGCTATTGTGTTTGCTACATGTCTTTGAGTCTAGGTCTCATATTGGAGACATTTGTGCCAAAAGAAAATGTTTTCAATTGCCAAACAAGGATTAAGGACATTTCATCTGTATATGGTAATATATGAAATTATAACTAAAAGAGTTCCAAACAATAAAAAGTTTTTATAGCCTATTAACCCCTTTGCACCCCAAGCCTATTTTCACCTTCCTGACCAGGCCAAATTTTACATTCTGAGATTTTTTTTCCGTGACACATTGTACTTTGATAGTTGTAAAATTTGTGATATGACTTTTGTTTGTGAAAAATACGGAAATTTGGCAAAAATTTTGAAGAAAAATATTTACATTTTTTTCACAAAAAAATTATTTTACAACCAATTTTTTTTACTTTCCCAAGGGTAACAGGAGAAAATGGACCCAAAATTTGTTGTGCAATTTTCTCCTGAGCACACCGATACACCATTTGTGGGGGAAAACCACTGTGTGGGCACACGGCTGGGCTCGGAAGGGAAGGAGCACCATTTGACTTTTTGAATGCAAAATTTGCTGTAATAATAAGCAATGGCATTATGCTTTTGGAGAGCCCCTGATGTGACTTAACAGTGGAAACCCTCCATAAGTGACACCATTTTAGAAACTAGACCCCTCAGCAAACTTAACTAGATTTATGGTGAGTACCTTGAATGTAGAGCCGTGAAAATAAAAAAATCACTTTGTTCCCACAAAAATGTAATTTTAGCCCCAAATGTTTTATTCTCACAAGGGTAACAGGAGAAAATCTACCACAAAATTTGTTGTGCAATTTCTGCTGTGTGTGCAGATATCCCATATATGGAGGAAAACTACTCTTTGGGTGCACAGCAGGCTAAGAAAGGAAGGCGTGACGCTTTCGAACCCAGACTTTGATGGAATTGTCTGCGGTTGTCATGTCGCATTTGGAGAGCCACTGATGTGCCTAGACAGTGGAACTCCCCCACAAGTGATCCCATTTTGTAAACTGGACCCTTCAAGGAATTTATCTAGACATGTGATGAGCACCTTGAACCCACAGGTGCTTCACAGAATTTTACAATATTGATCTGTGAAAATGAAAAAAATATATTTTTCCCACAAAAATGTTGTTAGCCCAAAATTTTTTCATTTTCACAAGGATAGCAGGGGAAAATGGACCTCAAAATTTGTTGTGCAGTTTCTCCTGAGTATGCCGATACCCCATATGTGGTAGAAAACTACTTTTGAGGCACATCGCAAAGTTCAGAAGGGAAGAAGCACCATATTGGAGTTCAGATTTTGCTGGACTGGTTTGAGGGTACCATGTCACATTGGCAAAGCCCCTGAGGTGACATAATAGCAGAAACCCCTCAAAAAGATCCCATTTTTCCAACTATACCTTTCAATGAATTAATCTAGGGTTGCAGTGATCATATTGACACCATGGGTAGGTCACAGAATTTTATATCCTTGGGCAGTGAAGAAAAAAATAACACTTTTTACCACCAAAATTTAATTTTAACCACTGATTTTACATTTTCATATTGGGAATTGGGTAAAAATGGCACCAAAATTTGTTCCACAATTTCTGCTGAATGTAGAAATATCTCATATGTGGCTGTACAGTACTGCTTAGCCATACGACGAGACTCAGGAGGGACGGAGCGCTATTTGCTTCCTGGAGCAGATTTGCGGACTCCATATACAGAGCCCCAAGGGCTAGAAGAGCAGAATACCCCTCAAGTGACCCCATTTTGGAAATGATACCCCTTTGTGAATTTATCTACAGGTGTAGTGACAATGTTCGCTACTGCTCGGTGCTCGCCCGAGCATCTCACTGCTCGGCGCTCGCCGAGTATTTCCGGGGTTGCTCGGCAGGAGCTCGGGTCTCCTCCCTGCATGTTTGGCGCTCTTTAGAGAGCCAATGAACATGCAGAGATTGCCTGCCACTCACTGTAATGCCGTAGCTATGTTGGTTGTGGCATTACAGTGATTGGCTGGCCGCACAGCGTCATCAGGTCTATATCAGACCTGTCGCCGCCATGCTTGTCATTTACTCCGGAATCAGACAGTGTAGGGAGAGCTGCTGCTGAGCTAGGGAGAGATTTGCTTGTTTCTAGTTAGTGTAGGTGTACAGGCTATATTAGAGATACATATGCACCTCAACAAACAGTCCTGAGGACTAATCCATCTTCAGAGATATCAGGCAGGCAGTGTATATAGCAGACTTCAGTGCATATAGCACAAGAGGCTCCATTCCAGCTCTGCCTTCTGCTGCTGTTAGATATTTCTAGACAAAGGCCCAGGTCTCAGGGGCCAGGAATAATTTTTTTTGGATCTTAATCCTCATTATTTGCTTAAAAAGCAATCCAGAGAACACTGTTTTTCTGTGCCATTTGCTTGTTGGAACTGCAGAATATAGCCAGGTCCTTTCCATATTACAGCACTAAAAATCCAGCTATTTTAAACTGTGTTTTCTGAGTCACACGGATTACATATACGTTTTCAGAAAATACTCCCATTTCGCATCTTCATTAAAAATTTGTTGCAGTGTGTCAGTGAAGCAATTGACATCAGATTGCTGTTCAAAATAGTTACCTACAGGTCAGGTATTTAAAACTGTGGTTTGTCCGTCACACGGATCACATATAAGTTCGCTCCAAATTCAGTCATTTGTTGTGAGCGTGGAAGATATTGTCCTCCATTTAAAATGGGCAAGGGACGGGGAACTGGACGTGATGGTGCATGCAGAGGCCAAGGGCAAGCTGAAATTGTGCCACAACAAACACCCACATCTTCTCGCTCGACCTTCCTGTCTCAATTAATAGGGGACTGCGGAACACCACTATTGAACACAGAGCAGTGTCAAAAGGTTATTGGTTGGATAGCAGATAATGCTTCCAGTCACTTAGCCACCACCGCCACCACCTTGTTTTTCACACGGTCAAGTCTCAGTAGCTGTGAGTCTGGACCGCATATTCCTCACCCTGAACCTCCTTCCTCCCACCATGCCGAGTGCCCAGAGACAACTGATCCCACACTTGGACACTCCGAAGAGCTGTTCACTTTCCCATTTATAGATTCGGGCCTCTCGCCTGATCCACTTGAAGCAGGGCAAGAGGAGATCGCATGTATCAATGCCCAAATATTTGAGCAGCCATGGTCACGCGAAGACGATGGTGGGAAAGTGTCCCAAGAGGTGGATGATGATGACAATGTGGCGCCCCTGAGGAATCAGTCACCACAGAGGTACTGCACCTCACCCAGAGGTGTGGTATCTCCTCTCAGGTAAGGAGGGAGTTCTCCCCGGAACCCCAACACTCACATTCAACACTACACTACTTGAGGCCGGCTGGAGGGGCAAGATGTATGCGCAGTGCTGAGCTCTGTCACTGGCTGGAGTGAGGGGAACCAAAGGTAGCGGGAACCAGTATTGGGTGTGGGTGGAGGAAGCAGTTTAGGGGAGCACCATAGAGTGAGGTATAAAAAGGGAAGCCATCTTAGGGAGGCAGGTTAGTTCAGAGGAGAGTGTTAGTCAGTCGGGGAGCAGAGTCTCTTTAGGAGCTCTGCTCCACAAGCAGGGCCCAGTCCTAGAGGCCCAGGAGGGGAGCTGAGGAGTAGGCTCCGTTCTGTTAAAGGGATCCCAGGGGGTACGGCGAGTGCAGGACAGCACCTGTACGCCCCGAATCGGTCAGAAGACTGAGGGATCATAGGCCGCAAGAAGGGGACCGGCCCCTGGACCAGCCGTGTTACTCCAGGTCTCAGCTGGAAAAAAAAACGGAGGCTTCTGGCTTACATAGTCCAGTTGCCAAAGCCTCATTCTAATCTCCATGAGGGCCAGTTAGACAGGAGGGACTTCAGAGCACCCGAGCGGGACTGAGAGTGGGGAAGCGCAGGGCAGGAGGGAGAAGATCCAGCGTGAAGACGATCTAGAGAGGAACACAAGAAAGCGGGGTTCTGTCAGGTGCTCCTAAATTACCTAAGGAAGAGCTGAACCCCCATTCTGGTGAACGCAGCGCGACGTGGGAGGCTGTAAGCTGGACAGTACAACCTGAGGAACTGAACAACTGTGAGTAAAGACTCGGATGACTGCACCGCACTGCCTCCATCCATTATTTCAGCTGCGCCATCTTCCCCCTGCACTACAACGCCCAGTGCAACCGACACTATCTACACTGCCCTGGAGCTAGCTCTTCCTGTGGAGAGCCACACCATCACTGCTGCAGTAACATAAGCTTCAGAGGACTGTTACGCAGCGGCGCATTCCACAGGTGGCGTCACGAACTTTACAAATCCTCTATAAATATAACCCCCTTTTTGTTGACCGCCCTGGGCCACGGACCGGGCCAGCCACCGTGATATCCCCCACCAGCGTCCATAGGCCCGGCTGCCGAGCACCCCACTGCCCTGGGGGTGCGTCATCTCAATTGCCAGAAAGTCAGGAGGAGGACCAGAGTGCGGAAGTGGAAGATGAGGTGGTGGATGATATAGTAACTGACCCAACCTGGCAGGAAGACATGCAGAGCGAGGACAGCAGCATACAGGGGGAGGGAGGCAGAGCACCCCAACAGGCAGGAAGAATGAGTGTGGTGGCCGCAGAAAGAAGGCAGGCAACCGTTCCCCGTAACACCAACACGAAGGAACTTGTCAGTACAACTGTTAGGTCTTCCCAAGTCTGGTTGTTTTTTTTAAAGACTGCCGATAACCCCAAAAAGGCCATTTGCATCACCTGCCAGGCCAGCATCAGCAGTGGTGGCAAAATGACCAGCCTGACCACCACCAGCATGATCAGGTGACACGCCACCAGGGCCGTGGGGTACTCGGCAGCCGTTCCTAGGGATGCCACTATGGGGAATATCTCGGTGGCTGGCCCGGTCCGTGACCCAGGGCGGTCAATCAAAAAGGGGAATAATTTATAGGGGGATTTGTTAAGTGTTCGTGACACCACCTGTGGATTGCGGCTCAAAGGTGCCGCCGCTGTGGAGCAGTCCTCTGGAGCTGGTGTTAGGCAGCAGGGATGGTGTGGCTCTCCATGGGTAGAGCAAGCTCCAGGGCAGTATAGGGGCAGATGGTGGATGCTGGGGAGAGATGGCAGGACGGTCCCGGAGGAAAGACGGACAATCACACGGGGGTAAGCTTCAGTACCTTTACCGGTGATGATGCAGGCACGGTCCAGGGTACTCAGGACGAAGGGCGCACTTTTGGACTCTCCCCAGTGAGCAGGTATAGGGCCTCCTGATCCGTGGCTTTACTCACTAAGCTTCTGGCCTGCCTGGAACTAGGCCTAGCTTGGTTACTGTCTCTCTCTCCCTTGGACCTGCTGACCTGGTGGTAGGGCTTTCTCCTGGAGATCACTCTCCCTGGTCGCTGGGGCCTCCGTGACTCCTAGCCCTGGTACTGTAGTCAGCGTTTGGTAAACCTGGGACCTGTAGTCCTCCAGGGGTTCCGGTGGTCCCTACTGGGTATGAAGGGTCCCTATAGGCGCAGACCCGGTGTCCGGTATTTATATCTCGGGGTGAGCCTGGTATGCTCCTCTGCCCCCTTGCTACTTCTTCCTTCTCCTCTCGCCTTCGGCCACACTCGGGGCCCTCGCACGTGCTGTAGGCCTTGGCTCGCCTGAGCACAACAGCCAGCGTGCTGCCTCTTCGCTGCTCTCTGAGCGTCAGCACTCTCTCAGCTCACTAACTTCTGACTCTGTCTGAACAACAACTAACTTCTGACTCCAACTGAGCTGCCTGGCTCCACGCTCCCTTTATATATCCCTAACTCGCTCTCTCTGCTGGTCTAAGGTGGTAGGGTGGAGGTGTGTGAATGTGTGAGGGCCTCTTGTGGAGAAGTCCATCCATGCACCCTTCTGGGTTCTGTGGCACCAATGCGCAGCAGGGCGCCACATCGGCACATGGCAGCAAAGCACCCGATTTTGTGGGCCGAACCCCAGGGTCCAGGAACGGTGTCTGCGGGTGCCACCATTGATTCTTCCTCTGTTGGGCATGCAAGCCAGTCCCCTGTCCATGGTGCATGCGAAGATGCCTCCTGCCCTGCACCTGTCGTTGCACACTCTCAAGTAGCATCATCAGGAAGCATGTCCACGTCCTTGTCCCAGCGCAGCGTTCAGTTGTCCATACCCCAGTCCTTGGAACGCAAGCGCAAATACGCAGCCAACGCCCCACAGGCCACAGTACTAAATTTCCACATTTCACGACTGCTTGCGCTCAATATGTTTCCTTTTAGGCTCGTGGAGACGGAAGCATTCTGCAACCTGATGGCGACGGCCGTCCCTTGGTACTCGGTCCCCAGCTCCACTATTTCTCCCGGTGTGCCATCCCCACATTACACAAGCACGTGTCCCAAAACATTAGCCGTGTCCTCAACAATGCAGTTACCGGGAAAGTCCACATAACAGTGGACAAGTGCTTGTGGACAGAGACGGTGCATCTTGCTGATGGCATACTGGGTTAACATAGTGGAAGCTGGGACCCAGTCGGACCTTGGGACGGAACACGTCCTCCCGACGCCGAGGATTGCGAGCCCTAGGTCAATCAGGATTTCCCCCACAGTCTACAGCTCCTGCAACTCATCCTCCTCAGCCTCCTCTTCAGCCTCCATCTCCGAAATGACCACATCAGTCACAAGCTGGAAGCACTTACAGCACTGGCTCGGTCAAGCTGCAACAGGCTGTGCTGAAGCTAATATGCTTAGGTGACAAACCGCAGAATGCTGAAGAGTTGTGGACAGCTCTGAAAGAGTAGGCAGATCTGTGGCTCACACCACTGAACCTACAGCCAGGCATGGTCGTGTGTGACAATGGCCGGAACCTGGTGGTGGCTCTGAGGCGAGGCGAGCTTACACACGTACCATGCCTGGCCCATGTGCTTAACCTCGTGGTTCAGCGGTTTCTCAAATCCTACCTGGAGCTGCCAGATCTGCTTGTTTAAAGTACGCCGCCTGTGTGCCCATTTTAGAAAGTCACCTACAGCTTCCACCGCCCTTGCCGTGTTTCATCAGCATTTGCTGCTTCCCGCTCACAGACTGGTATGTAATGTCCCCACGCGTTGGAACTCTTCACGGCAGATGTTGGGAAGGATTTGTGAGTAGAAGAGGGCAGTTGTTGAGCACCAGCATCAACAAGGAAGTCGGTATTCAGTTCAGACTCCACACATAAGACCTCAGGAGTGGACATGGATGTCAGACATATGAACCATCCTCCAAAACTTTGAGCACTTCACCAAGATGGTGAGCGGCGATGACACCATAATTAGCGTCACCCTTCTTCTTCTCTGTCTTCTGAAACGCTCTCTGCTCACAATCAAAGAGGATGCATTGCAGGCGGAGCACGATGAGATGGAGCAAGGAACCATACAGGGTGATTACACACAGCCCAGCCTTATCTCATTCCAATGTGGATTGGGTGACAATGAGGAGGAGGAAGAACAGGAGCTAGTTTCATGCGCTACAGACGGTACTACCTGTACAACTGTCATACTGTCTGTTCAGCGTGAATGGCCAGAGGACAGAGAAGAGGAGGAGGAGAGCATGGTCAGTCATCCTCTTAGTGAGGACACTGTTAGCAGTCTGGCACGCATGGCTGAGTTTATGTTACGCTGCCTTTCCCATGACCCTTGCATTCTCAAAATTTTGGGTGACAGTCATTACTGGTTGGTGATGCTTCCAGACCCACGCTATAAGGAGAACTTTATATCTCTTATTCCTGAGGCGGACAGGTGTACAAAAATGGGGCAGTACCAGAAGGCCCTTGTTGCAGAACTATTAAAAAAAAATTTCCATCTGAAAACGCTGGCGGCAGAGGTCACAGTTCGTTGGACAACCAAGGAGTACAGGCAAGAGAGACACAAATGCATTCCAGCAGAGGCAGGGGATCACTGTCAAAGTTCTGGGACAGTTTTCTCAGACCCTCCCATCGCACAGGTCCTGAGGTGCGGGGTACTCTCACAAGGAGTGCAAAGTTTGGGAAGATGATGAGAGTACCTTGCCGACCGTACCAACGTCCTCAGTGATTCCTCTGTGCCTTTTAATTATTGGGTATCCAAGCTGGATACGTGGAATGAACTGGCTTTCTACGCCTTGGAGGTCCTGGGCTGCCCTGCCGCCAGCGTTTTATCGGAGCGGGTTTTTAGTGCCGCTTGTGAAATTATAACTGATAAGCGCATCCGCCAGTGAACTGAAAATGCTGACAGGCTGACTCTTATAAAAATGAACAAGGGCTGGATTGGGCCAGACTTCTCAACACCACCGATTGATAGCAGTGTAACATAAACTTGTATTCCCATGCACCTTTTCACACCCAGACATGGGTATATGGTTCCTGATTTATATGAAAATATGTCTTATATTATAGGTTCTTCAAAGTAGCCACCTTTTGCTTTGTTGACTGCTTTGCACCGATTGGCTGTTGAGCTACACACCCCCATATTCCATTGGCCGCTCTGGCTTTTTAAACTCCCTCACCCCTCTTGACCACCACCCCCTGACGAAGGCAAGCTAAGCCGAAACGGGCGTAGGGCGGAGCAGGAGCGAGGCACTGTGTCTCCATATAACCACTGTAAGTATGGGATCTCTTTATGCTGTATAAATGGATGGGTGAACAGCTTGGGTACTGCCCTCATTGGCAAGTACCGATATATGTGATAAAAGCGTTTCTCTGTATCCACCCATTATCCCAGGCACATGCTTTTATTTTTAGTACCCATACTGAGTATAGTTTCCCACTGTAGGGCTTACTTAATGCGATAGACACTTGAGATCCGTTGTTTGTGCCCTTATTGCACCTATATATAACTGACATTTATGGGGCAGTACATTTAACTTGCTCACATTGTGGGGCCCATTTAAGGTATTAGATGCGTGAGCCACCATTTCATGATCTGTTTTATGAATGCCCTCATTATATTTATATATGACTGATTCCTATGGGGCTACAAATGCAACTTTGTCCTTGTCTCTTTGCTCTTCCATTGTTTTAACTTGGTGTCTGAGTGATCCGTAAATTTTTCCATTCAATTTTTTCTTTCAATAAAGAGTTTACATTTTCATAAATCTGGGACGTTTTTTCGAAGTCTTCTTTCCTATTTTGTTCGTATACCCTATAACTGTATAGCAGACGCTCTCCTTTCTAATGGGAATATGTCATGCTTGTTATTGTGGCCCTGCTCTGTGTGTCTTTAAATTCTTAGTGGGATTTTTCCCATATTTTGGCAGCCCTTGCAGTCACAGCATGGGAATTACCACTATAGGAGACCCGCTCCTTTATAATGGGAACATTTTTTTTTTACTCAGAGCCTCCTCTGTCTCTTCAAAGGGGTATTGGGTTGCGTCCAAATTTTTGGCAGCCCTTGCAGTCACTGCATATGCAATAACAATATAGGAGACCCACATGTTAATAATGAGAACAACAAAGCATAGCCGACTGATTGCTTCCTAACAATAGCGAGGGCCGACTGCTGGCCCTATAAAAATAGGCTTTATGACTTTCAGAGTCCCTCCATCATAAATAAAACAGGATGTGTCTGATTTTGTGTCACACACCACATTGCCAGATAAGGTTGTAAAATGACATTTCCCGGTGAATGCATTTGTCGTAAAAAAAAAAAAAAAAAATAGGATCTTTCTTTAGTATAAAAAACAGCGTCACCAATTTAACCTCAATGTAATCACATTGTTCAGCTCCTGCACCTCCTCCTCCATCTCCGAAATGACCACATCAGTCACAAGCTGACAGCACTGCCTTGGCCGAGCGGCAACAGGCTGTGCTGAAGATAACATGCTTAATGCTTAGGTGACAAACTGCCACCACTGCAGAGTTGAAAGCTGTAACACAGCAGCCTGATCTGTGGCTCTCACCACTGAACATACAGCCAGGCATGGTCGTGTGTGACAATGGACGGAACCTGGTGATGGAGAAATGACAACCGGAGTAGATACGGTTTCCCTCTATGCCATTCCTTTCACCGAGCTAAAGAATATGGCTGTGGTGAAATACAACTTCCACTAAGAAGCTGTTTCAGATTGAAAAACATTGTGCCCACCAGAGGATTTGATTCTGAGGGCTCACCTTTCTCCCTCGCTCAAGAGCCCCATAGCAGCTGCAAAGTTAGCGCTATCATGAAGTCTCCTGAGGTAGAAGCCAAGGCACACCAGAGGATTCTCTGGTGGGACCGTCCAACCCTTTCGAGAAGCAGTCCTGGCTAAGAAAAGTGTGTGGGATGGTTCCCGGACACTCTATGGCTGCTTTTTTAATGTGGATCGGACGTGCTTATGACGCGCCCCTGGGCCTGTGTCGCGCTGCGTTGCGCACGCGGGAGCTTACCCGGAGCCGGATCTCTTGAGGGTTGTAGTCCCGTGGCGGTGACCCGGTCCGTGCCCAGGGAGTCAAACTGAGCGGCGATGTAACAGCGGTAGATGTAGGACGACTACGCCACCCGTTGAATGCAGCTATGGAGCTGCCGCTGCAGGACAGTCCGCTGAGACCGGTGGATGGATGGTGCAGCGTAGATGGTATAACCCCCAACGGGAGGGGTATGGCCTCAGGGCAGCAGATGTGGATGGTGGGGGTAGCAGGAACCACTCAGAGACGGTGCGGTGTAATTCAGGGTCTTTACTGGTAACAACGATAGACCCTCCCGGAGTACTTGCTAGTGAATGGGGCCTGGTCAGTCCTTGAGCAGATGGGATCTCCCCTGGCCAGGCGGAGTTGTAGGCCTCCCAAACTGACTGTACTCTTCTGGCTACCTTGCTAGAAGCGGATATAAGTAGCCCACGTCCCTGAGTGTACCGTGTGATGCTCACCCGTATGGCCGGTGACTCGGGGCCTTCTAATGGCTTCCGCTCCACGATGGCGGTGCTGGTCCCACGCGTGTGACCGTGCCTTCGGGTTTCTGGGCCTGAGGACCTGAAATCCCCTGCCAGTCGGCTTCTGCTGCTGGGTAAGAGTTAGTCCCCACAGCCTCGGACGCCGGGTCCGGTAAGAAAGCTTCTCAGTCAGGGCGAGCTCTGCAGCTGCCAGCCCCTGACTCGTAGTAGTATTGCTTCTGCTGTTTCTTGTCTCTACTCTCCTTGACTGACTAACCCTGCCTCAGCCCCGGGTTTATATAGGGGAAGTTCTTCCCCTCCCAAGACTGGGCAGGAGGTGTGGCATGCACAGGATCCCTGACCAAAGGACCTCCCACCTGCTCTCAGACATAACATTACATTACTGTGGAAACCAGACCCCTGGGGTGCCACATTCCCCCCTAGTAAAATTTAGTACTCCGGGACTAAACACATTTTTGTAAACATAACAGAGTACAACCAAAACATTATAATAAAGAGACACATAACAATGGTCACGGCGTGTCCGCAACCGGGTGCAGTCTTTGAGGGGAAGCAAGGTGTCCATTTCACCAAAACAGGGAGACGTAACCAGGTAGGGGGTCTGTCCTGCCCCGAGTCCTTAACAGTCTTTTAGTCCGTCCTGGGTTACGCTCCAACTATGTACACAGGATTCCAGGTAAATCCACCAAGGACTCCTAAAAACAACTAGAAACACATAATTATTTACAGGATATGGCCGCTCTCAGTCCTCGGCCAGTGGGGATAAGGATTGGCTGCTCCCAGTCCTCAGCCTGGTAAGGGATAGGGGATGGCTGCTCACAGTCCTCAGCCTGGTAAGGGATAGGGACACACGGGGAACAATTCACTAATCCCAAAGGGGACCATATTTTAATTAGCAGCAGTCCTTGTACCCTGACGGGTAACTATATACAATTCTTTGTTCACGCTACTTCCCTTCAGTAGCTATGTCCTCTTTGTGCTCTCTCCTGAGGGTAGTCCTCAGACCCCTCCGGGTCCTCTTGGCTCTCCTCGTATTGGTAGTACTGCAGCTCCTCCTCGGTTAGCTGGGTTAGTATCTCTGCGACAGTCCTCCTCCCAGGTGGCCAGGACTTTACCTCCCTTTGGGCTGCCCCGGTTAATTGGGCCACCAGGATGCTCACTTTTTGCTCCTCTGTGAGGGGGTACACCCGGAAGAGGCTATCCAGCTTTTCTCTAAAGTCATGCAGGGTATGTGACTCCCCTGAGTACCGGGGTAGCCAGGCTGTCCCCGGGATATAGGGCATGGTGAAAGGCATGACCGCAACAGCTGTGGCGCTGGCGGGGGTTGAAGCGGTGAAGCTCTCCTCCGTATCCGGCATCCTTCTCCCCCCTAGTGGACCGTGGCCTACCTTGCGATGATCCTCTTCCGTAGGCCGCGGCTCCGCAGTGGATCGTCAGGGTTGAGGACCTTCCGTCGCGCTCCTGTGACGTCGGCGTCTACTGGGCTCCTTCCAGGACCTTACGCAACGTCCGGACGTGAGGCGGGGCTTCAGTTCTCGCGCGCTTTCGGAGTCCACGCCCCTCTTCTTCCCGCGCGGCGTCTTCAAGATGGCGTCCAACGGCGGGAAAACTCCACGGATGGCGGGAAGAAGGCAGAAGATGGCGCCGGATGGCGGGAAAACTTCGCGGATGGCGGGAAGAAGGCAGAAGATGGCGCCGGATGGCGGGAATCTTCACCACTGGTAAGTTTGAACAGTCTTTTTCAGGCACGCAGTACCCGGTGGTTGCGGGCACGAAATCCTGCCGACTACGCCAAAAGCTGACGCGCCCCTGGGCCTGTGTCGCGCTGCGTTGCGCACGCGGGAGCTTACCCGGAGCCGGATCTCTTGAGGGTTGTAGTCCCGTGGCGGTGACCCGGTCCGTGCCCAGGGAGTCAAACTGAGCGGCGATGTAACAGCGGTAGATGTAGGACGACTACGCCACCCGTTGAATGCAGCTATGGAGCTGCCGCTGCAGGACAGTCCGCTGAGGCCGGTGGATGGATGGTGCAGCGTAGATGGTATAACCCCCAACGGGAGGGGTATGGCCTCAGGGCAGCAGATGTGGATGGTGGGGGTAGCAGGAACCACTCAGAGACGGTGCGGTGTAATTCAGGGTCTTTACTGGTAACAACGATAGACCCTCCCGGAGTACTTGCTAGTGAATGGGGCCTGGTCAGTCCTTGAGCAGATGGGATCTCCCCTGGCCAGGCGGAGTTGTAGGCCTCCCAAACTGACTGTACTCTTCTGGCTACCTTGCTAGAAGCGGATATAAGTAGCCCACGTCCCTGAGTGTACCGTGTGATGCTCACCCGTATGGCCGGTGACTCGGGGCCTTCTAATGGCTTCTGCTCCACGATGGCGGTGCTGGTCCCACGCGTGTGACCGTGCCTTCGGGTTTCTGGGCCTGAGGACCTGAAATCCCCTGCCGGTCGGCTTCTGCTGCTGGGTAAGAGTTAGTCCCCACAGCCTCGGACGCCGGGTCCGGTAAGAAAGCTTCTCAGTCAGGGCGAGCTCTGCAGCTGCCAGCCCCTGACTCGTAGTAGTATTGCTTCTGCTGTTTCTTGTCTCTACTCTCCTTGACTGACTAACCCTGCCTCAGCCCCGGGTTTATATAGGGGAAGTTCTTCCCCTCCCAAGACTGGGCAGGAGGTGTGGCATGCACAGGATCCCTGACCAAAGGACCTCCCACCTGCTCTCAGTCATAACATTACATTACTGTGGAAACCAGACCCCTGGGGTGCCACACTTATGCACGATATTTCTCAAACCGCATTGCATATCAGGCCATTGCCCAACTCTGTAGTCATGAAATTAAATGCGCAAAGAAAGATGTCTGTGTGTCAAAGTACCACCGACAAGTGCGAGTTGATTTTGGACGGGCTGCCATTGCTTCTTCAACAAGCTGCATTAGAGTACTTCCTAGGAGAAATGACACCTACAGTAGATACGATTTCCCTCTATGCCAGTCCTTTCACCGAGCTAAATACAACTCAGCAAAAAAAGCTGTGGACTGGCTCCGTACCGTCCCTGGCCACATTCACCTGTCCACGTGTTTGTGGTTAGGCGATCCTTCCCAGTAAGTGCGCTGGGGAGGGCACAGATAATGTTGTGGGACCCGTGCTTGTGGAAGGTGGAGACGATACCGGGAGAAATAGTGGTGGCTGGTGACCGAGTATGGGCACCCGGCTGCTGCTGGCGTGAGGTTGTGAAAAGCTTCTGCCTCCACAAGCCTAAAAGGCCATATTTCAATTGCAAGCAGTTGCCCAGAAATCGGGCAGTTAGTATTGAGGCCTGTGGGTGGGTGGGTGGGTGGCTGGCTGCATACTTGCGCTTGCATTCCAAGGAATGGGGTAGGGACAACTGAACGCTGCACTGGGACAAGGACGTGGATGGTGATTGTTGCAAGTCTGCAACGACAGGTGTTGAGGGGAGGGCAACAACGACCCTTCACGGTTGACCAAGTGAGTGTCAAATTTCTATGTTACAAGGTTGATTGCGCAATCCAACAGAAAACCAGACGGAGACAGAGCTCTGTATGGGAGGATTCGGAGAATCTCTAATCCCTTTTATTCTACTTATCATTATATATTGTTTTGAGTATATCAATAACCAATCACCTACAGCCAAGCTACAAGCTTAAGCCAATTTTAGTACAATTATTACAGAAACACACATATGGTCATATTATCATAAGCTCGGCGCGTGATGGATTGTTATACAAAGTTACACATCCCGGTGTAAACTAGTTAGAATAGGAGCTGAGTGTAGCCTTCAGAATGTTCTCTGTCTGTGAAAAGAATGCATGCTATGCAAGAAGTACAATAACATGATTTTAGAAACAAGCAACAGAAGTGGAGCAACTATGGCATGAATATCAATATGTCCTTTACATTTCCCCCCTAAAAATTGTTATTGTCAACAATAGGGTGCTTTCCCAGGGTCATGTAGAGCCTGAGGGACACTGGTCTTCCCTCAATTAGTGCCCATGTTACCAATTGAGGCCGTTGCGGCATGTCCATCTCTCCTTGTTTGTTATAATTGTAGAGCTCTGATCTTCAGACGTGAAGATGGTCGGGACGAGCGGGTAAAGGGCATCATTCCCTTGCCGTCTAGGCCTTCAATGCTGGTTAAATCTGGGAGATCCGTGTATAGTAACCCTGGATGTTGGTTGACAGCGTTCTCCTTGCTCTCCGATGACTGGCAGGTTTTCCTCATGGAAATTGGGATACAATAAAAGACTAGTTTTAGTAAGACATATATTAACAAAATGAAAACAGCAATATGCAACACTCCTTGTAATATTCCAACAATCCATCCACCAATCCCTTTAAACCAATTAGCAGGATTTAAAAAGGAGAATGTATCAGACCACCAACTGTCTTTGGTCAATTTGTGGTGTTTGTTATATTCTTCCCTGAGTTTCCTAATGTCTTCCATTTTAGTCTTTAACCGTATGGTAGAGTCGGGGTCAATATAGTGAAAACAGGCTGGACCTATAACTTGACACATCCCACCTTGAGATGCTGTCAAATAGTCCAGCACTAAGGTATGTTGATTGGTCACTATATTAAGCTGATTCTGCACCGCAACAGTAGTATTAATTACTTCCAATATACTCCAAATTTGGTCATCTAAGTAGTCCGTGACTTCCTCTAATTTGTCCCACATTTGTGTTACCATAGGGTAGAGGAAAACAGTACTAACTATCTTATTGGGTATACCCATTTGTACCAAATGAGGTCTTCCTGATGGGCGTGGGGTATTGTCACGTTTATAGATGGTATGAAGAGGGATGGCTCTCATATCTACTTTACTATGGGGAATAAGATAAGTGGCTGGAGTTAGCCGGGCCAGTGTAAAAGTCCCCCCTACTCCGACTGGGAGCCATTTATACGCATTGTTCCCACAGACCCAATATGTGGCTGATGGCAGATCCCATAAAGCGGAGTGTAATACTAATTTATGTATCAAATCGATAAGAACAGTGATATTTGACAACATACACCATGAAGGCATTTGTCCCAGGTGGCTACAATATCCAACATCCGGATTGCCACATGTTGGATCACTAGGCTTATATTCAGAAGATTCATTACAAGGGACGTTACCAGATATTTCATAACGTGTCATTGGTGCCTTTTATAAACAGATTTGCATGTACCCATGAGTGATTATGAATGTATCTTTCCAATAATGACAGTTTAAAAGCATCTGCTTTACTAGAGGTAGCATTAAAACTGATTTGTAGACCCTCAGTTGGTATGAAGCCTAAATTGGTCAAGGAAGACTTGTTCCTGGGTACCCATGTGTTTCCTTTAAGGGCAAGATATTGTAGATGTTTACTGGTTGCAGTAAGATTTCCTTGCCACCAGGGGAGATCCACCCACCCAACTACTGGTATACCTATAGTGGTGTTCCATAATTTACTAAACTTACTAGCGTTATCAGCAAGGATGTCGCTACGATTGGACCAGTTTAGTATTTCTTCTAGAGTGACTGGGACTGCCAGAAAGGGCATACTAGCGGCTGAAACTGGAGAGTGAGTACATATCCAACAGTCACTGATTTGGTTGTTCTCTAATTGACTCAATTCTTGTACCAAAATCTGGTGGTGAGTAATGAACTTGCTATTAAAAGGGTCAGTACTCTGTTGTAGGCTATTCCAGGTATTGACCAGTCTAACCACACATATTATCATAAAACATCTCAGGATGGTTGACGTTTGCAGTGTGAAGCATGGATCCATGTTGACTTCCCTTCAAGTTTTACTGCTGTTGGGGTTGTCAGGAGCACTTGGTATGGTCCGTCATACAATGGTTCTAGTCCGTGTTTCCGAACATGCCTCTTCACATACACATAATCTCCAGGCTTAAGGGTATGACAACCTTCTGCATCAGCTGGATCTGGAATAGAAGATGATACTAACGCATGGGTGTTAGTTAGTGCTTTGGCAAGCTGAATCACATACTGTACAACATAATCCGTTTCTTCTGATAATTGTTGTGGGGTAAATCGAGCTATAGCTGGTTGTGACCCAAATAGTATCTCATAGGGTGACAATTTATGTTTCCCTATGCGGGTGGTACGTATGTGATATAGTGCAATGGGAAGAAGCTCAGGCCACTGGGCCGTAGTTTCCTGCATCATTTTGGTCATTTGCCTTTTCAGTGTGCCATTCAATCTCTCCACCTTGCCGCTTGACTGTGTATGGTAAGGAGTATGCAGCGCCACTGTTGATCCGATCATGGTAAGTATTTCTTGATATACACATGAGGAAAAGGCTGGTCCCTGATTACTCTCGACAACTTCTGGCACTCCATACCGGCAAACAACTTCAGAGACCAGCTTCTTGGCGGTGGTCTTGGCAGTCATGTTTGGAACGCCAAATGCTTCTGGCCAGCTGGAAAACATATCCACTACCACTAAGCAATATTCATATCGTCCTGCTTTAGAGAGAGTGATATGATCAACCTGTAATCGTTGGAACGGATACTCTGGTTTAGCAAGGTGTTTTGTTGGTACATTCTGTAATCTGCCTGGGTTGCAGGTTTGGCATATTGTGCAACCTTTGTTCTGTGCGCTCAACACAGTGGAAATTCCTGGGGCCCAATAAAGTTTCTGTACCAGTAGCAAAGCTTGGTTTTTCCCTCGATGAATCGGTCCATGGGCCCAGGCTGCAACGGCAGGATATAGGAGTCGAGGCAAACAATATAGTTGTTCCTTTTTCCATAGCCCATCTATCAATTTAGCACCTGCTTCCTTCCATGACTGACGTTCCTCTTTAGAAACTTTCTGCTGTGTGGAGCATAGTTTTGTGATTGGAGGGACCTGTTGATGATTTTCTGTAGGTTGATCCTGAGTTGGCACGGAATTTAGCTGTTTGGTCTGCTGTCACGTAACAGCCGTGGACATGGATGTCTGGAGAAGCGCTGCTTGTTAAGCATGGAGATCAGCAAGTGCATTACCTCTTGCTTCGGGGCGTCTTGTCGGGTATGAGCTTTTATCTTTACAACAGCTAGTAGTTGTACCGCTTCCATCAATTGTCTGACGCTTTCAGCATTTTTTACAGGAGAACCTGCAGTCGTGACAGCCTCTCTTTGCCCAGATCTCCCCAAAGTCATGTGCAATCCCGAAGGTGTATCTTGAGTCTGTAAATATATTCACACGTTTTCCTTTGGCCTGTTGACAAGCAGCAATCAAAGCTTTGAGCTCTGCTTCCTGTGCTGACATTCTGGGAGGTAAGGCTGCAGCCTCTACCAATGTATCTTCAGTTGTGACAGCATATCCAGTATGAAACCTGCCAGAGGTATCAGCATATCTGCATCCATCCGTATATAACGTGAGTTCTTGGTCGTCCAAGGGTACTTCCCCCACTAAAACAAGTGGAGTTGACTCCGCAGTAATTTGTTCCAGACAATCATATAGTGGAGCCTCTTTCCCCTCTCCTTCAGGTGCTGGCAGCAAGGTGGCTGGGTTGATGGTGGTGCACCGGTGTAATTTCACATTTTCTGGTAAAATCAACGAACACTGCAGCAGCAAGTATCTCTGTGTGGACAGATGTTTAGGTTGCTGTAAAGCTAAAACAGCCGCAATATCGTGTGGAGCATAAATGTGAGTCTCATGTCCAAGGATGATATCCGCCGTTTTTTCAAGTAACTGTTGTGTGGCGTGAACCGCTTGTAGACAGCTGGGGGAGGCCCTGGCAACCGGGTCCAGACGCGCTGAGTAATAACCGACCGGGCGCTGCTTTGTACAGTGTCTCTGCGTGAGTACCCCGGCTGCATGCCCTCCTGTCTCAGAGACATACAAATGGAAAGGTTGAGCATAATCCGGGTTTCCAAGTACGGGGGCTGTCATTATCCTTGAATTTAGTTGCTCAAAGGCTTGTTGCAGCAGTTCTTGGTGGTCCTTGTTGTTTACATCAGCCAGAGAGTCTTCTTTTAGTGCATCATATAGGGTTTGCATCAGACGTGAGGCGTCTGGGATCCATTGTCTGCAGTATGTACATAGTCTGAAGAACCGTTGCAGCTCTATGGGATGGTTTGGGAATGGGAATGGTAGTAGATACAGTGGTGGCCAAAAGTATTGGCACCCCTGCAATTCTATCAGATAATACTCAGTTTCTTCCTGAAAATGATTGCAATCACAAATTCTTTGGTATTATTATCTTCATTTAATTTGTCTTCAATGAAAAAACGCAAAAAGAATTGTCCTAAAGCCAAATTGGATACAATTCTACACCAAACCTAAAAAAAGGGGTGGACAAAAGTATTGGCACTGTTTGAAAAATCATGTGATGCTTCTCTAATTCGTGTATTTAACAGCACCTGTAACTTACCTGTGGCACCTAACAGGTGTTGACAATAACTAAATCACACTCGCAGCCAGTTAACATGGATTAAAGTTGACTCAACCTCTGTCCTGTGTCCTTGTGTGTACCACATTGAGCATGGAGAAAAGAAAGAAGACCAAAGAACTGTCGGAGGACTTGAGAAACCAAATTGTGAGGAAGCATGAGCAATCTCAAGGCTACAAGTCCATCTCCAAAGACCTGAATGTTCCTGTGTCTTCCGTGCGCAGTGTCATCAAGAAGTATAAAGCCCATGGAACTGTGGCTAACCTCCCTAGATGTGGACGGAAAAGAAAAATTGACAAGAGATTTCAATGCAAGATTGTGCGGATGGTGGTTAAAGAACCTCGACTAACATCCAAACAAGTTCAAGCTGCCCTGCAGTCCGAGGGTACAACAGTGTCAACCCATACTATCCGTCGGCGTCTGAATGAAAAGGGACTGTATGGTAGAATACCCAGGAAGACCCCACTTCTTACCCCGAGACATAAAAAAGCCAGGCTGGAGTTTGCCAAAACTTACCTGAGAAAGCCTAAAACGTTTTGGAAGAATGTTCTCGGGTCAGATGAGACAAAAGTAGAGCTTTTTGGGAAAAAGCATCAACATAGAGTGTACACGGATAAAAAAGAGGCATTCAAAGAAAAGAACATGGTCCCTACAGTCAAACATGGCGGAGGTTCCCTGTTGTTTTGCAGTTGCTTTGCTGCCTCTGGCACTGGACTGCTTGACCGTGTGCATGGCATTATGAAGTCTGAAGACTACCAACAAATTTTGCAGCATAATGTAGGGCCCAGTGTGAGAAACCTGGGTCTCCCTCAGAGGTCATGGGTCTTCCAGCAGGACAATGACCCAAAACACACTTCCAAAAGCACTATAAAATGGTTTGAGAGAAAGCACTGGAGACTTCTAAGGTGGCCAGCAATGAGTCCAGACCTGAATCCCATAGAACACCTGTGGAGAGATATCAAAATGGCAGTTTGGAGAAGGCACCCTTCAAATATCAGGGACCTGGAGCAGTTTGCCAAAGAAGAATGGTCTACAATTCCAGCAGAGCATTGTAAGAAACTCATTGATGGTTACGGAAAGCGGTTGTTTGCAGTTATTTTGGCTAAAGGTTGTGCAACCAAGTATTAAGCTGAGGGTGCCAATACTTTTGTCTGGCCCATTTTTGGAGTTTTGTGTGAAATGACCAATGATTTGATTTTTGCTTCATTCTCTTTTGTGTTTTTTCCTTGCAAGCAAATTAAATGAAGATAATAAGACCAAAGAATTTGTGATTGCAATCATTTTCAGGAAGAAACTGAGTATTATCTGACAGAATTGCAGGGGTGCCAATACTTTTGGCCACCACTGTAGATGGCCGTTTTTCTTTCTTCTGTGAGATGCCTGGCACCCTGAGTAAGGCAGTGGCCTAAGAAAACCACTTGACCAAGGCAAAGCTGAAGTATCGAGGCTGAGACTCGACAATTCAGTTTTGCTAGATGCTTGAGGAGGCTAACACTGGCCCTGATGGACATTTGCTCCGTGGGGGCGCACAAAAGAAGATCATCAACGTATTGTAATAGCACTACCTCAGGGTTGTCCAGCTGCCACGGCAGCAGACAGCTGGACATGTTCTTTGTAAACTGCTTGGGGCTATTCTGTGCTCCCTGCAGCATCACTGTCCAAGTCAATTGCCTGCCCTGATATGTAAATGCAAACAGAAACTGACAGTCTTTATGTAGTGGAATACCGAAAAAGGCGTTTGCCAAATCGATTACTGTAAACCAGGCTGCAGTAGATGGTATTTGTGAGAGAAGCGTATGTGGGTTAGGCACCACAGGAGTTTCCAAGACTGTCGCTGCATTTACTGCCCTCAAATCCTGCACCAATCGATAAGCGGGCGGCTGCACCTGTTGGGATTTCTTCCCTACGGGAAACAATGGCATATTGCACGGGGAGACGCAGGGAATTAGTGACCCTTTCTCTAACAAGGTCTGAATTTGCTGGTGTAGACCTTGTTCTTGTGCATGTTTGAGCCGGTACGGGCGAACCTTGGGAAAGGGCTCTCCGGGCTTGAGGTACACCTGTATTGGTTCTACCCGCAATCTCCCAATGTCGTCTGGGCCTTATGACCACAGATGAGAAGGAATTTCCCCTATGTATGGGGCTAACCTGGGATCGTTTGGGAGATTTTCATTCGTATCTGATACGTTAACCATAACCGTGGGTAGTGCTCATAAGATGTAGACCTCCTCTACGTGTGTATCAGAATTTGGATCCTTTATACTAAGGATCATCTGACCATTGTCCTGGTATTGAATTCGGGATCGGAATTTAGACAAGAGGTCTGCCCCTAAAAGATTCACCGGGCAGGTCGGGGATATGACAAATTGTGCCATTAATTCCGGGAATGGGCCAATTGGAATAGGTTTGGTGACAGTATGTTTGTTAGGTCTGCCATCTACACCGATCAATATTAGATTGTCATTAGAAAATTGGACCGGGAGACTCTGGGGCAGTTCAGAGGATTTTAGAATGGAGTTGGCCGCCCCAGTGTCTACCATGAACTTCACCGGATTTCCTCCTACTGGGAGAATGGCAGATGAACAGAGCCCGGGGGTGGTTACAGGCATCACGATGGCAGACTCTGGTTGGCCTCCATTTCAGTATGGACGGTCTTGGGGGACATTTTCTCGTGAGTCTTGTGGGCCAGGCGTCCTATTTCTGGATATGGGGGCTTGGGCGGTACACTGATTAGCAGGGGTGTGACAGTCACTTTGGAAGTGTCCTGTCCGGCCACATATCCAACATCGAAGACAGGAATTCACTACTGGTCTTTTCCCAGGATACATTACTTGTTGATTAGGCACCGCCATGGGATAATAGTGGGGCTGTAAGGGAGGATACTGTGTTACGGGTACTGCGGGTGTCACAACTGCCACTGCAGCGGGTTTGGATTTAGACTTAACTGCAGAAGCAGTCCGGGCGACATTTTTCTGGAAGCTTTTTGCTACCTTTAGGGCATCTCCTGGGGTGGCTGACTCAACCTCTGGTCTTACAGCCAATATCGCGTTCTTGATTTCAGTACGTAAACCCTTGATAAAGGCGGATACTAACAGCTGCAATGAGTTTTAGTATGTAAGGAGAACCCAAGGTCCTTATAGACCTGCATAAGGTGCCCATAAAACTTTTCAGCCGACTCCCCTTTCTCTTGAATGACGTCTGTGAGGGTAGTGGATTGATCAGCCAACTTATCCTGAGCCCATATTTTAAGGGCTTGACAAAAGTCAACCCCACTCTCGTACGTATTGGCGTATAATGCTCTGTTATATGGGATAGCAGCCTCTACCATCGGATAATATCCTTCACCGGCTTTTACACAGAGCAGGTGTAGAAGATCTTGCCTTGTTGTAGAATATATCTCTCTATTTGCAGCCATGCCCTTGTAAAAAGCCATGGGGAAGTGTTCGGGATCCGGGAGACGGTTACACAGAGTATCCGTCTGTCCTGGGGAAAACGGGGTATATTTGGGTGGGCCGGTATTCTGGTCCGCTTCTTTCATCTCTGGGAGAGGAGGTGGAGGCGGAGGGAAATCAGCATGAGTACTGATTGTTGGGAGATCTTGGAGGTTGGGGAACACTGGGGGAGACCAGATATTGGGTTTGATTAGTTGAGCGGCATAATCGACGAGATCCCTGTTGATGGCCAAGAGTCTTATCTCTCTTAGTTTAGTTGGATTCATGGCGATGTATTGCTTTATAGTCCCAACTATTATTTTGGCCGTGTCCCGTTTCGGATATCCAAAGATATCAGTGGAAATAAATGACAGGGCTAGAGTTGGGGCCGCATGAAGTTGTGATGCGTATGCTATAATGTTCTGAATTGTTTCTGTAAGCAGGTGTTGTGACCTGGGTACATCCAGGGGGTCATAGCTTGTATAACATGCTGACATGATAGCAGTCCCGCACTTGTAGCCATCACCTCTCCTTCCCTTAACGGACCGTGGTCACGGATGTGATCGTTGGATGCGGTTTGTATTATAGGTCCCCCAATACGACATATTTCTGCAGCTAGCCCCCCCCCATGCTGTAGTTTTTCATTTGCTGCATTTACAATGATCCCAACTTGCTGTTGCGGTATACTCCCTATGCCTATTATTAATATAGTGGAATATTCCGAGGGACCATTCAGTAAAACAGACGCAACTTCCTGGTACTCGTGTCCGTGTTTTATTTCCCCAGTTTGGGAGAGGGTGAATAGGGTACAGTTCGGAGGACCTTGGGTCTCTCTGAATGGAGTATGAATCATGGCGGGAGCAGGTGGGGGCAATGGTTTATAATACCCACCGTCAGTGTTAAGTAATGGGAAGGTTGGTGCTAAAACTCCGGGTCTGCATGCTCCACAATTATAACACGTCTAACACCATCTTGGATTAGTGACCCAGCACATATTACAAAGCCAGCCATCTGAGTTATATGGTGGTGGCTGGCCATCAGTGGGAAGTGTAGGGTATTTAATCTCCTTAGGTATAAATTGCTCAGTTTCTGGGTTCAAAGGCTGGGGTACGGCTACCTTTGTGGGGGTAGGGGATGTTTCTTTAGGGGCTTCAGATTTGGTCTGTGGACACATAAGTTGGGAAGGGGAATCTGCTTCCTCCTTCACCTTTTCCCCCTCAGCTTCATTTTGTAGCACAAAACAACCAGTCTGTTACAGTGCTAGATAATTTTCCCTTCTTGACATAAAAATAATTAAAATAACCAGGCTTAGTCTCCTCCTCTATTTCAACATATCCTTCACCACAAATCTCATGTGCAACTTTCCTAAACTTTTCAGCATCATCCTACAATCCAGTGTCAGCTAGTCTTCCCCTTTTCTGCTGGATTCCTTCATCCCACAATGTAGGTTGAAGTCTCCCCTCCAAGGGAAAGTTTAACAACTTAAACATTTTCGGTGCATTCTTAAATGATCTTTTCCCTTCTCGACCGACCATGATGGTCATCACATCCTCTCCCTCCTGAGGGGGAGATACTTTCTTTCTGCTACACGGAAACATTGATTAATCACTACTGCCTTCCGACTGACAAAGATCCTTGATTTGTGCACAGTATGAGTCTGGCCAGTCTCAACTGTTCCACTGACTCATCTCCCCTTGGAGAAGTCATGTACGGTACTAGGTGAAAGGAGGAGGGCCCGCGTCTGCAACCCTCCGGACACTCGATATACGTATATCTATGTACGTGTCCTACCCAATCTTCGATCACCTGCCGCGACTGATACTAATAGTGTTCAGTCTCCTAAGAATCTTTGTCAGAGGTTAAGGGAGATTCATACAATATTTACTTGTCAATCCGAGGTGCTATTGTTTTAAAAGTAATCAATATCAGACCCCTAATGGGACTAGACCCCTAATGGGACTACACCTCTATAGTCTCACCTTTTGCGGAGTTAAAATTGCAAATTGCCGTTGTAGTGACCAGTATGTTGTAGTGACCAGCTCATGCTTCTGGAGACATGCACCCGTAAATTAAGCGAGCTCTCATAGCTACAGAAATGCCAAACATGTTGGAGCTAACTGTAGTTTGAGCACTGGTGTTCAGAAAGGAGGGGGGGCATTTGGATTTCGGAGCGCATAATTCACTTGATTTCTATTGGGGGGCGAGGAGCCATAGCACTTTTCCTGAGCTTTTGTGTTACCAGTAACATGGAAGCCCCCTATATTTCCATGGACAGATCACAGAGCTAAGTGGGGACTTGCCTTTTTTGTGGATTGATTTGAAGCTTTTGTTAGTAACATTTTCCATAACATTTGGGATCACATTTATCCTGTGCTCTACGCTGAGCCCTTATATCGGAGTTTTCATACAAATCTGAGTGACGAGAGTCAGATGAAACCCCCGAGGGATCCATTCACTATAATGAGGCAGCAGAGTTAATCTTTTCATTGGTGTCCTTTTTTCCCCAGAGGTGCACATACTGTGGCCAACGGCACTTTTTTAAACATCTAGTAAAAAGACTGACACTGCCGGATCACAGGCCAGACGGCATCCACAGTGCCGCCATCTGCCTCATTAGAGGGAATCTTTCACTGGGGGTCCCGTCTGAATCACGTATTTCAAAGATTTTCATGGAAACCACGGCGCAAGCGCTCAGCTGGGTGCAAGATAAATGCGCACCAAGCCTTACTGCGCTCTTTGGGAGGCAGAATGAACAAATCAATAGCAGGTGGAGAATTTGTTTATTACTCCATTTTTTGTGCTGTATAAGTGATTAGACGATTTTATTTTTCTGGTCAGTGCGATTACAGAGATGCCAGATTTATATCGGGTTTAAAAGACACTCTTGTTTGCAAAAACTAGTTTTTGCATCGCCCTATTTTGAGAGCTATAATTTTTCCAGATTTTGGCCGACCATGTCATGCGAGGGCTTGTTTTTGGCAGGTTGAGTTGACTCTTTTATTGGTACCATATTCGGGCACATGACATGTTTTGATTGCTTTTGATTATGATTTTTGGGAGGCAGAATGACCAGAAAGCAGCAATTTAGGATTTTTTTGTTTGGTCGTTCCAAGTGTGGTAAAATTGATAAAGCAGCTTTATTCTTCGGGTCAGTATGATTAAGGTGATACCACATTTAGATCTTTTTTTTTTTTTTAAAGTATTGTCGCTTTTACAAAATAAAAACTATTTTATATATAAAAAAAAAAAAAATGTTTGCATCACTTTATTCTGAGAGCTATAACTTTTTTATTTTTCTGCTGATAGAGCTGTAGTATGGCAGCTTATTTTTTTGTGGGACAAGATGATGTTTTCAACAGTACTATTTTTATTTACATTTGTCTTTTTGATTGTGTTTTATTTCGCTTTTTGTTCAGCAGTCTGATGGCAAAGCATCATTTTTAGCATTTGCTTTCTTTATGGTGTTCACTAAAGGGGTTAATTAGTGTCAGTTTTATAGGTCAGGTCATTCCAGATGCTGCGATACAAGATTTTTTACATTTTTGTTTATTTTTTTTCAACTTATCTCAGTATGTGGGAATCCTGCCTCCCCTGTCAGTCGTGGAGTTCCACAATCCTCAACGCTTTTCCCCATATCGTTTTAGGTTCATCAGGAGGAAAAATTTAGAACAAGTTTGATAAGGTGTCCTGCCAATAACCTGCAGTCCAGTTAATGCTGTCCCTCTCCCTCTTAATATATCCACCTCTACAGATGTATTTAATTAGAGTCCACTCCCCCAAACACAGAGGTAAGTATCCCCCATTGATATCAATCGCGTGCTTGTCCTTCCCTCTTCTAGTGCGTATGTCTGTAAACCTGACATCCACTAGAGGTACTTCGGGTGTACTGCACAAGTGCAAGTGCCCGGTCTGATGTCAGGCATTCAAACACGCCTCCACTCCAGAGGAATTCACGGGATCGCCGCGCACAGTGAAGCCCGCGCATGAGCACCCGTCCACAAAAGTAAAAAAGTCAAAAAAAAATGAGAGGGGGGGGGGTGATTGGAACAGGTTGTTACTTCAAAAAGAGTGCCAGTGGATTTTTAGATTGGGCGCTTTGACTCCGAATGGTCTCAATGAACAACAGAATTATTGTTGCTTTATCTGATTGATAGGGACTACTACTACCAGCCAGCATGGTTAAATGTTTAATTCTATTTTGATTATCGTGGATAAGTTTTTTGTCTATCACTGTCTATATCAGAGATTCTATTATAACTCAGACACCCAGTACATGCCCTTTTTACCCTCCTGTTCCCACATATATTCCCCTTAATTAGTGGAATGCATGATTTATCCCCCTTTCTTGTTAGGCGGCTTGGGGAACTGCACACACACCATAGACCTTTGTAATATAATGCTGGGGCGGTAATTAGCTGTTCCCCTGAAACAAACGTTTGTGGGGCGCCTCGATCCACTATGTGTGGCTGCACCATGTTGGGGTATCGGCGCAGTGTTCTCCATCCAATTTACTTTTGTGGACGGGTGCGCATGCGTGGTCTTCACTGTGTGCGGCGATCCCGTGAATTCCTCTGGAGTGAAGGCGTGTTTGAGTGCCTGACATCAGACCCGGCACTTGTGTAGCACCCTGAGGACTCGGCTGCTACAGGGGTATTGCACCTCAAACCAAAGGTGTGGTATTCCACTCCCGGGTAAGGATGGAGTGTGGGACTGAGCTCAGTAGGCTGCATGCACTACATACATCCCATTTCCGGGGGACAGAACTACGGTACTCCCACCAAGTAGATGTGCAGGTACGACAGCGTCTGTCCCTGGCTGGAGTGGGAGGGGGGGTGGAACATTCCAGTAGTGTAGGGGCAGATAGGGGGAGTACTCTGGGTAAAGCTAGGAGCCCATTGGGTGCTGGTCACCTGGGCTCACACATAGAGGGAGTATATATGGTGGGCACCATCTTAGGACAGGGTCGAGTTCAGCCTGAGGAGAAGCAGAGCAGAGGAGCTCAGCCAGGAGGGCTGACTGGGAGCTGTGGTTCCGGCTGGGCCCAGCTCCAGGGCCAGGCTTGTAGAGGAGAGGAAGAAGGAAGGCCCAGAGATGCAGGAAAGAGGGAACCCTAAGATCCCAGAAGCAAACCAAAAAGGGTGAAGGGTTGGCAGAAGAGGGCACTGGATCCCAAGCTGGCGGAGGCAAAAGTAACCCTTAACCAGGAACCGGAGGTCGTGGGCAAGTTTTGCCACGACCCTCACCACATCCACCAGGAAGGTACACCAAGAGTAGGGTCAGGAAAGCCAGAGAAGGTTTTACCATAGAAGGCCCAAGGGAACCGGACAAAGGTGGATCCCTGGTGGGGACGGCCAGGAGAAAGAGAGTGAGAGGGAAGCTCAGGACCACGCTCCGGAACTGCCTGGGGGTTAGCCGAGTCCCGCACCTGGTGAACGCAGTACGGCTCGGGTGGTCACTCCCGGCCGAAGTGATTAAAGCAACATCAGTGAGTAAAAACCCTGAAACTGCATCTCACGTCTCTGACTCTCCTTTCTGCATTATCACTACCTCCATCATCCTCACCAGCTGCCCTGAGGCCATACCCCTCCCGTTGGGGGTTATACCACCATCGCTGCACCCATACTACCAGCCTCAGCGGACTGTTCTGCAGCGGCGGCCTTGTGACCGCAAATCAACGGGTGGCGTAGTCATCCAACATCTACTGCTAATATACTGCCGTCCAGTTTGACTCCCTGGGCACGGACCGGGTCACCGCCACGAGACTACTACCCCCATCTGATCCGGCTCCGGGTAAGCCCCCGTGCGCGCGATGCCGCACGACACAGCAGGCCCAGGGGCGCGTTAACTTTGGCGTAGTCGGCAGGATCACGTGCCCGCAACTACCGGGTACTGCGTGCCTGAAGAAAAGTTTATATGTACCGTAAGAAGAAGTCTCCCGCCAATTCCGGAGGGTCCCCGCCATCGGACGCCATCACGGGTCGTTTCCCGCCGGTTGCCCGCCATCTGCAGCTTTTTCCCGCCATCCACGGAGTTTCCCGCCACTGGGAGACGATTCCCGCCATCTGAGAAGATTTCCCGCCCTGGCAGAGCGGACGCCATTATGGGCGTGCCAGAGGGTGGCAAGAGGCCACCTCCCATCGTGGGCCAGGTCCAAGAATGGCGCCAAAAGCGAAGACCGCCCCCACCAGCAGAGACTGCAATGATCGAGATGTCCGTCAGCGTGGGGGGTCTGCCCCTGGGACGGACAATCACCAAGCTGCCCCGGGACCACCCTCGATGGGGGCGGATGAAGAACAAAAGAGAGAGGATGGGTGCAGCCTGGAGGAGTCTGGAGAGAACGCACCCGGAGATGGAGGGAGAGTCAGGCAGCACCGACCCTGTGGTCAGTGTAGTGCCGGCGTCCCTGCCCTCTGCTAGGCAGGGACGCTGCTCCCCTCACCGCTCTGCCCCGTGCCCGGCGTCCCTCTCCCGCTCTGCTGTCAGCGCGCGCTCCTTCCCGGCGTCCTCCTCCCGCTCTGCTCTCAGCGCGCGCTCCTTCCCGGCCCCTGTGCTTAGGGCGCGCGCGCGCTCCCCTCCTCTTAAAGGGGCCGCGCGCGCCGTCCTAAGGAGTCCCCGGCCAATGGCCGGAGGACTTCATCATATATAAGGCACCTCCTCCAAAATGGAGGTGCCCGAGCAATGTTGTTTGCACCTGTGTCTCACCTGTGCTTCAGCCCTCAGGTCCCGTTGCCAGTTACCTGCCAGTTACCTGTCAGATTCCTGCCTGATTACTTGCTACCTGTCTGCTTGCCTGAGGTCCGACGGTCTGCCTTACAACTCCGGTCAGTCTGTCTATGGACCAGCTTGCCCGCTCACCTGGGAGCGCTTCTCCGTTACCTGCCTGCTTGCCAGCCCGGAGGCTCCGTTGTCACGTGCTGTGACCACCAGCTACTCCAGACTCTTGCCCGCTCACCTGGGAGCGCTTCTCTGCTACCTGCCTGTTTGCCTACCCGGAGGCTCCGCCGTCACGTGCTGTGACCACCAACTATTCCAGAGACTCTTGCCCGCTCACCTGGGAGTGCTTCTCCGTTACCTGCCTGCTTGCCTACCTGGAGGCTCCGCCGTCACGTGCTGTGACCACCTGCTATTCCAGAGACTCTCGCTTGCTCACCTGGGAGCACACATTCTTCATCTGCCTTGCTAGCCTACCTGGAGGTTCAGCCATCACAGGTCGTACCTACCCTTTATCCAGAGACTGCCCCGATCACTTGCCGTGTCCTCCTGCCCTTACACCCAGAGACTGTCCTGGTCACCTCCTGTGACTACCTGCCTGGTCGCCACCCGCTCCCTTACAAGGACCGCCCCCTTGTATTGTAGCCCAGAGGTTCCGCCTCCCAGACCCGTTACAGTTTGCTCGGGCCATGGAACCCGGTGGCACCCAAGCTCCCTCGCTCTCGGACCTGTGTCATGAACTGTCCCGTCAGAGGTCCCAACAGGAGTCCATCTTGGGTCACCTGCGAAATGTCAATTCTTTCCTGGACACTCTGCCTGCTCCGCCAGCAACCTCCGCCAGTGCCATGACCACTAATACCATGGTATCCTACCCCGGACCCCGGCTTTCTGCACCTCCTCGCTTCGGAGGCGACTCCGTCCAGGCTCGGGGCTTCATAAATCAGTGCACCCTGCACTTTGAACTATTGTCCCACCAGTTTAACTCCGACCGAGCCAAAATTGCATTCATCATGTCCCATCTCACCGGGGAGGCTCTGGCCTGGCTAAATCCTCTATGGGAGAGAGGAGACCCCCTGGTGTCTGACTTGCCTGCCTTTCTCATGGCTTTCCGGAAAGCCTTCGACGAACCCGGACGGAAGACCTCATCCGCATCATCACTGCTACGCCTCCGTCAGGGAAGCCTCACCGTGGGCCAATATGCCATACGGTTCCGTACCCTTGCCTCGGAGCTGGCCTGGGATAACGACGCCTTGGTATCCGTCTTCTGGGAGGGTCTGTCCGGCCATATTAAAGATGAACTTGCCGGTCGGGACATTCCTACCACTCTCGATGACCTAATAACTCTTGCCACCCGGATTGACCTACGGTTCCAGGAGCGTGCCAAAGAGGTCACCCGTGAGAGGGGGTTTCCACGTCTAGTTCCTACTTTTCAGAAACCCGTCACTCCTTCCGTTTCTCCCCAGGTACACTCTCCTGAGCCTATGCAGGTCGACCAGACCAAGATGGTCAAAACCTGTCAGGACTTACGCCGTGCCGAGGGGAGCTGCTTCTACTGTGGCAGTAAGGAGCACCGGATCCGTGCCTGCCCGGAGAGGTCGGGAAAACGCCTGTGTCTAGGTTCGCTCAGAGAGGTCGACCTAGACAAAAATAAATCCTCTCCATCCCTGCTGCTGTCAGTCTCAATCATCTGCGGGGAGAACCGTTATTTCGAACTAGCCCAACTTGACTCTGGAGCAGCCGGAAATCTTATTTCACAGTCCCTGGTAGAGAAATACTGCATCCCCACCAAACCTCTGGCTGTACCCTTGTCTGTTGCTGCCGTGGATGGGGGCCTCTTACCTCGCCCCATCCAACTCATCACCGAATCTATTACTCTGCAGGTGGGAATGCTGCATTCTGAGAGTATCTCCCTTCATGTTCTGCCTGGACTCTCTCACGCCCTCTTGCTAGGTCTGCCTTGGCTCCAGAAACATGCACCCGTGCTTGACTGGCAAACCGGAGAAGTCCTTCGCTGGGGACAAGACTGTCATAAGACCTGCCTGGTTTCCGTCCATCCCGTCCGTCCCTCTCCTACCCCAGCTAATCTACCTGGACTTCCGATTCCTTATTGGTCTTATGCTGATGTCTTTAATAAAAAGGAGGCAGAGACATTACCCCCTCATAGACCATACGACTGTCCCATCGACCTGTTACCCGGTACTACTCCTCCCCGTGGGCGTATTTATCCTTTATCCGCTGCTGAGACCCGGTCGATGTCCGAATATATTGAGGAGAATCTGGCCAGGGGATTCATCCAGAAATCTACCTCCCCGGCAGAAGCAGGCTTCTTTTTCGTCAAAAAGAAGGACGGCTCTCTCCGTCCCTGTATAGACTATAGAGGCCTAAACCAGATCACGGTGAAGAATAAGTACCCTCTTCCTCTCATTCCAGAATTATTTGATCGTCTGAGGGGGGCTAGAATCTTCACCAAACTAGACCTCCGTGGGGCGTACAACCTGGTTCGTATCCGTCAGGGGGATGAATGGAAGACGGCATTCAACACCCGGGACGGCCACTATGAATACCTGGTAATGCCCTTTGGTCTCTGTAACGCTCCTGCCGTCTTTCAAGAGTTGGTCAATGACATCTTCCGGGACCTTCTCTACTCCTGCGTAGTGGTGTACCTGGACGACATCTTGGTCTTCTCTCCGGATCTCCAGACTCACCGGAGGGACGTTCGTCAGGTCCTGCTCAGGCTCAGGCAGAATCACCTCTTCGCTAAATACGAGAAGTGCCTCTTTGAGCAGACCTCGCTTCCGTTTTTGGGCTACATTATTTCTCAGACCGGCCTACGAATGGATCCAGAGAAACTGTCTGCCATCGAGAAATGGCCCCGACCGGAGGGGTTGAAGGCCATTCAGCGGTTCCTGGGCTTCGCCAACTACTACCGCCTCTTCATACCACACTTCTCTTCCCGGACTGCCCCAATTTCCGCGCTCACCCGTAAGGGTACTAATCCCAAAGAGTGGCCGCCCGAAGCAGAAGAAGCCTTTCTTTCCTTAAAACAGGCCTTCTCTTCCGCCCCGGTGCTGCATCGCCCGGACGGCAACAAGCAGTTCTTCCTGGAAGTGGACGCCTCCTCCTCTGGAGCTGGAGCGGTACTTACTCAAAAATCTTCTTCCGGGAGGATGGTAACTTGCGGCTTCTTCTCTAAACTCTTCTCCTCCTCAGAGCGCAATTATTCCATAGGAGATCGAGAGTTATTGGCCATCAAACTGGCATTGGAGGAGTGGCGTTACCTGCTCGAGGGGGCTCTTCACCCGGTTATAATTTACACTGACCACAAGAACTTGGCTTACCTCCAGCATGCCCAGAGACTCAACCCGCGCCAAGCCCGGTGGTCCTTGTTTTTTGCTCGTTTTGATTTTGTCCTTCATTTTCGCCCGGCTGACAAAAACGTCAAGGCGGACGCCTTGTCTCGATCCTTTCTGGTATCTGATCTCGAGGAAGATCCGAAACACATCATCGATCCCGCCAGAGTAATGCAGGTGGCTCCCGTGAGTCTAAATCGTCTCCCTCCCGGAAAGACGTTCGTATCAGTACCTGATCGGGAGAAGATCCTTCACTGGGGTCACTCGTCTAAACTGGCTGGCCACGCTGGTCAGAAGAAGACCCTCCAGCTTATTTCCCGGCACTACTGGTGGCCTACCCTGCACAAGGATGTAATAGACTTTGTTTCTGCCTGTGTGTCCTGCGCCCGCAACAAGGTTCCGAGACATCTGCCAGCCGGTCGCCTCCTTCCACTCCCAGTACCTGCTGCCCCCTGGCAGCATATTGCAATGGACTTCATAACTGACCTCCCACTCTCTGCCGGTTGTACGGTCATTTGGGTGGTCGCTGACCGCTTCTCCAAGATGGCTCATTTCGTTCCCTTGCCAGGCCTCCCGTCTGCACCCGAGCTAGCTAGAGACTTTATTCGTCACATCTTCCGTCTTCATGGCCTGCCCCTCCACATCGTGTCGGATCGTGGGGTACAGTTCACCTCACGCTTCTGGAGAGCCACTTGTAAACTACTAGACGTCTCCCTGGACTTCTCTTCCGCTTACCACCCACAGTCCAATGGTCAAGTGGAGCGGATCAATCAGAACCTAACCAGTTACCTCCGGCACTTCGTTAATGCCCACCATTCTGACTGGGTGGATCTCCTACCATGGGCCGAGTTCTCTTACAATAATCACGAGAGCGAATCCTCCTCCAAATCCCCGTTTTTTGTAGTCTTTGGTCAGCATCCTCGGATTCCTTTTCTTGTCTCCACCTCGGTGGACAACCCGGCTGCGGAATCTCTCGTTAGCAAATTTTCCTCCATTTGGGAGAGTACCCGATCCGCACTCCTTCAGTCGTCCGAACGGATGAAAAGACACGCTGACAAAAAACGCCTGGATCCTCCTCAATTTCGTCCAGGAGATAAGGTCTGGCTCTCATCTAAATATGTTCGACTCAAGATACCTTCTTACAAGTTAGGGCCTCGGTTCATCGGCCCCCTGGAGGTCATCAGTCAGATCAACCCGGTGGCCTATAAATTGAAACTCCCGGCCAACTTACGGATCCCTAACTCCTTCCATGTATCTCTCCTCAAACCTGTGGTACTTAACTCTTTTTCCAAGTCTACAGGTACGCCTCCTGCTCCGGTTTCTGCTGAGGACGAGTTTGAGGTAGAGAACATTCTTGCCACCAAAAGGGTAAGAGGAAAGACCTTTTTTCTGGTAGATTGGAAGGGGTTTGGTCCTGAGGAGAGAACGTGGGAGCCCCGGGAGAACATCCATGCCCCTCTCATCCTAGCTAAATTTTTGTCTGGCCTAAAAAAGGGGGGGCCTAAAGGGGGGGGGTACTGTAGTGCCGGCGTCCCTGCCCTCTGCTAGGCAGGGACGCTGCTCCCCTCACCGCTCTGCCCCGTGCCCGGCGTCCCTCTCCCGCTCTGCTGTCAGCGCGCGCTCCTTCCCGGCGTCCTCCTCCCGCTCTGCTCTCAGCGCGCGCTCCTTCCCGGCCCCTGTGCTTAGGGCGCGCGCGCGCGCGCTCCCCTCCTCTTAAAGGGGCCGCGCGCGCCGTCCTAAGGAGTCCCCGGCCAATGGCCGGAGGACTTCATCATATATAAGGCACCTCCTCCAAAATGGAGGTGCCCGAGCAATGTTGTTTGCACCTGTGTCTCACCTGTGCTTCAGCCCTCAGGTCCCGTTGCCAGTTACCTGCCAGTTACCTGTCAGATTCCTGCCTGATTACTTGCTACCTGTTTGCTTGCCTGAGGTCCGACGGTCTGCCTTACAACTCCGGTCAGTCTGTCTATGGACCAGCTTGCCCGCTCACCTGGGAGCGCTTCTCCGTTACCTGCCTGCTTGCCAGCCCGGAGGCTCCGTTGTCACGTGCTGTGACCACCAGCTACTCCAGACTCTTGCCCGCTCACCTGGGAGCGCTTCTCTGCTACCTGCCTGCTTGCCTACCCGGAGGCTCCGCCGTCACGTGCTGTGACCACCAACTATTCCAGAGACTCTTGCCCGCTCACCTGGGAGTGCTTCTCCGTTACCTGCCTGCTTGCCTACCTGGAGGCTCTGCCGTCACGTGCTGTGACCACCTGCTATTCCAGAGACTCTCGCTTGCTCACCTGGGAGCACACATTCTTCATCTGCCTTGCTAGCCTACCTGGAGGTTCAGCCATCACAGGTCGTACCTACCCTTTATCCAGAGACTGCCCCGATCACTTGCCGTGTCCTCCTGCCCTTACACCCAGAGACTGTCCTGGTCACCTCCTGTGACTACCTGCCTGGTCGCCACCCGCTCCCTTACAAGGACCGCCCCCTTGTATTGTAGCCCAGAGGTTCCGCCTCCCAGACCCGTTACAGTCAGGAGCCTGTTGCAAGCCACCACCCCACAAGGCCTGGTGGAGATCCTGGCACAGCTCCCCCGAGACCGGGAGCGTGCACAGACCGCGCTGGAGGGCCTCGCACGGAGGATGGCCCAGGTGCAGCGAGAAACGCTGACTGAGTGGAGTAGGGAGATGGCCCAGCAGGCTGGAACCCGCCAGCGGAGCACGCCACCCGAGACGAGGAGTCTGACCGCCTCTGAGGATGGTGCAGGAGGAATGAAGGCCGGAGACGATGCCGTGGAAGGAGCTGAAGAGACGGAGGCAGGTAAAGGGGACGTCACTACCCCAAGCCTAGAAACCGTGAGCCTGCCCCAGCTCCCCATCGCAGAGCCCGAAATTCCCCCTACCGTGCCCGTCGCTGCACCGCCACCGCTCCAGACTAGGCCTCAAGCAGGAGCCGCGACCACGCCCCCTGTGACGACACGCGCCTCAACCCCGAGCGCGGCCAAGCAGGAGACGCCACCGGCCTGGTCGCAGGGCCGAGTACCCCCGGGCGCCGCCGTCCCCGCAGTTCCCTTCACCTTTAAGGTGCCACCGGCCTGGTCGCAAGGCCTGGTGAACCCGGGCGCCGCTGCCACCACCGCGCCCTCAACCCACAAAGTCCTACCCTTGGGTGAAGACCTGTTCGCCCAGCACACTTGCCCGGATGGGCAGCCCTTTGAGTGGCCACCGGAGTACCTCCATCCCCGACTCCGGAAGGAAAGGCCTCTGTGTGAGCCCCTGATTCCGGCTCCGGCGCCCGCCAAGATCGTCCCGCTCCCGTTGGAGGAGGCCCAATTCGAATGGGACCCCACTGGAGAAAACCTCATTGGGTTCACCCACGAGACCCGGGCGGCCGCAGCCCAGCGAGCAGAGTGCTGCCGGCAACAGCTGGAGGTCTTCGACAGGGAGCGGCGAGAAAGGCGGGTCCGCGAGGAGCGGCTGCAAGTACAGAGTGCGGAACAGAAGAGCCGAACCAGACGAAACCCCCGTGCAGCCCATGGTCCCCGCGCCACCGGGACCGTAATCAAGTTTCAACTGCAGCACGGGTGGGGTTTTATCCGGGACCACAGAACCCCCGGCGACGTCTTTGTCACCCGCAGGGACGTCGAGAGCCATCTGCCGGAGGGACACAGAGGACGTGATCTTTACCTGGGTGATGAGGTCACCTTCACCCGGCATCAATGTGCCAAAGGTCCATATGCTCTCCATGTGCACAGATTGACTGAGGAAGAGCTGCGGTTTGAGGAAGGTCAAGAGGACCCGGACGGGTCTGAAGGTTACCCTCAAGAAGGAGCAGGAGGATGCCGTTACTAAAGTACGGTACAGTGAAGCTGTAAATAGTTACCCGTAAGAGTACAAGAACTGTTACCAGTAAAGAATAGTCCCCGTTGGGACCAGCAAACTGTTACCCGTGTGTCCCTATCCCTTAACAGGCTGAGGACTGTGAACAGCCATTCCTTATCCCCACTGGCCGAGGACTGAGAGCGGCCATATCTTGTATATAGTTGCGCTTTCTAAAGCGCCCCCTACCGGTTTTATAAGGAACTGTTTTTGTGACTGTTGCACTTTTACCTGGTCACAAGTGCACAGTGGCCAGAAACTCAAGAACATTTTATATCAGAAGAGTTTTATATGAAAAAGTTTATATTGCTAGAATCTGATAATGTTTTATATATTGGTGTATGTTTTGCAAAAAGTTTGTATGTTTTATATTGTTTTGCTCTTTTACAGCCCGAGGACGTGCTGTGATTTACCAGGGGGGAATGTAGCACCCTGAGGACTCGGCTGCTACAGGGGTATTGCACCTCAAACCAGAGGTGTGGTATTCCACTCCCGGGTAAGGATGGAGTGTGGGACTGAGCTCAGTAGGCTGCATGCACTACATACATCCCATTTCCGGGGGACAGAACTACGGTACTCCCACCAAGTAGATGTGCAGGTACGACAGCGTCTGTCCCTGGCTGGAGTGGGAGGGGGGGTGGAACATCCCAGTAGTGTAGGGGCAGATAGGGGGAGTACTCTGGGTAAAGCTAGGAGCCCATTGGGTGCTGGTCACCTGGGCTCACACATAGAGGGAGTATATATGGTGGGCACCATCTTAGGACAGGGTCGAGTTCAGCCTGAGGAGAAGCAGAGCAGAGGAGCTCAGCCAGGAGGGCTGACTGGGAGCTGTGGCTCCGGCTGGGCCCAGCTCCAGGGCCAGGCTTGTAGAGGAGAGGAAGAAGGAAGGCCCAGAGACGCAGGAAAGAGGGAACCCTAAGATCCCAGAAGCAAACCAAAAAGGGTGAAGGGTTGGCAGAAGAGGGCACCGGATCCCAAGCTGGCGGAGGCAAAAGTAACCCTTAACCAGGAACCGGAGGTCGTGGGCAAGTTTTGCCACGACCCTCACCACATCCACCAGGAAGGTACACCAAGAGTAGGGTCAGGAAAGCCAGAGAAGGTTTTACCATAGAAGGCCCAAGGGAACCGGACAAAGGTGGATCCCTGGTGGGGACGGCCAGGAGAAAGAGAGTGAGAGGGAAGCTCAGGACCACGCTCCGGAACTGCCTGGGGGTTAGCCGAGTCCCGCACCTGGTGAACGCAGTACGGCTCGGGTGGTCACTCCCGGCCGAAGTGACTAAAGCAACATCAGTGAGTAAAAACCCTGAAACTGCATCTCACGTCTCTGACTCTCCTTTCTGCATTATCACTACCTCCATCATCCTCACCAGCTGCCCTGAGGCCATACCCCTCCCGTTGGGGGTTATACCACCATCGCTGCACCCATACTACCAGCCTCAGCGGACTGTTCTGCAGCGGCGGCCTTGTGACCGCAAATCAACGGGTGGCGTAGTCATCCAACATCTACTGCTAATATACTGCCGTCCAGTTTGACTCCCTGGGCACGGACCGGGTCACCGCCACGAGACTACTACCCCCATCTGATCCGGCTCCGGGTAAGCCCCCGTGCGCGCGATGCCGCACGACACAGCAGGCCCAGGGGCGCGTCACTTGCGCTTGCGCAGTACACCCGAAGTACCTCTAGTGGATGTCGGGTTTACAGACATGCGCACTGGAGGAGGGAAGGACAAGCACGCGATTGATATCAATGGGGGATACTTACCTCTGTGTTTGGGGGAGTGGACTCTAATTAAATACATCTGTAGAGGTGGATATATTAAGAGGGAGAGGGACAGCATTAACTGGACTGCAGGTTATCGGCAGGACACCTTATCAAACTTGTTTTAATTTTTTCCTCCTGATGAACCTAAAACGATATGGGGAAACGCGTTGAGGATTGTGGAACCCCACGACTGACAGGGGAGGCAGGATTCCCACATACTGAGATAAGTTGAAAATCTTGCACCCTAACTTTATGGCAAACTGCCTTGGCAAGTCTAGTACTGTTTAATGTGAATGGTGGAAGGGACCCATGTGTGACCTTTATCAGATTCTGGCCTACATATTCTAATGATTGATAGTAGCTGGGTAATCTTTATTGTGTCCGTATGTAATCTCTTATCGTAATATATGTGGGAAATTATCTGCCACCGTGTTTCAGTCGGGGAAGTATTTATCTATACTCCTAATTTGGAGTGGAATGAGATTTTTATCTGGTAATGTGGCAATAAATATAAATATGAATATGAATATCCCGCATAGTCGGTGTGTTTAAGTATTGTGTATATGTAGTTGCTATGCTATCTATTACTTGATTTATCTTTGGAGCCACAACATACCAGCATTATCTACTGATGGTATTCCTGGTGGCATTTTTTTATCTGTGACCTATCACTGGTAGAGGTGGACGGATTTTGACTGAGAGATATTTTGTTAGTGGTTCTCGGTGTTATCTGCACGTGTGCCACAAACTGCTTTATAATAAGTGATCGATTGCCAGTAGATGGATCACGTTTTTACTTGTCTGTTTCTATAGTATTTGGTGTCTTTTGCAAGTTGTAAGACATTACTTTAATGTTATCTTTTAAATGGGTTTTTCAATGTGAGATGTACAATATATTTTAATTTTTTTTGTTTTTTTTCCCACAATTTTTTTTTTTTATAACTGTTTTAAACTTTTTTTTTTTTTTTACTTTTTTACTTTGCCCAACTAATGGGACTTTCACTTTTTGCTGGCTGATTGCTTATAAAGCATAGCAATGCTATGCTTTACAAGCTGTCCATTTTGCACTGACAAACTATCTACACCATGCACTAAGCATGGTGTAGCAAGTTTGCTAGCTCTGGTGACCCGGATGTGGTCATGACGACATTAGGTCACTATAGTAACGATTAAGCCTCGATGATGTCACGGGGTCATCGATCAAAGGGCAGAAAGGGCTTCTTTCCTCTGCCTGCTTTCTAGATGCTGCGATTCATATAGATCACAGCATTTAGGGGGTTAAAGTGGCGGGTGTCAGCTTTCAGAATCAGCTGAAACCCAGCGGCGATCGTGCGCACACAGCCCACGTGCACGCCAAATCTCCATGACGTATTCATACGTCCAAGGTCGGTAAGTACCAATCAACCTGGAAGTATGCATATGTCCAAGGTCGTAAAGGGGTTAATGTTGTCTGGAGTGCATTTTTTTCATTTTGCTACTTTGTATGGATAGGAAGAATCCATGTGTGAACTCGTATCCTTGACTCCATTGTATTACCTTTCAAAAAACTTGGCTTTTAACACTTCAAGGTGCTCACCACATCTCTAGATAAGTTCCTTGTGAGGTGTAGTTTCCAAAATAGGGTCACTTGTGGGGAGTTTCCACTGTTCTGCATGGCGACATGGCTTCCGCTAGCTATTCCAGTGAATTTTAGGCTCCTAAAGTCAAATGGTGTTCCTTCCCTTCCAAGCCCTGCCGTGCAGCCAAACAGTAGTTTTCAAACACATATGGAGTATTGGTGTACTCAGGAGAAACTGCACAACAAATTGTTTGGTCCATTTTCTCCTGTTACCCTTGTGAAAATAAAAAATGTTTTGCTTAAGCAACATATTTGTGTGAAAAATAATTTTTTTTCATTTTTTTCTTCCACGTTGGTTTAATTCTTGTGAAGCACATAAAGGGTTAATTCGCGAATGTGGTTTTCAGCACCTTGAGTGGTGCAGTTTTTAGAATGGTGTCACTTTTGGTTATTTTCTGTCACATAGGCCCCTTAAGGTTATTTCAAATATAATGTGGCCCCTAAAAAATGGTTTTGTAAATTTTGTTGGAACAATGAAATATTATCTATTTTGTGTTGTATAACTATTTGGTTTAAGGTGATAAAAATTAAACGTTTGAAAATTGCAAAACGGTCAAATTTTATTTGTCAAATTTTCGACATTTACATAAATAATTGCTAATCGACCAAAAGTTACCACTAAGATGAAATGCAACATGTCACAAAAAGCAATCTCCGAATCACTGGGATATGCTGAAACTTTCCAGAGTAATAACCTCATAAAGTTACACTGTCCAGAATTGTAAAATTTGTTCTGGTCAGGAAAGTGAAAACAAGATTGAGGGTGAAGGGGTTAAAAAATTCAGATGAATTGCAATCATACAATTGATTTTAATCTTTATATTACATTGCTTCATTTACCTTTTGGCTTCCTTCTTTTAGTATTTTCTGTCATTTATTAGAACAAGAAACTATTATGAAAATTAATAGTGATATTTACGGAGTTAAAAATAATATAGAATGTAAAAAATAGCCTCACTCAGCTGCTTTTTTCGTTTCAATCTTAAGCTGTTTTATTAAAACGTGCATCATAAACCAGGTCAACAGAAAAATAGCCGTAGTCCGTTTATGCCAAAAAGTCTGACAGCACCTTTTACAGTCTATGTACCTGCGGGAATCCGCCCACTCAGAATACAGGGTTTAATTATCTTAAGCAAGAGCAGCGCTCTGTAGGTCAGCTTCACCTTCAGATCACACATAGAACAACAATTATCCCCAGAGGCTTCACCTTTACCTGGAGCACACCCTAGGTTGGAGATATGGTGAACAGCCATTCTACCCCACTGTTTAGCTGTTAAACAAAAAAAAAACCTTGCCCTGTCATGGCTGATTAACCCCTCTTGGCACATAACATGCTGGAGCAAACTTCAAGGTTCTTATCATTGAAGCTAATAACCTCAGTGAAACATATCTCCCCTCCAGCCCATTACCAGTGATCCACTTACAACATATACAATATATATTTTTATATATTTGTTTATATAATTAATGTACGAGTGTAAGATATAGAAATCAATGTGAATTATGGAATAGAATGATGTCAGTTTTTCTCTTCATTTAAAATAGCACTTATTTTTTTTGGCTTCATATGTTTTTGATTTGTGCCATTACTATGAAAAGTTTGATAATTTTGATGTCATTTCCTTTATGTAGCCGCCTTATAAATGATGTACAACCCTTCTCCTATTTGAATTAAAGACAAATTCACCAGAGCGCTGGGACTTTATGGAAATCTGACCAAAACATACGGCCATCGGAATAAGGCGTATAACCGTGTACTGAATTTAAGAAATTTTACTGTCTATTCTGGCAATTCTACATGTTGTAAAATGTGTGGAATAGTTAATACTTAAAAAAAATATATTAAAGTGTATTTATTCTATATAGGACGGACCCATCAACATTGAATGCTTTTATTATGGACAAAGCTTTGTTGGATTATGAGGTATCCATAGACTCGGATTGCAAGTTGTTGACTGTGGGAAAACCCTTTGCCATTGAAGGTAGGTTTTAGTTCAATTTCCAGTTGATTTAAAGAAATGAATATATTGTAAAAGGTACAGATAATGTTTTCATTTCTACCCAGGTTATGGAATTGGTCTGCCCCAAAACTCTGCCCTAACCTCTAATATATCGGAGTTCATAAGTCGTTATAAATCATCTGGATTCATGGACACTCTGCATGACAAATGGTACAAAATGGTGCCTTGTGGAAAGCGGGTGTTTGCTGTGACTGAGGTAACACTATATCAAATTCTCACCCATCTGCATAGCGCTATTTTTTATACTTATTCAGTTGATTGTGTAATTTGGTTTTCTGACATCTAAAACTCGCATGAATTGACTGTAAAGGTTGAAAAAATATACATTTTAAGTTTAAAGGTCAATTTTCAGTAATTGCTTGTTGAATGGAAACTACTTGTCTTTTGTTTGTATTTTAGTTCTAAAACAAAAAAAGAATTCAACAAAGTGCTAAACAGACCTTATTAGCAAGAATTAAAGGAGAATTCCCATCTCTAAGATCCTATCCCAATATGTAGTAGGTGTAATAATAGCAAATACTTCCAATTAGAAATGTAGTATAGTTCTTCTGATTCGTTATCTCGCTTTCCCGTTTTCATGATTACAACCACTCACAGAGAGACAGTTAGTTGTTAGAGGTCAGAACCCTGGTAACCTAAGCTACTGCAATGTCCTGCACATGGGGTAAGCGACATAGCGAATCAGAAGAACTATATTGCATTTCTAATTGGAGGTATTTGCTAATACTATTATTATTCCTACTACATAATTGGGTAGGATATTGGAGATGGGTATACCCATTTAGGGTAGCGTTCAAGTGACACGTAGGGAACTGCTGTAGCTGTATAATGACTCAAGTGTGATTGTGAGAACTGATTGATCTGTGATGTACTGCAGTAACAGCTCCCTAATATCACAAAGTGCAACAAGGAGGATTGCTATTGAATCCTTTAATGCAAATGTTGCAACTGAAACAAAATTCTGAATTCAAAGCTGGTTTATTATTAAAAGTGAGATTCTTATACTTTGAAATGCTCATGCAAAAATTTTTTTAAAGGAAAATATCCATAATCTTGGAACACAACTGCTCACCTTGTGTGCATGTTGGATGTAATTCATTTTGTAGCCTGCTTAATTTCTCTAATGCTTGCCTTTGGGGCATGATAAGGCTACGTGGTCGTGTTTTCTTTTTTTGTTTTGTCACCTGTTTTAATTTTTTGAAGATCTGTTTTAATTTACTACTTTAGATAATGTAAGCTCCACGACCCTACTGCCCACTGTTGCCGCATATTCGTTTCTGATCGTGAACCTATGTGAAGCAACTTGGCAACCTAGCATTTTCGACTTCCTTAAATTAGGATTCATTTTGTATGAAAGGGAAGATTGCCAATATTTAATAAAAATAAAATGAATGAAGAATATACAGTACAGACCAAAAGTTTGGACACACCTTCTCATTTAAAGATTTTTCTGTATTTTCATGACTATAAAAATTGTACATTCACACTGAAGGCATCAAAACTATGAATTAACACATGTGGATTTATATACGTAACAAAAAAGTGTGAAACAACTGAAAATATGTCTTATATTCTAGGTTCTTCAAAGTAGCCACCTTTTGCTTTGATGACTGCTTTGCACACTCTTGGCATTCTCTTGATGAGCTTCAAGAGGTAGTCACCGGAAATGGTTTTCACTTCACAGGTGTGCCCTGTCAAGTTTAATAAGTGGGATTTCTTGCCTTATAAATGGGGTTGGGACCATCAGTTGTGTTGTGCAGAAGTCAGGTGGATACACAGCTGATAGTCCTACTGAATAAACTGTTAGAATTTGTATTATGGCAAGAAAAAAGCAGCTAAGTGAAGAAAAACGAGTGGCCATCATTACTTTAAGAAATGAAGGTCAGTCAGTCCGAAAAATTGGGCAAACTTTGAAAGTGTCCCCAAGTGCAGTTGCAAAAACCATCAAGCGCTACAAAGAAACTGGCTCACATGAGGACTGCCCCAGGAAAGGAAGACCAAGAGTCACCTCTGCTTCTGAGGATAAGTTTATCCGAGTCACCAGCATCAGAAATCGCAGGTTAACAGCAGCTCAGATTAGAGACCAGGTCAATGCCACACGGAGTTCTAGCAGCAGACACATCTTTACAAGAACTGTTAAGAGGAGACTTTGTGCAGCAGGCCTTCATGGTAAAATAGCTGCTAGGAAACCACTGCTAAGGACAGGCAACAAGCAGAAGAGACTTGTTTGGGCTAAAGAACAGAAGGAATGGACATTAGACCTGTGAAAATATGTGCTTTGGTATGAGGAGTCTAAATTTGAGATCTTTGGTTCCAACCACCGTGTCTTTGTGCAACGCAGAAAAGGTGAACGGATGGACTCTACATGCCTGGTTCCCACCGTGAAGCATGGAGGAGAAGGTGTGATGGTATGGGGGTGCTTTGCTGGTGACACTGTTGGGGATTTATTCAAAATTGAAGGCATACTGAACCAGCATGACTACCACAGCATCTTGCAGTGGCATGCTATTCCATCTGGTTTGCGTTTAGTTGGACCATCATTTATTTTTCAACAGGACAATGACCCCAAACACACCTCCAGGCTGTGTAAGGGCTATTTGACCAAGAAGGAGAGTGATGGGGTGCTACGCCAGATGACCTGGCCTCCACAGTCACCAGACCTGAACCCAATCGACATGGTTTGGGGTGAGCTGGACCGCAGAGTGAAGGCAAAAGGGCCAACAAGTGCTAAGCATCTCTGGGAACTCCTTCAAGATTGTTGGAAGACCATTTCCGGTGACTACCTCTTGAAGCTCATCAAGAGAATGCCAAGAGTGTGCAAAGCAGTCATCAAAGCAAAAGGTGGCTACTTTGAAGAACCTAGAATATAAGACATATTTTCAGTTGTCTCACACTTTTGTTGTTAAGTATATAATTCCACATGTGTTAATTCATAGTTTTGATGCCTTCAGTGTGAATGTACAATTTTCATAGTGATGAAAATACAGAAAAATCTTTAAATGTGAAGGTGTGTCCAAACTTTTGGTCTGTACTGTATGTATATGTGTGTATATAATTACATATAATTAAAGGGGAAAGTTTTGCAACTGTTTGACTAGTTGTATTTTAATAATCGTAGGCATAACAATAATACTTCTGGCTATTGTCGTAAATTGCTTTCCATGCATGAATGTAGCAATCTCGTTATTTGAAGATAAGTATTTTTTGTTTTGGATGAGCGAATTTTCAACAAAAAATATCTCCCGTTTTACTTTCTGCTAACCGATTTCAATATTCCATTTTGGCAGTGGTACACCACCTTAATATACTTATTGTCAGTTGCAGCATCTTTAGGTAGCGTTCTTAACTACTGGCATTTGATTTGTCACTTTGGCAAGGGGGAATTCAAGTGTTAGAACCCAAAATTTTTAAATAATTTATTACAGTAAATCAGTAAAGACATGTAACTGTAGGTCTATTTTGCAACACTTTAAATTAAATTGTCAAATTGTTAATTTTTAATTTAAATTGTCAAAATAGAGACACATGCATGTCATACTGATATTATGGGCAGGCGGTCATTGAATTATCCTTTGTCGTCACTTGAACCGTGCCAGTGCCTAGCATTTCTGGCTGATGTCATTTATTTCCGGGGATGGCTAAGTTTAAGTTTAGAAACAAATGAAATGTTATGCTTGTATCCAAAATATATGCTAAACCCATAGGTCTCATTGGTCACAGAAAACATACTAATGTCACAGAAAAGAATGTGTTAGCCACTTTCAGCAGCAACACAACCGACACTGCTGGCAATAACCGTCTCTGCAGTTTTAGGACCAAACACAGGTAACTTTTGGCCTCACCTGCCCCTGGCAAGTGTATTAGTGGATAGAAAGTAGAGGGCATAATAGAGTGACACCATCACCTGGATTCCATGTCCTGCTCAGTCCATCTCCTCTGCCACCATAACACATAATGTTGTACATAGCTTAATTTCTAGTCCATTAATGACACCTGATTCTGTTCTTCCCCATAATCCCCCTAACCCACTGCATCTTGTGAAAGCTAATACAGCAGAATATCATCTTCCAGCTGATTTATCGGAAGAGATATATGACGCGCCCCTGGGCCTGTGTCGCGCTGCGCTGCGCACGCGGGAGCTTACCCGGAGCCGGATCTGTGGAGGGTTGTAGTCTCGTGGCGGTGACCCGGTCCGTGCCCAGGGAGTCAAACTAGACGGCAGTCTATTAGTAGTAAATGGTTGATGACTACGCCACCCGTTGAGTGCAGCCAGGGGGCTGCTGCTGCAGGGCAGACCGCTGAGGCCGATGGTGGGATTGTGCAGCGTGATAGTATGACCCCCAACGGGAGGGGTATGGCCTCAGGGCAGCCGACGTGGATGATGGGGGTAGCAGGAACCACTCAGAGACGGTACGGTGTAGTTCAGGGTCTTTACTGGTAACAACAAAAGACCCTCCCGGAGTACTCGCTAGCGAACGGGGCCTGGTCAGTCCTTGAGCAGATGGGATCTCCCCTGGCCAGGCGTAGTTGTAGGCCTCCCAAACTGACTGTACTCTTCTGGCTACCTTGCTAGAAGCTGATGTAAGTAGCCCACGTCCCTGAGTGTACCGTGTGGTGCTCACCCGTATGGCCGGTGACTCGGGGCCTTCTAATGGCTTCCGCTCCACGATGGCGGTGCTGGTCCCACGCGTGTGACCGTGCCTTCGGGCTTCTGGGCCAGAGGACCTGAAATCCCCTGCCTGACGGATTCTGCTGCTGGGTAGGAATTAGTCCCCACAGCCTCGGACTCCGGGTCCGGTAAAAAGTCTTCTTAGTCAGGGCGAACTCTGCAGCTGCCAGCCCCTGACTCCTTGTAACTGCTGTTTCTTCCTATGCTGTCTCTACTTCTTCTCTTCTTCTACTCACTCACCCTGCCTCAGCCCCAGGTTTTTATAGGGGAAGTTCTTCCCCTCCCAAGACTGGGCAGGAGGTGTGGCATGCACAGGATCCCTGACCAAAGGACCTCCCACCTGCTCTCAGACATAACATTACGTTACTGTGGCCACCAGACCCCTCGGGTGTCACATTCCCCCCTAGTAAAATTTAGTACTCCGGGACTAAACACATTATAGAAAAACATAACAAGGTAAAAACAATAACAATAAAATACAATAAGGAAACACAATAAGATGGTCACGGCGTGTCCGCAACCGGGTGCAGTCTTTGAAGAAAAGCAAAGGTGTCCATTTCACCGAAACAGGGAGACGTAACCAGGTAGGGGTCTGTTCTACCCCGAGTCCTTGACAGTCTTTAGTCCATCCTGGGTTACGCTCCAACTATGTACAAGGATTCCCGGTAAATCCACCAAGGATTCCTAAAACAACTAGAAACACAAAATTACACACAAGCAACTATAGACAGGTAAACATATAAAATAGCTTAAACATTTAGATCCTCCAACGTGCGGGTAACTGGCCTCTAGTGGCCCTAGTGGACCTACGGAGCTGACTGTCTGGCCCTGAACTACAGGGTGTAGGAGCTGTCAAGGGTAAACTGGGCAGCTGTCTACCGGCTCTTTGTCTCACTAGGGGTACGGCAGGCTCACTATAAGCAGAGGGTTGATTCTCCTGTTCTGCTTGTGTGGAGTCTTCTGCCTCCTGGACTGGCTGTTCTTCCAGCTCTACCCGTTGCTCCGTAGGTTCTTGGGATGATGGTTGGAGGAAGGTGAGTACGGGTACCACAACTGCACCATTGACTTGAGTCCAAGACCGAGGGAAGTCCCCGAGCACGGTACTAACCATATCTTCCCTTTCTTCCATGGGTCGAAGGTCTTCTTGTTCCTCTTCAGGGTTCCTCAGTTGTTCGGGACACTTCTTCAGGTGGTCCCGGGATACAATGGCTGTGGTTTCCCCTCCGTCTTTACTGATGGTACAGACCTTCGGGTTCTCGTGGCTTGAGGGCAGTACGGTGTACGGGTCCTTCTCCCACTGGTCGTCCAACTTGTGGAGCCGTCTCTTCCTCTTCAAGACCTGCTCTCCGGGTACCAGGGGAACAGCGGGAGCATACTGGTTGTATGTCTTCTCTTGTCTTTCCCTAGCCTGACAGAGACTTCGCTCCACGCTCTCCTGTACTCTCCGGTACTGCTGCTGCCTCTCTGTGTCCCAGTCTGTTTCTGGTGAAGTGTCCTCGGGTGTCAGGACTCCCATTTCCAGGTCAACAGGTAACTTACCAGGTCTTGCCCTCATTAGGTAAGCCGGGGTACAGTTGGTGGAACCTACCGGGATGTGGTTGTATAGGTCCACCAGATCGGGCAACTTCTCAGGCCACAGTCTGCGTTCTTCCAGGGGCAATGTTTTTAGAAGATCCATTACCACCTGGTTCATTTTTTCACAAAGTCCATTAGTTTGCGGATGGTAGGGTGTCGTCCTTATCTTCCGGCAGCCATACAGATTGCAGAATTCCTGGAAGACCTCCGCTTCAAAGGCAGGTCCCTGGTCCGTCAACACTTGGTCCGGGTACCCGTGTGGACGGCAGAAGTGCTGCTGGAAGGCTCTAGCTGCTGTTTGAGCCGTTAAGTCCTTGACGGGGACGACAACCAAGAACCGAGAGTAATGATCCACGATGGTTAACGCGTAGACGTAGCCACTTCTGCTTGGGGTCAGTTTTACATGATCCAAGGCTACCAGTTCCAACGGTTGCCGGGTGACGATGGACTGCAGGGGAGTCTTCTGGCTGGCCCGGTCCTTCCTTCTCAGATTGCACGGGCCACAGTCTCTGCACCACTTCTCGATGGTTCCCCTCATGCCTACCCAGTGGAACCGCTCGCGCAGCAGGAACTCCAGCTTTTTCCACCCGAAGTGTCCAGCTCCGTCGTGGTATGCCTCCATCACCATGGCTGCGTCTCTTCGTGGCACCACTACTTGCCAGAGTAGTTCATGCGTCCGGGAGTTGACCATTCTGCGGCACAACTTCCCCTTGTAAAGGAATAGTCGACTCTTCTCCGCCCATAGTTGTTTGGCTTCCTCCGGAGCGTCTGGGTCAAGGCGAGCCTCCGGCCGAGTCAGCATCTCCTTCACCAGTCGGACGGCAGGGTCGCTGTCTTGCGTTTCCGCCCAGTTGTAGTGGGGTAAGGGGTTCAACGTAGCAGCCTGCTTACTCCTTACCCGGTGGGAATACTGGATAGTCCCATGACGGTGGAACGCAGGGAGTTCAACTTCTTCCAGTCCCTCCGGATCTTCTCCTTCGTCCGGCAGGTTGGGCATCCTGGACAGGGCGTCCGCGTTAGTATTGGAGCGTCCTGCCCGGTATTTGATTGTGAACTCGTAGTTGGACAGACGGGCCATCCACCTCTGCTCCAGGGCACCGAGTCTTGCCGTGTCCAGGTGTGTCAACGGGTTGTTATCCGTGTATACGGTGAACCGGGAAGAAGCAAGGTAATGCTTAAAGCGCTCGGTGACTGCCCATACCACGGCCAGGAACTCTAGCTTAAATGAGCTGTAATTCTCGGGGTTCCTTTCGGTGGGTCGCAGTTTTCGGCTGGCATAGGCGATTACTCGTTCTTTCCCCTGCTGAATCTGGGACAGTACGGCTCCTAGCCCGATGTTACTGGCGTCGGTGTAGAGGATGAAGGGCTGGCTATAGTCCGGGTACGCCAAGATTTCATCCCCCATGAGGGCCATCTTCAGCTGGCGGAAGGACTCTTCTTCTAGCTCTTCCCATTTGAAGGGCGGCTTCTGGTTCTTGGCCTTCCGGGACTGGCCTATCAGGAGGTCCTGCATAGGCGCTGCCTTTTTGGTGAAACCGGGAATAAACCTTCGGTAGTAGCCTACCAACCCTAGGAACTGCCGCACTTCTTTTACGCTGGAGGGGCTTGGCCATCCCTTAATTGCGGTGATCTTATCGGGGTCGGGAGCCACTCCGTCAGCGCTCACCACGTGTCCCAGGTATTGCACCTTTGGTTTCAGGAGGTGACACTTGGAGGGTTTCACCTTTAGGCCGTAACTCGCCAGAGCTTCGAACACCTCCGCCAGGTGTTTCAGGTGGTCCTCATAAGTTTTGGAGTATACGATGACATCGTCCAGGTACAACAGGACCGTCTCGAAGTTTCTGTGGCCCAGACAGCACTCCATTAATCGTTGGAAGGTTCCTGGGGCGTTGCAGAGTCCGAACGGCATGCAGGTGAACTCGCTAAGTCCCATCGGGGTGGTGAATGCTGTCTTCTCCCGGTCCGCCTCTGCTACAGGAACCTGCCAGTACCCGCTAGTGAGATCCAAGGTAGAGAAGAAGTTAGCAGATCTTAAAGCAGCCAATGACTCCTCTATCCTTGGCAAGGGGTACGCATCCTTGTGTGTGATACGGTTGATTTTCCGGTAATCTACACACATCCTCATGGTGTTGTCTTTCTTTTTGACTAAAACTAGTGGGGCTGCCCAGGGGCTACAGCTATCCCGGATTACCCCAGCCTCCTTCATGTCTCTAAGCATCCCCTTGGCGTGTTGGTAATGTGCAGGGGGTACGGGTCGATACCTCTCTTTTATGGGAGGATGATCTCCCGTGGGGATGCGGTGTTCTACCCCCTTGACTCGCCCGAAGTCTAACGGGTGTTTACTAAACACTCTCTCATACTCTTGAACCACCCGATAGACTCCTTGTTTCTGGTGTGAGGGAGTGGAGTCAGTACCCAGATGTAGTTGCTGACACCAGTCCTCCATGTCTTTCTTAGAGCCGTTACCTTCCTCCGGGTGAGATGGAGGCAAGGGTTCCACAGATTGTATAGAATTTTGATTAGTGGTATATAATTTGGCTAGCGTGGCATACCGGGGCAGGTACACTTCCCTCTCCCCGATATTTATTATGCGAACGGGCACCCTCCCATGGCGTACATTGACCACCCCCCGTGCTGTCAAAATGGTGGGCCTACTGTCTGAGTAAACTGGTTCTACCATTGCCTGGTAATCTCTACCTCTCAGACCAATAGCTGCCCGGCACCAAATCATCATTTCACTTTTTGGGGGCATGGCAATAGGAAAAGGGTCACACATTCTTACGCTACCAATCTCACCGCCGGAGAGTTCCACTTGTTGCCGTTGCATCAGTGCCCGGATCTCTTTCTGGAGCACCCGCTGCTCGCCGGAGCTGGCATTCTTGGCAACCTGCTGTAAAAGGAAAATCACCTCTGCAAGACAATTTTCAATTACATTAGTTCCTAGAGTTATTTTTGGGTGACTCTCATGTTTATCAATATCTACAATGATCAGTCCCTGTGCGGCCAGTTCGACTCTACCAATTTTGATGGTCACCTCTTTAAATCCGATCTGTGGCACGGGCTGACCATTGCTGGCGATGATACTCAGGTCGTCGTCAGGGTAGCGGGTAATATCCGAGTCATTCCAGTACTGCTTGAAGAGCACGTACGGGATGGTGGTGACCTGTGACCCGGTGTCCAATAGGGCACTCATGGGAATGCCATCCAGTACCACAGGCAAGACTGGACGTCCTCCCACATATCTGTCGCGCCAGTTCGATGGGCCTGGTGATCTTTTTCCTGGGGGTTGGCCCTCTACCCCAGGTTGTGCCCGTTTAAAGAACAGTACCTTTCCATATGTCCGGGTTGATTGCAGCGGCGGCAGATGGGTCGTCCGTCCTCGCTGTATCGGTCACTGGGTCTTCCTCTGGCCGGTGGGGTCCTCCTTTGTCGACGCCACGGGATGTCCTCCGGTCCGGATGCCAGCTGGATCTTCCCTGGGGTGGAAACCTGTAAAGACTGCACAGTTCGGGTTAGCGCAGCAACGCTCTTAGCTAGCTCTTGGACCTGATGGTGTAGGTCTGGAGCCGGGTCATTGTCCAAAGCCTGCGCATCAGCTCCCACAGGCCCTGCCGACAAGGGCGTCGCCCCCTGGTGGTAAGTGATAGCTGGGCGCCTGTGGGTCACAACGCCACCCGGTGCCGGTTCTCGGAGCACCCGGATAGCTCTGTCCTTGAACTGTGCAAAGTCCAGATGGGGATCCTGTAAGGCCATTGCCCGCAACTGGGTTCGGTGGGCATTGCAATATAAACCCTCTATAAATTGTTCAGTCAACAGCCTGTCCTCGTTTCCCACCCCATCAGGGTCGGTCTGCTTTATGGCCCTCAGGGCCTCTTGTAGGTTTAGTGCATAGTCCCTTATACTCTCATGCGCTCGCTGCTTGCACCCGTAGAATCTAAGCTTGATCTCGGCTGAGGTGCGGGTATCAAAGGTGTCCCTCAGCCGGGTTAGTATCTCTGCGACAGTCCTCCTCCCAGGTGGCCAAGATTTTACTTCCCTTTTGGCTGCCCCGGTTAATTGGGCCACCAGGATGCTCACTTTTTGCTCTTCTGTGAGGGGGTACACCTGGAAGAGGCTATCCAGCTTTTCTCTAAAGTCATGCAGGGTATGTGACTCCCCTGAGTACTGGGGTAGCCAAGCTGCTCCCGGGATATATGGCATGGTGAAGGGCATAACTGTAGCAGCGGTAGCGCTGGCGAGGGTTGAGGCAGTGAAGCTCTCCTCCGTATCCGACATCTTCCTCCCCCCTAGTGGACCGTGGCCTACCTTGCGATGATCCTGTTCCGTAGGCCGCGGCTCCGCAGTGGATCGTCAGGGTTGAGGACCTTCCGTCGCGCTCCGGTGACGTCGGCGTCTGCTGGGCTCCTTTCAGGACCTTACGCAACGTCCGGACGTGAGGCGGGGCTTCAGTTCTCGCGCGCTTTCGGAGTCCACGCCCCTCTTCTTCCCGCGCGGCGTCCTCAAGATGGCGTCCAATGGCGGGAAAACTCCACGGATGGCGGGAAGAAGGTCGAAGATGGCGCCGGATGGCGGGAAAACTTCGCGGATGGCGGGAAGAAGGTAGAAGATGGCGCCGGATGGCGGGAAACCTCCACGGATAGCGGGAATCTTCACCACTGGTAAGTTTGAACAGTCTTTGCTTTTCAGGCACGCAGTACCCGGTGGTTGCGGGCACGAGATCCTGCCGACTACGCCAAAGTTGACGCGCCCCTGGGCCTGTGTCGCGCTGCGTTGCGCACGCGGGAGCTTACCCGGAGCCGGATCTGTGGAGGGTTGTAGTCTCGTGGCGGTGACCCGGTCCGTGCCCAGGGAGTCAAACTAGACGGCAGTCTATTAGTAGTAAATGGTTGATGACTACGCCACCCGTTGAGTGCAGCCAGGGGGCTGCTGCTGCAGGGCAGACCGCTGAGGCCGATGGTGGGATTGTGCAGCGTGATAGTATGACCCCCAACGGGAGGGGTATGGCCTCAGGGCAGCCGACGTGGATGATGGGGGTAGCAGGAACCACTCAGAGACGGTACGGTGTAGTTCAGGGTCTTTACTGGTAACAACAAAAGACCCTCCCGGAGTACTTGCTAGCGAACGGGGCCTGGTCAGTCCTTGAGCAGATGGGATCTCCCCTGGCCAGGCGTAGTTGTAGGCCTCCCAAACTGACTGTACTCTTCTGGCTACCTTGCTAGAAGCTGATGTAAGTAGCCCACGTCCCTGAGTGTACCGTGTGGTGCTCACCCGTATGGCCGGTGACTCGGGGCCTTCTAATGGCTTCCGCTTCACGATGGCGGTGCTGGTCCCATGCGTGTGACCGTGCCTTCGGGCTTCTGGGCCAGAGGACCTGAAATCCCCTGCCTGACGGATTCTGCTGCTGGGTAGGAATTAGTCCCCACAGCCTCGGACTCCGGGTCCGGTAAAAAGTCTTCTTAGTCAGGGTGAACTCTGCAGCTGCCAGCCCCTGACTCCTTGTAACTGCTGTTTCTTCCTATGTTGTCTCTACTTCTTCTCTTCTTCTACTCACTCACCCTGCCTCAGCCCCAGGTTTTTATAGGGGAAGTTCTTCCCCTCCCAAGACTGGGCAGGAGGTGTGGCATGCACAGGATCCCTGACCAAAGGACCTCCCACCTGCTCTCAGACATAACATTACGTTACTGTGGCCACCAGACCCCTCGGGTGTCACATATACAGTCATCCTTTGCTCTTGGATAACATAGGGCCGAAGGAGATTTAGAACATCGTTTTAACGCCAAACTGTTTTCCTGGCTCTATAAGCTGTGGTAGTATAGTCAATGGCAGTTGTAGTAGCCCTTTGAGCCAGAGCTAATCCTGAGGTGGGAATCGGGTGGGCGTCAAAGAGCTTGGGCCAGCAACTGTCAGCTGAGTCAGGGATGACTATGATTATTCTGTGCTGAACAAGCTATGAGAACCAGATAGGTGCGCAGAGGAGGAGGATATTGGCCTCAGTGATGCACAGAACAGGCAATGGCTGGTTAGAAACATCTGGGACAAAATCTGCTTGTTTTGCGATCAGCTATGGAGATGTCGCCAGTTGACTGTTGTTTATGTAGGAAGCTCAACATTGATTGAAAGTTGCAGTGATTAAAAAATGGGAGCTTTGGCCTGCTGCCTCCCCCCCCCCTAAAATCTCCAAAGATTCTTAAATTAGACTATGTACTACTACGAATTGTTCTATTTACTATTGGGTGAACAACAGTCATATTGTATAGTTTTTTTTGTTTGTTTGATGATGCTCTTTTGATGTATTATTATTGTTCTTACTATCTTATGTCACACCCACGCATATTACTGAGTTCTCCTTTATCTCCCTTCCCTCTCTCCCTTTTTTACCCCCTTACCAGTTATTCCCATCCTCTCCCATCTCTTTTTTACATCCTACAGTTTCTCTTGCTCATCCTTATGTATTATAAAATGTAAAAATGAATAATATAAATTATTGGAAAGGAAAGTTGCAGTGATTGTCGTGGTTGTAGCGACTAGTCCCATACAGTAATAATGACCCCTGAATCCCCACACACATACTAATATTGGCAAGTGAAGTTCCCACCAGACGCAGAAATTAATAGTGCCTCCTGGCGCCCATACAAGCAGTAATAAGGACTCCTCAGTCCCCCTACATACAGTAATAATGGCTAATATGAGTCCACACCAGAAATGTTAATAATGTCACCTGAGCTTCCCCCTGCAAAATAATTGTTTTTAGAAATAATGTATATACTCATCTAGCCTCTGGATCTTGTTAAGTCTGCCAGCACATTCATCATCCTGGGGTGGGTGAACCACTGCGCTTAGATACTTTTGACCTACAGATTGGAGAGTGGTAGAGCAGGGAGACCATTGTTTCCTCTGTAATACAGGTGTCTGGATGCAACGCACAGAGATCATGAGGCAGAACCAGTCATGGTATAATTTAACCCAATTTATATACAGCAATGACTTCAAACAATTAGTGTTAGTAACCAGGCAAATCAACAGTAATACTAGTAACAGCTTGGAATAGCAAAGAAAGTCTTTAATGGTAATGTTCTTTTCACAAAGGTGACTCCCAGTTGTGGGAGCCACCACGTGAATGCTCTCTCCCGATCTGGCCCTAGCGGGGGTCACCGGGTTTTCCTGCTAAGCTGCAAGCCTCTCAATGACATAATCTAAGAAGTCTATCTAAGTCTGTTGAGCCTCCCACACACCAACCGCCCCCCTCCCAACCTGAAATCCTAGTCCCAGTCAACCTCTGTACCGTAGATGTTAGCTGGAAGTGACTGCCCTGTTCTATTGCGCTGTTCCTCTGCAATCGCAGGCGAGCCTATCCTGTCTGTTTTCTCATGGCTTTTCTCGACTTGACCATCGGCGGAAGTCTCTTAGGCTTTGGAGGCTTGCCCAACGCAGGGCACGGATCCTGGTCCTGACCAGCGTAGGTGGAACTTAGTTATCCTGCGGGGGATCCAGATCTTGCCAGACTGAGACCGACACCTGGACGGCACAGATATCCTGCTGAGGCCTGTCACCCTGGACTTAGTGGCTTCTCTGGAGCACGTCTTCTCCGCTCTTGCTTGGCTCCAAATCTGCCTGCGGTTTGGAGCTCAGGGCTTTTATATCAGTGACATTCTTCCTGTGGGTCACCTGATCAGGTCCAGCACCCAAAGTCACTCCCCCTGCTGCAAATATTTGAGCACCATATGGTTCCGCTTGATATCTGCTGACCAGGCGAAATGGCAGTCTTTCCTTACAAATGGCACATCCTGCAAGAGCTCTTAAGGGAATTCACTGCTTATTACATTCCTCCCCCCTTTTTGCTCGCCAGTCCTCAGGCAAGTGGGATCCTTGCCGGTTCGACGTTTCTCCACAGGTAGCCAGAATTCATCCAATAGTTGAGTGCACTCCTTGGTTTTCTGCTGTATCTGGGACCAGACCAATTCATCCTGGGCATACTGATTGGGGGGAATCCTGGTGTTTGCCCGCTCAGTCCTGCGAGGCTCTTCTTGCAAAGGCCCCTCAGGTACCTGAAGACTCAACTGCTAGGGATTGCAAGTCGACTCCCGGTTCGTTTTCTGGCTCACTCGAGGGCTGTATCAGCATCTACGGTGAACTCAACGGCACTGCAAGCCATTCTTCCTCCTCCTCTAAGGCTCCTGTTTGTGGGACTTTGGCCACTTCTGTTAGGGTTCCAGACTGGATATGGTCCTCTGCTTCAGAAGAGCAGGGTTGCAGCATATTCTGGTGCAGTACTCGAGTTACCACTGTCATCCTCTCAAGCCTAACCTCATATACAGAGTTTTCTGGGTATAGTTTCTTCACTACTCCTTGGTCCAGCAGGCTTCCGGGTTCCTTGGCCCACGGTTCCCCAGCTGGAGTAGTCCACCTGACATCAGGGACCGACCTGAATGCTCCACTAACCAAAACTTTTGCTCAATCAACTTCTTTACTGTCTGTAGTCGGTATGTGTTCTCTGATCCAGGCACTTGGACTACTGCCCAGACAGGGGTCCTCCGAATCTAAATCTAGCTCCAGTTCATTGATCTCTTGTCAATTTTGCCCAAACAGCAGCATGTAGGGAGTGTAACTTGAAGTCACATGGTCTCAATTGTTGTAAACCCACACCAACTCAGACAATAATTCGGGCCACTTCATCGTCTGACGGGCCCTGTTCCCTTGTGGATGATATGGTATGATTCAGGATTTATAGATACAGCACAACTCGTCCATTACTCGCCCCTGGAAGCAGGCCCCATGGTCGAAGTGAATTCGCTTCGGGCACCCATATATGCAGATGAAGTCCTCACAGATAGCTCTGGCTGCAGCTTCAACTGTTTGATTGAGGGTGGAAGTCACCACCGCGAACTTTGAGAAGTTATCAGTCATCACCAAACAATACCCATAGCCTTTGTATGAAGTTCCGATCATCAGGACCTCCAAAGGTGCAGCGGTTCGGATATTCTGAATCGGAGCTCTCTGTTCTGGGGGTTTGTTCAGCTCACACCGGCAACATCTTCGGCAAACTACTTTGACCCCTTGAGGCCAGTATACAAGTTTTTGCAACCACTAATAGATCTTCTCTACACGAAAGTGGGCACCCCTCTCATGAGCTTCTTTAGTTAGCTGCACTACCTATGCTTCTGGAGCTACTACTTGCCAGGTAACATCGAACTCTCGAGGGAGTTGAATCCTTCGGCACAGCAGGCCTTCTTTAAGGAAGAGCGTTTCCCGCTGGTCCAAGATCTGCAGGGTACTTGGGGGTGAAGCAGCGCTATTCTCCTGGTCAGGCCTTGGCCCTAGAGTGACCCATTTTCTCAGCCTCGCTAGCTCCGGATCGGACTGTTGCAGGTGTATCTGCGACACCCCAGGGGTCTGGTTGCCGCAGTAATAGAGATATTATGTCTGAGAGCAAGTGGGAGGTTTCTCTGGTCAGGATCCCTAAACATGCAACACGGTCCGCCCAGACCTGGGAGGGGAGGAATCTGCCCTTTTAAACTGGGTCTGGGGCGGGATTAGAGCAGACAGAGTCAGAGCCTGGAGAGGGAAAGGAAGAACTAGGAGCTCTGTAGGAGCAGTAGCTGAAGTCCAGGGGCTGGAGCTGAGCAGAGTTCGCCCTGGACGAAGATACTAAAGCCGGACACAGGAGTCCGAGGCTGTGGGGACTGATATACACCCAGCAGCAGAAACCAGCCGGCAGGGGATTCCAGGTCCTCTGGCCATAGAAGCCCGGAGGCTCAGTCACAGAGAAGGGACCAGCGCCGCCATCCAGGAGCGGAGGCTAACAGAAGGCCCCAAGTCACCAGCCATACGGGTGAGCACCACACGGTATACTCAGGGACGTGGGCTACTTGTAACCGCTGACAGCGAGGTAGCCAGGAAGAGTGCAGATAAACGGGGAGGCCTACAACTCCACCTGGCCAGGGGAACTCCTGCTTGCTCGCAGACTGACCAGGCCCCTTATACTAGCCAGTACTCCCGGGAGGGTCTGCCTTGTACCATCAGTAAAGACCCTGAACTGCACCTCACGTCTCTGTGGTTCCTTGCCGCTCCTGCACCATTAGCACTGGGACCCTCACACCATCACTCCCATCATCTTCCACATTAGCTGCCCTGAGGCAATACTTCTCCCGTGGGGAGTCATCCCATACTCAGCTGCGCAAACAACATCAGCCTCAGCGGTCTGCAGCGCAGCGGCGGTCCCCCACTGACCGCAATCCACGGGTGGCGTAGTCGGACACTTATTACCATACAAATAGACTGCCACTGGTTTGACCACCCTGGGCACGGACCGGGTCACCGCCACGGAGAACTACAACCCCCAGCGATCCGGCTCCGGGTATTCCCCCTGCACAGCAGCAGCAGCACAGGCCCAGGGGGCGCGTCATATCCACTAGTCTCTTTAGCGGCCCAGAATCTAGATGGGTCTGGACTCTACTATAGACTCCTGAGCTGTTACTACAGCTGCGGCAAACATCTATATCTCTCTTCAATCTGGCTTGGGTGACTCTGGACAGGGCATCTGCATGTGTGTTCTGGGACTTGGACCAATGGGGGATCTTGTACTGGTATTTAGGCATCCTTGCGAACCACTGCTGCTCTAGCATGCCCAGCTCTGCATTCTCTAGGTGGGCCAGGGTTTTTTTTTTTTTTTCATCCGTCCGCACAAGTATTTCTGACCCCGACAAATACTCTGCAAATTTCTTCGTCATGGCCCATACGAGCCCAGCAAGTCCAGTTTGAACAAGCTGTAGTTGTCCGGATTGTTTTGTGTCTTGCAGTAAGCTACTGGCATACGCGATCACTCGCTCTCTTCCTTCTTGTACTTGGGCCAGTACTTGGTCCAGTCCGTACAGGCTTCCATTGGTGTACAGCACAAAGGGCTGCTAGAAGTCAGCATAGGTTGAGTGGGACATCCATCAGTGCCAACTTCAATACCTCAAACACTTCCTCTTGCCATGAGCCCCACTGAATGGGTTGACATTTGACTTCCCCAGCTGTCCCCTGCAACAACTTGTTGAGTGGTAATGCAATCTTGTTAAGTGGTACTGCAAAGTCCTTTATGAACCTGCAGTAGTACATGGCTAGCCCTAGGAATACTCTGTTCTCTCAGGTTGATTGGTGTGGGCCACTTTCTCTGCGGTGGGGTAAACTCCCGCTCTAGACATGGTTTGTCCCAGGTATTCAATTTCTCGCTTCAATAGGTGACACTTCCGGGGCTTAATTTTTAACCTGTGTCTCTGAAGCCACTCCAGCACTTATTCTAGCCGGTTAAGGTTATCTTCAAACATGGAATAAATGATTGTCATGTAGATATATCAAAGTGGCTTCGAAGTTCAGATCTCCCAAGCATCTTTCCATTAAATGCTGAAAGGTCCCTGGTACATTTGTCAATCTGAAAGGCATCCTGTTGAACTCAAACAGGCCCATAGGGAGGACAAAGGCAGTCTTCGGGTGGTCTTTCTCAGCCACTGGGACTTGCGAGGAGCCACTGGCTAAGTTGAGGGAGGGTAAATATTTGGATTTTCCCAACACAGATAGGGACTCCTCGATTCAGGGCAAGGGAAAAAAGTCCCACACAGTACACGCTTTCCGCCTCCGGTAGTTCCCGCAGAACCTTAGAGTACTGTAATTTTTCCGAATTGACACAATGTTGGCTGCCCAGGGACTCTGGCTCTCGTGGATCACACTGTTGTGCAACATGTGGGCTGACAGCTCTCACCTCCTGGTACAACTGAGGTGGGATCTGCTGATATCTCTCTTGATTGGGAGCAGTGGTTCCTGTAGGGATCTTGTGCCAAATAGCCTGGGTGCACCCAAAGTCATCTTCATCTTGTGCGAACACCCCTGTAATAATAATGTTCAACCTGTCCAGCGTTCCTCGAGGAAAACTCTGTAAGGTTGGCCTCAATCTGTTCCAAGAGGTGTCGTCCAGCCAGTGGTTCACTTCTGTCCTCCTGACGATCGAGCGATGCTGCTAAGATCCATGAGTTTCCTCCCATAGGTGTCAGTCCTATAGCATCATCTCCAGAGAGATCTTCTGGCATTATGCAAACTCAGGTCCCCTCTTGTCAGGGCATCAACTGTAGACTGGCTCTACTTATGTATATACAGCGCATAGGTATTCGTCCCTGTCGCACAGTGGGCAGGGTGCGGGCAACCAATAATCCAGAGATTGCTTCTTCTCCCTCTATCTGCTCAATCTGGACCCTCCTGATCCACACCCTCTAAGGATACATGGGTCAGTACCAGCATAGTGAGTACAGTCTGTCCCACCAGTAGTGTCACTGAGGCTTCAGGCGGTATCAATACTTTGCCGAGAAACTATGAGGTAGCGGGCAACTTCTGAAGTTTGCTGACTAGCACAAGTTGCTGAAACACCTTTCTTACTGGCCAGGTCATGAGTGGCATGGGTCCAGTTGTTTTTATTGGGGCCCATACCCAAGAATTGTCCCACTTATTTTTGCACATTCATGCTCAAGGTTACATTGGGTCCTCCTTCTCCGGAGCCTTTTGCAGCACTATTCCTTTTTGGCCCAGGTCTTTTCCGCACACCCTGTCAAACATCCACACTACTCCAGCAGTTGATTAACCGCCACCAGTCGGATGGTGTGTTCTTTTCTGGATCTGGCAACTTTGGGAAAGTGACTCTGAAAATACGTTTCAGGCACAGTAATCACCCAAGACCCATGCCCATCAAGCCGCAAATGTGTTGCCCATTGAATTCAGCCCAAGTAATGAGTCTTTCGGAGACAATACCCTCAGAGTTCTGTCGTCCACCCTCTGAGGCTCTAAACCCCACAGTATGTTCCACAACCATGGGGCGTGTTAGTTTAACAGGCGCCTCATCTCCTTCTTTCTCAACTCTGGCAATCTCTTGAGATAAGTCCCCTTCCACCACAGGCCAAATACTCTGGCTCGTGTTCGCTGATGGGCTATATACGTGGCGTGATGGGATTCAGAAAAAGTGATTTTCCCGCTCTGACCTCCTCTCATGTAAGGCTGTGTGATCAGCCGAGGGATAGCAGCAGGGATTCCCTTGATACTGCACAGCTCAGCTCAAATGTCCCAGATCTCTTGGTTTCTCCCTCACCCAGTCGAGCTCAGTGCAGTGACCACATCATGACTCTGGACTGCGGCGGTGAGAACAGGGGTCTCTCTCTCCAAGACTCTATCTTCGGCCTCGACCTCAAGGAAGCCCAGATTCAGTTGTAGGCGCTCCTTTAAGACCTGCTTCAGAGAGGGATCCCTCAGCCCTGCAATGAGTCGGTCCCATATGACTTTGTCCAATGGACCCCAGTCCTCGGTGCCCATCTTGGGTCTTCTTGGTGATATGGGCCGTCATTTCCTGCAATGAATTAACATACTGAGCTATGGTCTCATTTTCCCCTTGAACCCACTGGAACAACCACATATGAAGGTGCTTTAGGTCCGTGGCGTCACTGTACATATCCTCCAAAATTTTTATCACCTTATCCACAGTGTCACGATCCCTAGGTTGGCGGTACATAATAGTCAGCAGGGCCTCCCCGTCAAAGGTCAGAAGGGCTAGCTATGACTGGATGGAAGGGGTCAGGGGATACATGTGCAGCATGCTTCTCAGCCTCTCTACCCTGTCCTACAGCGACAGCGCTGCCCCCGGTGAACTTTGGAAGATTGCTGAGCATAGCCCCCAAAGGTATATGTTCCATGCTGGGCTCGGTCACTGACTAGTAAGCCATCTCTGTGTCTGAATGTTGCATCCTGCCGACTATGCCAAATGTAATACTGTTGTTGGGATGCAGTCAGGGGTTGATATAACCCAATTTATATACAGATAAGACTGTTGGTGTTAACACTTAGTGTTAGTAACAAGGCAAATCAACAGTAGAACTAGCAACCGTAAGCTTGGAATAGCAAAGAAAATCTTTCATTAATTAACTGTAATGTTCTTTTCATAACAGTGGTGCGCCAAGTCATGGAAGTCACCACCTGAGTTATCTCTCCTGATCTGGCCCTAGCTGGGGGTCTCCGGGTTTTCCTGCTAGGCAACAAGTCTCTCTTGCATAGTCTATCAAAGCCCGTAAAGCCTCTCATGCACCAACCGGCCCCCTCCCAACCTGCAATCCTAGTCCCAGGTGACCCCAGTACCGTAGGTGATAGCTGGAAGTGACTGCTCTTTTAACGCGTGATGTTCCTCCGCAATCGCAGGCATGCCTCTCCTGTGGCAGTCTTCTCACTGCTCTTCATGGCTTGACCATTGGCGTAAGTCTCTAAGGCTTTGGAGGCTTGATCAGCGCTGGTCACGGATCCTGGTCCTGACCAGCGTAGGCAGAACTTGGAGTTATTTTGCGGGGACCTGGATATTGCCAGGCGGTGACCGACACCTAGGTGGTGCAGACTTCGCACTGAGGCTTGTAAAGCTGAATTCAGCGGCGTCTCTGGATCACGTCTGCTCTGCTCTCTAGCTTGGTGCCAAATCTGCCTGTGGTTTGGCGGGCAAGGCTTTTATATCAAGGTCATCCTTCATGTAGGTCACCTGATCAGGTCCAGCACCCAAAGTCACTCCTCCTGCAAATCTAACAGCACAATTTGTTTCCGTTTGATTTCACCTGGCCAGCAGGTGACAGTCCTACCTTATTGATGGCACATCCTACAAGGGCTCTTCAGGGAATTCACTGCTTCTTATTACACCTGCTCTATCGCAAAGTTTAACTGCATTAACAGTTAAGACTCGTGGTCGCTCCGAGTGGTCCTTACCATGTTGCTACGCTACTGGGTCCAAATCATCATAAATGATCATATCCAGTTGCCCAGTGCAATGTTCCTCATGTTTCAATTTATCCCCCTCTTTTAACTCTTGTACAACCTTGAGGTAAAAGATTTCAATACAAGTCAACATGTCATTCTGCTGATGCTCAGATAATTTTAATTTTTGTATCTATTTCATTGGGCTTCTGATAATCCTCTCATGAATGTCTGCAATAATAACTAGTGTCTAAACATATGGTTTGGGTTTTTTTTTTGCGATGGTTACAGATCCGTTGTTGGCCCACTTCCACACCAAATCATGTATACTGCTATTTTGCAAGAAAGTGAAAGAAGCTAAATAGTCATGTCTTTCTGTGACAACCTGTGCAAACCTAGGCCTCAACTATCACTTTTCTTTGTTGTATTGAACGTGGTATGTTGGACGCATTCACATACAACTTTACTGCCCTCTACAAATAGTACCTCCCTACCGGCAGGGAAGTGTATGATGACCTGATTACAAATGATAAGGAAGTTGAGCTCTGATTGTTTCTATTGCCAACAAAGAGCATTTTACTATCAGACCATTTTGTTGAAAGAGGTGATGACCATTATTCTTTACAATCCCCAAGCAAGAAACACAGGGGGCATGTTTTTTCTTGCCCATACTTGTATATCTTTAACTCAAATTATATGTTACTTATATAGCCCCATCACATTCTGCAGCATTTTACAGACGACATGTTCGCTGTCACCATGAGGCTTACAATCCGTATTAATATGTCTTTGGAGTGTGAGAGGAAACCCATGCAAACATAAGCAGAAGGTACAAGCACCTTACAGATGTTGTCTTTGGTGGGATTTGAACTCAGGAGGGCCCCAGCGCTGCATAGCAGATAATGGCAGATACTGTGTGATTGGAGGAGAAAGTAATTTATAATGTTTTATAGCTCAAATATATAATTGCAACCTTTTTTTGTATCCTATAGACACTCCAGATGGGAATTTACCATTTTTCTGGACTCTTTGTCCTCCTCTGTATCGGGTTTTGTGGTTCGCTTCTCACATCATTAGGAGAAAGGATTGTTTATTACTTGATCTTGCCTCGCATTAGGAGAAGACGTAGATTCAAATACTGGCTTCATACTAGTCAGGTAAGCTTTGAATTTGGGTATAAATTATATAAAAATATATTCATGGAGTTAAAACTTGTTTAAATTCCCTCAAGGAAGATGATAGATTTAAAGGGATGTGTCAAAAAATTACATGTTATTCAAATCATGGCCAGCACTACCTATTGTATTAACTAAATATGCAGGTGTAAGTAAGGTAACTAAGGAATTAACTAAGGTGTAAGTACGCTGTGGCTGCAATGCAAATAACCTTGTAGAAACCACTTGCAACAGCATTCTGTAAATTTTACACACGTGAATTACACTATTGCTCTGCAAGTAAAAACGTGAGGTTCTTGGTGTTCACATTGATTAAAATTTGGGTGCCCATCTTTTATCAACAAGGTAACCTGTTTAAGATGGTACCTTGTACTAAAAACTTACCCCTATGCCGGAAATGAACTGTGAGATTCTGCTGTATGATTGCATTATTTAAATCAGGGTTTCGTTTCAAACTTTTTTTTTAACTTTAGTATTTATTTGCCGAACAGTCAAAGAGAATTAATATAGTTGACACTTAAAATCTGTCAGCAGGATTTCACTATGTGCATGATGCCACACTTTCAAAAACAAGTCCAGCAGTACCATTGTCTGGGCAGTCCATTCCTCTGTCACTGAGAAATCAGTTTTTGAATTAATATGCAAATGAGTCTGAAGAGCTATTTGTAGATCTGAAGCCTCTGTCATTCCAGCTCGATTCCCCACCCAACGCCGCCTCCTGACAGCCTCTATGCTGCATGATTTCAGCTAAAGTACCCATCAATCAAGCAAGAGGAGGCAGCTCTAAACCGGGAATAGCGCTTTAGTCGCAGAGGCATAAGATCTACAAATAGCTCTTCAGGCTCATTTGCATAACCATTCAAAAGCTCATTTATCAGTAACAGAGGAATGACTGTCTAGATAAAGGTATTGTTGGACTTGTTTTTGAAATAGCTACATGCACATATACTTAGGAGGGGTGAAATTCTGCTGACAGATTCTCTTTAAGGCTGTGTGCCCACAATGTGTATTTTATGCGTTTTTGGTGCGGAAATTTCCGCAGCGTAAACGCATGATAAACGCATGGTAAGCCTTCTGCCAGGGTCCCCTATGCAATTGCGCACTTTCAATGCCCATGCTGCGGATTTTTCCGCAGCGTTTATGCTGCGCTCAAAAATCTGCAGCATGTCCATTAATTTTGTGGAAGCGCAGCGTTTTCGCCGCCATTAACTTGCATTAGAACGCGCCAATGCCGCAAGACTGCATCTGTACTTGCGTAATTGGCGCGTGCTAATGTGCGGATGGTACCCGGGTGTAGAGGAGAGGAGACTCTCCTCCACACCCAGGTACCATTAAAAAAATCTGTAAAAAAATAAAAAATAAAGATTATATTCACCTTCTGGCAGCTTCTTCTCCTTTGCCGGCACATCGCGTTGGACTGTAGGACCTGCGGTAACGTCACAGTCATGTGACGGTAGGTCCTTCAATACAGGGCATTGCGATATCCCAGCAGCCAGGAACGAGCGCAGCAGCACACTCCGGGCCATCGGAAGGTAAGTATACATTTATTTTTTTATTTTTAACCATTCTAAGGTCACACTATATAAATCCATGCCGGTTGCATAGATTTATATAGATTTATATAGTGTGACCAAGTTGTCAAGCACTTTCAAAGTGATGCTAAAATCGCTTTGAAAGCGCTTGTCAATCCGCATGCGGAAATGCATGTGAATCCGCATGTATTACGCAGGAAAAACGCATGTACAATCCGCATGCATTTTTTCTGCCAGGGAGATGCAGAAATTTTCTGCTTCATTTCTGCATCGTGGGCACATAGCCTAAGGCTAAGTGCCCACGTAGCGTTTTTCAAACGTATATGCTGCGGAATTTCCGCAGCATAAACGCTTGTTAAACGCTAGGTAATCCGCCCCCCATGGTCCCCAAGGGGATTCCGCAAGTTCTATGCCCATGCTGCTTTTTTTTCCGCAGCGTTTATGCTGCGCTCAAAAATCCGCAGCATGTCCGTTAATTTTGCGGAAGCGCAGCGTAATCACCGCCATTGACTTGCATTGAGACGCATAGAAACCGCGACTGTACATTTGTACTCACGGATTATATGCGTTTCAATGTGCGGATGGTACCCAGTTCTGGAGGAGAGGAGACTCTCATCCAGACCTGGGTACCATTGTACCTGTAAAAAAAAAATAAAATAAAAAATAAAGTTTATATTCACCTTCCAACGGCCCCCGGTCTCCTTCCCTGTGCGTGCGGGCAGGACTGAAGGACCTGCGGTGACGTCACAGTCATGTGACCGCAGGCCCTTCAGTGTAGTGTCCCGCGATATCCCGGCAGCCAGGAACAAGCGCAGCAACACACGCCGGGCCATCGGAAGGTAAGTATAGGTTTATGTTTTATTTTTAAACATTCTTACGGTCACACTATATAAATCCATGCTGTTTGCATGGATTTATATAGTGTGACCTAGTTGTCAAGCACTTTCCAAGTGATGCTAAAATCGCCTGGAAAGCGCTTGTCAATCCGCATGCGGAAATGCATGTGAAGAACGCTTCAAATCCGTATGTATTTGGCAGGAAAAATGCATGCACAATCAGCATGCGTTTTTTCTGCCAGGGAGATGCAGAAAAGCTGCAGAAATTTTCTGCTTCATTTCTGCATTGTGGGCACATAGCCTAAGTGTACACAATATTAATTTAATTGTGTATGACCCTTTGCATATTGATTCAAATAGGCTAGCCATGTCAACAGGGATGGATTACCATTGGTGCAACATGTGCACTCACACAGAGGCCCTAGTAGTGCGGGGGCCGCATTATGATGAGCTATTGGATTGCGAAGACCCCATATATTGTTCTCGAACAGGGGTCTTCCACGGTCTGTGTCCACTCCTGCATGTAAAAGTATTTCTGGACTTGCCTGTGAAAGAGCTACCGGTGTGCAGAATTATTAGTCAAGTTGTATTTTAGAGGATTATTTTTATTATTGATCAACAATTATGTTCTCAATCAACCCAAAAGACTCATAAATATCCAAGCTTAATATTTTTGGAAGTTGGAGTGGGTTTTTTTTTAGATTTGGCTATCTTAGGAGGATATCTGTTTGTGCATGTAACTATTACTGTGCAGAATTATTGGGCAACTTAATAAAAACCAAATATAATCCCATCTCACTTGTTTATTTTCACCAGGTAAACCAATATTAGCGCACAAAATTTAGAAATAAACATTTCTGACATGCAAAAACAAAAAAAATAGTGATCAATATAGCCACCTTTCTTTATGATGACACTCAACAGCCTTCCATCCATAGATTCTGTCAGTTGCTTGATCTGTTTTCGATCAACATTGCGTGCAGCAGCCACCACAGCCTCCCAGACACTGTTCTGAGAGGTGTACTGATTTCCCTCCCTGTAGATCTCACATTTTATGATGGACCACAGGTTCTCTATGGGGTTCAGATCTGGTGAACAAGGGGGCCATGTCATTATTTTTTCTTCTTTTAGACCTTTACTGGCCAGCCACACCGTGGAGTAGTTGGATGCATGTGATGGAGCATTGTCCTGCATGAAAATCATGTTTTTCTTGAACGATACCGACTTCTTCCTGTACCACTGCTTAAAGAAGTTGTCGTCCAGAAACTGGAAGTAGGTCTGGGAGTTGAGCTTCACTCCATCCTCAACCCGAAAAGGTCCCACAAGTTCATCTTTGATACCAGCCCATACCAGTACCCCACCTCCACCTTGCTGGCATCTGAGTCGGAGTGGAGCTCTCTGCCCTTTACTGATCCAGCCTCTGGCCCATCCATCTGGCCCATCAAGAGTCACTCTCATTTCATCAGTCCATAAAACCTTTGAAAAATCAGTCTTCAGATATTTCTTGGTCCATTCTTGACGTTTTATGTTATGTTTCGTGTTCAAAGATGGTCGTTTTTCAGCCTTCCTTACCTTGGCCATGTCCCTGAGTATCGCACACCTTGGGCTTTTTGATACTCCAGTAACGTTGCAGCTTTGAAATATAGCAAAACTGGTGGCGAATGGCATCTTGGCAGCTTCACGCTTGATTTTCCTCAATTCATGGACCGTTATTTTGCGCCTTTTTTGGCCAACACTCTTCTTGCGACCCTGTTGGCTATTTGCCATCAAATACTTGATTGTTCGGTGATCACGCTTCAAAAGTTTGGAAATTTCAAGACTGCTGCATCCCTCTGCAAGACATCTCACAATTTTGGACTTTTCAGAGCCCGTCAAATCTCTCTTCTGACCCATTTTGCCGAAGGAAAGGAAGTTTCCTAATAATTAAGTACACCTTATATAGGGTGTTGATGTCATTAGTCAACACCCCTCCTCATTACAGAGATGCACATCACCAGATTTACTTAATTGGTAGTTGGCTCTCAAGCCTATGCAGCTTGGAGTAGGACAACATGTATAAAAAGTATCAAAGTGATCAAAATACTCATTTGCCTAATAATTCTGCGCGCAGTGTATATGTAAATATAAATAGTTTGAGGTGTAAAGTCCTGTTGACAGATTTCCTTAACCGCTTCCCGATCGCCCACTGTACATAAACGTCCGCGCTGCCTGGGCTCTGTGCAGCGCGGACGTTTAAAAACGGTGGGTGGTCTCGCAGCGCTCAGGACCCCCAGGGTCTTGCAAGCGCTGCGAGAGCGGTGCAGAGCGTTAGCTCTGACAGGGAACATCATCGGGACCTGATTGGATCAGGTCCCAGTGATGTTAACCCTTTGCTGTCTTCTATATGCCGCGATCTATAGTGATCGCGGCATATAGAAGACAGCAGGAGGAGAGGGGGTGGTATACTTACCTCTCCGAAGACCCCTGATACCTTCAAGGACCTTGGGTTGCTATGGCAGCTGGAGGTCACATGACCGCCTCCAGCACTGCCATATATGGTGTCCTTCCAGCGTCAGCCTGCAGCCTGCAGCTGAAGCCTGGCAGGACACACTGACTGTGTGAAGATCGCATGTAATGTAATATGTCTATTACATTACATGAGATCAGCGATCAGAAAAATAAAAATTAATGTCCCATACAGGACTAAGTAAAAATGTAAAAAAAAATTTTTTTAAGCAGCTAAAAAAAAAAAAAAAAAAAATCCAAAATAAATTAAAATAAATAAATAAAATATTAAACCGATAAATCCGTATATTTATGCAAAAATAAAAAAAGTACACATTTGGTATCGCCGCGTCCGAAACAACCTGAGCTATAAAATTGTCACACTAATTAACTCCTTCTGTGCACACCGTAATAAAAATAAATAAAAAACGGAGCAAAAACTATGCTTTTTCCTCATATCGCCAAACAAAAAGTGGAAAAAAATGCGATCAAAAAGCAAAATGGAAATAAAAATGGTACCGCTGAAAACGTCATCTTGTTCCGCAAAAAAAAAAGCCACCACACAGCTCCATCAGCCGAAAAATAAAAAAGTTATAGCGCTCAGAATAAAGCAATGCAAAAAAAATATTTTTTTCTATAAAATTGTTTTATTGTGTAAAAGCGCCAAAACATTAAAAAAAATACAGTAAGTGTAGTATCGCTGTAAACGTACTGACCCGAAGAATAACGCTGCCTGATTACTTTTACCACATGCAGAACGGCATAAAAAAAAACACAAAAAAAACAATTCCTGAATTGTTTGTTTTTGTTAATTTTACCTCCCAAAAAACGAAATAGAAAGCGATCAAAAAATGTCACGTACCCAAAAATGGTACCAATAAAAAGGTCAACTCGTCCCGCAAAAAAGCAAGCCGTCACATGACTCTGTCGGTCGAAATATGGAAAAATTATAGCTCTCAAAATATGGCGATGCAAAAACTAGATTTTGCAAAAAAAGCGTCTTTTAGTGTGTGACAGCTGTCAGTCATAAAAACCCGATATAAATCTGGTATCTCTGTAATCGCACCGACCTGAAGAAAAATGTAATCACATCACTTATACCGCACGAGGAACGGCGTAAAAAATAAATAAAACCAATTCTTCACCTGCTACTGATTTGTTTATTATGTCTCCCAAAGATCGCAGTAAGGCTCTGCTCACATTTATCCTGCGCTCTGCGCTGAGCACTTAAGCCAGAGTTTCCGCGTAAATCTCTGAAATACGTGATTCAGACGGAACCCATGACGGAAGATTCCCTGTAATGAAGCAGATATAGGCCACTGTGAATGCCGTCTAGCCTGTGATCCCACGGTGTCATTTGTTTTAGGAGTGCATAAAAGTGCGGTTGGCCACAGTTTTGTGCACTTCTGAAAAAAAGGACACCGCTAAACAGAGGCCAGACGGAGTCCAGAGTAACTCTGCTGCCTCATTACAGTGAATGGATCCCGCAGGGGTTTCATCTGAATTACATCACTTGGAAATTTAGATGGAAACCCCGATGTAAGTGCTCAGCCTAGAGCGCCGGATAAATGTTACGTAAAATGTTCCAAATAAAAGCTTCAACTCAGTCCTCAAAAAAAGCTAGTCCCCACTCAGGTCCGTCATCTGTTAAAAATATTGCAAGTTACTGGTAGCAGAAAGGCTCTGGAAAAGCGAAATGGCCCTTGCCCCCCAAAAGAAATTCAGAAAATTTTGTGCTCCCAAATCCAAATGCCTATTCTACAATAATTTGTACTCCAACTGTCAAATAGCGCTCCGTCCCCCCAGATCTCGCCGTATGGCTAAGCGGTACGATACAGCCACATATGGGGTATTGACACTTTTAGAAGAAATTGTGTGACACATTTCGGCACCATTTTTACCCTTTGCCCTGTGTGAAAATGTAAAATCTGAGGGTAAAACATTTTTTTGTGGTAAAAATATAATTATGCTTTTTTCACTGCCCAATGGTATAAATTTAAAAATTAAAAAATACTCACTACTTCCCTAGATGAATTCCTTGAGAGGTGTAGTTTACAAAATGGGGTCACTTGTGGGGGTTTCTGCTGTTTCGGCATGTCAGCGACTCTTCAAATGTGACATGGTGTCTGCTGCCTATCCCAGCCAACATAGCGCTCCTTTCTCTTCCGAACCCTGCCGTACACCAAAGCAGTGGTTTTCCCCCACATATGGGGTATCGGCGTACTCAGGAGAAATTGCACAACAAATTTCATGGTGCAATTTCTCCTGTTACCCTTATGACAATGCAAAATTAGGGAATGAAAAACATTTTTTGTGGGAAAAATGTGAAAATTGTATTTTTATGGCTCAATATTATAAACTTCTGTGAAGCACCTGGGGGTGCAAGGTGCTCACCTCACATCTAGATAAGTTCCCTAAGGGGTCTAGTTTCTAAAATGGTGTCACTTGTGGGGGGTTTCCACTGTTTAGGCACATTAGGGGCCCCCCAAATGCAACATGGCGTCCGCTAATTATTCAAACAAATTTTACATTCAAAAAGTCAAATGGCGCTCCTTCCCTTCCGGACCCTGCCGTGCGCCCAAACAGTGGTTTGCCTCCACATATGGGGTATCAGCGTGTTCAGGAGAAATTGCACAACAAACTTCATGGTGCAATTTATCCTATTACCCTTATGATAATGCAAAATTAAGGGATGAAAAACGTTTTTGTAGGAAAAATGTGAAAATGTTATTTTTACAGCTCAATATTATAAACTTCTGTGAAGCACCTTGGGGTTCAAGGTGCTCACCACACATCTAGATAAGTTCCCTAAGGGGTCTAGTTTCCCAAACGGTGTCACTTGTGGGGGGTTTCCACTGTTTAGGCACATTAGGGGCCCCCCAAATGCAACATGGCGTCCGCTAATTATTCAAACAAATTTTACATTCAAAAAGTCAAATGGCGCTCCTTCCCTTCCGAACCCTGCCGTGCGCCCAAACAGTGGTTTTCCCTCACATATGGGGTATCAGCGCGCTCAAGAGAAATTGCACAAAAAATTTTGGGGTCCATTTTTTCCTGTTACCCCTGTGAAAATAAAAAAAATTGGGTCTAAAGTAACATTTTTGTGAAAAAAGTTAAATGTTAATTTTTTCCTTCCACATTCCAAAAATTCCTGTGAAGCACCTGAGGGGGTGAATAAACTTCTTGAATGTGGTTTTGAGCACCTTGAGGGGTGCAGTTTCTAGAATGGTTGTCACTTTTGGGTATTTTCTGTCATAAAGACCCCTCAAAGTGACTTCAAATATGATGTGGTCCCTAAAAAAATGTTTTTGTAAATTTTGTTGGAAAAATGAGAAATCGCTGGTCAACTTTTAACCCTTATAGCTCCCTAACAAAAAAAAATGTTGGTTCCAAAATTGTGCTGATGTAAAGTAGACATGTGGGAAATGTTATTTATTAACTATTTTGTGTGACATATCTCTCTGATTTAAGGGCATGAAAATTCAAAGTTTGAAAATTGCAAAATTTTCAAAATTTTTGCCAAATTTCTGATTTTTTCACAAATAAACGCAAGTGATATCGAAGAAATGTTACCACAATCATGAAGTACAATATGTCACGAAAAAACAATCTCAGAATCAGGGGAATCCATTGAAGCGTTCCAGAGTAATTACTTCATAAAGTGACAGTGGTCAGAATTGAAAAAATTGGCCCGGTCACGAAGGCAAAAGCAGGCTCTGGCGCGAAGTGGTTAAACTGTAAAAGAGAAATTCATACAAAAACCTTGACAAAGTCTACTTTACATCTCCCTTTCATGTAAACTAACTAGTTAAAGGGGTGGTCCAAATGCAAAGCATTTTTTCTCTATCTATTTAGTCCCATAATCAATTCCCTAACTACATTAACAACTTTTTTATTTTAATTTTCTACTTCCTGTCTGATGACCATTCAATTAAGTATCTTAGTGCATGCTTGGATACTCATACAAAGCATCATAAGAGGGCAGAGGCTGCGGTCATTGTCAAGGCCCCTGCCCCCTCCTTGAAATCAAGCTTCATCGGTGACACTTGTTTCGGGGGCTGTGCTGTCCCTGCTGCCTCCCTTGTGCAGTGTCTCCCCCAGTGCCCTGCGATGAGCATGGCGTCCAGTCTGTTGTCTGCTTAGGTGAATAGTAGTAAGCTGGCAGAATCTCAAAGAAAGTGCTCTGGTCAGATGAGACCAAAGTAGAACTGCTTGGGCTAAATGCAAAATGCTATTTGTGGCGGAAAACTGTTACTCAGGGCCAGCTCCAGGTATTCATGGGCTCCGGGTGAAAGTCTCAGTGGGCCCCTTTAACACATACCACGATTTATGATGCCCAGATACGGGAAAGAAATATAAGTCTAGTGCAATGCCGAAGATTTCACTTCTGACAGTACATAAGTGATATCCTGTAAATTCTATAATAGCTCAGAAACCGGCGAATCCTCCCAGCGCACAGTGCATGTCCTGGGGAGATACTAAAGTTTTCATTTTAGACCAGACAGTATAGTCCTCCATACAGTATTATGGGCACCTCATAGTCCTCCATACAGTATTATTGGCACCACATAGTCCTCCATACAGTATTATGGGCACCACATAGTCCTCCATACAGTATTATGGGCACCACATAGTCCTCCATACAGTATTATGGGCACCACATAGTCCCCCGTACAGCATTTTGGGCACCACCTAGTCCCCCGTACAGCATTATGGGCACCACATAGTCCTCCATACAGTATTATTAGCACCACATAGTCCTCCAATACAGTATTATGGGCACCACATAGTCCTCCATACAGTATTATTGGCACCACATAGTCCTCCAATACAGTATTATGGGCACCACATAGTCCTCCATACTGTATTATGGGCACCACATAGTCCCCCGTACAGCATTTTGGGCACCACCTAGTCCCCCGTACAGCATTATGGGCACCACATAGTCCTCCATACAGTATTATTGGCACCGCATAGTCCTCCAATACAGTATTATGGGCACCACATAGTCCTCCAATACAGTATTATGGGCACCACCTAGTCCTCCATACAGTATTATGGGCACCACATAGTCCCCCATGCAGCATTTTGGGCACCACCTAGTCCTCAATACAGCATTATGGGCACCACCTAGTCCTCAATACAGCATTATGGGCGCCACCTAGTCCTCCATACAGCATTATGGGCACCACCTAGTCCTCAATACAGCATTATGGGCACTACCTAGTCCTCCATACAGCATTATGGGCACCACCTAGTCCTCCATACAGCATTATGGGCACCACCTAGTCCTCCATACAGCATTATGGGTACCACCTAGTCCTCCAACACAGTATTATGGGCACCACCTAGTCCTCCAACACAGTATGAGGGGCACCACCTAGTCCTCCATACAGTATGATGGGCACCACCTAGTCCTCCATACATTATTATGGGCACCACATAGTCCTCCAATACAGTATTATGGGCACCACATAGTCCTCCATACAGTATTATGGGCACCACGTAGTCCTCTATACAACATTATGGGCACCACGTAGTCCTCCATACAACATTATGGGCACCACGTAGTCCTCAATACAACATTATGGGCACCACGTAGTCCTCCATGCAGCATTATGGGCACCACCTTGTCCTCCATGCAGCATTATGGGCACCACCTTGTCCTCCATGCAGCATTATGGGCACCACCTTGTCCTCCATGCAGCATTATGGGCACCACCTAGTCCCCCATGCAGTATTATGGCCACCACCTAGTCCTCCAATACAGCATTATGGGCACCACCCTGTCCTCCATGCAGCATTATAGGCACCACCTAGTCCTCCATGCAGCATTATGGGCACCACCTAGTCCCCCATGCAGTATTATGGCCACCACCTAGTCCTCCAATACAGCATTATGGCCACCACATAGTCCTCCATACAGCATTATGGCCACCACCTAGTCCTCCATACAGCATTATGGCCACCACCTAGTCCTCCATACAGCATTATGGCCACCACCTAGTCCTCCATACAGCATTATGGGCACTACCTAGTCCTCCATACAGCATTATGGGCACCACCTAGTCCTCCATACAGCATTATGGGCACCACCTAGTCCTCCATACAGCATTATGGGCACCACCTAGTCCTCCATACAGCATTATGGGCACCACCTAGTCCTCCATACAGCATTATGGGCACCACCTAGTCCTCAATACAGCATTATGGGCACCACCTAGTCCTCAATACAGCATTATGGGCACCACCTAGTCCTCAATACAGCATTATGGGCACCACCTAGTCCTCAATACAGCATTATGGGCACCACCTAGTCCTCAATACAGCATTATGGGCACCACCTAGTCCTCAATACAGCATTATGGGCACCACCTAGTCTTCCATACAGTATTATGGGCACCACCTAGTCTTCCATACAGTATAATGGACCCCATATGTTGCTCCATACAGTATAATGGACCCCATATGTTGCTCCATACAGTATAATGGGCCCCATATAGTATTATGTAGCCTCCAAATAATATAATGTAGCCCCCAAACAGTATAATGCAGACACACATAATATAATGTAGCCCCCGTACAATATAATGCATACCCCCCCATATAATATAATTTAGCCCCCATATAATGTAGGCCCCATACAATACTACCACCCTGCTCCAGTCTCTGGAGCGTGCATCAGCAACCCCACTGCCCTGCACAGCGTGGTGTGAGATAGACTACTGCTTCAGAGGCTGAAGGGGAATGATGGGAGAGGGAGCGTCACATGACGCTCTCTTCCATCATTGCTTTTAACTGTATCTGAATGTGCGATGCGGGGGAGGAAGGGGGCATCCCTGTCAATGGGCCCCCCTGACTCATGGGCCATAGCGCCTCGTCGTGCGCCACTGGGAGCATTGGGGCCCCTAGGCAAATGCTTAGTCTGCCTGCCCCTAATACTGGCCCTGCTCTCATCTTGTCTGTAGAGAGTACAAGAGGATGCTGTAACAATCAGGCTGTGTCTGACACACAATACCTGACAGGGGATTTGATATGTTTGTTTTTAGTGAATTGTATTGCCTATAATTAACTATTTGGAAGCATCTTTTCGCTGAATTCTCTGTATTGTGTAGTTCTTTTGTTAATACTCCTGTAGGAATAAATTGACATTCCTTCTGCCCAAGGGATGACATTGTCCAATCATCACTGGCAGTAACAGACTGTGTGGAGACATTTCCTATTGATAAGAGGAATGGTAACATCAAGTCCCTTTGTCAATTATGCTGGGGCTACACAAAGACAATCTGCAGAGCTACTGATTTGATTTTTTGATGGAGTGACAGCAGATGTCTACAAAACTGCCCACAGCTCAATATATAGCTGCATGCAATTACAATTAACCCTTTAATGGCACATCCTAGTTAGGATACTTTGATGCATTATTCAAATCTTGCATCAGTCACTTAACAAAACAATAACTTTGGAATACATTAACCCAATAAGTTAACAGCAAATTTAAATTTTTGCATTTTGATTTCTTTAAGCAGATTTTCAAAGAGCTTTAAGTTTATTTTTCCATCAACATAGCCGAATGTGGACTTGTTTTTTGAGGGACAACTTAAGCTGTTCCCACGATGAGCTTTTGATGTTGCAGAGTTTCTGCACCATTTCTGCATCTATTATTTAAATTAGGTTACTTGCATTTTTTATTGCGGTTTTGTGTGCTTTTTAATATGTGTTTTTATCGTGTTTTTTACTCTGAAGTTTTTGTCTCTTGTTTGTTGTCATCCTTAAAATAAAGCTGCTTTGTTTTTTATACTTACTGGAATTTTGCTCCGCCAAAACTTTACTGATATACTTAGGTGCGGATTACATGCGTTTTTGATGTGTTTCCACTTTGGAAATGGAATGAAAATGCATGTGCCTTTATTACCTTTCTAATTTCTGCTTGAGATGCAAGTCTATGGGGAAATTCCACACAGAAAATTTGGCGTGCCCGCGAGAGAAACTGACATGTTGGGGATTTAGAACACACACTGCTGACGAGTTTACGCTGTGTCATAAAGAAGCCATGGCGCTTTACATGTGAAAAACGGGTATACATCGAAAAAAACAATTACAATAATCTTGAACAAAATGTGACAGCGACTCGTAAAGGAGAGGACCCTGCACGCGAGGGCTCACAGTCTACAAAGGATGGGTGAGGATAGAGCTGGTTGTGCAGCTCTATGGTGGAGTGAGGGTTACTGCAGGTTGTATGCTTGTCGGAAGCGGTGGGTCTTCAGGTGCCTTTTGAAGGTTTCAACAGTAGGCAAGCATCAGAAAAATTATAATAGAGAGTTCCAGAGAAGGGGGGATGCACGGGAGTCATCTTGTATGTGATTGTGGGAAGAGGAGATAAGAGGGGAGTAAAGAAGGAAATCTTGTGAGGATCGGAGGTTGCGTACAGGTAAGTACCGGGAGACTAGGTCACAGATGTCTGGAAGAGGCAGGTTGTGGATGGCTTTGCATGTCAAGGTTAGGGTTTTGAACTGGAGTCTCTTGGCAATGGGGAGCCAGTGAAGGGATTGTCAGAGAGGAGAGGCCAGGGAATATCGAGGGATACAGGTGGATTAGTTGGGCAACGGAAGTGGAAGACTAAGCAGTGGACGATGAAGTCACTGACCCAACCTGGCAAGGGGGCATGCAGAGCGAGGATAGCAGCACACAGGGAGAGGGAGGCATAGCACCACAAAAGGCAGGAGCAAGCCATGTGGTGGCCACAGACACAAGGTGGGCAACTGCTCCCAGGAACACCAACATGACGTAAGTTGCCAGTACAACTGTTAGGTCTTCCCAAGTCTGGTTCTTTTTTAAAGAATGTTTAGATAACCCCAAAAAGGCTATTTGCAACATCTGCCAGGCCAGCATCAGCAAGAGCACCAAAACTATTAGCCTGACCACCACCACCAGCATGCTCAGGCATATGACAGCAAAGCACCTGACTAGCTGGGCCAAACACCAAGGTCCAGAAACAGTGTCTGCAGGGGACACTACTGCCTCTTACGCTGTTGTGCGTGCATGCCAATCCCCTGTCCATGTCTCATGTGAAGATGACTTCCGCCCTGCATCTGTCATTGCAGACTTGCTACCATCACCGTCCACGTCCTTGTTCCTTCGCAGTGTTCAGTTGTCCCTACCCCAGTCCTTGGAATGCAAGCACAAGTATGCAGCCAATCACCAACCCACAGGCCGCAATAGTAAATTACCACATTTCTGGACTGCTTGCTTGCACTTGAAATGTTGCCTTTTAGGCTCGTGGAGGCGGAAGCTTTCTACAACCTCATGGCTGCAGCCAGGTGTCAATACTCAATCCCCAGCCACCACTATTGCTCCTGGTGTTGTCTCTGCCTTCCACAAGCACAGGTCCCAGAACATTGCCCGTGCCCTCCCCAGTGCACTTAGTGGGAAGGATTGCCTAACGACAAGCACGTGGACAAGTGAATGTGGCCAGGGATGGTACATCACACTGACGCATCATTGGGTTAATATTAAGAAATCCAGGACCCAGTGGGACCCTGGGACGGAATAAGTCTTCCCGATGCAGAGGATTGCGGACCCTGGATCAATCAAGCTTTAAGACCACAATGTTCACAAGGTAGACAGCAGCAGTGTTTGATCTTCTACTCAACGAGCAAATTATTCATGATGAATCATCCATATCCTTAGCTTTGTGTTACTTGGAATGCAAGTGCAAGTATTCAGCCACCCACCCACCCACAGGCCACAATTGTAAACTGACACATTTCTGGACTACTGCTTGCACTTGAAATGTTGCCTTTTAGGTGAGAAAAGGTTGAATTCTGGAGATGTTCATGTCACCTGCACCTTAAAAACGAGTGAGTGATTTTCCAATTAAATAAAGGAAAGTGTGTTACATATGACTCCGAGACAGCAGGCATGCCAAGTGGGAGTTATGGTGGCACCACCTAAATGAAATTGCAAAGTCAGATATAGGTAGGTTCGTAAAAGTCATGTAAAGGAAAGGTAGGTTAGTAAAAGTCAGGTATAGGTAGTTTAGTAGAGGGAGGAAACGGAAGGAGTTCATTTTTGGAGATATTCAGGCTCTTGTTGAAAAATTCTAACAAAAAAAAATTCCCATCTGTAAAGCTGGCCACAGAGGTCACAGACAGTTAATTAGACAACCAAGGAGTACAAGCAAGGGAGACACAAACCAGATGAGGCAGAGGCAGGAGAATGCTGCCAAAGGTCTGGGACAGTTTTCTCAGACCCTCAAAGCGCCCAGGCCCTGATCCACGGGATACTCTGACAAGGTGGGAAAAATTTTGGAAGATGCTGAAGGACTACCTTGGTGACTGTACCAGCGTCCTCCATGATGGAGCACTGGGGTCCTGGGTTTAAATCCCACAAAGGACAACATCTGCAAAGATTTTGTATGTTCTCCCCATGTTTATGTGGGTTTTCCCTTCAGTAAAAAAGCAGCCATAGAGTATCCAGGAACCTTCACACTTTCTTAGCCAGGGCTTCTTCTCGGCAGGGTTGGACGGGCTTCTCCATCAGGAGAGTTCATAGCGCAAACTTTACACCTGCTATGGGGCTTTTGAGCGGGGGAGAAAGGTGGGCCCTCAGAATCAAATCCTCTGGTGGACCCAATGTTCTTCAGTCTGACACTGCTTCTTGGTGAGAGTTGTATTTCACCACAGCCATATTCTTTAGCTCAGTGAAAGGATAGAGGGAAACCGTATCTACTCCGGCTGTAATTTCTCCCTGGAAGTCCTCGAATGCAGCTTGTTGCATAAGCAATGACAACCCATCCAACATCAGCTCACACTTCTTTGTGGTGCTTCGACACACACAGATCTTTCTTTGCGCCTTGAATTTTATGACTACAGAGTTGGCCAATGGCCTAATCTGCAATGCAGTTTGAGAAAAAACATGCATAAACATGTCCGATACACAGTAAAAAAGCAGCCATAGTCTCCGGGAATCTTCACACAGACTTTTCTTAGCCAGGGCTGCTTCTCGGAGAGAGTTGTATTTCACCACAGCCATATTATTTAGGTCGGATGAAAGGGCTGACATACAGGGAAACTGTATCTACTCCGGCTGTCATTTCTCCGCCACCAGGTTCTGGCCATTGTCACACATGACCATGCCTTGCTCTATGTTCAGCGGGGAGAGCCACAGATCTGCCTGCTGTGTTACTGCTCTCAACAACTCTGCAGCGGTGTGTGGTTTGTCATCTAAGCATTAAGCATATTATCTTCAGCACAGCCTGTTGCTGCTTGGCAAAGGCAGTGCTGCAGTGCTTCAAGCTTTTGGCTGTGGTCATTTCGGAGATGGAGGCCGAACAGGAGGAGGAGGTTGGTGCAGGAGCTGAACAATGTGATTATGACTCGCCCCCTGGGCCGCGTGAGGAACCCGGAACCGGGCCTCTTGTGGGATGCTGGGGGTTGTAGTCTCCGTGGCGGCGACCCGGTCCTGTGGCTCAGGGTGGTCAAACCAGTGGCAGGCTTATTAGTATTCTAATTGTCCGACTACGCCACCCGTGGATTGCGGTCAGTGGGGACCGCCGCTGCGATGCAGACCACCGAGGCCAATGCTGTATGCGCAGCCAAGTATGGGATGACTCCCCACGGGAGAAGCGCAGCCCCAGGGCAGTCAGTGCAGATGATGGTAGTGATGGTGCACGAGCGTCCCAGCACTGATAGTGCTGGTGCGGCAAAGAAGCACAGAGATGTGTGGTTGCAGTTTCCAATGCTTTACTCATAGTTCTTTACTGGTCCTAGTCTCTTCGGTACCAGCGGTGACTGCCCAAGCCGTGCTGCGTCCACCAGGCAAGGGGCTCGACCAACTCCCAGGCAATTCCAAAGCGTGGCACAGGGCTCCCTTCTCTTCCCTCTCTGGCCGTGCCCCACCAGTGACTCTGTTTGTCCGGCTGCCTCGGGCCTTCTCTTGGTATGCTGATCTCAGCGTCCCTGGCCCTATGTGGTGTGCCTTCCTGGTAGGTGTAGTGAGGGGTCGCACCGAGATATAGTCACGACCACCGGTCTTTGGCTGAGGATTAGTCGCCTCCACCAATTTGGGATCCGGTACCCTATTCTGCCAACCCGTCACCCGCAATCTCCTGGGCCTATGGGGTTCCTTCTTCTCTCTTGTCTCTGGGCCTCTCTTACCGTTCTGTTCCTTGCTTCCTTTCTCTTCTGTTTCTGTTCTCTCTGCTGTTTCTGGCCTCCACTCCAGGCCTGCCTCGTGGAGCTGGGCCCAGACTGAGCCACAGCTCCCTGTCAGCCCTCTCTGGCTGAACTCCTACTCTCACTCCTCTGACTAGACTAGACTAAACTAAGATGGTGCCCACCTTATATACCTCCCTCTATGTGTGAGCCCAGGTGACTAGCAACCAATGGGCTCCTACCTATGCCCAGAGACCCACCCCTATCTGCTCCTACACCACTGGGTTTTCCTCCCCCTCCCCACTCTAGCCAGGGACAGATGCTGTCGTGCCTGCACTTCTGTCTAGTGGGAGCACCGTTGAGCTGTCCCTCGGAAATGGGGTGTGTGTGGTGCATGCAGCTTACTGAGTCCTGGTCCACACTCCATCCTTACCCGGGAGTGGAATATCACACCTCTGGTTTGAGGTGCAATACCCCTGTAGCAGCCGAGCCCTCAGGGTGCTACAATTACATTGAGGTTACATTGGTGAGTCTGGTTTTTAGACTAAAGAAAGATCCTACTGTGTTTTTATTTTTTTTTTATTTTTTTACGTCTGTACAAATGTGTATTGGAGTGCGTCCTAATTTTTGGCAGCCCTTGAAATTACTGCTTATGCAATAACTGTATAGGATACCCACTCCTTAATAATGGGAAGTACAATTCAAATAGATTATATATTCTAGAATATGATGTGTTCAATATTTTCCCCGTTCACTACAAATTTGTGGATTTTTATCGCTGTAATATGGGATCACGTCTGATGATGGAAAAGATCTGGCTGTATTCTGCAGTGCTAACAAGCAAATGGAGCAGTAAAATGATGTACTCTGGATTGCTTTTTAAGCAAATAATCAGGATTCAGGTAAAAAAGAGTCCTGGCCCATGATATCTGGGGCTATGTCTACGGATATCTGTAATAGCAAAAACAGACAATGTGCAATGGACCCTCTTGTGCTGTATACACTGCCAAAAACCTAACCTGCCTAACTCCTGCCATCACCACTGAATATATGCAGCTAGATTAGTCCTCAGAAGGACTGTTAGTTCAGATGGATATATATCTTGCTTTAGAATACCTATATCTAACTATTACACCGCAAATTCTGTCCCTAGCTCAGCAGCATCTCTCGCTACTCTGCCTGTTTCCGGTTTAGACTGTGACAAGCATAGCGGCACCAAGTCTTGTATAGACCCAATGATGCTGTGCGGCCAGCAAATCTCTGTAATGCCACAACCAACATGGCTACGGCATTACAGTGCATGGCAAGCAATCCCTGCATGTTCATTGGCTCTCTAAAGAGGATGAACATGGAAGTGGGGACTCGAGCTCCCACCCAAGCAACCCGAAATACTTGCTGAGTGTCAAGCACAGTGATGCTCGGACGAGTACCGAGCAGTGGCGAGCAGGCTCGCTCATCACTAGTGGAGAGCTAACATTTTTTATTAATACTATTTGGGGTTAAATACTATGATCACTTTTAGGCAGTATTCACTAATTCAGTATTTGGTCAGTATTTTAAATCAGTATTTGTAAGCCAAAACCAGAAGAGGGTGAAAAATGCAAATGTATTTTTGTAGTTGATGAGGGTTGCGCACATGTCAGGAGGCATTTTGGTCCACTCCTCTTTGCAGATCATCTCTAAACCATTCAGATTTTGTAGCTGTCGCTTGGCAACTCGGAACTTCAACGCCCTCCGTAAGTTTTCTATGGGATTAAGATCTGGCGACTGGCTAGGCCACTCCATGACCTTTATGTGCTTCTTTTTGAGCCACTCCTTTGTTGCCTTGGCTGTATGTTTTGGGTTATTGTCTTGCTGAAAGAAACAGCCACGACCCATTTAATGTCCTGGCGAGAGAGAAGGAGGTTGTCACTCAGGATTTTGCGGTGCATGTGACGCTCCCCCTGGGCCATGGGGTACTTGGTAGCCGGGCCGGTCGATGCTGGGGAATGTCACGGTGGCAGTGACCCGGTCTGTGACCCAGGGCGGTCAATTAAAGGGGAAAAGTGAAAAGGGGAATGAAGTTTTTATATATAATGTCTGTGACGCCACCTGTGGTATGCGTCAAAAAGGGGCCCGCGCTGCGTTGAAGATCCTCTGGAGCTGGTGGTGACGCAGCAGAGTTGGTTCAGCTCTCCACAGGCAGAGCTTACCACCAGGGCAGGATATAGTGATGCTATGAGTTAGATGTTGCTGGTGCAGTGTATTGCTGGTGATGACGCAGATAATGACCAGTCCACAGCTTAATAGCTGTTTCCTCTTATCTTTACTTGCGGTTGTTAGGCAAATCAGGTCACGGGTTCTAGCTGGTAGTGGAGGTCCGGATGACCTGGAAGCAAGTTGGGGATCCACCTCTCCAGGTGAAGCTGTAGGCCTCCCCTCTGCGCTAATCTCTTTGGCCCTGCTGCTTGTAGCTATGCTGTGGCCCTCGTCCCTGAATAAAACGTCTTTCTCCTCACCCGTATGGCAGTCAGCTTGGGCCTTCCTTATGTGTCGCTCCCACGTGGCGGTGCTGGGCCCTATGTGCTGCTGAGCCTCCGGGCATCTGATGGGGCCAGGAGACCTGCAGTCTCCTGCCCTCCGGTTTCTGCTGCTGGGCCTTGAGTGCTCCACAACCTCGGACTCCAGTGTCCAGTTCTTCTGCGCTTCCCTCTCTGGGGTGAGCTGGCTTACAGCTCCACTCCCCAGGTCTTTCCTCATCGCTGTCCTGTCTTCAACTCCTCTCAACTAACTCTCACTCTTTGTAACCCGGCCTCCAGATTCCAGGTCTGGAGCCAGGAAAGTGTTGTATGCTGGTAAACCTGATTAGGGGACCCCTCCTTGCTTTCAGGCATGGCATCACCCCTTGTGAAGGGGGCAATGCCACTGTGGCAACCGGACCCCTTGGGTGCCACACATGGCTCCATCCATTCTCCCATTGATGCGGTGAAGTAGTCCTGTGCCCTTAGCAGAGAAACACCCCCAAAACACAAGGTTTCCACCTCCATGCTTGACAGTGGGGACGGTGTTCTTTGGGTCATAGGCAGCATTTCTCTTCCTCCAAACACGGTGAGTTGAGTTAATGCCAAAGAGTTAAATTTTTGTCTCATCTGACCACAGCACCTTCTCCCAATAACTCACAGAATCCTCCAGGTGTTCATTGGCAAACTTCAGACGGGCCTGTACATGTGCTTTCTTGAGCAGGGGGACCTTGCGGGCACTGCAGGAGTTTAAACCTTTAAGGCATAATGTGTTACCAATGGTTTTCTTGGCGACTGTGGTCCCAGCTGCCTTAAGATCATTAACAAGTTCCACCCGTGTAGTTTTAGGCTGATCTCTCACCTTCCTCATGATCAAGGATACCCCACAAGGTGAGATTTTGCATGGTGCCCCAGATTGAGGTCAATTGACAGTTATTTTGTATTTCTTACTATTGCACCAACAGTTGTCTCCTTCTCAACCAGCGTCTTACTTATGGTTTTGTAGACCATTCCAGCTTTGTGCTGGTCTATGATCTTGTCCCTGACATCCTTAGAAATCTCTTTGATCTTGCCCATGTTGTAGAGGTTAGAGTATGACTAATTCATTGAGTCTGTGGACAGGAGTCCTTTATTTAGGTGACTATGTAAGACAGCTGTCTTTAATGCAGGTAACAAGTTGATTAGGAGCGTCTAACTGGTCTGTAGGAGCCAGAACTCATAATGGTTTGTAGAGGATCAAATACTTATTTCTCACTGCAAAATGCAAATAAATTTATCTAATTTATACAATCTGATTTTCTTGATGTTTTCTGGATATTCTATATCTCAATGTTAAAATTCACCTACCCTTAAAATTAGAGACTGTTCATGTCTTTGTCAGTGGGCAAACTTACAAAAAATAGCAAGGGATCAAATAATTACACTGCTCAAAAAAATAAAGGGAGCACTCAAATAACACATCCTAGATCTGAATGAATGAAATATTCTCATTGAATACTTTGTTCTGTACAAAGTTGAATGTGCTGACAACAAAATCACACAAAAATCATCAATGGAAATCAAATTTATTAATCAATGGAGGCCTGGATTTGGAGTCACCCTCAAAATTAAAGTGGAAAAACACACTACAGGCTGATTCATCTTTGATGTAATGTCCTTAAAACAAGTCAAAATGAGGCTCAGTATTGTGTGTGGCCTCCACATGCCTGTATGACCTCCCTACAATGCCTGGGCATGCTCCTGATGAGGTTGCGGATGGTGTCCTCCCAGACCTGGACTAAAGCATCCGCCAACTCCTGGACAGTCTGTGGTGCAACGTGACGTTGGTGGATGGAGCGAGACATGATGTCCCAGATGTGCTCAATCGGATTCAGGTCTGGGGAACGGGCGGGCCAGTCCATAGCTTCAATGCCTTCATCTTGCAGGAACTGCTGACACACTCCAGCCACATGAGGTCTGGCATTGTCCTGCATTAGGAGGAGCCCAGGGCCAACCGCACCAGCACCAAGGATATTGCAGGCAGCACATCGCTCTCCACGGTGTCTCCAGACTCTATCAGGTCTGTCACATGTGCTCAATGTGAACCTGCTTTCATCTGTGAAGAGCACAGGGCGCCAGTGGTGACTTTGCCAATCCTGGTATTCTGTGGCAAATGCCAAGCATCCTGCACGGTGTTGGGCTGTGGGCACAACCCCCATCTGTGGACATCGGGCCTTATACCACCCTCATGGAGTCAGTTTCTAACCGTTTGTGCAGACACATGTGCTGGAGGTCATTTTGCAGGGCTGTGGCCGTGTTCCTCCTGTTCCGCTTTGCACAAAAGCGGAGGTAGCGGTACTGCTGCTGGGTTGTTGCCCTCCTACGGCCCCCTCCACGCCTCCTGGTGTACTGGCCCGTCTTCTGGTAGCGCCTCCAGCCTCTGGACACTACGCTGACAGACACAGCAAACCTTCTTGCCACAGCTTGCATTGATGTGCCTTCCTGGATGAGCTGCACTACCTGAGCAACTTCTGTGGGTTTTTGAGTCAGTCTCATGCTACCACGAGTGTGAAAGCACAACCAACATTCAAAAGTGACCAAAACATCAGCCAGAAAGCATTGGTACTGGGATGTGGTCTGTGGTCCCCACCTGCAGAACCACTCCTTTATTGAGTGTATCTTGATAATTGCCAATGATTTCCATCTATTGTCTATTCCATTTGCACAACAGCATGTGAAATTGATTGTCAATCTGTGTTGCTTCCTAAGTGGACAGTTTGATTTCACAGAAGGTTGATTTACTTGGAGCTATGTTCTGTTGTTTTAAGTGTTCCCTTTATTTTTTGAGCAGTGTATTTACTTCACGTTTATAAAATATTTTTTTATTTTTGAAATTTCTTATTTTAAATCTCCCTTCTTTTCCCCAGTGAAAAATGTTTTGTTTATTCCTTTAACCCCTTCTCGATATGGCCGTTTTTTGCTTTAGTTTTTCCATTTTGTATTAAGAGACATAACTTTATAATTTTCCATCTACATAACTGTTTGAGGGCTCGTTTATTGCAAGACGAGTTATAATTTTGAATGACTCCATTCATTTTACCCATCAATGTATTTAAAGGGAAAAAAATTACGTTTGACCAAATGACATCCCACCTTTTCCCCTTCCTCTTCCTCACCACCATGTTTATTCTGGCCCTAACCTATCTCTTCAACCTATCGTCACAGGAGCTGTGCCCCCACAATCACCACCAGTAACTCGGCATGGCGATTGATTGGCAAAAGCATGGTCTAAAAGGCGTTCTGCCAGTGCAACGCTATGTTCCCAAGTTGAGATTTGGTGCATTTTTGACGCGTCTTTTTGCTGCCTCAAAAACTCTGATCAGCGTCTTACAGTTCTATCAAAGTGGATTGGATTCATAGAAATCTCCTGCCCACTGTGCATCTTGTTTTGCATAAACTTTTTTATTGAAAAAAAAGGTCATAATACAGTTAGAAAGAAACATGCAACAATTAACTTTCCATATACTTAAAGGCCAAAAGTATCTCTTAAATTAACACAACATTGTATAGAAATATATCACATAAATACAGACTTTCTTTAATATTTATAACATTTCAGCGAGGAAGAAAATATAGAAAAAGAGAGAGAAGGGGGGAGGGGGCAAAAAGGGATGACTGCGGATAAGAAAATCGCAAAATATTGAAATAAAAATATCACTCGTTGGATATTCAGCTCGATAGAATCTCTGAGAAATCGTCAGATTCTCTAAACATAATCCAACTCTGCCAGGTTCTAAAGAAACCGTCAGAATTATATTTACTATGTGCTGAGAGCCTCTCAATTCTTCATATGAAGTCCCTGCCATGACTAATGCAACCTCCTGCTCTGTGACTCCCTTCTAACACTCTTGCACCCCTACAATCTATCTTAAACGCCGCTGGCCGTCTAATCCACCTGTTCCACCGCTTTTTTCCCAGCCTCTCCCCAGCCAATCCCTGCACTGGCTCCCCATTGCCCAGGGACTCCAGTTGAAAACCCTAACTTTGGCATACAAAGCCATCCAAAACCAGTCTCCTCCATACATGCCAGTACTTACCTGAACGCAACCTCTGATCCTCACAAGATCTTCTCAACTTCCCTCTTATCTTCTCTCCTCTTATCTCCTCTTCCTACAATCGCATACATTTGTCCCGTGCATCTCCCATAGTCTGGAACTCTCTACCCACACTTAACAGACTCTCACCTACAATGGAAGCCTTCAAAAGGAACCTGAAGACCCACCTCTTCTGACAAGCGTACAACCTGCAGCAACCCTTGCTCCACTATACCGCTGCACAAACAGCTCTACCCTCACCTGCTGTATCCTCACCCATCCCTTGTAGAGTGTTTGTGATCCTTCGTGTGCAGGCACCTATCCCCTCCTGCACCAGTTGTTGATATTTTTTGTTCATGATTATGGTGCTTATAATAATAATAATAATAATAATAATAATTTTATTTATATAGAGCCAACATTTTCCGCAGCACTTTACAATTCAGACAATTTACAGACATTATCTTGTTGTTTGCTATGTATACTAGAGATGAGCGGTGTTCGACTAGAACTGTTCGCCAATCTCAAATTCGAGCTGTTTTGGGCGGTGTTCGAGTTGTTCGACGAACCTGAACGATTTGCAAAAAATTCGGCTGTTCGAGGTTATGTTCGATAACTGTTCGTGCACCAAAAGCGTGTCCTGCATGTCTGGCGCTATGTAGAGCACCAATCATGCAGGGATTGTCTGCCACTCACTGTAATGCCACAGCCATGGTGGTTGTGGCATTAGAGTGATTGCCCAAATCGATGGGAACTGTGCTCACAGTGAAACATGAAAAGCCGGCAATTCAGCAGTGGCGTACACCGGTACCCGACAATTTAGAACCGAAAGAATAGAGCTTCACACACAGATTAGATATATATGTGACTGACATGTTTCTATCTAAGAAGTACAGTGACAGTGTTGCTTACTGTACTTGTCATTTAGTGTAAAGGATTTATTAAAAAAAAATATTAGTGTTTTCATGCACCGTCTCTTTAAAAAAGCCGGCCGGCAATTCAGCAGCGGTACCCGACAATTTAGAATGGAAGGAATAGAGCATCACACATAGATTAGATAGATAGAAACATGTCAGTCACATATATATGAAATACAGTGACAGTGTTCATTAGTGTACTTGTCATTTAGTGTTAAAATAAAGGATTTATTTAAAAAAAAATTGGCGTGGGGTTCCCCGTAATTTTAGGCTCTAGCGGAGGTTAAGCAGATAGCTGGGGCAGATGTTTGAAGCCTGGGAAGGGGTAATACCCACGGAGCTTCCCAGGCTACTAATATCAGCCCCCAGCTGAATGCCTAGCCTTTACTAGCTATTAAAATGGGGGACCCCCCAAAAAATTGACGTGGGGTGGCCCCTATTTTAATAGCTAGCAAAGGCTAGGCAGACAGCTTGGGGCTGATATTAATAGCCTACGAAGGGTGCCATGAATATTGGCCCCCTCCCAGGCTAGAAACACCAGCCGTCAGCCGCCCCAGAAATGGCGCATCCATAGGATGCGCCAATTCTGGCACTTAGCCTCGCTCTTCCCACTGCCCTGTAGCAGTGGCAGTGGGGTAATAGGGCTGGGGTTGATGTCAGCTTATAATGCCAGCTGACATCAAGCCCAGGTTAGTAATGGAGAGGCGTCTATAAGACACCCCCATTACTAACCCCATAGTCAAAGTTAAAAAAAACACAAACACCCAGAATAAAGTCCTTTAATTGAAATAAAGACACAATTCTTTATTGTTCTAAATTGAACCATACTTACCGTCACGCCCATTCCAGCTGAAGCCAACGATCTCCTGCAATAAAAGAAAAATAATAAAGCAACATCATCCTTACCTTTCCATGGTTCCCATGACAGCTTCAGCTCTGCTACATCGAGATGACAGGCTGGACAGCAGCAATTAAAAAAAATTGACGTGGGGCTTCGCACTATATTTGTGTCCAGCCAGGTACAGCAGGCAGGAACGGGCTGCCCCCAACCACCAGCTGCCTATTTGTACCTGGCGGACACAACAATATAGGGAAGGCCTTTTTTTCTTAATTATTTCATGAATTTCATGAAATAATTAAAAAAAAAAATACGTGGGGCTTCGCCCTATTTTTGTGTCTAGCCAGGTACAACTAGGCAGCTCGGGGCTGGAATCTGCAGCGCAGGGAGGCCCAAGCTTTCTGGGCCACCCCCGCTGCAAATTGCAGTCCGCAGCCACCCCGGAAAATGGCGCGTTCATAGAAGCGCCATCTTCTGGCGCTGTACCCAACTCATCCAGGGCCCTGGTGCTGTGGCTCACTGAGTAATAAAGGGGTTAGGGCCAGCTTGGTATTATCAGCTGGCCCTAAGCCCAAAATTCATGGGGTCACGCCAGTATTAGACATGACCGCCATGAATTTCTAGTAAAGTATTTAAAAAAAACACAACACCCAGAATAAAGTCCTTTAATTGAAATAAACACACAATTCTTTATTGTTCTAAATTAAACCATACTTACCATCACGCCCATTCCAGCTGAAGCCAACGATCTCCTGCAATAAAAGAAAAATAATAAACCAACATCATCCTTACCTTTCCATGGTTCCCATGACCGCTTCATCTCTGCTACATCGAGATGACTGGCTGGACCGCAGCAGAACGCTGCCATCCAGCCTGTCATCCCACAGACACTGAGAAGAGCAGGCTTGCTTGCGCTCCTCAGTGTCTCGCTGTGACGGCATCCAGATGAGCCGAGGTCATGTCCAATGAACTCTGCTCACCTCATGCACGTCACTGACAGCGTGGGAAAATTCTCACGCTGAAGCGCTGAGTGCAGGAGAATTCTCCCACGCTGTCAGTGACGTGCATGAGGTGAGCTCATGTCCAATGAACTCAGCTCACCTCATGCACGTCACTGACAGCGTGGGAAAATTCTCACGCTGAAGCGCTGAGTGCAGGAGAATTTTCCCACGCTGTCAGTGACGTGCATGAGGTGAGCCGAGTTCATTGGACATGACCTCGGCTCATCTGGATGCCGTCACAGCGAGACACTGAGGAGCGAAGCAAGCCTGCTCTTCTCAGTGTCTGCGGGTTGACAGGCTGGATGGCAGCGTTCTGCTGCGGTCCAGCCTGTCATCTCGATGTAGCAGAGCTGGAGCTGTCCTGGGAACCATCGAAAGGTAAGGATGATGTTGGTTTATTATTTTATTTTTATTGCAGGAGATCGTTGGCTTCAGCTGGAATGGGCGTGACGGTAAGTATGGTTTAATTTAGAACAATAAAGAATTGTGTGTTTATTTCAATTAAAGGACTTTATTCTGGGTGTTTGTGTTTTTTATAACTTTCACTATGGGGTTAGTAATGGGGGTGTCTTATAGACGCCTCTCCATTACTAACCTGGGCTTGATGTCAGCTGGCATTATAAGCTGACATCAACCCCAGCCCTATTACCCCACTGCCACCGCTACAGGGCAGTGGGATGCACCATTTCTGGGGCGGCTGACGGCTGGTGTTTCTAGCCTGGGAGGGGGCCAATATTCATGGCACCCTTCCTGAGCTATTAATATCAGCCCCCAGCTGTCTGCCTAGCCTTTGCTAGCTATTAAAATAGGGGGGACCCCACGTCATTTTTTTGGGGGGGTCCCCCATTTTAATAGCTAGTAAAGGCTAGGTATTCAGCTGGGGTCTGATATTAGTAGCCTGGGAAGCTCCGTGGGTATTACCCCCTTCCCAGGCTTCAAACATCTGCCCCAGCCGTCTGCTTAACCTCCGCTAGAGACTAAAATTAAGGGGAACCCCACGCCAATTTTTTTTTAAATAAATCCTTTATTTTAACACTAAATGACAAGTACAGTAACCAACACTATCACTGTACTTATTATATATCTGACTGACATGTTTCTATCTATCTAATCTATGTGTGATTCTCTATTCCTTCTATTCTAAATTGTCGGGTACAGATGCTGAATTGCCGGCTGTCTTCTGAGCAGTTTGTCAGCTTTTGGACACCTTTGAAGGTGTTTTCTATGTGTTTCTATGTGTTTTTGTTTGCCTGCCATTGGTTTTAACGGTGTTCGACGGTGTTCGACGAACAGTTCGACGAACCGAACCGAACCCGAACACTACGGGGGTGGCTCAACACTAATGTATACGCTTTTTCACATGTAATGCGCCATGGAATAAATGGCGCTCTTATATACTATTTGTACTGTGGGTCAATTGATGCCACTTTTCCTGGCATCTGCCCTAATTTGAGCTGGTTTGGCAGATTTTGGGCCCCTTTGAAGGTGTTGTGTATGCGTTTGATTTTGCCTCCCATTGAATTCAATGGGATTCGGATATGTTCGGCGACCAACAGAAAGTTTGCCTATCTGATACAAATTGAACCTTTGAAAGTTTGCTCATCTCTAGTAATAATTACAAATACATGGGCAACCGAAACCACCCTGGACGAGGAGGAGGAGCAAGATTTTTGTTGACACTCTAGCTCTTTGATGGTTCCAGATAAAGCTTGTTATGAGTGATTAAAGTTTTTTCAAAGTTTTTGTAGATAGGAGGATGGGCAAGTTTCAGAAATATATAGTATTTTGGGAAGAATCATCATTTTAACTACTGGAATACGTCTAATCCAAGAAATAGGCATTTTGCTATATTTTTGGATATCAATGTGAATAGTATTGATTAGGGTAGAGTAGTTGGTTGCTTCCAAATTTTTGATAGGGGAAAGTTATTGATATACCTAGGTATGGTATTGCTTTATTTGTCCAGCTGAAGGGAAAAATTTCTTGTAAAGACTACTGTATGGAGGGTGGTGTGAGGATATTCAAGGTAATCCTGTGTCGATCACTGTGCACTGCCAGGCGGGTTTTACAGAGCTCTACATATGCAAATCCGACACTTTTGAATACTTCTGCAGCAAGTGGAAGGGAGGGGGCGGAGGAGCAGGGGGGTGACAAATCACACAGCAGCTGCAGCTGCACAGGATTTGTCCCTTCACCACGACATGTGCTACTGTGTGTGAACTGCTAGAATTCAACAGCAATTTATGGGAAGACGATACATCGGTGATAAACGAACCTGATTTTTGAAAACCTAAAAGAATGGAGAATCTCACCATTCCTTTCTTCATCGCCCAACGCGTAAGTAAAGGGAGATACCCGGCGCAGCCTTGCGAGGGCCCCTAGGGCCCTGGTGTTTGGTGGCCCGGCTGGATCCGATGACACCAGAACCGCTTCCCTAGGACCGTCCAGTAAGGACGCATGGCCCGTTTTAGTTTTGGGAGTTTGTTAGCTAATAGAGGCCAGGGGTGGAGATCTAGGTCCAGCCTGAGGGCTGTAAAGGGGAGTGACCCAGAGAGGTTAAATACTCCAGGAGCCCTGACACCGTTGTCTTTTTCCTTGGGAGGTCGGGACGTCAAGTCCTGCAACAACAAAGAGAAGGCCCACAAACCTCCCATGTGGCAGCCCTTCCCCCAAAAGCCATGCCTTTACATCTAACCGGTAATTGACTCTTAATAACTGCTTTATATCTTTTGTACCCATGCTACTGTGCTTGCAACTCTGATCATTGTGTATGTATAACTCTTATATATATAGTGCTTGTCTAGTGCGCCCTTACTGCGATTAAATATATAATTTAACCTTGGGCTGTTCTTTTTTTTCTCGATCCACAAACCTCACGTCCATTGTTCGGTCCAACAAACACGCTACCGGGCTGGTTTCTAGCCCGATATAAGTCTGTTATATCAAATAGTAGCTGGTGGCAGCTCTCCCAGGCTGACCAGGCTCTGCTTAACTGGAGCTAGTGAAAGAGCTTCTCAGCCTGTCAGGGGTGTGAGCGAGTGTGGTGCCACGTAAGTGACTGAGTGGGCCTCCTCTTCTTACTCCTTGGTGCCTTCCTGTACCCGTGTGTACAGGGGATGTCTGCAGAACAGTACCAATCTGACCTTACGCGTCCTCGAGGAGGGTGCGGAACATCACATAGCATAGGTGCAGAGGGCAGGTCCGTACCACATTACAATTACGTCAGGCGGGTGGCGGTGTGTGGATACATCACAAGTGGTGACAACAGCGTGATTCTGCGGTGTCTCCCTGTTGCCATTCCTTAACAGGTGGTATGCCCATATTTAGAATTAGTGATTTGGGTGCATTCACTTTGTAATAACTGGCATCGCCAAATATAGTACCAGCACACCACATCTTTCTCAATCCACCATAACATCATAGCATAACATGCGTTACTTTGACAATCTCACTGCAATAAAATGCGAACCAGCGGATCTCAACAACTATCAGCCGCCCCATCAACCGCATCTGAGTTGCTGTGGGGGCAGACTGGGAAGGAGCTGCTCCACAAGTCTTGGAATCCCCAAGGCTTGCAGAACAAACCTGTATTTCACAATTCCCCCACTGCTTCTGCCTCCTCCACCTCCTCTAGGGCCTCCACCTGCTCACTCAACCTCTGCCTTAATGAGACACGCATTCCAACAGTGCAGAGCGAATCCACACCACCTCCGTACTGTGCAGCCAGGGATCACCGCAATCAGGCAGTTTAATATGCCTTGGAGATCGCAGTCATACAGCTGAAGAGTTGTGGAAAGCTCTCCAGGCTGAGTTTGCACAATGGCTGTCTCCACTGAACTTGGAGCCAGGGAAGGCCGTGTCCGATAATGCCGCAAACCTGGTGGCGCCCCTACGCCAAGGGAAGCTCACACACGTGTCTTGCATGGCTCACGTCCTCAACCTGGTGGTACAGCGATTTCTCCACCACTATCCTGGCCTGGATGAGCTGCTTCAGGAAGCGGTGTGCTCACTTCCGCCGTTCGCACCCTTCAGGCCATTGACTTGCATCGATACAGAGGTCTTTGTCAATGCCAGTTAACAGGTTGGTATGCAATGTACTGACTCAGTGGAATTCCACTCTGTACATTTTGTAGTGACTGTGGCAGCAGCAACGAGCTATGACGTAGTATGTCATGTCGTATAGCCTGGGCCAACGCAGTACTTACGTGGGGCATATGATGTTTACAGAGTGGGCACAGATTAAGGACCTCAGCACCCTTCTGCACAGTTTTGAAATGGCTACTAAGATGGTTAGCGCTGACGATGCCGTCATCAACATCACTGTTCCGGTCATCTACATGCTGGAGCAGACTTTGAATAGCCTGCGGGAGGAGGTGGTGGTCCAAGAGGAAGAGGATGCGGAATGGATAAGAATGTCTCAAAGTTCCAGACTGTCGTCACATAGGCGGGTGCCAAGGGAGGGTGGATTAATGCGATCGAGGGGGGCTGGTGATACCAGACAAACAGTTAGTGAAGGTGCAATTGTAGCACCCCGAGGGCTCGGCTGCTACAGGGGTATTGCACCTCAAACCAGAGGTGTGATATTCCACTCCCGGGTAAGGATGGAGTGTGGGCCAGGACTCGTTTAGCTGCATGCACCACACACACCCCATTTCCGAGGGACAGCTCAACGGTGCTCCCACAGAAGTGCAGGCACGACCGCATCTGTCCCTGGCTGGAGTGGGGAGGGGGAGGAAAACGCAGTGGTGCAGGAGCAGATAGGGGTGGGTCTCTGGGCATAGGTAGGAGCCCATTGGTTGCTAGTCACCTGGGCTCGGGTGTTAGAAGGAGGTATATAAGGTGGGCACCATCTTAGAACAGGGTTCAGTTCAGTCCAGTCAGGAGGAGTGACAGGGAGCAGAGCTGCTGCATGGGCTCTGCTCCACGGGCAGGCCTTGTCAGGAGGCCAGGGCCTGAGAGAGAGAGGAGAAGGAACAGAAAGGAAAGTAAGCAGGGAACAGGAACAGAAGAGAAAGGAAACAAGGAACGAAACATCAAGAGAGGCCCAGAGACACGAGGACAGAGGGAACCCCAAAGACCCAGGAGAGTGCGGGTGGAGGGTTGGCAGAGCAGGGTACCGGAACCCAAATTGGTGGAGGCAACAGATTCCTCAGCCAAAGACCGGAGGTTGTGACCACATCTTGGTGCGACCCCTCACTACATCCACCAGGAAAGCATACCACATAGGGTCAGGGAAACCGGAGATAGGTTTCGCCAAGAGAAGGCCCGAGGAAGCTGGACAAAGGTGGGTCACTGGTGGGGACGGCCAGAGAAAGGAAGAGAAGGGAGCCCTGTGCCACGCTCTGGAATTGCCTGGGAGTTGGTCGAGCCCCCTTGCCTGGTGGACGCAGCACGGCTTGGGCAGTCACCACCGGTACCGAGGTGACTAGGACCAGTAAAGAACTGTGAGTAAAGCATTGGAAACTGCAACCACACGTCTCTGTGTTTCATCGCCACACCAGCACCACTAGTACTGGGATGCTCACATCATCACTCCCATCATCTACACTAGCTGCCCTGAGGCTATACTCCTCCCGTGGGGAGTCATCCCATTCTAAGCTGCACACATAATACCAGCCTCAGCGGTCTGCCCTGCAGCGGCGGTCCCCCTGACCGCAATCCACGGGTGGCGTAGTTGGACACTTGTTATAACACTAAGACTGCCGCTGATTTGACCGCCCTGGGCATGAACCGGGTCACCGCCACGGAAGACTACAACCCCCAGCGATACGGCTCCGGGTACTCCCGCACACGTGCATCCACAACACAGGCCCAGGGGGCGAGTCACAATAGCCGAGGTACAAATGGAGGAGGAAGAGGTGATGGGCGAGCAACAGTCAGAAGATGGAAAGGATATTCATTCTCTCACAGTTGTAAATGGTTGGCGGGAGGGGACGGAGGAAACTAGCATCAGAGTTACCTCGCCACCAAAACAGCATGGGTTTGGACCTAATGGAAGAGACCAACATATGAGTGCTTTCTTGAGGCACTATCTGCAACATAATCCCCGTATAGTTATGATTCGAAATAGTGCTGAATACTGGGTTGCCACTCTGTTACATCCATGCTATAAGAGCAAATTTTGCCAGATGCTTCCCGCCCTGGAAAGGGACCCACAAATGCTTAAGTATCGAAACACGCTTATACATAACCTCACAGCTGTCCCCAAAACAGCAGTGAGTTACACAGTGTGCATCGCAGCTCTAAACTTCCAACCTCTGGCACGTCAATTCGTCAACGCCAAAACATTAGCCGCAGCAGCAGCAGTATAAGTGGTAGAAGCAATTTCTGTAAGTCCTTTCACACATTTTTTCTAGACCAACTCGTGCACCAGCACAACAGAGTACAAGTCTGACACGTGGTGAACGACTGGAAAGGATGGTGCAAGAGTATCTAGAACTCAATATCAATACCATCAGGGAGGGTTTGGACCCTTTAATATTTTGGTCTTCAAAAATGGATGAGTGGCCTGAGCTTGCCTTTCACACCTTGGAGGTTTTATCATGCCTGGCAGCCAGCGTTATTTCAGAACGTGCCTTTAGCGCTACTGGTGGTGTCCTGATGGATAAGCACAGCCTGCTGTCCCCTGAAAGTGTAGACCCCATATGTTTTATCAAGATGAACAAGTCATGGATCTCCAAATCTCCAATTACTACTTCACCCCAATTGCAGACTGTACAGACTAGGCGATGTTGTAGTTTAGTGTGCTGCATTGATTTCATGTAATTGCAGTCTTTAGCGTGGCTTCTGTGCCTGCTGTTGCTGCTGCAGATGTTAAAAACAGACAGCATAGCCAGAACAATAGACAGAATTTTTAGAAAATAGCAAAAGGCAATGGTACTCACCAGCCAAGGTTTCAAGAAAAAATGCACACCAGGACACGGCCGGCCCCCTTTTGTTAGAAGGAGGTAACACAGCTGCAGAATGCTGATGAACAATCGCCCTTATCCACTCTCACTGGAGGGGCGACTGCCCAGCACTAAAACTGCACACAGATGAAACTTGCAGTAGGGTGCAATTCACACACTCGCGGCACCGTGCCCAGCCAGCATCCTATTACACGCCCCTACTATTCGACTAGGCGGGATGCCCGGCACCCTTTCCGTGCATCGCAGAGTTGTGAAGCCCCAACTCACAAGGTCACCATTACTGGGCCTGGCCGTGCCCTGGCAGATAAAAAAAGTGCAAAAAATATCATATGAGGTATTAGTTGATATTTTGGCCAAAATACGTAAGCTCGCAACCCATCGTCAAGGGTCCTCACGGTTTTGCGAGTCCCTACTCTAACATTAAAAACAGACAGCATAGCCAGAACAATAGACAGAATTTTTAGAAAATAGCAAAAGGCAATGGTACTCACCAGCCAAGGTTTCAAGAAAAAATGCACACCAGGACACGGCCGGCCCCCTTATGTTAGAAGGAGGTAACACAGCTGCAGAATGCTGATGAACAATCGCCCTTATCCACTCTCACTGGAGGGGCGACTGCCCAGCACTAAAACTGCACACAGATGAAACTTGCAGTAGGGTGCAATTCACACACTCGCGGCACCGTGCCCAGCCAACATCCTATTCCTATTTTCTTGAAACCTTGGCTGGTGAGTACCATTGCCTTTTGCTGCAGATGTTAACACAAATTTTTGGAAATGTGAACATTCCTGATTGGGTCTCCATCTGCTGGGTTGGCTGTAGTGGAAGAGGTATCAGTCCCCATTATACCATTTCTACTCTTGTGAAATTGATGCCACTTTGCTGGTTGGGTCTCCTTCATGTGTTGCCTGTAGCAGTAGGCCTCCCAGACTGGCAGGCCTCCACGCACTTTCAGTCAACTACCCGGGTTACTCTCCTTAAGTTTTTGTACCAATACTAATCTATGAAACAGATTTTTCTGCCATCTGAGTGTGGCTGAGCATAAAAACAGGTTGAGCTGTTGCATGTGGTATCAGGGCTCCCAGCACAGCAGACCTACACTGATCCCTCACACACCTTGTCTTAATTTGAAGTTCAATTCAAAGATTTAAATGCTGGCCCAGACCCTGATACCTCATGCATGGCCTATGGCTGATTGCTGCTGAGAGCATTGTAAATTTTGTACTGTGGGTCAATTGAGGCCACTTTCCTGGTGTCTGCCCCTAATTTGATCTGTTTTGGCAGCTTTTGGGCCTATTTGAAGGTGTTGTCTGCTTTTGGTTTTGCCCCCAATTGAATCCTATGGCTTTCTGATCTGTTCGGCGAATATTCGACTTCTAAATCGGCATATATTGCAAAATCGTTGATTGTAATCCGAACCGAACATTGAAATATTCACTCGTCTCTAGTAAAGATCAGATCATCGTTTAAAAAATATATATATATATATATATATATATATATATATATATATATATATATATATATATATATATATATATATATATATATATATATATATATATATATATATGAATCTGTCAGCGAGTGCATGGAAAATATCAATTAATGCATTGTGGAAGAGATGTAATCGACGACAATAAACAGTACTCCTCTCCAGCTGATACCTTGCACCTTTCCCTATTGTAAATGCAGCTAATTGTGGTATCAATAGGGAATAGAAGAGATATTTTTTGGCACCAGTGCGCAGTATAAGAAAGGCAGTAATACCTGGCTGGGTTGGTGTAATACGCTATCCATACTGCAAGAGCTCATCCATAAACGAATTTCAGATAAGAGGGGTAATATTGTAGAATATAGAATAGATTTGAATAGGCCTTCCCATTGTTAAGGAGTGGGTATCCTATACTGTTATTGCGTATATGTTATAATGCCCCCGGTGTCACTAAAAACCATCTCTGACAAAACTGTAGCTGCGTTTTCTCCTTCCCCCCATGACGGCACCACGGAGAGAGAGGGGATCCGCCCTTCAAGGACAGGATACCTACAGATAAAAGGGCGGTACCTCTCTCCCGCATCAGTTGGTTTCCTGTCCTTGACAGGACCCTACAGTCCGGAGGAGGCATACCTGCGGGGTGCCAGAAGATGGACGTCGTGGGATGCCAGGCCCGGCCAGTCCGATCCAGGCAGCGGGAGTCCCCTGCCTCGGCTGGTGCGGTGTCCTGATGCGCCACTGCTGGGGTCAGTGGGCCCTTAGGGTGTGCGGAGGGGGGTCCGGACGAAGAGGCAGGGCCTGTCGGGGCCGTCGAGGACTGTGCTGGACCCCCCTGGTTGTGGAGGTGAGAGCATGGCGTGCATTTCAACTTCCGAGTCTGCCTCGCGTGCGCGGCGCCGCAATGCATGACTGGGTAGCCAATCTGCGCAGGCGTCCTCCTGCAGGTGCAGGGGAGGAGGGGGCGTTGGGTCACCACAGGCACTATGGGATGGACTCCCAGTGCCTTAAAAAGACAGAGAAGGATGCCAGTAGTTGCTCATCAGAGCTCTGGCACGCTGAGTAAAATATATATATAATAATGAGTGACCAGGAGCTACCTGAGGAGCAAGAGCTACCTCCTCAGTTGCCACCGCCAACCCAACGAAAGAAGAGACCGGAAGAGATGGGGCACCAGGACCGGAACAGTGGAAGCGGGTGCTCCGGCAGATCATCGCAGCGCAGCAAGGACTCCACCTTGGCATCTTCCAGGAGGACTCCGTCTGCAAAGATGGCTCCACCTCCTGAACCGGTACCCGCTCTTCCGTCTGGTTGGTAAGTGAGCTTCGTGAAAGTCCACTTTGTAACTAGGGGCCCTTGCTCTCTCTCTCTTTTGTCTCCTATAGGGAAAAAAAGAGTACAGGGAAAACAAAAAATAGGACTTGTGCACTATGCACTGAAACCTTGCCCACTACTTGGGATAAGAGACTCTGCAGCTCCTGCATTGAACAGATCATATGCGAGGGAACCCCGAGATTTGCCTCTGAACTTAGAGACCTGATTAAATCGCAGGTCGAAAACACCATTAAATCTTTTCAGGGGTGCAAAAGGTTAAGGAAATCTAAAAACATATCCCCCGAGTCCAGGTCTAGCAGTTCTGAGGATGGCGGAGATTCGGACACTTCCACCTCTTCCTCCTCCTCTTCCTCATCTACAGATAGAGGAGGACGGAGCTGTTTCCCTATCGAGGAAACAGCCTCCTCAAGGCTGTCAGATCTTCCATGGGATTAACAGATCCCCGGCCCAAAAAGTCCATACAAGACGTGATGTTCGGTCGTCTAGAACAAAAAAAGAGGAGATCTTTTCCACACAACGAAAATGTTCACTCGCTGATTAAGAAAGAGTGCAAAAGACCGGAGAGGAAGGGCTTCCTTTCCCCCAAACGAAAGTACCCATTTGAGGACCCAGTATGTTCCTTTTGGGAGAAAGCACCAAAACTAGATGTCGCCATAGCCAAGGCCTCAAAGAAATACTCCCTTCCATTTGAGGACATGGGCATCTTAAAATACCCCATGGATAAAAAGGCAGACACCTTCTTAAAGGGTTCCTGGGAAGCCGCTGGGGGGGTTAGAACCTGCGGTAGCTGCCACGTGTACGGCCAGGTCACTAATGGTCTGGCTGCATCAGCTTGAATCACAACTGAGGCAAAAAACATCAAGAGAGACAATCCTTGAATCTATCCTGATAATGAAAGGGGCAGCGGCCTTCCTGGCTGATGCCTTGGCGGACTCCGTCAGGTTAGGTGCTAGAGCAGTAGGGCTTGCGAACGCGGCTAGACGAGCCCTCTGGTTCAAATGTTGGCCCGGGGATCTGCAGGCTAAGTCTAGGTTGTGCTCTATCCCCTGTGAGGGCGATTTTCTATTTGGGCCCGCCCTTGATGATATCTTGGCTAAGGCAGGGGACAATAAGAAGCGGTTTCCTATCCTGTCTAACACTACTTAAAGGAAAAATTTTCAGAGTAGAAGGTTTATACCTAGGAAGGCCACTAAAGAACAGATAGATGAGAAGGAAGACCAAAGGATTCCTATTTAACAAGCCCTCCAGTGATAACAGAAAGGCCCCCCCCCAATGAAGATTTGCCCCGGGTGGGGGAAGGCTATCAAGTTTTCTCCCAGCCTGGGAGCTAATATCCAACAGCTCATGGATTCTGAGCCTAATACAATCGGGCCTGAAACTCCAGTTCCTCAAATTCCCTCAGCAAAACTTTGTTATAAACCCCCTAAAGGTCTTCAAATGAGGAGCAACTGGCCTTGGAGCAGGAAATCCAGGGACTGGTAGGGAAGGCTGTCCTTCTGGAGGTCCCGGGGGGGTGGAGAAGGGCATGGGCTTCTATTCTCCATTATTCCGGAGAAAAAAAAAAGATGATTGTGAATCTAAAAAAACTGAACAAACTGTTGAAGGTGGAAGCCTTCAAAATGGAAACAATAAAATCTTCAGTAAGAATGCTGTTTCCCGGTTGTTTCATGGCCGTCCTGGACTTAAAAGATACTTATTATCACGTCCCGACACACAAAGACTACCGGAAGTTCCTCAGGGTAGCCTTTCCTATGGGTGGAGTGGTCAAATACTACCAATATACAGCCCTCCCATTCGGCATTGCCATAGCCCCAAGGGTCTTCACCAAAGTTGTTGCAGAGGTGATGGCTCATCTAAGGGAACAGAACACCCTCGTCGTCCCATACCTAGACGACTTCCTGATAATAGGCAGCTCCTTCCTAGACTGCAAATCCCATCTGGAAAAGTCATGGATTCCTTGACTCACTTAGGATGGCTTTTGAATCTGGAAAAGTCCAAAATAGAACCATGCCAAATACAGGAATATCTAAGCATCGTGCTGGATTTAATGGTCAGGAGTGTCGTCTCCCCGAAGGGAAAATTCAAAAAATCTCCTAAGCCAGATATCTCGGGCAAAGTCCCACCCGTCTATGTCCCTTCGGAAAGCCATGTCCCTGCTTGGTTTCCTGACAGCATGCTTTCCGGCCGTCGAATGGGCTCAAATACATACCAGAACCCTTCAGTGGGAAATCCTAGAGGCAGAAAAAGCCCTAAAAGGGCGTTTAGAAGGACTTTTAACGCTATCTGCAAAAACCACACTTTCCCTAGAGTGGTGGGGGAACATAGACAATCTAGCCCGGGGAATTCCTTGGACAATCCCAACACCGCAAATCTTGACCACAGATGCAAGTCCCGGGGGCTAGGGGGCTCACCTCAATAATCTGGTAGCTCAGGGGGTCTGGACAAAATGCCTAAAACTAATGTCCTCAAACATGAAGGAGCTCCTAGCAGTAGAGCGGGCACTCCGGGAATTCATGCATACACTACAGGGTCATCATGTGAGGGTCTTTTCAGACAACCAAGTAGTAGTGGCATACCTGAACCACCAGGGGGGTACACGATCCCATTCCCTAATGCAGACGACAGAGGTCATCTTTCACTTAACCTAGGAGCACTTACAATCCCTATCCGCTCTACACATAAAAGGGATAGAAAATCGCACCGCAGACTTTCTGAGTCGGACACAGCTGAAGCAGGGCGAGTGGGAATTAAGTCAAGCAGTTTTTCGGCAGATTGTACAAAGGTGGGGTCGGCCCTCCACAGATCTGTTCGCCAACAATCAGAACAAAAAAACACGCTCTTTTTGCTCCCTAGATCCCAAAGGGAACCCCGTAGCCGTGGATGCCTTCATGATCCCATGGAATTACCCTCTAGCTTACACTTTTCCTCAGACCGCTTTGATTACAGCTGTTCTGAGGAAAATCAGAGAAGAGGAAGCGAGGGTAATCTTGATAGCCCCCTTTTGGCCAAAGAGGGCATGGTTTTCATGGCTGAGGAGGTTATCAATCTCCGACCCATGGGTTCTTCCGGAGCTCCCGGACCTTCTTTCTCAGGGTCCGGTCCTCCATCCTCGGGCGTCAAGCTTACACTTGACAGCCTGGAATTTAAGAGGGCTCTTCTGAAAGACAAAGGTTTCTCCCCAAATCTTATCACCACACTACTTCATAGTAGAAAACCAGTCACCACCAAACTGTATGGGAAAACCTGGAAGAAATTCCTTTCAGTCTCAGGTTCCAGGTTGGGTGGGGAGGTTCCATTGACAGCCATCCTGGAATTTTTACAGAGGAGGTTGGAGCAGGGCCTGGCCACAAGTACCTTAAAAGTTCAAGTTGCGGCCCTGGGAGCGCTCTATAATTTTGACCTGGCTAGGGATAGATGGATATCTAGGTTATTAAGGCATCAGCTAGATCCCGCCCATCCCATCCCGAAATACTACACCCTGGGATTTAAACTTGGTCCTTTCAGCTTTAACGGAGGCCCCCTTTGAATCCCTGTCGGAAGCATCCCTAAAAATTCTGTCCCTAAAGACCGCACTCTTGGTAGCTCTCACATCCGCACGTAGGGTTAGTGATATTCAGGCTCTATCGGCTGGCTCCCCCTTCACACAAATCTTGGAGGATAGGGTTATTCTGAAAACTGACCCTGTCTATCTACCAAAAGTGGCGTCAAGATTTCACAGGTCCCAGGAAATCACCCTCCCTTTTTTCTGCCCTAACCCTAGGAACACAAAAGAGAGGGTCCTGCATACACTAGACGCAAGAAGGTGCCTAATCCAGTATCTAGAGGCAACACAAGAGTGTAGGCAGGATAGTTCTCTCTTTGTCTGCTTTCAGGGTCCTCGTAAGGGGAAGAAAACTTCTAAGGGCAAGCTGTCCAGATGGATAAGGGAGGCCATCACACTATCTTACTCCTCACGGGGAGAAGCTGGCCCGGAGAAACTGAAGGCCCACTCAACAAGAGCGGTGGCAGCCTCCTGGGTGGAGAAGGCCGGTGCTACGGTAGAGCAGATATGTAGAGCGGCAACCTGGTCTTTCCCCCTCTACCTTCTTTAATCACTACCGGCTAGACTTAACCTCTTCTTCGGACCTTACTTTCTGGAGAATGGTTCTGGAAGCTGTGGTCCCCCCTAATGAGTCACTTCTCTGTAATTCTCTCCGTGGTGCCGTCATGGGGGAAGGAGAAAGACGTAGTTACTTACCGGTAACGGGATTTCTCAGAGGCCATGACGGCACCCGTACATTCCCTCCCTTCACGTGTGGGTGCGCACACTTATTAGTTACTTGTTGTAGCCACGTGGTGTGTCTGACGAGGTCTTAAATTGTAAAATTTCGTGTTACTAACCTGGTGGTCCTCTCATGCTCTGTAAACAACTGATGCGGGAGAGAAGTACCGCCCTTTTATCTGTAGGTTTCCTGTCCTTGAAGGGCGGATCCCCTTTCTCTCCGTGGTGCCGTCATGGGCTCTGAGAAATCCTGTTACCGGTAAGTAACTACGTCTTTTCAGAGTAACCCGCGCATCACGGCCTGGGCGCTGGGAGGGTCTGAGTAAACTGTCAAAGCATTCCCCTGCATTTGCTGCATCTGCTGTTTCTCCCTCGCCTGTACTTCTTGGTTGTCCAAGAAACTGTGACGTCTGCAGCCAGCATTGTCAGATGGGATTTATTTTAATAATTCTTCAACAGGGGCCATCTGGTACTGCAACATAAAACATAGGAGTGGGTCTCCTATACTGTTATTGCATATGCAGCAAGTTCAAGGGCTGCCAAAAATTAGGACACACTCCAATACCAATTTGAAGAGACATAGTGGAGGGCCTCATTAAAAAATAAATTCCTATTATAAAGGAGTGAGTCTCCTATACTATTGTTGCATATGCAGTGAGTGGCAGGGCTGCCAAAAATTAGGATGCACTCCAATACCCCTTTGACGAAATGTAGAGGAGGGCCTCATTAAAAAAAAATGTTCCCATTATTGAGTGGGTCTCCTATACTGGTAATGTCCATGCATGAAGTACATCGGCTGAAAAACATTTACTTGTGGGGGATATACATGAACATACTGTATAACATACAGAATGTTAGAGGTAGGCCTCTAAAAAAAAATATTTCCTACGGGCATCACAATTTTTTTTAAGGGTGTTTATGTGGATGTTGCATGATGGTCACCCTGTTAATATGGTAGTGGAGGATGAGGAGGAGGGTGACATAAAATAGACAAAATCATGAAGCTTATGCCCAGGTCTAGTTGTGAAGAGGTGCATGGGAATAGACCATGAAAGAGGGAGCCACTGGAATAGACTTTGTTCCGCTGCTATCATTTGGTGGTGTTGAGAAGTCTGGCCCAGTCCAGCCCTTGTTCATTTTGATGAGAGTCAGCCTGTCAGTATTTTCAGTTCACAAATGGATGCGCCTATCAGTTATAATACCCCCAGTGGCACTTAAAACCCGCTCTGACAAAACGCTAGGGGCAGGACAGGCCAGGACCTCCAAGGCATAGAGAGACAGTTCATGCCACATGTCCAGCTTGAATACCCAATAGTTATAAGGCACAGAGAAATCACGGAGAACGCTGGTATATTCGGCAAGGTACTCCTTCAGCATCCTCCAAAACTTTTCCCTCCTTATCAGAGTACCCCACGCATCCGGGCATGGGCGCTGCAAGGGTATGAGAAAACTGTCCAAGACGTTTGACAGTGTTCCCCTGCCTCTTCTGCTTCATATTTGTGCCTCCCTCGCCTGTTTTCCTTGGTTGTCCAACAAACTGTGACCTCTGCCGCCAGATGGGAATTTTTTTTATTAATTCTTCAACAAGGGTCTTCTGGTACTGCCACATTTTATTAGACATCTTCGTCACGGGAAGGAGAGATATAACGTTCTTGTAGTGTGGGTCTAGAAGTGTGATCAACCAGTAACTACTGTCAGCAAAAATGCGTACAACGCAAGGGTCACTGGAAAGGCAGCGGAACATAGTCAGCCATGTGTGCCAGATTGCCAACAGCAAAGACTTCTCTGTCCTAACCAAGAGGACGACTGTCCATGCTCTCCTCCTCCTAATTCTCCCTCTCCTCAGACCTTCCACGCTGGACAGATGGTATGACTGTTGTGTGGGTAGTACAGTCTGTAGCGCAGGAAACCAGCTCCTGTTACTCCTCCGCATTATCACCCAATCCGCGATGAGATGAGGCTGGGCTGTGAAACATCACCCTGTATAGCTAATTGCTCCATCTCATCGTGCTCCGCCTACAATGTCTCCTCTTTAATTGTGAGCAGCGAGCGTTTCAGTAGACAGAGAAGCAGGATGCTGACGCTAATTATGGCCACATAGCCGCTCACCATCTTGGTGGATTCCTCAAAGTTTTGGAGGACAGCACAGATGTCAGACATCCATGCCCACTCATCAGCTCTCGTGTGAAGGCTGACCTGAATACTGACGGGCATGTTTAAGCTGGTACTCAACAACTGCTCTCTGCTGCTCACAAATCCTTTCCAATATATGCAACATTGAGTTCCAATATGTGGTGACATTGCACACCAGTCGGTGGGATGGAAGCTGCAAATGCTACTGAAGCACAGCGAGGGCGGTGGAAGCTGTAGCTGACTTTCTGAAATGGGTACACACATGGCATACTTTCACAAGTAGCTCAGGCATATCCGGGTAGGTCTTGAGCAACTGCTGAACCACTAGGTTGAGCCCATGGGCAAGGCATGGTTCATGTGCGAGGTTGGCAAGCTTCAGAGCCACCCTCAGGTTCTGGCCATTGTCACACACGACCAAGCCTGGCTGTAGGTTCAGCGATGAGAGCCACAGATCTGCCTGCTCTTACAGCTTTCAACAACTCTGCAGCGGAGTGCAGTTTGACATCTAAGCATATTAGCTTCAGCACAGCCTGTTGCCGCTTGGCCGAGGCAGTGCTTCAGTGCTTCCAACTGATGTGGTCATTTCGGAGATAAAGGCTGAATAGGAGGTGCAGGAGCTATAGAATGTGGGGGCAACCATGATTGAGTGGAGTGAGAGACCCATCTCATTACCCATCTCAGTACACTACTATAGCTCTCTCCAAAAATAAAAACCCATATCAGGTTTTCCTAAATCTGACTTGGTCAAATAGTTTGACCAAACCCACGCTTAATTTTATTTAGCATTGCAACCACAGCTGTTAAGTCTCTAGCGGAGGTTAAGCAGACGGCTGGGGCAGATGTTTGAAGCCTGGGAAGGGGGTAATACCCACGGAGCTTCCCAGGCTACTGATATCAGCCCCCAGATGAATACCTAGCCTTTACTAGCTATTAAAATGGGGGACCCCCCAAAAAAAATGCTTCAGCTCTGCTACATTCACATGACAGGCTGGATCGCTGCAGAAAGCTGCCATCCAGCCTGTCATCCCGCAGACACTGAGAAGCGCAGGCATGCTTGCGCTCCTCAGTGTCTGGCTGTGACGGCATCCAGATGATCCGAGGTCATGTCCAATGAATTCGGCTCACCTCATGCACGTCACTGACAGCGTGGGAAAATTCTCCTGCACTCAGCGCTTCAGCGTGAGAATTTTCCCACGCTGTCAGTGACGTGCATGAGGTGAGTTCATGTCCAATGAACTCCGCTCACCTCATGCACGTCACTGACAGCGTGGGAAAATTCTCCTGCACTCAGCGCTTCAGCAGGAGAATTTTCCCACGCTGTCAGTGACGTGCATGAGGTGAGCTGAGTTCATTGGACATGACCTCGGCTCATCTGGATGCCGTCACAGCCAGACACTGAGGAGCGCAAGCATGCCTGCGCTTCTCAGTGTCTGCGGGATGACAGGCTGGATGGCCGCTTTCTGCAGCGATCCAGCCTGTCATGTGAATGTAGCAGTGCTGAAGCTGTCGTGGGAACCATGGAAAGGTAAGGATGATGTTGCTTTATTATTTTTCTTTTATTGCAGGAGATCGTTGGCTTCAGCTGGAATGGGCGTGATGGTAAGTATGGTTTAATTTAGAACAATAAAGAATTGTGTGTTTATTTCAATTAAAGGACTTTATTCTGGGTGTTGTGTTTTTTTAAATACTTTACTAGAAATTCATGGCGGTCATGTCTAATATTGGCGTGACCCCTTGAATTTCGGGCTTAGGGCCAGCTGATAATACCAAGCTGGCCCCAACCCCTTTATTACCCAGTGAGCCACCGCACCAGGGCCCTGGATGAGCTGGATACATCGCCAGAAGATGGCGCTTCTATGAACGTGCCATTTTCTGGGGTGGCTGCGGACTGCAATTTTCTACGGGGGGGGCCCAGAAAGCTTGGGCCTCCCTGCGCTGCAGATTCCAGCCCCCAGCTGCCTAGTTGTACACCTGGCTGGACACAAAATAGGGCGAAGCCCCACGTATTTTTTTTTTAATTATTTCATGAAATTCATGAAGTAATTAAGAAAAAAGGGCTTCCCTATATTGTTGTGTCCGGCCAGGTACAAATAGGCAGCTGGTGGTTGGGGGCAGCCCGTTCCTGCCTGCTGTACCTGGCTGGACACAAATATAGTGCGAAGCCCCACGTCAATTTTTTTTAAATTATTTCAGAAAATTCATGAAATAATTTAAAAAAAATTGACGTGGGGCTTCGCACTATATTTGTGTTCAGCCAGGTACAGCAGGCAGGAACGGGCTGCCCCCAACCACCAGCTGCCAATTTATACCTGGCCGGACACAACAATATAGGGAAGCCCTTTTTTGTTTTAAAATTATTTCATGAAATAATTAAAAAAAAATTGACGTGGGGCTTCGCACTATATTTGTGTCCAGCCAGGTACAGCAGGCAGGAACGGGCTGCCCCCAACCACCAGCTGCCAATTTGTACCTGGCCGGACACAACAATATAGGGAAGCCCTTTTTTTTTGATTATTTCATTAAATAATTTAAAAAAAATTGACGTGGGGCTTCGCACTATATTTGTGTTCAGCCAGGTACAGCAGGCAGGAACGGGCTGCCCCCAACCACCAGCTGCCTATTTGTACCTGGCCGGACACAACAATATAGGGAAGCCCTTTTTTTCTTAATTATTTCATGAATTTCATGAACTAATTAAAAAAAAAAAATACGTGGGGCTTCGCCCTATTTTTGTGTCCAGCCAGGTACAGCTAGGCAGCTGGGGGCTGGAATCCGCAGCGCGGGGAGGCCCAAGCTTTCTGCCCCCCCCCCGCTGCAAATTGCAGTCTGCAGCCACCCCGGAAAATGGTGCGTTCATAGAAGCGCCATCTTCTGGCGCTGTACCCAACTCGTCCAGGGCCCTGGTGCGGTGGCTCACTGGGTAATGAAGGGGTTAGGGCCAGCTTGGCATATCAGTTGGCCCTAAGCCCGGCATGGCAAGTTGGATGGCAGCTTTCTGCTGCGATCCAGCCTGTCATCTCGATGTAGCAGAGCTGAAGCGGTCGTGGGAACCATGGTAAGGTAAGGATGAGATTGATTTATTATTTTACTTTTATTGCAGGAGATCGTTGGCTTCAGCTGGAATGGGTGTGATGGTAAGTATGGTTTAATTTAGAACAATAAAGAATTGTGTGTTTATTTCAATTAAAGGACTTTATTCTGGGTGTTTGTGTTTTTTTTTAACTTTGACTATGGGGTTAGTAATGGGGGTGTCTTATAGACGCCTCTCCATTACTAACCTGGGCTTGATGTCAGCTGGCATTATAAGCTGACATCAACCTCAGCCCTATTACCCCACTGCCACCGCTACAGGGCAGTGGGAAGAGCAAGGCTAAGTGCCAGAATTGGCGCATCCTATGAATGCGCCATTTCTGGGGCGGCTGACGGCTGGTGTTTCTAGCCTGGGGGGGGGCCAATATTCATGGCACCCTTTCTGGGCTATTAATATCAGCCCCCAGCTGTCTGCCTAGCCTTTGCTAGCTATTAAAATAGGGGGGACCCCACGTCATTTTTTTTGGGGGGGGGGTCCCCCATTTTAATAGCTAGTAAAGGCTAGGTATTCAGCTGGGGGCTGATATCAGTAGCCTGGGAAGCTCCGTGGGTATTACCCCCTTCCCAGGCTTCAAACATCTGCCCCAGCCGTCTGCTTAACCTCCGCTAGAGACTAAAATTACGGGGAACCCCACGCCAATTTTTTTTTTTAATAAATCCTTTATTTTAACACTAAGTGACAAGTACAGTAAGAAACACTGTCACTGTACTTCATATATATGTGACTGACATGTTTCTATCTATCTAAGCTATGTGTGATGCTCTATCTTTCTGTTCTAAATTGTCGGGTACCGCTGCTGAATTGCCGGCCGGCTTTTTTAAAGAGACGGTGCATGAAAACACTATTATTTTTTTAAATAAATCCTTTACACTAAATGACAAGTACAGTAAGCAACACGATAACTGTACTAATTATATATGTGACTTACATGTTTCTATCTATGTAATCTATGTGCGATGCTCTATCTTTCTGTTCTAAATTGTCGGCTACCGGTGTATGCCGCTGATGAATTGCCGGCTTTTCATGTTTCACTGTGAGCACTGTTCCCATCGATTTGGGCAACCACCTCCCCCAATACATTCTACATTATTGTTGTTTTCCTTCATGTAGAATTAACCTACAAGGAAAGAAAGGGTTTATTTTCATTCCGATATTTGTGTCCCATTGACTTGCATTGGTTTCCGGTATCTGAATCGGCGATATTCGATACTTCTTGAGTATCTGCCGATCCAATCCGATCCGATATTTCCTGATATCGGAAGGTATCGCTCAACACTACTCATGATCCAAAGCATATCACATCATCTGTAAAACACGGCGGAGGCAGTGTGATGGCTTGGGCAGGCATGGCTGCCAGTGGCACTGGGTCACTAGTGTTTATTGATGATGTGACACAGGACAGAAGCAGCCGAATGAATTCTGATGTATTCAGACCCATACTGTGTGCTCAGATCCAGACAAATGCAGCCAAACTGATTGGTCGTCATTTCATACTACAGATGGACAATGACCCAAAACATAAAGCCAAAGCAACCCAGGAGTTTATTAAAGCAAAGAAGTGGAATATTCTTGAATGGCCAAGTCAGTCACCTGATCTCAACCCAACTGAGCATGCATTTAACTTGTTAAAGACAGAAAGGCCCACAAACAAAGAGCAACTGAAAACCACCGCAGTGAAGGCTTGGCAGAGCATCAAAAAGGAGGAAACACAGCGTCTAGTGATGTCCATGAGTTCAAGACTTCAGGCAGTCATTGCCAACTAAGGGTTTTCAACCAAGCACTAGAAATGAACATATTATTTACAATTATTTAATCTGTCCAATTACTTTTGGTCCCTTTAAAAACAGGGTGGCACATGTTAAGGAGCTGAAAATCCTAAACCCTTCATCCAATTTTAATGTGGATACCCTCAAATGAAAGCTGAAAGTCTGAACTTCAAATGCATCTGAATTGTTTTGTTTAAAATTTATTGTGGTAATGTCTAGAACCAAAATTAGAAAAATGTTGTCTCTGTCCAAATATATATGGACCTAACTGTATATGTACAGTATTTGTGTATATATATAAACTGCTCAAAAAAATAAAGGGAACACTCAAACAACAGAATGTAACTCCAAGTAGATCAAACTTCTGTAAAATCAAACTGTCCACTTAGGAAGCAACACCGATTGAAAATCAATTTCACCTGCTGTTGTGCAAATGGAATAGACAATAGATGGAAATTATTTGCAATTATCAAGACACCCTCAATAAAGGAGTGGTTCTGCAGGTGGGGACCACAGACCACATCTCAGTACCAATGCTTTCTGGCTGATGTTTTGGTCACTTTTGAATGTTGGTTGTGCTTTCACACTCGTGGTAGCATGAGATGGACTTTACAACCCACATAAGTTGCTCAGGTAGTGCAGCTCATCCAGGATGGCACATCAATTTGAGCTATGGCAATGTGGTTTGCTGTGTCTGTCAGCGTAGTGTCCAGAGGCTGGAGGCGCTACCAGGAGACAGGCCAGTACACCAGGAGACGTGGAGGGGGCCGTAGGAGGGCAACAACCCAGCAGCAGGACTGCTACCTCCGCCTTTGTGCAAGGAGGAACAGGAGGAGCACTGTCAGAGCCCTGCAAAATTACCTCCAGCAGGCCACAAATGTGCATGTGTCTGCAGAAACGGTTAGAAACCGACTCCATGAGGGTGGTAAGAGGGCCCGACGTCCACAGATGGGTGTTGTGCTCACAGCCCAACACCGTGCAGGATGCTTGGCATTTGCCACAGAACACCAGGATTGGCAAAATCACCACTGGCGCCCTGTGCTCTAAACAAATGAAAGCAGGTTCACACTGAGCACATGTGACAGACGTGACAGAGTCTGGAGACGCCGTGGAGAGCGATCTGCTGCCTGCAACATCCTTCAGCATGACCGGTTTGGCAGTGAGGCAGTAATGGTGTGGGGTGGCATTTCTTTGGAGGGCCGCACAGCCCTCCATGTACTCGCCAGAGGTAGCCTGACTGCCATTAGGTACTGAGATGAGATCCTCAGACCCCTTGTGAGACCATATGCTGGTGCGGTTGGACCAGGGTTCCTCCTAATGCAGGACAATGCCAGACCTCATGTGGCTGGAGTGTGTCAGCTGTTCCTGCAAGATGAAGGCATTGAAGCTATGGACTGGCCCGCCCGTTCCCCAGACATGAATCTGATTGAGCACATCTAGGACTTCATGTCTCGCTCCATCCACCAACGTCACGTTGCACCACAGACTTTCCAGGAGTTGGCGGATGCTTTAGTCCAGGTCTGGGAGGAGATTCCACAGGAGACCATCTGCAACCTCATCAAGAGCATGCCCAGGCGTTGTAGGGAGGTCATACAGGCATGTGGAGGCCACAGACAATACTGAGCCTCATTTTGACTTGTTTTAAGGACATTACATCAAAGATGGATCAGCCTGTAGTGCGTTTGTCCACTTTAATTTTGGGGGTGACTCCAAATCCAGGCCTCCATTGGTTAATAAATTTGATTTCCATTGATGATTTTTGTGTGATTTTGTTGTCAGCACATTCAACTTGGTATAGAACAAAGTATTTAATGAGAATATTTAATTCATTCAGATCTAGGATGTGTTATTTCAGTGTTCCCTGTAATTTTTTGAGCAGTGTGTGTGTATGTATATATATACTGTGTGTATATAATGTGTGTGTGTATACAGTACAGACCAAAAGTTTGGACACACCTTCTCATTTAAAGATTTTTCTGTATTTTCATCACTATGAAAATAGTACATTCACACTGAAGGCATCAAAACTATGAATTGACACATGTGAAATTATATACTTAACAAAAAAGTGTGAAACAACTGAAAATATGTCTTATATTCTAGGTTCTTCAAAGTAGCCACCTTTTTGCTTTGATGACTGCTTTGCACACTCTTGGCATTCTCTTGATGAGCTTCAAGAGGTAGTCACCGGAAATGGTCTTCCAACAATCTTGAAGGAGTTCCCAGAGATGCTTAGCACTTGTTGGCCCTTTTGCCTTCACTCTGCGGTCCAGCTCACCCCAAACCATCTTTATTGGGTTCAGGTCTGGTTACTGTGGAGGCCAGGTCATCTGGCGTAGCACCCCATCACTCTCCTTCTTGGTCAAATAGCCCTTACACAGCCTGGAGGTGTGTTTGGGGTCATTGTCCTGTTGAAAAATAAATGATGGTCCAACTAAACGCAAACCGGATGGAATAGCATGCCGCTTCAAGATGCTGTGGTAGCCATGCTGGTTCAGTATGCCTTCAATTTTGAATAAATCCCCAACAGTGTCACCAGCAATGCACCCCCACACCATCACACCTCCTCCTCCATGCTTCACAGTGGGAACCCAGCATGTAGAGTCCATCCGTTCACCTTTTCTGCGTTGTACAAAGACACTGTGGTTGGAACCAAAGATCTCAAATTTGGACTCATCAGACCAAAGCACAGATTTCCACTGGTCTGATGTCCATTCCTTGTGTTCTTTAGCCCGAACAAGTCTCTAATGCTTGTTGCCTGTCCTTAGCAGTGGTTTCCTAGCAGCTATTTTACCATGAAGGCCTGCTGCACAAAGTCTCCTCTTAACAGTTCTTGTAGAGATGTGTCTGCTGCTAGAACTCTGTGTGGCATTGACCTGGTCTCTAATCTGAGCTGCTGTTAACCTGCAATTTCTGAGGCTGGTGACTCGGATAAACTTCTCCTCAGAAGCAGAGGTGACTCTTGGTCTTCCTTTCCTGGGGCAGTCCTCATGTGAGCCAGTTTCTTTGTAGCGCTTGATGGTTTTTGCAACTGCACTTGGGGACACTTTCAAAGTATTCCCAATTTTTCGCACTGACTGACCTTCATTTCTTAAAGTAATGATGGCCACTCGTTTTTCTTTACTTAGCTGCTTTTTTCTTGCCATAATACAAATTCTAACAGTCTATTCAGTAGGACTATCAGCTGTGTATCCACCTGACTTCTGCACAACACAACTGATGCTCCCAACCCCATTTATAAGGCAAGAAATCCCACTTATTAAACCTGACAGGGCACACCTGTGAAGTGAAAAACCATTTCCAGTGACTACCTCTTGAAGCTCATCAAGAGTGTGCAAAGCAGTCATCAAAGCAAAAGGTGGCTACTTTGAAGTACCTAGAATATAAGACATATTTTCAATTAGTTCTCACACTTTTTTGTTAAGTATATAATTCCACAAGTGTTAATTCATAGTTTTGATGCCTTCAGTGTGAATGTACAATTTTTATAGTCATGAAAATGCAGAACAATCTTTAAATGAGAAGGTGTGTCCAAACTTTTGGTCTGTACTGTGTGTGTATATATATATATATATATGTATGTATGTATATATATATATACATACATACACATACACACTGCTCAAAAAAACACAGGGAACACTGAAATAAAATCCTAGATCTGCATGAATTAAATATTCTCATTGTATGTATGTGTGTGTGTATGTATGTATATATATATATATATATATATATATATATATATATATATATATATATATAATATATATATATATATATATATATATATATATATATATATATATATATATATATATATATATATATAGTTATATGAAAAAGTTTGGGCACCCCTATTAATCTTAAGCTTAATGTTTTATTAAAATTGGTGTTTTTGCAACAGCTATTTCAGTTTGATATATGTAATAACTGTTGGACACAGTAATGTTTCTGCCTTGAAATGAGGTTTATTGTACTAACAGAAAATGTGCAATCTGCATTCAAACAAAATTTGACAGGTGCATAAGTATGAGCACCCTTATCATTTACTTGTTTTAAATACTCCTACCTACTTTTTAGTGACTTATTAAAGAACTTTTTTTGGTTTTGTAACCTCATTGAGCTTTGAACTTCATAGCCAGGTGTATGCAATCATGAGAAAAGCTACTTAAAGTGGCCACTTGCAAGTTGTTCTCCTGTTTGAATCTCCTCTGAAGAGTGGCATCATGGGCTCCTCAAAACAACTGTCAAATGATCTGAAAACAAAGATTATTCAACATAGTTGTTCAGGGGAAGGATACAAAAAGCTGTCTCAGAGATTTAACCTGTCAGTTTCCAATGTGAGGAACATAGTAAGGAAATGGAAGAACACAGGGACAGTTCTTGTTAAGGCCAGAAGTGGCAGGCCAAGAAAAACATCAGAAAGGCAGAGAAGAAGAATGGTGAGATCAGTCAAGGACAATCCTCAGACCACCTCCAGAGAGCTGCAGCATCAACTTGCTGCAGATGGTGTCACTGTGCATCGGTCAACTATGCAACGCACTTTGCACAAGGAGAAGCTGTATGGGAGAGTGATGCGAAAGAAGCCATTTCTGCAAGCACGCCACAAACAGTCGGCTGAGGTATGCAAAAGCACATTTGGAGAAGCCAATTTCTTTTTGGAAGAAGGTCCTGTGGACTGATGAAACCAAGATTGAGTTGTTTGGTCATACAAAAAGGCGTTATGCATGGCGGCAAAAAAAACACAGCATTCCAAGAAAAACACTTGCTACCCACAGTAAAATTTGGTGGAGGTTCCATCATGCTTTGGGGCTGTGTGGCCAATGCCGGCACCGGGAATCTTGTTAAAGTTGAGGGACGCATGGATTCCACTCAATATCAGCAGATTCTTGACAATAATGTTCAAGAATCAGTGACAAAGTTGAAGTTACGCAGGGGATGGATCTTTCAGCAAGACAATGATCCAAAACACCGCTCCAAATCTACTCAGGCATTCATGCAGAGGAACAATTACAATGTTCTGGAATGGCCATCCCAGTCCCCAGACCTGAATATCATTGAACATCTGTGGGATCATTTGAAGAGGGCTGTCCATGCTCGGCGACTATCAAACTTAACTGAACTGGAATTGTTTTGTAAAGCGGAATGGTCAAAAATACCTTCATCCAGGATCCAGGAACTCATAAAAAGCTACAGGAAGCGACTAGAGGCTGTTATTTTTGCAAAAGGAGGATCTACTAAATATTAATGTCACTTTTCTGGTGAGGTGCCCATACTTATGCACCTGTCAAATTTTGTTTGAATGCAGATTGCACATTTTCTGTTAGTACAATAAACCTCATTTCAAGGCAGAAACATTACTGTGTCCAACAGTTATTACATATATCAAACTGAAATAGCTGTTGCAAAAACACCAATTTTTATAAAACATTAAGCTTAAGATTAATAGGGGTGCCCAAACTTTTTCATGTAACTGTATATACAGTACAGACCAAAAGTTTGGACACACCTTCTCATTTTAAAGATTTTTATGTATTTTCATGACTATGAACATTGTACATTCACACTGAAGGCATCAAAACTATAAATTAACACATGTGGAATTATATACTTAACAAAAAAGTGTGAAACAACTGAAAATATGTCTTATATTCTAGGTTCTTCAAAGTAGCCACCTTTTGCTTTGATGACTGCTTTGCACACTCTTGGCATTCTCTTGATGAGCTTCAAGAGGTAGTCACCGGAAATGGTCTTCCAACAATCTTGAAGGAGTTCCCAGAGATGCTTAGCACTTGTTGGCCCTTTTGTCTTCACTCTGCGGTCCAACTCACCCCAAACCATCTCGATTGGGTTCAGGTCTGGTGACTGTGGAGGCCAGTTCATCTGGCGTAGCACCCCATCACTCTCCTTCTTGGTCAAATAGCCCTTACACAGTCTGGAGGTGTGTTTGGGGTCATTGTCCTGTTGAAAAATAAATGGTGGTCCAACTAAACGCAAACCGGATGGAATAGCATGCCGCTGCAAGATGCTGTGGTAGCCATGCTGGTTCAGTATGCCTTCAACTTTGAATAAATCCCCAACAATGTCACCAGCAAAGCACCCCCACACCATCACACCTCCTCCTCCATGCTTCACGGTGCGAACCAGACATGTAGAGTGTTAGAACCTTGCTCTTAGGTTTTTTTTCCTTTGCTGGTCACATGACCTTGTTGGCCTATTTAATCCTGCTCCGCCCTTCTGGCTTTGCTGGACTTCATTGTATATCTACTTTCTAGCTAGCCTGTGCTCTGTGTCTTGCTCTGTTAGTTTGCTTGGTCTACTGACCTCTATGTTCTATATATTTTGTTTGTTCGTCTGTCTGCTACTATTTCTGTTAGGAGGTGTCCCATATTCCTCCCAGTCCTTAGTACTTGTAGGGATTCCTTCCCCACATCTATAGGTCTCCGTACAGACTAGCTTAGGACTTTAGCAGGTCTGATCGCAGGATCAGGTCCCCTGTTACATCGTAGGGATTCAGCTGAGTTCTATCGTAGGGACAGATCTCCTCTCTTTCCTTAGCTCTGGTAGCAGAACATAACAGTAAGTCCAGCCAGCAAATTCTCTAAGGAAAGATTTTTCTGTTCCATCATGGTGTCGGTTCAGGATTTGGCTCATCGCCTGCAGGGACTCTCTCTGGAGGTGGCCGAGCTCCGTCAGCACGTGAGTAGCTGTCCTGGGGCACATTTCTTGGAGCCTAAGGTATGTTTGCCGGATTTATTTTTTGGTGAACACCGAGAATTTTTTTCATTTAAAAATGCTTGCTTATTGTATTTTCGTTTGAGACCTAAGTCCTCTGGGGATGAATCCCAGCGCGTAGGGTTCATAATGTCACTTTTGCGCAAAGAGCCTCAGGAGTGGGCCTTTTCTTTGCAACCTAGTGATACATGCTTCAGATCAGTGGATAGTTTTTTTTCTGCTTTGGGACTATTATATGATGATCCTGACCGTGTCGCATCAGCTGAGACTGAGTTGAGACGTTTAAAACAGGGATCAGGTAATGTGGAAAAATATTGTACTCATTTCCGTCGTTGGTCTACTCAAACAGGGTGGAACGATTCTGCTCTGAAAAGTCTATTTCTTGCTGGGCTCAGTGAAAGGGTTAAAGACCTGCTAATTGCTTATCCTACACCTGAAGATTTGCAACAGGCTATGCAATTAGCTATACGGGTGGATAGAAGACTGCGTGCAAGGGTTAATGAGAGCAAATCCTCTGCTATATCAGTTTCTGGTTATGATAATGTGTGTACTAACAGTGGTGAACCGATGGAGATTGGATCGGTGGCACCTCGCTCTCAAGAAAAAAGACCGTCGATTTTCTGAAGGCTTGTGTTTCTATTGCGGAAAATCTGGTCATTTGATTAAAGGCTGTGAGCTTCGTATGAAGAAAGAAAAAAAATGGTCAGTCACGCCCGTATTGCCTGTTTAAATTCCAAGGGTATATTTTTAGCTGCTTCCACGATTGCTCAGAAAAAATTAATGGAATTTCGGGTGTTTGTTGATTGCGGGTCTACTCTGAATGTAATTGATGGGGGATTCGTGGAAAGACTCAATTTAAAACCTGAACCTTTATCATCCCCCATTGCTGTGGTTTCTGTGGATGGTTCCCCTTTGAAGAATATTACTCTCAAGGTCTGTGAATTTCCTCTCACTATTAATGGTGTTCACCATGAGAAATTGGATTTGGTAGTGTTGAATAACTTGCCTTCTCCAGTAATATTGGGATTGCCCTGGTTAAAATTTCACAATCCTGCACTGGATTGGTCTACCAGTGAAATTAAATCCTGGAGCCATAAATGTTATGACAAGTGTTGTAACGGGCGTATTGCAGCTTTGGATAGGGGAGAATTGCCTGTTCCTGTTCAGGATTTTTGGAGAGTTTTTTCTGAGAAGGAATCGCAGGTTTTGCCTCCCCATAGAGACTATGATTGTTCTATTGAATTTGTCCCTGGAGCGACTCTTCCTAAAAGTCATTTATTTAACCTTACTATTCCTGAGAGGAAGGCTTTGGAGGAATACATACAGACAAGTTTGGCCGCCGGTCACATTAAGCCCTCTAAGTCTCCTGTGGCGGTTGGATTTTTTTTTGTAAAAAAAAAGGACGGCGGTTTACGTCCTTGTCTAGATTTTCGTGAGATTAACAAAATTACTGTACGCAATCCTTACCCACTGCCATTGATTCCTGATCTGTTTAACCAGTTAATGGGGGCCAAGTGGTTCTCTAAAATTGACCTTAAGGGGGCATACAATCTGTTGCGCATGAAGGAGGGTGACGAATGGAAGACTGCTTTTAACACTCCTGTGGGTCATTTTGAGAATCTGGTTATGCCTTTTGGTCTTACTAATGCTCCTGCATTTTTTCAGAATCTGATTAATGACATCCTTAGACCTTTGATCGGTAAAAATGTGGCTGTGTATTTGGATGACATTTTGATTTATTCGCCGGATCTGGAGTCTCATTGGCGGAGCGTGCGTGAGGTATTACAGTTATTAATGGACAATTCGCTTTTTGCTAAGCTGGAGAAATGTGAGTTCGCTGTACAGAGAATTAGTTTTTTGGGCTACATTATCTCCAGCAAAGGTTTTGAGATGGATCCGGTTAAGGTTCAGGCTGTGCAGGAATGGCCTAGGCCTATTGGTTTGAAATCGATACAGAGGTTTTTGGGTTTCGCCAATTACTACAGAAAATTCATAAAAATTTTTTCTAGTATTGTCAAACCTCTGACTGATCTCACCAGGAAAGGTGCTGATGCGGTTCAGTGGTCTTCTGAGGCCATTGAAGCTTTTGTGTATCTCAAGGAGAGGTTCACCTCTGCTCTCATCCTTATGCAGCCTGATGTTACTAGGCCGTTTTTGGTTGAGGTTGATGCTTCCTCTGTGGGGGTTGGCGCAGTATTGTCTCAGGATAACGGGGATGGATTACATCCCTGTGCCTTTTTTTCAAAAAAATTTTCGGAGACTGAACTGAATTACGATATTGGTAATCGGGAATTAGTGGCTATTAAACTCGCATTTGAACACTGGCGCCACTTCTTGGAAGGTGCGGAATTTCCCGTTCAGGTTCTTACGGATCATAAAAATCTGATATATCTTGATGCTGCCAAGCGCCTGAATGCCCGTCAGGCTAGGTGGGCACTGTTTTTCTCGCGGTTTAATTTCTCCGTTACTTACATCCCTGGTACTAAGAATGTTAAGGCGGATGCCTTGTCTCGCAGTTTTTCTCCCATAGTCGGTGCTGAGAAAGAGGAGAACATTTTACAAGAAGGTGTTGTGATAGCTGCTTTGGACTCCGTTTTGGAAAATGAGATTCTTAAAGCACAGGAGAATGCCCCTTCTAACACTCCTCATGGGAGGTTGTTTGTGCCTGGGACCTTTAGGAGAGATTTGTTTGTTGAGTGTCACGAATCTCGGTTGGCAGGTCATCCCGGAATCTCTGAGACCAAGAGACTGGTGGGTCGCAGTTTTTGGTGGCCTGGATGGCAGAAGGAAGTCATTAAGTGGGTGCGTCAATGTACTATATGTGCTAGATCTAAGTCCTCACATACTCCTGCTGCGGGGTTGCTTTGTCCTTTGGAGGTTCCCAGTGCTCCTTGGACACATCTGGCTATGGACTTTATAACTGACCTTCCCCCCTCTGAGGGTTTTACTGTCATCTGGGTGGTCGTGGACCGTTTTAGCAAGATGTGTCACTTGGTTCCTTTCATCAAACTGCCCTGCGCTAAAACTCTCGCTAAGGCCTTTGTCAAGGAAATTGTCAGACTTCATGGCGTTCCTACTGACATTGTTTCTGATAGGGGTCCTCAGTTCGTGGCTCGTTTTTGGCGTGCCTTTTGTGATAGGTTGGGAGTTCTTGCGTTGTTTTGTGGCAGACAATCAAGAGGGGTGGTCTGAGTTTCTGCCACTTGCCGAATTTGCTCTGAACAATCATACATCTTCTTCTGCTGGTTGTTCGCCTTTTTTTTGTTGTTCTGGGAGACATCCGTCGTTTGGGTCATTCTCCAAGTTGGGATCTGCCGTGCCTGAGGAGGAGAATTTTTCCGGTGATTTGGAGAGAGTTTGGACGGATGTGCGTGGTAATCTTCAGGAGGCCAACAGAAAATCTAAAGACTACTTTGATAGGAAACGACAGGAGGTTTTGTTCGCTGTTGGTGACATGGTTTGGTTGTCCTCTAGGAATCTGCGGTTGAGGATTCCTTCAAAGAAATTGGGTCCCAAGTTTGTAGGGCCCTTTAAGGTGCTTCAGGTTGTCAACCAATCTGCTGTTAGGTTGGAGGTTCCTACCTCCTGGAGAATTAATCCGGTATTTCATGTCTCTCTGTTGAAAAAAGCTGTTGTATCGGATTGTGACGCCTCTGCCTCTGTTCCTCCGGTGGTGGAGGACGGGGAATATGAAATTTCTCGCATCCTTAACTCTAGACGGTATAGAGGTAGTTTGCAGTATCTTGTGGCCTGGAAAGGTTTCGGTCCCGAGGATAACTCTTGGGTGAGGTCGGATGAAGTTTCCGCGTCCAGACTTATCAGAGCGTTTCACAGGAGATTTCCTGATAAGCCTGGTCCTAGGGAATCCGGAGGATCCTCTTAGAAGGGGGGGTACTGTTAGAACCTTGCTCTTAGTTTTTTTTTCCTTTGCTGGTCACATGACCTTGTTGGCCTATTTAATCCTGCTCCGCCCTTCTGGCTTTGCTGGACTTCATTGTATATCTACTTTCTAGCTAGCCTGTGCTCTGTGTCTTGCTCTGTTAGTTTGCTTGGTCTACTGACCTCTATGTTCTATATATTTTGTTTGTTCGTCTGTCTGCTACTATTTCTGTTAGGAGGTGTCCCATATTCCTCCCAGTCCTTAGTACTTGTAGGGATTCCTTCCCCACATCTATAGGTCTCCGTACAGACTAGCTTAGGACTTTAGCAGGTCTGATCGCAGGATCAGGTCCCCTGTTACATCGTAGGGATTCAGCTGAGTTCTATCGTAGGGACAGATCTCCTCTCTTTCCTTAGCTCTGGTAGCAGAACATAACATAGAGTCCATCCGTTCACCTTTTCTGTGTCGCACAAAGACATGGTGGTTGGACCCAAAGATCTCAAATTTGGACTCATCAGACCAAAGCACAGATTTCCATTGGTCTAATGTCCATTCCTTGTGTTCTTTAGCCCAAACAAGTCTCTTCTGCTTCTTGTCTGTCCTTAGCAATGGTTTCCTAGCAGCTATTTTACCATGAAGGCCTGCTGCACAAAGTCTCCTCTTAACAGTTGTTGTAGAGATGTCTGCTGCTAGAACTGTGTGTGGCATTGACCTGGTCTCTAATCTGAGCTGCTGTTAACCAGCAATTTCTGAGGCTGGTGACTCAGATACACTTATCCTCAGAAGCAGAGGTGACTCTTGGTCTTCCTTTCCTTGGGCAGTCCTCATGTGAGCCAGTTTCTTTGTAGCGCTTGATGGTTTTTGCAACTGCACTTGGGGACACATGCAAAGTTTGCGCAATTTTTTCGGACTGACTGTCCTTCATTTCTTAAAGCAATGATGGCCACTCGTTTTTCTTTACTTAGAATTTGTATTATGGCAAGAAAAAAGCTGCTAACAGTCTATTCAGTAGGACTATCAGCTGTGTATCCACCAGACTTCTGCACAACACAACTGATGCTCCCAACCCCATTTATAAGGCAAGAAATTCCACTTATTAAACCTGACAGGGCACACCTGTGAAGTGAAAACCATTTCCGGTGACTACCTCTTGAAGCTCATCAAGAGAATGCCAAGAGTGTGCAAAGCAGTCATCGAAGCAAAAGGTGGCTACTTTGAAGAACTTAGAATATAAGACATATTTTCAGTTGTTTCACACTTTTCTGTTAAGTATATAATTCCACATGTTTTAATTCATAGTTTTGATGCCTTCAGTGTGAATGTACAATTTTCAAAGTCATGAAAATACAGAATTTTCTTTAAATGAGAAGGTGTGTCCAAACTTTTGGTCTGTACTGTATATATATGTTATGTGTGTGTGTATGTGTATATATATATATATATATATATATATATATGTATATACAATATATCTATATACTGTATATCTCTAGTTTTGCATGGAGCAACGCCCTTTCAATGCCCTCTGACGAAGGAAATAGTTCATTTTCCAAAACGCGTAAGGGATCAGCACCGTACTCTCAGGCACCTGTACCTCATTGAAGAGTGTAACGTCACACGCCGTTTGCTTCTGTACACTGTTTTCAATATTCAGGCGAGTCACTGGCCTTCACCACAGCACGCACCCACACCTGGCACCTCCAGCAAGCATCAACGTATAGGAAGTGGTCTTTCCTCAACTTACACCTGAACAGTGAGTGGTTTAGGACTAGTGTCTTGAAAACAATGATGCATTTAAAGGGAATCTGTCAACCACTATGACTAATCAGACCTCTAATATGGGCATACAGTGGGTACGGAAAGTATTCAGACCCTTTTAAATTTTTCACTCTATTTCATTGCAGCCATTTGGTATATTCTAGAGTTCATTTTTTTTTCTCATTAAAGTACACTCTGCACCCCACCTTGACTGAAAAAAATCAGCATGTGATATTTCATGGGTTTTTTTTTAATAAATTTGCAAAAATTACTACATTTCTGTTTTTTTTTCAGTCAAGATGGGGTGCAGTGTGTACTTTAATGAGAAAAAAAAAGAACTTTTTAGAATTTACCAAATGTCTGAAAATGAAACAGAGTGAAAAATTTAAAACGGTCTAAATACTTTCCGTACCCACTGAATAGGTGATAGAAATGTAAATCTATACATACCTGTATGCCCCATATTAGAGGTCTGGTTGCTTTGAAATGTCTTTTTATTCAGTCCTTTTTCTCATTCTTGCGGGACGTGAAGAAATCCCCACCTACTTTGCTAATTACAATGTTCCCCCCCTCCCCTGCACGTCACAGTGCCCTGTGATGTGCTGTCTAGTTTTTCAGATCCCGCACCTGCGCAAATCACCCATAATGCAAGCCGCACTTTTTTTTCTCTCCCAGATATATTTTTTCCAGCAGTGCAAATGTTGAATTCGGCACAAATATGGCACTTTCGGATTCGTCAAAGGAAACACGAGCATTTTTTCTTAAAATCGGTACCATTCGGGGAGCAGTGCTGCAAAATTATTGCATTGCAACTGAAGTGTTTTTAATACTTTGGCTAGCATACTGCTTGTGTATGATGAGTGGGGGGATGTGTTTGATGAAGGGATGGGCTGGGGGGAGAGCTGACTGAAGCTGAAAGCAGCGCCATGCTTCTAATTTTTTTTTCTCCTTTGTGTGCAAATCGCTGCTAGCCAATGAGGGCGCAGGAAGCATTCACTCTGTCCAGACACAAGGGCTTGTGCTATTGGCTGCTGAAATCACATGTCCTCTCTATATAAAGAGCGGACATGTTGTCAGCACCATTTTCTAATTATAACAAGTCATAGATGCTGCTGCTGAACACTGCTCCTGCATACTGAAAAATTTTAGCTAGATAGATAGGCAGTTGCTTCTAAGTCAGATAGTTTAGATAACTAGTGTCCTGTGTGTCTGTGAAATCGACCTACCTTCCAGCAGATTTTTTTTTTCTTGTGCTATTACTGAGGTCCTCACAGACAGCAGGGCCCATGTCATAGAACTCTGTTGTGCACTGCTTCTATTGTGCTCCCTGCACTAGTATCCCTTAAACAAATTATTTTTTCGCTTGCTAATGCGATACAGTAAGTCCTACTAGCCCACCTTGTCATTTTGTGGGGTTGAAATTCAGCTGTATGCAGAGCTCCTGAGTGCAGAGTTCAAAACTAAATTTTTTCATTTGCTAATGTGATACAGCAAGCTTTAGTAGCCCACCTTGTTTTTACTGTGCATACAGCTGAATTTCACCCCCACAAACTGACAATCTATTTTTTCTGTTGCTAACCAGAGTAAAAAAAATATTTTTTTTCTGTGACAAACGTGATACAGTACGTCATATGTCACATTGTAATTTTGTTACTGTCAAATTCAGCTGTATGCAGAGCTCATGCAGAGTAAAAAAAAATCTATTTTTTGTGACTAATATGATACAGCGGGCTAGATCTAAGTTTGAAAAATCTTGGAGCATATATTCTATGTTATAGAATCCTCATCCACGGTAAAAAAAATAAATACTTCTGTTACTAATGTTATACATTAGGGGGCATCTCAGTTTGAAATAGTTTGGAGCATATCTGTTATACAAGCGTCATCCACACTAAATAAATACTTTTGTTACCAACGTGATACAGCAAGCCATATCTTAAATTGACAGTGCTGCTAAAATTCAGCAGTGTGCAGAGCTGTTGCAGAGCAAAAACCTATATTTTTCAGTTGCTAACGTGATACAGCAAGCAATATTTCACTTCGTTATTTAGTGCCGCTGAAATTCAGGTTTGTCCAGAACTGATGCAGAGTAAAAAAAATATAATTTTGTTATGTTAATAGCGTGCTGCCACAACACTATCTGACCAACATGAGTGAGAAAAAGAGAGGTCATGGAGAGTAAGTGAGAATAGACTTGGTGTTCAAGGTATACGTGGTGAAGGTGGTTATGTTAGTGAAAGCACTAGTGAACCAACACAGTCACGTCCTATCCAAAGACAACTGAGAACTTCTGTTGCTGGACTGGCTACTCCACTCCCTTTTTAGGCAGCCGCACAGCGATACGCCTTGTTGATAAGGGTCAGAAAGAGCTGGTGCTCCAGTGGATAGCAAGTGCTGCTACAAGTGGTCTCTCCTCCTCTTCCTCCACATCACACACAGTACAGTCCACAGAGGTGGCACCCCAATTACCCTTGCTTCCCCCCGCGTCACAACTGTCCAACTGCCCAACTGACTGTTGGGAACCACAGGTAGGTGAGTCTGCAGAACTGTTCACACATTCTATGCCATGGGCATCAGTAGTGTACTCCAAACATTCACAGAGTCAAGAGGAGAAAAGCACTGCAAAAAAAAACTCAGTAGAGGGATTAAGTGCAATAATTTGACTAATACATGCATGAACCTTCATATGCGCAATCAACATGCGCTACACTGGCAATCTCACTGCGATAAATTGCGGATCTCAACAACCATCAGCCGCCCCATCAATCGCATCTGCTGCTTCTTCCTCCTCCTCTGTTACCATGCCAAGTATTGTCATGCACGTCTCTGACGGTAGAACCTCCGGTTCTTTACCTGCTCCAGTCAGGCTGAGTGAGAGCCCATCAGCTGTAACGGAAGTGGACATGCCTGCTGTGTTTATTTCACCAAGCACACCACATGTTTCTTAATCCAGTATAACATCTCTGCCTGCACCTAACTCATGGTCCAGCAGTTCACCATACTCTGCCCTCTCTAAGCACAGCAACCAGCCCTCAGTCTCGTAGTTGTGGTCACGTAAAAGATTTTCATCCTACAAATGAGAAAGCTGAGGTTGAAGTCCACCATCTCCAATCTGTAGGCCACGGAAATGCTGCCTTTCTGCCTGGTAGATACAGACCGTTTCCTAAAGCTGATGGCCGTCGCAGTCCCCCAGTACCAGTTGCCCAGTCGCCATTACTTCTCTAAGAAAGCTGTGCCTGCACTACACCAGCATGTCGCAGACAACATCACCCGTTCCTTGACTAAATCTTCGTCTGCCAGGATGTATTTCACCACAGACACATGGACGAGTAAGCATGACCAAGGGCATTACATCTCGCTGACTGGGCACTGGGTGAGTCTGGTGGCTATGGGGGCAGGCGGGAAAGGGGCTGCTCCACAAATCTTGGAAACCCCAAAGCTGGCAGAACAAACCTCTATTTCACACTTCATCCACTGCTTCTGCCTCCTCCACCTCCTCTAGTGCCTCCACCTGCGCACTCAACCTCTGCCTTAATGAGACACGCATTCCAACAGTGCAGAGCGAATCCACACCACCTCTGTGCTGCGCAGCCAAGGCTCACTGCGATCAGGCAGTCTTAAAATTAATATGCCTTGGAGATTGCAGTTATACAGCTGAAGAGTTGTGGAGAGCTCTAAAAGCTGAGTTTGAGCAATGGCTGTCTCCACTGAATGTGGAGCCAGGGAAGGCCATGTGCGAACCTGGTGGCAGCCCTACGCCAAGGCAAGCTCACAGACGTGCCTTGCATGGCTCACGTCCACAACCTAGTGGTACAGCATTTTCTCTGCCACTATCCTGGCCTGGATGAGCTGCTTCAGAAAGCATGGAAGCGGTGTGCTTACTTCCGCCGCTCACACCCCTCAGGTCATCGACATGCATCGATACAGAGGTCTTTGTCCATGCCAGTTAATAGGTTGATATGCAGTGTGCCGACACGGTGGAATTCTGCTCTGCGCATGTTGCAGCGACTGTGGCAGCAGCAATGAGCCCTGATGCATTATGTCATGTCGTATAGCCTGGGCCAGTGCAGTATGGACGTGGGGCATATCACCTTTATGGAGTGGGCACAGATTAAGGACCTCTGCACAGTTTTGAAATGGCTACTAAGATGGTTAGCGCGGACGATGCCGTCATCAGCATCACTATTCTGGCCATCTACATGCTGGAGCAGACTTGAATAGCCTGCAGCAGCAGGTGGTGGTCCCAGAGAAAGAGAAGGATGTGGAAGGAATAATAATGTATCAAAGTTCCAGACTGTCGTCACACAGGGGGATGCCAAGTGAGGGTGGATTGCTACGATCGAGGGGGGTTGGTGCTACCAGACAAACTGTTAGTGAAGGTGCAATAGCCAAGGAACAAATGGAGGAGGAAGAGGTGATGGGCGTGCAACAGTCAGAAGATGAAGAGGATAATCATCTCTCTGTTGTTCGTGGTTGGCGGGAGGGGACGGTGGAAACAAGCAACAGTGTTACCCAGCCATCAATACAGCATGGCCTTGGACATCATGGAAGAGCCCAACATATGAGTGCCTTCTTGCTGCACTATCTGCCACATGATCCCAGTATAGTTATGATTCTCTCAAGCCCTGCCCTGGGAAGATGGGGTACTCAGAGCCGGGTCAGATGTTGAGAACGGGGGATGCAGTCGTGGCCTTGACCCGTTCCGTGCCCAGGGCCGTCACATTGAAAATGATGTTAGGGCTATCCGGGTTGAGTGGTATTTGTCAACTACGCCACCTGTGGTGTCTCGTGATGCTCCACCAGCGCCGCTAGCAGTCCACTGAGGCCCGATGTCGTGGCGGCTAAAGTTCTCGCTGCTCCCCACAGGCGGAGCAGGCCCCAGGGCAAGCAAGAACGGGACAGAAGGGGGGAAATAGTGCGGGAGTAGAGACGCGGGTACCGTGTCACGTGGTATGGCGCGTAATGAATAGTCCGGAGGCCATAGGGATGAGTTTCCAAGGCTTTACTCACAGTTCTCATAAGCAGCGCAAGGCTTTTCCCTGCTCCTCGCGGAGTCCTGCGGCCACCAGGGACGGGGGTCCAACTACCTCCGAGGAAGTACAGTCTTTGGTAGCGTCCCTACACCAGAGTGTTCCTGCACTACAGACTCTACCCCTTTCCCGTCTGTGCGTGTGTGGATAGGCCGGGTCTCCCTCTGAGCTCCTCTCAGGTGTTGGGCTCGGGTGGCAATTCCTCTCCAGCCGAGGCCCGCCGGGATCCTCAGGGCCTAACCGGGCTTTCCCGTCCTGGACATAGAGTACGAGGTCGGGTGTCGGGGGCCGGTACCCCTCTTGCAGCCGGAATCCCTCTGAATAGATCAGGTAGAAGAGGACAGGTGGAGTACTCCGCTCCGTCTGCATCCTCCCCGGGACCCATTTGCTAGGGAGCCACACTCTAAAACTCCCTGGCCTTCTCGATCCTGGTCCTTGGCCGGGTTGAGACACTCCTTGTCTGCAACCTCCCTCTCGTCCCATGGATCGGGGTATGAGGGCTGTGTCCCATGCCGGTGCAGGCCCACACAGGATCTGCGCTCCCGGAGGGAAGTCACTTTACACCCAGTATTTTGGACAGCACAGTACGACCACTTGACAGCAAGACTGCCAGAGACCACACAGGTCTGAAGGACTGGACTCTGCACTAGGCAGACAGGGTCCAGAGAACCAAAGACTGAACTGAAGGACCAAGATCAAAGATGGCATTCTATTAAATATGAAATTAGAAGTGTCACTAACTGTTCCTCCACCCACACCCACTAACTGGTTCCTACCACTTTGTGTTCCCCAGTCTCCCTGTAACCAGGGGAGCAGCACTAGTGCATACTAGCTCCCTCTGGTGGAAATGTGTTGTTGGATGCAAAAGGTTAGGTCACTGTTGTTATGTTCTGCTACCAAAGCTAAGGAAAGAGAGGAGATCTGTCCCTACTATAGGACTCAGCTGAATCCCTACGATGTAACAGGGAACCTGATCCTGCGATCAGACCTGCTAAAGTCCTAATCTAGTCTGTACGGAGACCTATAGATGTGGGGAGGGAATCCCTACAAGTACTAAGGACTGGGAGGAATATGGGACACCTCCTAACAGAAATAGTAGCAGACAGACGAACAAACAAAATAGATAGAACATAGAGGTCCGTAGACCAAGCAAACTAACAGAGTTAGATACAGAGCACAGGCTAGCTAGAAAGTAGATATACAATGAAGTCCAGCAAAGCCAGAAGGGCGGAGCAGGATTAAATAGGCCAACAAGGTCATGTGACCAGCAAAGGAAAAAAAACCTAACAGCAAGGTTCTAACAACTGTCATTGCACGGGACTTGCCTCAGAGGAGGAACACCACACTCCAATAAAGAAGTGCAGCATTCCTGTGGCGGCCGAACCCTCAGGGGCGCCAGATTCCCCCCTGGTAAAACACAGCACGTCTGCGGGCTGCAAAGGAATATCATCCAGAAAAATTATTTTTATATAAACAAGTAGAACTATCATCCCTTTATGGGAGTCACATTTCTTGTAACGTTGCATAACAGCTATAAAAGTACAAAAGTATAAAATTATAAAAATACAGAGATATAAAAGTGCAGAGATATAGAAGTGTAAAATTATTAATTAGGACAAGAGACTTTTGGATCAAGGCAGCGGACTGGTTAAAAGTAGCGACAGTCAGTTCAGTAACAAGAGGGACCTGACCTAAACCCTCTACGTGGGCCCTGGGGTGGCTGCAGGGCATGAAGATCCGGAGTTGGACCCCCACACGTGCCACTCCAGACAGGTTTTGCTTCTGAGGTCTGAGGTAGAAAGTATGCACGGTTTTGTATAAAACCAATAGGGAGCACCTAAATAGGTGCATAACTATTTACATTGCAGTCCGCCGCCTGCCATAGTCCGCAGGGACCAAAGTCTCTATAAGGAAAGGAAAACACACGATAAATAGCAGCAATAGTTAAACTTCAAACAATAACTACAGCAGCCGGGGCTGCTTTAGACTTGGGGCTCACATGGAGGGAAGGGCTCATTCCTCCCGACAGAGGGTAGCCTGTCACCTGAGGCTGAGGAGGTGGTGGCGTCACTTCCAGACACTTTGCGGACGTCCAGGGCGTACCACCCACGCTCCCCCTGGTGGCGAGAGAAAGTCACCGTATCGCCCGGGAAGAGGTTCCGGCCGAGGTGTCCCTTCTTAAGGCGCAGCTCGACGTCCCGCCGGCTGAAGAACACATCGTCTCGGAAGAGGGGACACCGAATAAACCCCCACCCCGCCTCTTGGTGAAACCGCACGATCTTGCCCTCATACCGGGGACTGGGATGGGTAGCCTCCTCCTGTCGCGCCCGAGTCTTGGAAGCCTTGGTCCGGACTTCGAGGCGCTTGCAGCGTTGCTCCCGCCGACGTCGCTCCCGTGCCAACTTGAGGACCTGATTGCTACACCATTGGCTCCTCCTCTGCGCTTCAGCTGTGGTCTCCCACGGGAAGCCCATCAGGTTGCCCCCCTGGTTTTCCCAGGCCCACTCTTCAGCCTCGGGCCAGGTTACCGCCGGGGCAGGTAGCGGGGTCAGGACGGGTTGCTGAGAGTCCTCAAGCAGTGCGGACCAATCCGGGTTGGCGCCGGTAGCCTCCTCCGCAGCTCCGGGCACCTCCGTCACGGAGCTCCCGTGGCAGTGCAAATCTCCACCGATAGCTGCCGCTTGCAGCTCGGAAGCTAACGCTTGCTCCCAGGTGACAGTTTGGGGATGTACATACTCCGCCATGAGGTCCAGGATCAGCTCCGAGGGCTCCGCAGCCGGGGCAGGGGTTGCATCCTCACCTGCCGTCAGGTCGGTTTCCACTTCGACCTCCAGGCCGACTGCTTCCGGAGCCTCCTCTCCTCGGCGGCGGTCTCGGATCCGCTGCAGCATCTCCGCTTTCCACGCAGCCGTCGCCGCCTCCTGGGCCTCTCTCTGCCTCCTAGCAAGCTCTGGAGACTCCTGGTTCAGAAACTCGAAGTCTCCCGGTGTCAACACACTGCCGCTAGACTCTCCGCCAGATGAAGGGCCTGGATTGGGTGCAGCAGTAGCATGGCCTCGCTCCCCAGGGGCATCCATGACCGCCTCTGTTCACTGCCAAGCTCCAATTCTAATGGCCGCACCTTGTTGCTTTACTTCTTCTTCCTCCTCTTTCAGGGCAGTTCCTGGGCGGCATGTTGACAGGCCAGCCTTCGTTCAGCCCATCCAGTTTGACGGGCATTATTCCGCGGACAGTCTTTGATGGAAGAAGCAGTCCACATTTTTGGCGCCAAGCGGGAGCCCAGCCCACGATGGGAGGTGTACAAAGTCAGTCTTTTCACTGCGTGATGGCGCCTGTTCTTCTTGGGCGGGCGCCATTTTAAGTGTAAAACAACAGTCCAAGGTGTAAGGCACACAGTACCCGATAGCAATGGGCACTTTTCTCCGTTGCTGTGGGCACGAAATCCTGCCGACTACGCCAGTGATGTGACGCCTCTCAAGCCCTGCCCTGGGAAGATGGGGTACTCGGAGCCGGGTCAGATGTTGAGAACGGGGGATGCAGTCGTGGCCTTGACCCGTTCCGTGCCCAGGGCCGTCACATTGAAAATGATGATAGGGCTATCCGGGTTGAGTGGTATTTGTCGACTACGCCACCTGTGGTGTCTGGTGATGCGCCACCAGCGCCGCTAGCAGTCCACTGAGGCCCGATGTCGTGGCGGCTAAAGTTCTCGCTGCTCCCCACAGGCGGAGCAGGCCCCAGGGCAGGCAAGAACGGGACAGAAGGGGGCAAATAGTGCGGGAGTAGAGACGTGGGTACCGTGTCGCGTGGTATGGCGCGTAATAAACAGTCCGGAGGCCATAGGGATGAGTTTCCAAGGCTTTACTCACAGTTCTCATAAGCAGCGCAAGGCTTCTCCCTGCTCCTCCCGGAGTCCTGCAGCCACCAGGGACGGGGGTCCGACTACCTCCGAGGAAGTCCAGTGTTTGGTAGCGTCCCTACACCAGAGTGTTCCTGCACTACAGACTGTACCCCTTTCCCGTCTGTGCGTGTGTGGATAGGCCGGGTCTCCCTCTGAGCTCCTCTCAGGTGTTGGGCTCGGGTGGCAATTCCTCTCCAGCCGAGGCCCGCCGGGATCCTCGGGGCCTAACCGGGCTTTCCCGTCCTGGACATAGAGTACGAGGTCGGGTGCCGGTACCCCTCTTGCAGCCGGAATCCCTCTGAATAGATCAGGTAGAAGAGGACAGGTGGCGTACTCCGCTCCGTCTGCATCCTCCCCGGGACCCATTTGCTAGGGAGCCACACTCTAAATCTCCCGGGCCTTCTCGATCCTGGTCCTTGGCCGGGTTGAGACACTCCTTGTCTGCAACCTCCCTCTCGTCCCATGGATCGGGGTACGAGGGCTGTGTCCCATGCCGGTGCAGACCCACACAGGATCTGCGCTCCCGGAGGGAAGTCACTTTACACACAGTATTTTGGACAGCACAGTACGACTACTTGACAGCAAGACTGCCAGAGACCACACGTCTGAAGGACTGGACTCTGCACTAGGCAGACTGGGTCCAGAGAACCAAAGACTGAACTGAAGGACCAAGATCAAAGATGGCATTCTATTAAATATGAAATTAGAAGTGTCACTAATTAACTGTTCCTCCACCCACACCCACTAACTGGTTCCTACCACTTTGTGTTCCCCAGTCTCCCTGTAACCAGGGGAGCAGCACTAGTGCATACTAGCTCCCTCTGGTGGAAATGTGGTGTTGGATGCAAAATTTTAGGTCACTGTCATTGCACCGGACTTACCTCAGAGGAGGAACACCACACTCCAATAAAGAAGTGCAGCATTCCTGTGGCGGCCGAACCCTCAGGGGCGCCACAATTCAATATAGTGCTGACTACTGGGTTGCCACTCTGTTAGTAAGAGTTAATTTTTCCAAATGCTTTCCACCCTGTAAAAGGACCCGCAAATGCTGGAGTATCGAAACAAGCTTTTAAACCACCTTAAGATAGGTTTTCCCCAAGATACAGGTGCTTCTCACAAAATTAGAATATCATCAAAAAGTTCATTTATTTCAGTTCTTCAATTCAAAAAGTGAAACTCATATCATAGTCATTACAAGCAGTGATCTATTTCAAGTGTTTATTTCTGTTAATGTTGATGATTATGGCTTACAGCCAATGAAAACACAAAAGTCATTATCTCAGTAAATTAGAACAACAGCACTCGATACTTGGTCGGGGTTCCTTTTGCATCACTTACTGCATCAATGCAGCGTGGCATGGAGACGATCAGCCTGTGGCACTGCTGAGGTGTTATGGAAGCCCAGGTTGCTTTGATAGCAGCCTTCAGCTCGTCTGCATTGTTGGGTCTGGTGTCTCTCATCTTCCTCTTGACAATACCCCATAGATTCTCTATGGGGTTAAGGTCAGGCGAATTTGCTGGCCAACCAAGCACATTGATAATGTTGTTTTTAAACCAGGTATTGGTACTTTTGACAGTGTGGAGAGGTGCCAAGTCCTGCTGGAGAATGAAATTTCCATCTCCAAAAAGCTTGTCGGCAGAGGGAAGAATGAAGTGCTCTAAAATTTACTGGTAGACTGCTGCGCTGACTTTGGTATTAATAAAACACAGTGCTCCTACACAAGCAGATGACATGGCTCCCCAACCATCACCGATTGTAGAAACTTCACACTAGACCTCATGTAGCTCTCCACTCTTTGTCCAGAATCTGGGACCTTGATTTCCAAATGAAATACAAAATTTACTTTTATCTTAAAACAACACCTTGGACCACTGAGAAACAGTCCAGTTCTTTTTCTCCTTGGCCCAGGTAAGACGCTTCTGGAGTTCTCTATTTGTCGTAAGTGGCTTGACACAAAGAATGCAACACTTATAGCCTCATATCCTGTGAACAGCCAGTTTCTTTAGCAATGACCTTTTGTGGCTTAACCTCCTTGTGGAGTGTGTCAATGACTGCCTTCTGGGCATCTGTCAAGTCAGCAATCTTCCCCTTGATTGTGGAGCCTACTGAAACAGACTAAGGGACCTTTTTAAACGCTTTGGAAGCCTTTTAAGATGTTTTTTGTTAATTATTCTAATTTACTGAGATAATGACTTTTCTGTTTTCATTAGCTGTAAGCCATAATCATCAGCATTAACAGAAATAAACATTTGAAATAGATCACTCTGTAATGACTCTATATAATATGAGTTTCACTTTTTGAATTGAAGAAATTAAATTAACTTTTTGATAATATTCTAATTTTGTGAGAAGCACTTGTAGCACTGAGACAGAGTGTGCATCGCAGCTGTCAACTTTCAACCTCCGGCACGTCAATTCATCTACGCCAAAACAGCAGCAGCAGCGTAAGTGGCAGAAGCAATTTCTGAGAGTCCTTTCACACATTTTTTACACCAGCTCATGCACCAGCACAACAAAGTACAAGTCTGACACGTGGTGAACAACTGGAGAGGATGGTGCAGGAGTATCTACTGTAGAGCTCTATCAGTATCATGAGGGACGGTTTGGACCCTTTAACATTTTGGTCTTCTAAAATGGATGAATGGCCTGAGCTCGCCTGTCACGTCTTGGAGGTTTTATCATGCCCTGGAGCCAGCATTCTCTCAGAACGTGTCTTCAGTGCTGCTGGTGGTGTCCTGACAGATCAGTGTAGCTGGATGTCCCCTTAAAGTGTAGCCCACTTAACTTTCATCACGATGAACAAGTCATGGATCTCCAAGAACTTTTTCTCCCCAATCGCAGACTGTACAGACTAGGCAATTTTGTAGTTTTTAGTGTGCTGCATTCATCTCGTGTAATTACAGTCTGTGATATGGCTTCTGTGCCTGCTCTTGCTACTGCTGCAGGTGTTGACACAAATTTTTGGAAATGTGAACACTCCTGGTTGGGTCTCTATCTGCTGGGTTGGCTGTAGTGGAAGATGTTTTGGTCTCCATTATACTAATTCTACTCTGGTGAAATTGATGCCACTTTGGTGGTGTTAGGCCCTAATTTTTTTATATGTGAACAGTCCTGATTGGGTCTCCATCTGCTGGGTTGGCTGTAGTGTAAGAGGTTTTGGTCTCCATTACAATAGTTATACTCTAGTGAAATTAATTTTTTGCCGCAGATCCTGTTCTCCACACAGGGGTACACAGACGTTATAAACTCAAAATTGGTTTTCTTACTACCATGGTATATAAAGCAGGCTACATCTCAGCTTAAAGTTCTTTGGGGCAGATATTGTTCTCCACACAGGGGTACACAGACATTATAAACTCAAAATTGATATTGATATTGCAGGCTACACCTCAGCTTAAATTTTTTTAAGGCAGATATTGTTCTAAACACAGGGGTACACAGACATGATAAAATCAAAATTGATTTGCTTAATACCGTGGTATATAAAGCAGACTACATCTCAGCTTAAAATTCTTTGGGGCAAATATTGTTCTCTATATGCAGGAAGAAAAAAAAGAGAAGCTGGGTCCGAACAGCTTCCTGACCCTCGTCACCTCCCAGGGGGGGAGGTGATCCTGATGAGACTCAGATACCTGAGGGTCACGTGGACTGTACTGTGCCATCAGGGCAAGAGGAGGAAGAGGGTGACTCTCAGGGCGAGGAATGGGAGTAGCTCATCTGAGGAGGTGGAGGAAGATGGTGCAGACACTGAGTGATGAAACCGCGATGAACACTGCATCCTTAGCCACAACTGTGGCTGTGACCAGCATGGGTCACGGGTCTTCAGCTCGCAAGGGCAGCAAAGGTTGCCTAGCCTGGGCCTTTTTTTGACACCGCAAAGGATGAGCCAAATCATGCTATGTGACAGCTTTGCAAGAAAAAACTCCGTAGAGAAATTAAGCGCAATAGTTTTACTACTACATACATGAACCTTTACATGCGCAATTTCACTGCGATAAAATGCGGACCTCAACAAGCTTCACCCACCCCATCAACCGCATCTGCTGCTTCTTCCTCCTCCTCTGTTACCGTGCCAAGTATTGTCACTCAGGTCTCCCACAGCAGAACCTCTGGTTCTTTAACAGCTCCAGTCAGGCTGAGTGAAAGCCCGTCAGCTGTAATGGAAGCGGACATGCCTGCTGTTTTTGACCAATCTCAGAAAATGAGCATACCACAACTTTATCAATCTCCGCCTGCATCTCACTCCCGATCCAGCAGTTTGTCCGGTTCACCATACTCTGCCCTCTCTCAGCACAGCAGCCAGCCCTCAGTCCCATAGTTGTGGTCACATAAAAGATTGTTTCCTCCTACACATGACAAAGCTAAGAGATTGAACTCCACCATCTCCAATCTGTTGGCCACGGAAATGGTGGTGTCAGGCCCGAATTTTTTGAAACGTGAACACTCATGGTTGGGTCTCCATCTGCTGGGTTGGCTGTGGTGGAAGAGTTGTCGGTCCCCATTATACTAGTTCTAATCTAGTGAAATTAATTCTTTGGTGCAGATATTGTCACACAGGTACACATGATGTAATCGAAATTGGTTTTCTACATTTCATCCTTTAATTCTTTGGTGCTTATATTGTTTTCCATAAAGGGGTACACATTAGTGATGAGTGAGCACTAAATGTGCTCGACTTAGTAGTTCAGCAGTTTCTCAAAACCTACCCAGATCTGCCAGATCTGCTTGTGAAAGTATACTGCGTGTGTGCCCATTCCAGAATGTCAGCTACAGCTTCCGCCACCCTGGCAGTGCTTCACTGACTGGTGTGCGATGTGACCACACATTGGAAATCAACGTTACAGATGTTGGGAAGGATTTGTGAGCAGCAGAGGGCAGTTGTTGAGTACCAGCTTCAACACGCCCGTTGGAATTTAGGTCAGCCTCTGCACATAAAAGCTGATGAGTGGGCATGGATGCCTGACATCTGTGCCGTCCTCCAAAACTTTCAGGACTACACCAAGATGGTGAGTGGCGGTGATGCCATAATTAGTATCACCATCCTGCTTCTCTGTCTACTGAAATGCTCGCTGCTCACAATTAAAGAGGAGGCATTGCAGGCGGAGCAAGGAACTATACAGGGTGAATCTACACAGACCATTCTCATCTCATCTCAACGCGGATTGAGTGATAATGAGGAGTAGAGATGAGCGAATGTTTCAATATTCGATTTGGATTACGAATGCCAAATTTGCAATATTCGCCTGTTTATTCGTGGAATGATCGTCGAACGTTACCGAATGCCATAGGATTCGATGGGGGGACAAAAAAACGCATACGTAACACCTTAAAAGCCCCAAAGTTGCCAAAACACATCAATTTAGTGGTAGACACCTGGAAAATGCCAATTGACCCAGAGTACAAGTACTATATTTATTATTACTATTACAGCCACATTTGTTTCGTGGCGCTTTACATGTGAAAAGGAGTCACCGTCGGTGACTCATCGACTGGTACAAGAGGAGAGAGGACACTGCCCAAGCACACAAACAATCTACAAGGGATGGGTGAGGATACTGTAGGTCAGGGTACTGCTAGTCGTGTAGCGGTATGCTAGAGCGAGGCATACCACAGATTGTACGCTTGTCACAAGAAGTGGGTCTTCAGCTTCCTTTTCAACGTTTGCTTCGTAGGTTAGAGTCTGTGTTGGGGTACAGTAATACGCAGTAGCCGAGATGCATGGGACAAATTTTGTAGGCGTAGAGAAGAAGATCTTGGAAGGATGGGAAGTTGCGTGCAGGTAACTAGTACAAGGAGACTCGGTCACACATGTATGGAGAAGACAGGTTTTCAATGGCTTGGTATGCCAGAGTTAGGCTTTTCAACTGGAGTGTCTGGGCAACAGGGAGCCAGCGCAGGGATAGACAGAGGGGAGAAGCCTGGGAATAGCAGGATGACAGGTGGATTAATCTGCCTACACAGTTTAGTATAGATTGGAGGGGTGCGACAATGGTAGGAAGGAGGCCACAGAGCAGGAGCTTGTAGTAGTCGAGGTGGGAGATGATGAGGGCCTGCTCAGGTGTTTTTCTACATTCATGGTTGAGGAATGTGCGGATCCCAGAGATACTTTGGAGTTGGAGTCAACAGCAAGTGGAAAGGGCTTAGATCTGATGTTTGAAGAACAGATCAGAGTCAAGCTTGCGGGACTGGGGAGAGTGGACAGCCATTCACTTTGATAGATAGGTCAGTTGTGGGGGAGAGGTGAATGAGATGGTGGAAAGATGCTGCATTCTGTTTTATCCATGTTAATTTTTACAAATCTAGCAGAGATGAAAGATGAAACACAGGACACACATTGTGGGATTCTGGCTAGTAAGGAGTTGATATCAGGTCCAGAGAGGTAGATCTATGTGTCGTCAGAATAGAGGTGATACTGAAAGCCGTGAGACCATGAGCTGTCATAAACCGAATGTGTAGATGGAGAAGAGCCTGGGTCCTACAACTGAACCTTAGGGGACACCAACACATAGGGGGTGAGATGAGGAGATGGTGTGTGAGTGGGAGACACTGATTGTCCTGTCAGTTAGGTATGAAAAGATCCAAGACAGGGCCAAGTCTGTGATGCCGAGAGAGGATTCTGAAGTAAAAGGATATGGTCTACTGTGTTGAAGGCAGATGACAGGTCTAGGAGGAGGAAGACAGAGTAGTCTGGCTTGGATTAGGCAGTTAGTCGGTCATTGGTGACTTTAGTAAGAGCAGTTTCAGTAGATAGAGACACAATCAGAACTGCTCACATTAAAAAAAAAATTAGGACCTAAGACCACCACTTCCGTAGCATACAAATTGGAGATGGTAGAGTTCAACCTCCTAGCTTTGTCATGTGTAGGAGTAAACAATCTTTTACGTGACCACAACTGCAGGACCGAGGGCTGGCTGCAGTGCTGAGAAAGGGTGGAGTAAGGTGAAATGGACAAACTGCTAGACCGTGATTGAGGTGCAGATGTTACGGTGGATTGAGAAACATGTGGTGTGCTCAGGGAAACAAACACAGCAGGCATGTCAGCTTCTGTTAGAGCTGACGGGCTCTCACTCAGCCTGACTGGAGCGAGTATACAACCGTAGGTTCTGCAGTCAGAGACTTGCGTGACAGTACTTGACACGTTAACAGAGGAGGAGGAAGAAGCAGCAGATGCGTTCTATGGGGGGGCTGATGGTTTGATGGTTGTTTATTGCAAACCAATTTTGAGTTGATCATGTTTGTGTACCCCTTTGTGGAGAACAATATCTGCACCAAATAATTAATCTCACTACAGTATAGCTATACAAATAGATGGAGACCAAAATCTCTTCCACTCCGACCAACCCAGGAGATGGAGACCTAACCAGAAGTGTTCACATTTCCCTAAATTGGGGCCTAACACCAACAAAGTGGCATCAATTTAACCAGAGTAGAAGTAGTTTAATGGAGACAGAAACCTCTTCCACTACAGCCAAACCCAATAGATGGAGACCCAATCAGGATTCTCCACATTTCCAAAAATTATTGGCAGACACTAGCAAAGTGGCATTAATTTTACTACAGTAGAAATTGAAGAATTAGGAACCAAAACCTCTTCCACTACAGCCAACACACCAGATGGAGACTCAATCAGGAGTGCACCATCCTCTCCAGTCGTTCACCACGTGTCAGACTTGTACTCTGTTGTGCAGGTGCACGAGCTGGTCTAAAAAATGTGTGAAAGGACTCACAGAAATTGCTTCTGCCACTTACACTACTGCGTGTGCCTCACTTCTGTCTTGGGAAAAAACTCTCTTAAGGTTGTGTAAAAGCGTGTTTCGATACTCCATCATTCGTGGGTCCCTTTCCAGGACGGGAAGCATCTGTCAAAATTTACTTTTATAATGTGAATCTAACAGAGTGGCAACCCAGTCGTCAGCACTATTTTGAATCATAACTATACAGGGATGAATTGCAGATAGTGAAGCAAGAACGCACTCACATGTGAGCCTCTTTCCTGAGGTTCAAGCTCATGCTGTGTTGGTGGCTGGGTAATTCTTGTTTCCTTCGTCCCCTCTCGCCAAACACAGAGAAGGGATGATTATCCTTTTCATGTTCTGACTGTTGCTCGCCCATCACCTCTTCCTCTTCCAGTTGTTCCTCGCCTTCACTAACACTTTCACTAAAGTTTTTCTTTTATCGCCAACCCCCCTCGATTGCAGTTAACCACCCTTCCTTGGCACCCTGAGATGTGCCCTACTGTATGACGTTAGTAACAGAAGAAAGTGTTTTTTTATTGTGGATGAGGCCTGTATAACATAGAATATATGCTCCAAGATATTTCAAACTCAGATCTAGCCTGCTGTATCACATTAGTCACAGTAAAAAATAGATTTATTTACTCTGCATAAGCTCTGCATACAGCTGAATTTCACTGCCACTAAAATAGTATGTGGCTTTTTGCAAAGTGTATGTTTGTGACACCAAAAAATCTTTTGTGGACTCTGACTAGCAATAGACAAAATATTTTTTTTTACTCTGAAAACAGCTGAAGTTCACCACCACTAACATAGTAGCTGACGTACAGTAGAGTGTATGACGTTTGTCACACAAAAAAAATCTTTGATGGACTGTGGCTAGCAACAGAAAAAATCTATCTTTTTTACTCTGAAAACAGCTGAATTTCACCCACCAAAAAAATGACAAACTGGGCTAATACAGCTTGCATGATCACATTAGCAAATGAAAAAACATTTTTTTTTGTGCTCTGCACTCAAAAGCTCTTTAGATAGCTGAATTTCAACCCCACAAAAAGTGGCCTACAAGGGCTTGCTTGCTTGCTTTATCACATTAGCAAGTGCAAAAATAGATTGAAGGTATACCCCTGCATGGATAACACAGTACAACCAGTGCACAACACTGTTTTATGCCATAGGCCCTGCTCTTTCTGTCTAAATCTCTGTAATTGCACAAAAAAACAAAAAAAGGGCTGAACGGTCGATTAAACAGGTACACTGCACAGGACTTATCTACACTATCTGACTTCCACCGAAGCACCCATCTATCTAGATAATATCTCTCAATACACAGGACAGAGCACACTCAGCAGCGTCTATCTCCTTCTGTGACATCCATAAAATGGCGCTGAGGGAACATGGCCGGTTTTTATATGGAGAGGACATGTGATTTCAGCAGCCAATTGCAGAAGCCCTCGTGTCTGCAACTCTCTGGATGCTTCCTGCGCTCTGATTGGCTAACCACGCTTTCCTGACTTAGTTATCGCCTGCAGGAGGAAAAAAAAAAAAGCGCATCGCTGATCTGACCTGTTATGAGCTATCACCAGCCCCCCCACTCATCTGCCATGTGTCCCCGCTCATCATACACAAGCATTATGCTATCAAAACTATAAAAAATGCTGTAGTTGGCCCGCAATCATGTAACCACAGAAATTCGCCAAACGTTATATTTTTTCCCAAATTTAACAAATTTTGCTCGTTTTTTTGATCACAAATCCGAATGAGCCACATTCGTGTAAAACCTAAGTTTGGAGATCGGATCTGGAACATATTCGCTCGTCACTAATGAGGAGAAGAACATGGACAGTCATCCTCTTGGTGAGGACAGGGAAGTCTTGGCTGTGTTGGAAGTCTTGATACACCTCTTTCAGTCTGTGGGAAAGCTGTATGAGTTTCGCTTAATGATGACCTTCAGTGGCCTAAACTGTGACTTTGCTTATGCACGTTATTTCTCAAAACGCATTACATATCAGGCCATTGCCCAACTTTGCAGTCATGAAATTCAAGATGTAAAGATCTTTGTGTGTCGAATCATCACCGGGAAGTGTGAGCTGATGTTAGATGGGCTGCCATTGCTTATGGAACAAGCTGCATTAGAGGACTTCCTGGGAGAAATGACAGCCAGAGTAGATACGGTTTCCCTCTATTCCAGTCCTTTCACTGACCTAAAGAACATGGCTGAGGTGAAATACAAGTGTCACCAAGAAGCAGTGTCAGACTGAAGAACATTGGGCTCACCAGAGGATTTGATTCTGGGGGCCCACCTTTCTTCCCCGCTTAAGAGACCCATATCAGCTGCAAGGTTTGCGCTATGATCTCTCCTGAAGCCAGCGTCCACCAGAGGATTCTCCGGTTCTCTGATGGGCCCCTCCAACCCTGCTGAGAAGCAGCCCTGGTTAAGAAAAGTCTGTGTGAAGGTTCCTGGACAAGGTATGGCAGCTTTTTATTGATGAGGAAACTGGAGAACCCGGGGGGAAAACCCACGCAAACACAGGGAGAACATAAAACTCCTTGCAGATGTTGTCCTTGGCGGGACAAGATATTGTCCTTGGTGGTGTTGGTTTAAACCCAGGACCCCAGCGCTGCAAGACTGCAGTGCTAGCCACTGAGCCACCATCGTGCCCTCTCTGTTCTCCCTCTGATATCTAACATGCTGGAGAAACTTGCACCTACTGCCACTAAGTGTCTTCAGGGCCTTTGTGAGAAACTAATGTTTGGGCAGCCACTTAGTCTACCAAATAAAATTCTTGAGAAGGAAATTGTGGATGACTTCGCTTCTGGTACTGGGTGCACTGCTAATACCATGGCGTCGTGCCATAATTCACTGGAAATATTCCAGGCTGGTTGGGGACAAGCTCATTCCCACAGAAAACTGCCAGCAGCAAGCTAAGGAGATGGTGGCCTCTATCATCATGAAGGAATTAGCTTGTTGTCTAGGAGACCAACCACCACTGTCTACCTTGTGAACATTGTACCCTGACCTACTGTATCCTCACCCTTCCCTTGTAGATTGTTTGTGCACCCTCGCGGGCAGGGTTCTCTCTCCTTGTACCAGTTGGTAACCCCTTTTCACATGTGAAGCGCCACGGAATAAATGTAGCTTTAATAAATGATAATTATACTACTTGTACTCTGGGTCTATTGATGGCACTTTCCTGGTGTCTGCCCCTAATTTGATGTGTTTTGGCAGCTTTTGGGCCCGTTTGAAGGTGTTGTGTATGCTTTTGTTTTTGCCTCCCATTTAAACCAATGGCATTCAGTAATGTTCTAGGAATATTTGACGAATATTGCAAATATGACAATCGTACAAACTGAAACTTTCGCTCATCTCTAATCTTGTGCACAGGTGCCGGGGAGACAACCTGTTCTGTTTCCTCTTTCATCTGACAGTCCTTTATAGACTGATTTCTATGTGAGGTAAGTTTATAATACGCTATCTATGGCTCATTGACTGAGCAATCACAACTTAAGTTAATATCACTTTTCTGTACATATATCTTTTTCAAGTTGCTTGCTCTTTTATAATGTTCATTTGAGCAGTTAGAGTACTATATCTGATGCGCCCCCAGGGCCGTGGGGTACTCTGCAGCCGGGCCTCTGGTTGCCAGGGGGTATCACGGTGGCTGGCCCGGTCCGTGACCCAGGGCGGTCAGTGAAATGGGGAAACTTCTATTATTTGGGGTTTTTGGAATTATTCGTGATGCCACCTGTGGTACCTGGTGATGATCACCAGCGCTGCTACAGTCCTCTGAGGCAGATGTTAGGGCAGCTTGTGATGGGACGGCTCCCCACAGGTGGAGCGGGTCTCAGGGCAGTGTGGGGAATGTACTGGATGGTGGTGCAGGGGAGAGATGGCAGGACGGTCCCGGAGGAAGGATGGACACTCACACAGGGGTACGCTTCAGTACTTTTACTGGTGATGCTGCAGGCACGGTCCAGGGTACTCCAGGTGAAGAGCGTACTTCTGGACTCTCCCCAGTGAGCGGGTATAGGGCCTCCTGATCCGTTGCTTTACTCTCTCTGCTTCTGGCCTGCCTTGGTTACTGTCTCTCTCTGCACCTGCTGACCTGGTGGTAGGGCCTTCTCTTTGGAGATCACTCTCCCTGGACGCTGGGACCTCTGTGACTCCTAGCCCTGGTACTGCAATCAGCATTAGGTGGACCTGGGACCTGTAGTTCTCCAGGGGTTCCGCTGGTTTCTACTGGGTGTAAAGGGTCCCTGTAGGCGCGGACCCGGTGTCCGGTAAATATATTGGGGTGAGCCTGGTATGCTCCTCTGTCCCCTCACTACTTCTTCCTTTTCCTCTCGCCTACGGCCCACTCAAGGCCCTCACTAGGCTTCCACACGTGCTGTAGGCCTTGGCTCGCCTAAGCACAGCAGCCAGCTTGCTGCTTTCTTCACTGATCTCTGAGCGTCAGCACACTCTCTGCTCACCTCTGAGCTGTGTTCCTCTCTCTCTGAACACTAAACTGAAACTACACTCAGCTGCCTTGCTCCACCCTCCCTTTATATATCCCTAACGGGCTCCCTCTGCTGCTCTGAGGTGGTAGGGTGGAGGTGTGTGAATGTGTGAGGGCCTCTTATGGAGGAGTCCATCCATGCACCCTTCTGGGTTCTGTGGCACCAATGCGCAGCAGGGCGCCACATATCCAACTTTGGAGGGCTGTGGATTTTAATGTACAGTACAGACCAAAAGTTTGGACACACCTTCTCATTTAAAGATTTTTCTGTATTTTCATGACTATGAAAATTGTACATTCACACTAAAGGCATCAAAACTATGAATTAACACATGTGGAATTATATACTTAACAACAAAAGTGTGAGACAACTGAAAATATGTCTTATATTCTAGGTTCTTCAAAGTAGCCACCTTTTGCTTTGATGACTGCTTTGCACACTCTTGGCATTCTCTTGATGAGCTTCAAGTGGTAGTCACCGGAAATGGTTTTCACTTCACAGGTGTGCCCTGTCTGGTTTAATAAGTGGGATTTCTTGCCTTATAAATGGGGTTGGGACCATCAGTTGTGTTGTGCAGAAGTCTGGTGGATACACAGCTGATAGTCCTACTGAATAGACTGTTAGAATTTGTATTATGGCAAGAAAAAAAGCAGCTAAGTAAAGAAAAACGAGTGGCTATCATTACTTTAAGAAATGAAGGTCAGTCAGTCCGAAAAACTGGGCAAACTTTGAAAGTGTTCCCAAGTGCAGTTGCAAAAACCATCAAGCGCTACTAAGGATCTGGTTCACATGAGGACCGCCCCAGGAAAGGAAGACCAAGAGTCACCTCTGCTTCTGAGGATAAGTCTATCCAAGTCACCAGCCTCAGAAATCGCAGGTTAACAGCAGCTCAGATTAGAGACCAGGTCAATGCCACAGAGTTCTAGCAGCAGACACATCTCTTCAACAACTGTTAAGAGGAGACTTTGTGCAGCAGGCCTTCATGGTAAAATAGCTGCTAGGAAACCACTGCTAAGGACAGGCAACAAGCAGAAGAGACTTGTTTTGGCTAAAGAACACAAGGAATGGACATTAGACCAGTAGAAATCTGTGCTTTGGTCTGATGAGTCCATATTTGAGATCTTTGGTTCCAACCACTGTGTCTTTGTGCGATGCAGAAAAGGTGAACGGAAGGACTTTACATGCCTGGTTCCCACCGTGAAGCATGGAGGAGGAGGTGTGATGGTGTGGGGGTGCTTTGCTGGTGACACTGTTGGAGATTTATTCAAAATTGAAGGCATACTGAACCAGCATGGCTACCACAGCATCTTGCAGCGGCATGCTATTCCATCCGGTTTGCATTTAGTTGGACCATCATTTATTTTTCAACAGGACAATTATCCCAAACACACCTCCAGGCTGTGTAAGGGCTATTTGACCAAGAAGGAGAGTGATGGGGTGCTACGCCAGATGAACTGGCCTCCACAGTCACCAGACCTGAACCCAATCGAGATGATTTGAGGTGAGCTAGACTGCAGAGTGAAGGCAAAATGGCCGACCAGTGCTAAGCATCTCTGGGAACTCCTTCAAGATTGTCGGAAGACCATTTCCGGTGACTACCTCTTGAAGCTCATCAAGAGAATGCCAAGAGTGTGCAAAGCAGTCATCAAAGTAAAAGGTGGCTACTTTGAAGAACCTAGAATATAAGACATATTTTCAGTTGTCTCACACTTTTGTTGTTAAGTATATAATTCCACATGTGTTAATTCATAGTTTTGATGCCTTCAGTGTGAATGTACAATTTTCATAGTCATGAAAATACAGAAAAATCTTTAAATGAGAAGATGTGTCCAAACTTTTGGTCTGTACTGTATGTGTATGGTTTACCAATTGAGGTTACCTATTACAGAGGTGTATGTCTTTCTACTTGCAGCTGAAAGGTTGTTGTATCCTAATATCGAAGCGTGTGTGGATGGTATACATATATTCTGCCAAAATTCTGTGAAGCACTTGTGGGTTCAAAGTGCTCACCACAGCTCTAGATAAATTCCTTGAGGGATGTAGTTTCCAAAATTGGGTCACTTGTAAGGTGTTTCCGCTGTTTATGCACATCAGGGACTCTGCAGACACGACAAGGTGTCCGATATCTATCCCAGTTAATTTCGCACATCAAAATTTAAATGGTGCTCCTTCCCTTCCGAGCCCTGCCGTGTGCCCAAATAGTAGTTTTCCACCACATATGGAGTATCGGCGTACTCGGGAGATATTTCACAGAAAATTTGGGGGTCCATTTTCTTCTGTTACACGTTTGAAAATGAAAAATTTGGTGCTTAAGCAACATTTTTGTGGGAAATATGTATTTTTTCTTTTTTATGGCTAAACGGTCAAATTCTGTGAACCATCTGTGGGCTCGAGGTGCTCACCACGCCTTTAGATAAATTCCTTGAGGGAGTGTAGTTTCCAAAATGGGGTCACTTTTTTTGGTTAACATCAGGGGCCCTACAAACTAGACATGTTTGTTTCAGCCAATTTTGTGCCTGAAAAGTCAAATGGCGCTCCTATACTTCGGGGCACAGTATTTTTCCACCACATATGGGGTATCGGCGTACTCAGTAGAAATTCTACAACTAATTTTTATGTCAATTTTCTCCTGTTACCCTTGTGAAAATGACAAATTTTGGGCCAAAGAAACGCAAAAAATATCGAACAAATTTTATTTATCTATTTATGATGAATAACTATCTGGTGTACGGGCATAAAAATTCAAAGTTTGAAAATGTTAAAATTTTCACATTTTATGTCAAATTTTTGATATTTTCATAAAACGCTAATCATATGAACCAAAATTTACCACTACCATAAAGTACAGTGTCACGTAAAAACAATCTCATAGTCACTGGTTGTGTTTAAGCATTCCAAAGTTATCACCACATAAAGTGACACTGGTCAGAATTGGAAAATGGAATTGTAAGGTGAAAACAGGTTTCGGGGTGAAGGGGTTAATATCAGTAAAATTTTATATACCGTATTTTTCGGACCAAAAGGCGCACTTTTTTTCTATCAAATTTGGGAGGAAAACGGGGGGGTGCGTCTTATGGTCTGAATGTAGAGATTACCTGATTTTCGGTGGTGGTGGAGCAGGATCGCAGGGCCCTCTGTTCCCTCCCTCCTTCAGAAACCCGGCGGCAGCAGAAGAGGTGAGATGCTGGGGGGCGGTGAGCGGCGTGGCAGAGCTACATGCGCTTCTTTCCGGTGAGCGCAGCCATCTTCCTGAAGCTGCGATCTACAGGAAAATGGCCGCTTGAGCCGGTGCATACGCAGACTGGTAGCTTGGGTGGCCATTTTCCTGTAAATCGCAGCTTCAGGAAGATGGCCGCGCACGCCGCTCAGCATCCCCTAGCCAGACACCGACATAGTGACTCAGCCATCTCACCCCTTCTGCTGCAGCTGCCAGGTTCCTGTGGGCGGGAACGGAGGGCCCTGCGATCCTTCTCCACCAGCTTCCTGAAGGACCCTGCCTCCTGTTACCCTCTTTCCAACACCCCCAGGTAAGTTACCTATGCACACTATAAGATGGACCCCCATCGTATAAAAAATATTTTTTTCCTATATTCCACCCCAAATTTTGGGGTGCGTCTTATAGTTCGAAAAAATATGGTATGCACTTATTGTATTATGATAGTGTTGTGGCATAAGGTTGGTGGTTATCTTGGCAATCAAAAAAATCTTTGAAAAAAAACTACAACCTTGTGTGGTGATGTATTTGTTATCCTTATTCACAGAAAATACATTGGGCTTTGAACATGGCTAGTGAAGACGAAGATGTGAAGCCCCCAAAACCTGACAAATGGTAGGTTTTATCTATTATATCTTTAGATGGAGCAGAAGAAAATTAATTGTCATTCCTGTAACCTATCGACTGAATCTAAAAGTATGTTACTTATTCCAGTAATGCTGTGTTGCAACTGATAGTGTCACAGTTGTATTAACATGTCAAATCGACATGATATGATTTCGAATGAAGGTGGTAGAGGTTGTACACTACTTAAAACATTAATGACCTATCCTTAAGATAGGTCATTAATGTCTGATCGGTGGGGGTGTGACACCTGCACCCCGGTCGAACAGCTGTTCAGTGTTGGCAGACAAAACTAACAAGTTATGGAGCAGCACAGCACAGCTCCGTCAACTCTATAGAGTTATGGCTCATTGATGACGTATACTAAGGATATGCCATTAATATTAAAGTAGTAGACAACCTCTTGAAGGGTGACAAAAATATCACACCTGTATCACCTATTCTGTGAAGGGTTATTTAGAAAAGATGTGTAATATTTAACACAACGTATTTACATATTTCTATATCTGGGTTTACATACTAGTTCTACTCCACTACTCCATCAGGGCATTCTGACCCCTTTACAAAGGAATACCAATACAAATCTAGTAAACTATGTGTAAAAATTATGAACAAATTAAAAAAAGGAAATATTTCCTTTTTAGTAATTCTTGTATTTGAACATGACAAAGGAACTTTTCAAAATGGATTTTTTTGCTCATGTATATTCTGGCTTTAGTTTTTACAGTCTATATGGGCAGGGCCAGCTTCAGGTTTTCATGGGCCCCAGGCAAAAGAGTCTCAGTGGGCTCCTTCAACACATACCACGATTCATGATGCCCAGATACAGCAGAGAAATTTTTCATTTTAGACCGGACAGTATAGTCCACCACATAGTACTCCATATAGTATTATGGGCACCACATAGTCCTCCATATACAGTATTATGGGCACCACATAGTCCTCCATATACAGTATTGTGGGCACCACATAGTCCTCCATATACAGTATTGTTGGCACCACATAGTCCTCCATATACAGTATTGTGGGCACCACATAGTCCTCCATATACAGTATTGTGGGCACCACATAGTCCTCCATACAGTGTATTGGGCCCCATATATTTCCCCATACAGTATGAGCCCCATATAATGCCCCACATAATGCCCCATATAATGTTCCATACAGAATAATGGCTCCCATATAATTCTCCATACAGAATAATGGACCCGTTATAATGCTCCATACAGAATAATGGACCCATATAATGCTCCATACAGAAAAATAATCCCCATATAATTCTGCATAAAGACTAATGGACCCCATATAATGTTGCACACAGAATAATGGACCCCATATAATACTGCACACAGAATAATGGACCCCATATAATACTGCACACAGAATAATGGACCCCATATAATGTTCCACACAGAATTATGGACCCCATATAATGTTCCACACAGAATTATGGACCCCATATAATGTTCCATACAGAATAATGGGCCCCAGATACTGCTGCATACAGAAAAATGGGCCCCAGATAATGCTGCATACAGAATAATGGGCCCTACATAATGCTCCATACAGTCTAATGGGCCCAATAGAATGCTCCATACAGAATGGGCGCCATACAATGCTTCATACATACAAAATAAATAAATATTTACCTTTCCTCATTCCCCACTGGCCTCTGCTCCCATCTCCTCAGCGTATTCTGGCTCTCTGCACTGCTCAGCACAGAGGGCGCACTGTAGTGAAGTCATCGTGCCCTCTGCCCTGAGACATCAGAGAGTCAAAAGATGCGCAAGAGACCGGGCAGTGGATCAACAGGGAAGTATTTCAAACAGTTTAAAGTGCAATGGGGGAGGGGCCCGGTGCCATCACCCGACTCACGGGCCCCATAGCGTGCCGGTGTCCCCAACAGCAATTGGGCCCACCCTACTTGCCCAAGGTCCCAGCTCTTGCCCGGGTGTGCAAGGTGGTGTGACACCAGCCTCGTATATGGACTTTAATGTAGCACTGGATTTGCAATTCAGACAATTTTCAATGTAGACCACCGTCATTTCATGTATAGCTTTAAAATGTTTGTGTGCTCTGACAAAATGAATCAGAGCATTGTGATACAAGCATGTGGCATTCAGGGCTTCCCATTGTCCCTCTTGGGTGTCTTATCTCAAACAGCTGCACAGTGAGAGTATAATTAAAATATCAACGCACCTAATTTACCCCAAATGGACAGGTTCCAACTGAGGTGCCAGACTAAGCATACTGCCCAGAGCCAGCATCAGCAGCAGGACGTTGCACAATGAGACGGTTTGTATTGACAGCATACAATGGTGATTCTGTGTGGCTCCTTCATGAGTATGACATTACTGCGCGGAAGAAAAACCTGGCAATCTACTTTTGTACTATGCCAAGAATTCGATATAGTGCTGGAAGATGTACCCCTAGGTCGCAAGGCAATGAACAGGATACTGGAGAAAAGCTGGTGGTGTGGTTGACCAGCGTATGGACAATGCTAATGATGTGCCAGGATCAAAGCCTCAAGGATGTCTTGGTGCGGATATCACTTGTTTAAAAGGGAAGATCAAAAGCCGCAGAGATATGAAAGTTCAGAACTTGGAGTGTACAAAACATGAACGAAGACCAACTCGACAAAGCAAAAATGGACAGAACAGGAGTCGACTTACTTGAAATTAGTTTATTAAGATGGACTCAATCTGGACATTTCCAGTCAATCGAACATTGCGTCTACTATTCTGGCAACGATGACCAAAGATGCAAGAAAAAAAGAAGTGTGTAAAGTAGTTAGGATCACTGAATATGCGAAATAGTAAATAACCAAAAAAATCTTTATTTAACAGACACAAACATACATGATATAAACAACCAGGAGTGTGTCCATGTGAGAAAAAAACACCCCTGTACACGCTGAGGTAACCCAAAATAATACACTAATATAGAAAACCTGGAAAAGATGACAGTACTGATCTATCAAGGCAAAATCCATGTAAATATATATAATGGATAACGATAATAGACAACGAATACCCTAATAAAACATGATAGTGATAAATCCTTAAATAATGAGTAGTAATACACATGTAAATCCAATATACCAGAGTAGAATTGGCTATAAAACAAGGTTCTGGGTAAAAAGTGAAAAAAGAAGACTAATAGGTGAAGTCAAGCAAACCTGTATGTAGCCGTAATAACATGGAGAGCAGGGACTAGAGATGAGCGTTGTTCTACTCGAACTGTTCGCCAATCTCAAATTCGAGCTGTTTTGGGCGGTGTTCGAGCCGTTCGGCGAACACGAACAATTTGAGAAAAATTCGGCTGTTCGAGGTTATGTTCGATAACTGTTCGTGCACCAAAATCATAACTGGATTTTTTCTCAGTAATGATGAAAATTAATGTTAATACGCAGTTTGAGTGTACAGCGGGGTGGGGGGAGGGGCAGGGGATGGATCTCTGCAGGAACAATGAAGATCTCCATTTTTTTTTTCTCTTTCCCGCATTTACAGTGGGGAGGTGCAATCTGTCAGCCTATCAGCAGCGCATACACGGAGCGAAGTGCTTTTTTTCACACAAGCAAGGGCATGTGTCATTGGCAGTGTGTGTCACATGTCCTTGCCCTATAAGACCAAGCCATTTTCCCCGTCGCCACCATTTTCTCACTGCTGCAGCTGCGTGTTAGACGGCACCGCTGTTGCTGTGTGCTCTATACCTTGTTAATTTCAAGCCAATTTTCGCACAAATCTACAGATAGCTTGGGAGTAGGGAATAGTTGTGATTGCAGTCCTTTTAAGGACTAGGTTACAGCATTTCCTACGACTTTTATCAGGCAGGTCTGTGCTCTTAAATAGATAGACTGTGGGAGTAAAGACTAATTGTAATTGCAGTCCTTTTCAGGACTAGGTTACATCAGTTCCTATCAGTTTTTGCCAGGCAGGTCTGTGCCAGTGCTGTGCAAGTTTTTTTCACAGCATTTGGCTGAATCTAGCAAAGCTAATCCTTTTTGGCCTATTGCAGAGTGTGTTAGTCAGTGGAGTAGCCTATCTGTGTTGCAAGATATACCACCTGTGTATAGAATACCAATTTTTTTACTGCACCTAGTGAAGTAAAATCTTTTGGGCATAGCATCATTCTATTAGTCCATCTATACTGACCTCCATCAGGTTGCAAATTGAATATAATTTTTTTCTGCATTTAGCTCTGAAAAAATATTTGGGCTTCTAGCTGTGTGTGGGACTTGTTCTATTAGTCCATCTATACTGACCTCCATCAGGTTGCAAACTGAATATATTTTCTTCTGCATCTACCTCTGAAAAAATATTGGGCTTCTAGCTGTGTGTGGGACTTGTTGTATTAGTCCATCTATACTGACCTCCATCATGTTGCAAACTGAATATATTTTTTTCTGCATCTACCTCTGAAAAAATATTGGGCTTCTAGCTGTGTGTGGGACTTGTTCTATTAATCCATCTATACAGACCTCCATCAGGTTGCAAACTGAATATATTTTTTTCTGCATCTACCTCTGAAAAAATATGTGGCCTTCTAGCAGTGTGTGGGACTTTCTCTATTACTCCATCTATACTGACCTCCATCAGGTTGCAAACTGAATATAATTTTTTTCTGCATCTAGCTCTGAAAAAATATTGGGCTTCTAGCTGTGTGTGGGACTTGTTGTATTAGTCCATCTATACTGACCTCCATCAGGTTGCAAATTGAATATAATTTTTATCTGCATCTAGCTCTGAAAAAATATTTGGCCTTCTAGCAGTGTGTGGGACTTTCTCTATTAGTCCATCTATACTGACCTCCATCAGGTTGCAAACTGAATATATTTTTTTTCTGCATCTACCTCTGAAAAAATATTGGGCTTGTAGCTGTGTGTGGGACTTGTTCTATTAATCCATCTATACAGACCTCCATCAGGTTGCAAACTGAATAAAAAAAATTTCTGCATCTACCTCTGAAAAAATATTTGGGCTTCTAGCTGTGTGTGGGACTTGTTCTATTAGTCCATCTATACTGACCTCCATCAGGTTGCAAATTGAATATAATTTTTTTCTGCATCTAACCCAGCCAATAGTTTTGGCCTAATACCACAGTTTGGCCACTCATCTCTGATCGGTTCCCATCCATTGTTTTTTTGTGCAAACAACTCCAGAGTTGTTGTTATGTTCTGCTACCAAAGCTAAGGAAAGAGAGGAGATCTGTCCCTACTATAGGACTCAGCTGAATCCCTACGATGTAACAGGGAACCTGATCCTGCGATCAGACCTGCTAAAGTCCTAATCTAGTCTGTACGGAGACCTATAGATGTGGGGAGGGAATCCCTACAAGTACTAAGGACTGGGAGGAATATGGGACACCTCCTAACAGAAATAGTAGCAGACAGATGAACAAACAAAATAGATAGAACATAGAGGTCCGTAGACCAAGCAAACTAACAGAGTTAGATACAGAGCACAGGCTAGCTAGAAAGTAGATATACAATGAAGTCCAGCAAAGCCAGAAGGGCGGAGCAGGACTAAATAGGCCAACAAGGTCATGTGACCAGCAAAGGAAAAAAAACCTAACAGCAAGGTTCTAACAGTACCCCCCCTTCTAAGAGGATCCTCCGGATCCCCTAGGACCAGGCTTATCAGGAAATCTCCTGTGAAACGCTCTGATAAGTCTGGACGCGGAAACATCATCTGACCTCACCCAAGAGTTATCCTCGGGTCCGAAACCTTTCCAGGCCACAAGATACTGCAAACTACCTCTATACCGTCTAGAGTCAAGGATGCGAGAAATTTCATATTCCCCGTCCTCCACCACCGGAGGAACAGAGGCAGAGGCGTCACCATCCGACACAACAGCTTTTTTTAACAGAGAGACATGAAAGACCGGATTAATTCTCCAGGAGGTAGGAACCTCCAACCTAACAGCAGATTGGTTGACAACCTGAAGCACCTTAAAGGGCCCTACAAACTTGGGACCCAATTTCTTAGAAGGAATCCTCAACCGCAGATTCCTAGAGGACAACCAAACCATGTCACCAACAGCGAACAAAACCTCCTGTCGTTTCCTGTCAAAGTAGTCTTTAGATTTTCTGTTGGCCTCCTGAAGATTACCACGCACATCCGTCCAAACTCTTTCCAAATCACCGGAAAAATTCTCCTCCTCAGGCACGGCAGATCCCAACTTGGAGAACGACCCAAACGACGGATGTCTCCCAGAACAACAAAAAAAAGGCGAACAACCAGCAGAAGATGATGTATGATTGTTCAGAGCAAATTCGGCAAGTGGCAGAAACTCAGACCACCCCTCTTGATTGTCTGCCACAAAACAACGCAAGAACTGCTCAACATCCTGGTTTTTCCTTTCTGTCTGGCCATTAGATTCAGGATGATATCCGGACGAAAACGACAAATGAATTCCCAACCTGTCACAAAAGGCACGCCAAAAACGAGCCACGAACTGAGGACCCCTATCAGAAACAATGTCAGTAGGAACGCCATGAAGTCTGACAATTTCCTTGACAAAGGCCTTAGCGAGAGTTTTAGCGCAGGGCAGTTTGACGAAGGGAACCAAGTGACACATCTTGCTAAAACGGTCCACGACCACCCAGATGACAGTAAAACCCTCAGAGGGGGGAAGGTCAGTTATAAAGTCCATAGCCAAATGTGTCCAAGGAGCACTGGGGACCTCCAAAGGACAAAGCAACCCCGCAGCAGGAGTATGTGAGGACTTAGATCTAGTACATATAGTACATTGGCGCACCCACTTAATGACTTCCTTCTGCCATCCAGGCCACCAAAAACTGCGACCCACCAGTCTCTTGGTCTCAGAGATTCCAGGATGACCTGCCAACCGAGATTCGTGACACTCAACAAACAAATCTCTCCTAAAGGTCCCAGGCACAAACAACCTCCCATGAGGAGTGTTAGATGGGGCATTCTCCTGAGCTTTAAGAATCTCATCTTCCAAAACGGAGTCTAAAGCAGCTATCACAACACCTTCTTGTAAAATGTTTTCCTCTTTCTCAGCACCGACTATGGGAGAAAAACTGCGAGACAAGGCATCCGCCTTAACATTCTTAGTACCAGGGATGTAAGTAACGGAGAAATTAAACCGCAAGAAAAACAGTGCCCACCTAGCCTGACGGGCATTCAGGCGCTTGGCAGCATCAAGATATATCAGATTTTTATGATCCGTAAGAACCTGAACGGGAAATTCCGCACCTTCCAAGAAGTGGCGCCAGTGTTCAAATGCGAGTTTAATAGCCAATAATTCCCGATTACCAATATCGTAATTCAATTCAGTCTCCGAAAATTTTTTTGAAAAAAAGGCACAGGGATGTAATCCATCCCCGTTATCCTGAGACAATACTGCGCCAACCCCCACAGAGGAAGCATCAACCTCAACCAAAAACGGCCTAGTAACATCAGGCTGCATAAGGATGGGAGCAGAGGTGAACCTCTCCTTGAGATACACAAAAGCTTCAATGGCCTCAGAAGACCTCTGAACCGCATCAGCACCTTTCCTGGTGAGATCAGTCAGAGGTTTGACAATACTAGAAAAATTTTTTATGAATTTTCTATAGTAATTGGCGAAACCCAAAAACCTCTGTATCGATTTCAAACCAATAGGCCTAGGCCATTCCTGCACAGCCTGAACCTTAACCGGATCCATCTCAAAACCTTTGCTGGAGATAATGTAGCCCAAAAAACTAATTCTCTGTACAGCGAACTCACATTTCTCCAGCTTAGCAAAAAGCGAATTGTCCATTAATAACTGTAATACCTCACGCACGCTCCGCCAATGAGACTCCAGATCTGGCGAATAAATCAAAATGTCATCCAAATACACAACCACATTTTTACCGATCAAAGGTCTAAGGATGTCATTAATCAGATTCTGAAAAAATGCAGGAGCATTAGTAAGACCAAAAGGCATAACCAGATTCTCAAAATGACCCACAGGAGTGTTAAAAGCAGTCTTCCATTCATCACCCTCCTTCATGCGCAACAGATTGTATGCCCCCTTAAGGTCAATTTTAGAGAACCACTTGGCCCCCAATAACTGGTTAAACAGATCAGGAATCAATGGCAGTGGGTAAGGATTGCGTACCGTAATTTTGTTAATCTCACGAAAATCCAGACAAGGACGTAAACCGCCGTCCTTTTTTTTTACAAAAAAAAATCCAACCGCCACAGGAGACTTAGAGGGCCTAATGTGACCGGCGGCCAAGCTTGTCTGTATGTATTCCTCCAAAGCTTTCCTCTCAGGAATAGTAAGGTTAAATAAACGACTCTTAGGAAGAGTCGCTCCAGGGACAAATTCAATAGAACAATCATAGTCTCTATGGGGAGGCAAAACCTGCGATTCTTTCTCAGAAAAAACTCTCCAAAAATCCTGAATAGGAACAGGCAATTCTCCCCTATCCAAAGCTGCAATACGCCCGTTACAACACTTGTCATAACATTTATGGCTCCAGAATTTAATTTCACTGGTAGACCAATCCAGTACAGGATTGTGAAATTTTAACCAGGGCAAACCCAATATTACTGGAGAAGGCAAGTTATTCAACACTACCAAATCCAATTTCTCATGGTGAACACCATTAATAGTGAGAGGAAATTCACTGACCTTGAGAGTAATATTCTTCAAAGGGGAGCCATCCACAGAAACCACAGCAATGGGGGATGATAAAGGTTCAGGTTTTAAATTGAGTTTTTCCATGAATCCCCCATCAATTACATTCAGTGTAGACCCGCAATCAACAAACACCCGAAATTCCATCAATTTTTCCTGAGCAATCGTGGAAGCAGCTAAAAATATACCCTTGGAATTTAAACAGGCAATACGGGCGTGACTGACCATTTTTTTTTCTTTCTTCATATGAAGCTCACAGCCTTTAATCAAATGACCAGATTTTCCGCAATAGAAACACAAGCCTTCCGAAAAACGACGGTCTTTTTCTTGAGAGCGAGGTGCCACCGATCCAATCTCCATCGGTTCACCACTGTTAGTACACACATTATCATAACCAGAAACTGACATAGCAGAGGATTTGCTCTCATTAACCCTAGCACGCAGTCTTCTATCCACCCGTATAGCTAATTGCATAGCCTGTTGTAAATCCTCAGGTGTAGGATAAGCAATTAGCAGGTCTTTAACCCTTTCACTGAGCCCAGCAAGAAATAGACTTTTTAGAGCAGAATCGTTCCACCCTGTTTGAGTGGACCAACGACGAAAATGTGTACAATATTTTTCCACATTACCCGATCCTTGTTTTAAACGTCTCAACTCAGTCTCAGCTGATGCGACACGGTCAGGATCATCATATAATAGTCCCAAAGCAGAAAAAAAACTATCCACTGATCTGAAGCATGTATCACTAGGTTGCAAAGAAAAGGCCCACTCCTGAGGCTCTTTGCGCAAAAGTGACATTATGAACCCTACGCGCTGGGATTCATCCCCAGAGGACTTAGGTCTCAAACGAAAATACAATAAGCAAGCATTTTTAAATGAAAAAAATTCTCGGTGTTCACCAAAAAATAAATCCGGCAAACATACCTTAGGCTCCAAGAAATGTGCTCCAGGACAGTTACTCACGTGCTGACGGAGCTCGGCCACCTCCAGAGAGAGTCCCTGCAGGCGATGAGCCAAATGCTGAACCGACACCATGATGGAACAGAAAAATCTTTCCTTAGAGAATTTGCTGGCTGGACTTACTGTTATGTTCTGCTACCAAAGCTAAGGAAAGAGAGGAGATCTGTCCCTACTATAGGACTCAGCTGAATCCCTACGATGTAACAGGGAACCTGATCCTGCGATCAGACCTGCTAAAGTCCTAATCTAGTCTGTACGGAGACCTATAGATGTGGGGAGGGAATCCCTACAAGTACTAAGGACTGGGAGGAATATGGGACACCTCCTAACAGAAATAGTAGCAGACAGACGAACAAACAAAATAGATAGAACATAGAGGTCCGTAGACCAAGCAAACTAACAGAGTTAGATACAGAGCACAGGCTAGCTAGAAAGTAGATATACAATGAAGTCCAGCAAAGCCAGAAGGGCGGAGCAGGACTAAATAGGCCAACAAGGTCATGTGACCAGCAAAGGAAAAAAAAACTAACAGCAAGGTTCTAACAGTTGTGAAGTAGTTAACCACCAAAATGAGTGGAAAAAGGCCTGCTGCTGGTGGAAAGGGGAATAGGCATGTTGGGAAGGGGAAAAAAGGTTGTGTCCGTGGGGTAGGTGTTAAAGCAACAGTAACATCTGCAGAAGAAAGACCATCTTCCAGCCAAAGTAAAATGTCTACTTCTTTTAGCGGACAATGTCATAAGATCCCTTTCTTACGGCCACGCCAATCGCTACAAATTCCAGATGAGGTACAAAAACAGCAGGTGCTTCAACGGATATCAAGTGCTCCTTTAAGTGGGCTCTCCTCCACATCAACTTCAACATCACAAATACTCCAGTCCTCAAAGGTGTCACCCCAATCGCACTTGCTTCCTCACAGCTCCCAAATCTCCAGCTGCCCGTCTGAGTATGAGGTAGAACAGATGGTTGAGTCTGCAGAGCTGTTTACTCATACTATAGCCTGGGAATCAGAGGTCGACTCCAGCGCTTCTGTGAATCCAGACGAGGAAATGATCTGCACTGATGCCCAGAATCTTTGAGTCGGATCCAGGACCAGACGCAGAAGGTTCTGACCATAATGTAGACCCTCATTCCCAAACTGTAACTCCTGTTGGTGGAGACAATGAGGAAGACGATGATAAGACTCAAATACCTGATTGGAGCGACAACTTTAGTTTTTTGTCAGGGCAGGAACAGGTTGGCTCTGAGGACGACGGGTGTGATAACGCACAGGGTGATGATGATGAGGTTGGAGATCCCACTTACTGTCAACCCACAGTCAGCCAAGAGATGAGGTCAGCAGAGGAGGAGGAGGAAGATGCTAATGACGATGAGGTCAGGTTGCGCCTTCCTGGACAGAGACGTAGTACTGGAAGCACGTCAACAACTGCATCCTCAAACACAACTCTGCCTCTCACCACAAGTCGTGGTGGCTCTTCAGGTCGCATGGGTGCTAAGCCTTGCATAGCCTGGGCATTTTTTCAGATCGATAAAGATGACCCAACTCGTGTTATCTGTAACATTTGTCAGCAAAAGCTAAGTAGAGGCCAAAAAATACATAGTTTGAGTACTTCATGCATGAACCGGCACATGGACATGAAGCATAAGTTGCAGTGGGAAGCTGTGTGCTACAATGCGGCCTAGCCGGCCGGGCCAACCACCGTCTGCCATATCTTGTGCATCCGCGGCCTCTTCATCCTCTGTGACTGGGGGGACAGCAGTCACACCTGTTTTGGGGCGCAGACCTGCCACCTCTTTACCCGCAACAGCCAGCGTGATTGGCAGGTCATCATTTTCTTTGGAGGTGGGAACACCAGCTGGTGTTGAGCGCTGTCCGACATCGATAGCACCACCTTTGGATCAAGGCAACCTAACATGTCCGCCTGCATCTTCCTCACAGACCGGCAGTTTGCCGGGGACACCCTTATCAACCCCGTCTAAGCACAATAGCCAGCCCTCGGTCCCTCAGATGTGGACAAGTAAAAGACCATTTCCTCCTAGCCATGAGAAAGCTAAGAGGTTGAATTTCACCATCTGCAAGCTCTTGGCTACAGAAATGCTGCCTTTCCGCCTGGTGGACACACAGGATTTTCGAGACCTTATGTCCGTCGCAGTGCCCCAGTACCAGATGCCCAGTCGGCACTACTTCTCAAAGAAAGGTGTGCCTGCGCTCCACCAGCATGTCGCACACAACATCACCGCTTCTTTGAGAAACTCTGTGTGTGACAGGGTGCATTTCACCACAGACACTTGGACGAGTAGGCATGGACAGGGGCGTTACATGTCACTGACTGGGCACTGGGTAACTATGGTGACAGCAGGACAAGGGGCTGCTGTCCAAGTCTTGCCGTCCCCACGAGTTGTGCGTCAATCCTCTTTATGTCAAAGTTCCTCCACTGCTTCTGCCTCCTCAACCTCCTCTCGGTCTTCCACCTGCACCCAAAGCCTGTCTGGTCATGCCACAAGCTTTCTAACTGCGCAGAAGGGATCCTGCACACCTCCTTACTATGCTGGCAGTAGGGCTCAACGTCATCAGGCGGTTTTTACATTGAAATGTCTGGGAAATGTGAGTCACACAGCTGAGGAGTTGTGGTCAGCTCTGGAGAACCAATTTCATGAATGGTTGTCTCCACTGGACCTGAAACCAGGGAAGGCCGTGTGCGACAATGCTGCAAACCTGGGTGCGGCCCTTCGCCGGGGCAATGTCACACACGTGCCTTGTATGGCTCACGTGTTGAACCTGGTTGTCCAGCAATTTTTAGCCCACTATCCCAGACTAGATGGCCTTCTGCAGAGGGCACGGTCGCTGTGTGCTCACTTCCGCCGTTCGCATCCCGCAGCTCAGCGACTTACATCTCTACAGAAGTCGTTGGGCCTGCCACTTCACCGGCTAAAATGCGATGTGCCTACCCGGTGGAATTCAACTCTGCACATGTTGCAGCGACTGTGGCAGCACCGACAAGCCCTGGTGCAATACATTCTGACGTATAGCCTGGGCCAACGAGATCCAGAGGTGGGGCAAATCACGCTGGAGGAGTGGTCTCAGATCAGGGACCTATGCACCCTTCTGCACAGTTTTGAAATGGCGACGAAGATGTTTAGTGCTGACGATGCCATTATCAGCATGACTATTCCGGTGATTTACATGCTGGAGCACATGTTAAACAGAATTCGGAGTCAGGTGTTGGCACAAGAGGAGGTCGAGGAAGTAGAGGAGGAGGAGTTGTATGCGGAAGGGCTAACATCTGCAAGGTCCAGACGGTCGGCAGCACCAAGGCGGCAGGCATGTGAGGGTGGGGGAGATGGTTTTACCAGGGCGCATGGTAGCAGCCAAACTAGTGAGGAAGGTGCAGGAGCCCAGGAAGAAGTGGAGGACGAACTGATGGAAGACTCATCAGATGAGGGAGACCTTGATCACATTTCTGTTGTGCGACGTTGGGGGGAGAGGACAGAGGAAGGAAGCATGATTGTTACATCGCCACCAACACAACAGGGACTTGGTGCTCCTGGATGCGCAACACACATGAGTGCCTTCTTGCTGCACTACCTGCATCATGACCCTCGAATTGTGAGAATTAGAAATAATCCTGACTACTGGGTTGCCACACTGTTAGATCCCCGGTACAAAAGTAAATTTGCAGAAATTATTCCTGCCATAGAAAGGGATGCACGCATGCAGGAGTATCAGCAGAGACTGTTGCAGAATCTTACATGTGCTTTTCCACAAAATACCAGTGGTGCACGTAGTGAATCTCACAGTTCCAACTTGCCAACCGTGGGACCGTCGAGTGTTCAGCACTCAAACCGTAACAGAACCACAGTATCTGCTGGTAACATCAATTTTGCGGAATCATTTCACCACTTTTTTTAGCCCATCCTTTGCAAGGCCACAGGAGACAAGAAGTCTGACACATAGTCAACGCCTAGAGACGATGGTACAGGAGTATCTCCAAGTAAACATTGAAGCCATGACTGTGTCACTGGACCCTTGCTGTTTTTGGGCTTCCAATCTGGATAAATGGCTGGAGCTAGCCACTTACGCCTTGGAGATCTTGTCATGCCCCGCAGCCAGCGTTCTGTCTGAACGTGTGTTCAGCGCTGCTGGTGGTGTGCTGACAGATAAGCGCACGCGGCTCTCCACTGATAATGTAGACAGACTCGCGTTCATAAAGATGAACAAATCATGGATCCGAAACGACTTTTCTACCCCTGTGTCATCCTGGGGAGAGTAAAAGCTTGATGATTGGTTAAAATCACCCTACCAACCGTTTTAAGCTTTCAAATTACTAATCATGTTTATCTGTATCTTGGCTGGAAAATAATTTGGGCTTTGTAGCAGTGTGCAGCACTGATTCTATTAGGCCATCTATAATAAGCTCCACCAGATTTAAAATTACTAATCATGTTTATCTGTATCTTGACTGGAAAATAATTTGGGCTTTGTAGCAGTGTGCAGTACTGATCCTATTAGGCCATCTATACTAAAGCTTCACCAGATTTAAAATTAATAATAATTTTTAGCTGCATCTAGCCCGGAAAATAATTTTGGGGCTCCGAGATGCGCAAGACACATAAGTGCCTTCTTGCTGCACTACCTGCAGCATGACCCTCATATTGTCAGAATTCGAAGTAATCATGACTACTGGGTTGCCACACTCTTAGATCCCCCAAACTTTTCGATCAACCTTTTCATTTTAATAAAGACCAAAAAAATGGTCATTTTTGAAATTATAAGCATTAGCAGGTTGTTAGAAACTGAAATCAAACAGTTTTCAACTCAAAACTTTATTCTAGGTGATGTTACATTTTCACATAGGACCCCTTGTTCGAAAGGAGCTTCTGAACTCTCTCGTCCATTGAATTTGTCAGGTTTTGGATGGTTTCTGCTTCAATTGTTTTGCATGAGGACAGAATACCCTCCCAGACCTGTTGCTTAGATGTGAACTGCCTCCCACCATCATAGACACTCCTTTTAATGATGCTCCAAAGGTTCTGAATGGGGTAGAGGTCAGGGGAGCATGGGGGTCACACCATAAGTTTGTCCCCTTTTATGCCCATATCAGCCAGAGATGCAGATGTTTTATGTGCAGCATGAGATGGTGCATTATCATGCAAAAAAATGATCTTGCTGTGAAATACACGGTTCTTCTTCTTGAACCATGGCAGGAAGTGCTGTTTGAGAAAATCCACATACATTATGGAGTTCATCTTTAGCGCCTTCAGGGATCCTAAAGGGGCCGACAATCTCTGTCCCCATGATTCCAGCCCAAAACATTACTCCACCTCCTCCTTGTTGGCGCTGTAGCCGTGTTTGCGTGGGGTGTCCATCAACCAGCCATCCTCCACTCCATCCATCTGGACCATCGAGCGCTGCACGGCACTCATCCGTGAACAAAACAGTTTTGAAATCAGTCTTCATGTAATGTTTGGCCCACTGGAGCCGTTTCTGCTTGTGTGAAGTGGATAGAGGAGGTCGACAGGATGGCGTATGCACAGCTGCAAACCTCTGAAGGACCCTGCATCTTGTTGTTCGGGGGACGTTGGAGGCACCAGCAGCTTCAAAAACTTGTCTGCTGCTATGACAAGGCTTTTTTGCCGCTGCTCTTTCAACCTGACGTAATTGCCTGTAGGAAAGAGTCCTCAATTTGCCCTTATCAGCACGCACACGTGTGTACTGTGAATCAGCTACATACTTCTTGATTGCCAAGACACTTCATCCTGATCATCGCACAATGTTGATTGTAGTCATGCCTTGACCTAAACACTCCACAATTTGTTGCTTCTCAGCAGCCGACACATCCTTTTTCTTTCCCATTTTGGCAGAAAATGTAGGCTGCTTAATAATGTGAGACAGCCTTCTTAAGTAGTCTTGCCTTTCATTGGACACACCTGCCAAACTAATTAGCACAGGTGTCTGCAATTGCTTACAGTGATATAAAGAGCCCTGACACACATCACCATCAATGAGTTTAACTGACAAACAAACAAATTCTTCCCTTATCACTCCTAAACACTTTTTGCATAATAATTTGGAACACAGTGTACATGTGCTTTTCCACAAAACACCAGTGGTTCACGTAGTGAATCTTACAGTTCTAACTTGCCAACCGTGGTCTGTATGGAGTTGTTCAATAAAGGGCCCAAAATTAAGATAACATAGATGGGAGAGGTCTCTATGAATAGGAATTCCTAAGTATTTGATACCCTGTGAGGGCCAGGCAAAGGGAAAGTTGGACTGGATGGAATCCTATATGGATTTGGGGAGGGAGACATCGAGGGCCTCAGACTTCGCTGCATTGATTTTAAAATTTGACCATGTAACAAAGTGATCTATTTCAGCCATAACAGCATGGATGGATATATGTGATTGAGTGATATATACTAGGACATCATCAGCAAATAGAGAGCACTTGTACTCGGTGCCTCCCACCTCAATCCACCTAATATTGGGGTTATGGCGAATTGATGAGAGCAGGTGCTCCGTCACTAGGATGTATAAGAGAGGGGACAGAGAACATCCCTGCCTTGTCCCATTGGTGATTGTGAAAGGTGATGAAAATGTTCTGACGCGCCCCCTGGGCCTTGGGACACCCGGAGCCGGACCCTTTTTGGTGGATGCTGGTGGTTGTAGTCTCCGTGGCGGCGACCCTGTTCCGTGGCTCAGGGCGGTCAAACCAGTGGCGGAACTATTTATGTGGTTTTGATGTTAAAATGTCCGACTACGCCACCCGTGGATTGCGGTCAGAGTGAACCGCCGCTCCAGGGCAGACCGCTGAGGCTGGTGTTGTGGGTGCAGCAGAGCGTAGCATAACTCCCCACGGGAGGAGTATAGCCTCAGGGCAGTGTATGCGGAGGATGGGGGTGATGGTGCAGGGCAGCAGCAGTAATGACACGGAGTCAGTGATGCAGTCCAGGGCCTTTACTCACAGTTCTTATTATCCAGACCACGTCTGCAGGTAACGGCTGCCCACGTCGTACTGTGCTCACCAGGTGAGGGGCTCAGACAACTCTCAGATAACTTTGGAGCGCTTCACAGGACCCCCTTTGTGTGTCCTTTGTCTGGCCTTTCTTACCAACCCTTCTGTCCGGCTGCCTCGGGCCTCCTCTTGGTAAACTTGGCGCCAGTTTCCCTGACCCTATGTGGTGCCTTCCTAGCGGGTGTAGCGAGGGGCTGCGCCACATAAAATGTCACAGCCTCCTGTTTCTAGCTGAGGGTCGTTTCCTGCCTCCACTAGTTTCGGGGACCGGTCTCCCCCTTTGGCCTGACCCCTCCACGCAGGTGGATTCGGGCGTGCGGTGGCGACTCGCCCGTCCGCACCCCTGGAATCCCTTCGTTCCTCGTTCCTGGAGCCTTCTCCGCTCCTCTTCCTTCCTTCTCCCTCTTCCAGGCCTGGGCCTCTGTTACTAGGCCCGCCTCCGGAGCAGAGCTCATGCAGAGCCCCTGCTCCCTGCCACTTCTGCTCAGACTTCTCTGCACTGAACTAAGATGGTGCCCACCTTTTATACTCCCTTCTCAATGCACCCAGGAACTGCTTCCTCCCTGCTCCTGCACTACAGGGTTCCCCTTCCTCAGTGTTCCCTCCCCCCACTCCAGCCAGGGACAGGGACTGTCGTGCCCATCTCAGGGGCATATTGGTCGCCCTGCCCCACGGCAATGTGGTGTAATGCATGCAGGTGTCGGGTCCTGATCCACACTACATCCTTACCTGAGAGTGAGATATCACACCTCTGGGTGAGGTGCAATACCTCTGTAGCAACCGAGCCCTCAGGGTGCTACAGTTCCATTTATCTTCAGCCTAGGTGACGTATTGCGATACAGGGCCGTGATTTTGGCTATAAAAGGGTCCCCTAGACCCCTACCCCAAGCTTTTTAAGAGAATCATATATGGCGTGCCAGGAGACTCTATGGAATGCTTTCTCAGCATCCAACGAGAGTATCTAATTACAAATTTTTAACTGCATCTAGCCCAGGAAATACTTTGTGCCTAGTAGCAGTGTCTGCTAGTCAGCGGATTATCCCGGCTGTTAAGCAAGCTACACCACCTGTAGTTTGGACACTTAATTTTTTCAAAGGAAATGCTTCGGGACCACGGGATACTCAGTGAAGAGCATCAGGAGGCACCCCAAGGCATAGGGGCTGGGACTGGCAGTAGGATGCCTTGCGGTGGACAGCCGAGCTCGATCCTTATAAAAGCTTTTTAACTGCAGCAGCTTTAGTGGACGCTACTGGAGCTGGAATTACGCGGCTGCTGGCATGAGACTTGCCCTCCAATAGATCCTTGTAAATGGATTTAAAGTGTATTCATTCAAATTAGAGAGACAATTTAAATTAAAAAGCTTAGAGCTGCCTCCACCACAGGGGGGCTCGCTCGACCCACCAGCGGACAGGCACCAGTATTGGGAGAGGGGGGCTGGCCGTCAGGGTTCACCGCGGCTCTGGCACAAACCCGGCGACGCGGAGGTGGCACGGGCAGGAGCGGACTGAACGTGTCGGCTTCTCGCTTTTTGGATTTTAGAAGGGCATGACATGCCTATATCTGTGTCTCCCCCTCCTTTTACTCCTCCACCTCTTTTCTTTTCGCATGACTATATGTACTTGTCACTTTTCCATGTGTTAGTTGTGTCTTCTGAGCAGTTTGTCAGCTTTTGGACACCTTTGAAGGTGTTTTCTATGTGTTTCTATGTGTTTTTGTTTGCCTGCCATTGGTTTTAACGGTGTTCGAAGGTGTTCGACTAACAGTTCGGCGAACACACGGGTGTTCGACGAACCGAACCGAACTCGAACACTACGGGGGTGGCTCAACACTAGCAGGGACCTCACGTGTATCGCCACAGAATGTAGCTTCCTCAGGAGTAGTGGTAGAAGTATGCCAAGAGTCTGTGTATGTATATATGAATAAAAAAGTGATGAAAACAGCACTCCTTGTAGAATAAAGTTTATTTATTAGCTCAGAAAAAGAGTGCTGTTTTGATCGCTTTTTTTTTTTTTTTTTTACTTATGTGGAAGGTTTGATATATACCTAGAGGACGGGCACCCTGTTTGTCACATCATGATTGTAAGTGCTGCTTGAATTTTTTTTGCATGTGTATGTACTTATATGTATGAATATGTGTGTATATATAATATATGTATGTACATGTACAGTACAGACCAAAAGTTTGGACACACCTTCTTATTTAAAGATTTTTCTGTATTTTCATGACTATGAAAATTGTACATTCACACTGAAGGCATCACAACTATGAATTAACACATGTGGAATTATATACTTAACAAAAAAGTATGAAACAACTGAAAATATGTCTTATATTCTAGGTTATTCAAAGTAGCCACCTTTTGCTTTGATCACTGCTTTGCACACTCTTGGCATTCTTTTGATGAGCTTCAAGAGGTAGTCACCGGAAATGGTTTTCACTTCACAGGTGTGCCCTGTCAGGTTTAATAAGTGGGATTTCTTGCCTTCAGTTGTGTTGTGCAGAAGTCTGGTGGATACACAGCTGATAGTCCTACTGAATAGACTGTTAGAATTTGTATTATGGCAAGAAAAAAGCCGCTAAGTAAAGAAAAACGAGTGGCATGAAGGTCAGTCAGTGCGAAAAATTGGGAAAACAAGTGCAGTTGCAAAAACCATCAAGCGCTACAAAGAAACTGGCTCACATGAGGACTGCCCCAGGAAAGGAAGACCAAGAGTCACCTCTGCTTCTGAGGATAAGTTTATTCGAGTCACCAGCCTCAGAAATCACAGGTTAACAGCAGCTCAGGTTAGAGACCAGGTCAATGCCACACGGAGTTCTAGCAGCAGACACATCTCTACAACAACTGTTAAGAGGAGACTTTGTGCAGCAGGCCTTCATGGCAAAATAGCTGCTAGGAAACCACTGCTAAGGACAGGCAACAAGCAGAAGAGACTTGTTTTGGCTAAAGAACACAAGGAATGGATATTAGTCCAGTGGAAATCTGTGCTTTGGTCTGATGAGTTCAAATTTGAGATCTTTGGTTCCAACCACCGTGTCTTTGTGCGACGCAGAAAAGGTGAACGGATGGACTCTACATGCCTGTTTCCCACCGTGAAGCATGGAGGAGGTGGTGAGATGGTGTGGGGGTGCTTTGCTGGTGACACTGTTGGGTATTTATTCAAAACTGAAGGCATTCTGAACCAGCATGGCTATCACAGCATCTTGCAGCGGCATGCTATTCCATCCGGTTTGCGTTTAGTTGGACCATCATTTATTTTTCAACAGGACAATGACCCCAAACACACCTCCAGGCTGTAAGGGCTATTTGACCAAGAAGGAGAGTGATGGCATGCTATGCCAGATGACCTGGCCTCCACAGTCACCAGACCTGAACCCAATCGAGATGGTTTGGGGTGAGCTGGACCACAGAGTGAAGGGAAAAGGGCCAACAAGTGCTAAGCATCTCTGGGAACTCCTTCAAGATTGTTAGAAGACCATTTCTGGTGGCTACCTTGAAGAACCTAGAATATAAGACATATTTTCAGTTGTTTCACACTTTTTTGTTATCTATATAATTCCACATGTGTTAATTCATTGTTTTGATGCCTTCAGTGTGAATGTACAATTTTCATAGTCTGAGCTCTGCTCCAGAGTGGGCCTAGCAGAGAGGCCAGGAGGAAGGAAGGCTCCAAGAGGAACGAGGGGATCCTAGGGGTACGGGCAGTGCCGGAGGCCACCCGTACGCCCGAATCTACCAGGTGTTGGAAGGATCAAGCCGCAGAGGGGACCGGCCCCTAAACTAGTGGAGAACTACAAGGCTCAGCTAGAAACCGGAGGCTTCTGTACTTTTAGGGTGCAGTTGCCACAGCCAAAATTACATCGCCGAGAAGGTGGTCACAGAGGGTCCAGGGGACTGCAGGTCGCCCGACAAGACCCGAGGCTACCGGATTGGGACACGGATTGTGAGGCGCAGGGTAGGAGGGTGAGAGCCAGCGCAGGAAGACGACTGAGAAAGGCACATATAACGGGGTCCTGTCAGGCACTCTTGAATAGTGTTGAGCCACCCCCGTAGTGTTCGGGTTCGGTTCGGTTCGTCGAACACCGGGATGTTCGAGGAACTGTTCGTCGAACTGTTCGTCGAACACCTTAGAACACCGTCGAACACCGTTAAAACCAATGGCAGGCAAACAAAAACACATAGAAACACATAGAAAACCCCTTCAAAGGTGTCCAAAAGCTGACAAACTGCTCAGAAGACGCTTTCTTTAAAAAAGCCGGCCGGCAATTCAGCAGCGGCATACACCGGTACCCGACAATTTAGACAAGAAGGAATAGAGCCTCACACATAGATTAGATAGATAGAAACATGTCAGTCACATATATATGAAGTACAGTGATAGTGTTGGTTACTGTACTTGTCATTTAGTATTAAAATAAAGGATTTATTATTAAAAAAAATTGGCGTGGGGTTCCCCTTAATTTTAGTCTCTAGCGGAGGTTAAGCAGACAGCTGGGGCAGATGTTTGAAGCCTGGGAAGGGGGCAATACCCACGGAGCTTCCCAGGCTACTAATATGAGCCCCCAGCTGAATACATAGCCTTTACTAGCTATTAAAATGGGGGACCCCCCCAAAAAAATGACGTGGGGTCCCCCCTAATTTAATAGCTAGCAAAGGCTAGGCAGACAGCTGGGGGCTGATATTAATAGCCCAGGAAGGGTGCCATGAATATTGGCCCCCTCCCAGGCTAGAAACACCAGCCGTCAGCTGCCCCAGAAATGGCGCATTCATAGGATGCGCCAATTCTGGCACTTAGCCTCGCTCTTCCACGCTGCCCTGTAGCGGTGGCAGGGGGTAATAGGGCTGGGGTTGATGTCAGCTTATAATGCCAGCTGACATCAAGCCCAGGTTAGTAATGGAGAGGCGTCTATAAGACACCCCCATTACTAACCCCATAGTCAAAGTTAAAAGAAAACACAAACACCCAGAATAAAGTCCTTTAATTGAAATAAAGACACAATCCTTTATTGTTCTAAATTAAACCATACTTACCGTCACGCCCATTCCAGCTGAAGCCAACGATCTCCTGCAATAAAAGAAAAATAATAAAGCAACCTCATCCTTACCTTTCCATGGTTCCCACGACAGCTTCAGCTCTGCTACATCGAGATGACAGGCTGGACCGCAGCAGAAAGCTGCCATCCAGCCTGTCATCCCGCAGACACTGAGAAGCGCAGGCTTGCTTGCGCTCTGCAGTGTCTGGCTGTGACGGCATAAAGATGAGACGAGTTCATGTCCAATGAACTCGGCGCACCTCATGCACGTCACTGACAGCGTGGGAAAATTCTCATGCTGAAGCGCTGAGTGCAGGAGAATTCTCCCACGCTGTCAGTGACGTACATAAGGTGAGCTCATGTCCAATGAACTCAGCTCACCTCCTGCACGTCACTGACAGCGTGGGAGAATTCTCCTGCACTCAGCGCTTCAGCGTGAGAATTCTCCCACGCTGAAGTGCTGAGTGCAGGAGAATTTTCCCACGCTGTCAGTGACGTGCATAAGGTGAGCTCATGTCCAATGAACTCAGCTCACCTCCTGCACGTCACTGACAGCGTGGGAGAATTCTCCTGCACTCAGCGCTTCAGTGTGAGAATTCTCCTACGCTGAAGCGCTGAGTGCAGGAGAATTTTCCCACGCTGTCAGTGACGTACATGAGGTGAGCCGAGTTCATTGGACATTAACTCGGCTCATCTGGATGCCCTCACAGATAGACACTGTGGAGCGCAAGCAAGCCTGCGCTTCTCAGTGTCTGCGGGATGACAGGCTGGATGGCAGCGTTCTGCTGCGGTCCAGCCTGTCATCTCGATGTAGCAGAGCTGAAGCTGTCATGGGAACCATGGAAAGGTAAGGATGATGTTGCTTTATTATTTTTCTTTTATTTCAGGAGATCGTTGGCTTCAGCTGGAATGGGTGTGATGGTAAGTATGGTTTAATTTAGAACAATAAAGAATTGTGTGTTTATTTCAATTAAAGGACTTTTTTCTGGGTGTTGTGTTTTTTTTAAATACTTTACTAGAAATTCATGGTGGTCATGTCTAATATTGGCGTGACCCCATGAATTTTGGGCTTAGGGCCAGCTGATAATGCCAAGCTGGCCCTAACCCCTTTATTACCCAGTGAGCCACCGCATCAGGGCCCTGGATGAGTTGGGTACAGCGCCAGAAGATGGCGCTTCTATGAACGCGCCATTTTCCGGGGTGGCTGCGGACTGCAATTTGCAGCGGGGGTGGCCCAGAAAGCTTGGGCCTCCCTGCGCTGCGGATTCCAGCCCCCAGCTGCATAGTTGTACCTGGCTGGACACAAAAACAGGGCGAAGCCCCACGTCAATTTTCTTTAAATTATTTCATGGGAGGGGGCCAATATTCATGGCTCCCTTCCTGGGCTATTAATATCAGCCCCCAGCGGTCTGCCTAGCCTTTGCTAGCTATTAAATTAGGGGGGACCCCACGTCATTTTTTTTGGGGGGGGTCCCCCATTTTAATAGCTAGTAAAGGCTATGTATTCAGCTGGGGGCTGATATTAGTAGCCTGGGAAGCTCCGTGGGTATTACCCCCTTCCCAGGCTTCAAACATCTGCCCCAGCTGTCTGCTTAACCTCCGCTAGAGCCTAAAATTAAGGGGTACCCCACGCCAATTTTTTTAATAATAAATCCTTTATTTTAATACTAAATGACAAGTACAGTAACCAACACTATCACTGTACTTCATATATATGTGACTGACATGTTTCTATCTATCTAATCTATGTGTGAAGCTCTATTCTGTCTGTTATAAATTGTCGGGTACAGATGCTGAATTGCCGGCCGGCTTTCTTAAAGAGACGGTGCATGAAAACACTAATATTTTTTTTGATAAATCCTTTACACTAAATGACAAGTACAGTAAGCAACATTGTCACGGTACTTCATATATATGTGACTGACATGTTTCTATCTATCTAATCTATGTGTGAAGCTCTATTCTGTCTGTTATAAATTGTCGGGTACAGATGCTGAATTGCCGGCCGGCTTTTTTAAAGAGACGGTGCATGAAAACACTATTATTTTTTTTGATAAATCCTTTACGCTAAATGACAAGTACAGTAAGCAACACTGTCACTGTACTTCTTATATATGTGGCTGACATGTTTCTATCTATCTAATCTATGTGTGAAGCTCTATTCTTTCGGTTCTAAATTGTCGGGTACCGGTGTATGCCGCTGCTGAATTGCCGGCTTTTCATGTTTCACTGTTGGCACTGTTCCCATCGATTTGGGCAATCACTGTAATGCCACAACCACCATGGCTGCGGCATTACAGTGAGTGGCAGACAATCCCTGCATGATTGGTGCTCTAAATAGCGCCAGACATGCAGGACACGCTTTTGGTGCACGAACAGTTATCGAACATAACCTCGAACAGCCGAATTTTTTGCAAATCGTTCGGTTTCGTCGAACAACTCGAACACCGCCCAAAACAGCTCGAATTTGAGATTGGCGAACAGTTCTAGTCGAACAACGCTCATCTCTACTCTTGAATTACCTGAGGGATTGCTGAACCCCTGCCTGGTGAACGCAGCGTGACTTGGGAGGCTGTAACCTGTACAGTGCAACCTGAGGAACTTAACAACTGTGAGTAAACTCTGAAGACTGCACCCCACTGTCTCTGTGAATTACTGCTGCGCCATCACTCCCTGCACTACACTGCACTACAACGCCCAGCAACATCTAAAACATCTACACTGCCCTGAAGCTAAGCTCTACCTGTGGAGAGCTAAACCAACCCTGCTGCATTTACATCAGCTCCGGAGGATCTGCTCCGCAGCGGTGGTTCCACATAGCCGCATACCACAGGTGGCGTCACAAACTTTATATCAAGAATAGTGTTGAGCGAGTATGTTCTGTTAACCCTTTCGCCGAGTATGCTCGGGCCGAGCTCCGAGTATTTACAGCTGCTCAGTGATATGTTTGAATCGCTCCCGTGTGCATGATTTACAACTGTTTGACAGTTTTATTACATGTGAGGAATGTGTAAGAAATAGACATTCCTCACATGTAATAAAGCTGTCAAACAGTCGCAAATCATGCACACGGGAGCGATTCAACCATATCACCGAGCAGCTGTAAATACTCGGAGCTCGGCCCGAGCATACTCGGCTAAAGGGTTAATAGAACATACTCGCTCAACACTAATAAAGAACTAAAAATTCCCTGTAAATAATCCCCTTTTGATTGACTGCCCTGGGTCACGGACCAGGTCACCGCCACTGTGACATCACCCCTAGCAACGACCGGCCCGGCACCGAGTACCCCACGGCCCAGGGGGCGCGTCAGCAGCAGCATCACATTGTGGGGTTTTTTTGCTGCAGGAGGGACTTGTGCACTTCTCAAAATAGATGGCATCATGAGAAAAGAAGATTGTGGCAATACTGAAGCAACATCTCAAGACATCAGCCAGGAAGTTAAAGCTTGGGCAGAAATGGGTCTTCCAAATGGATAATGACCCAAAGCATACTGCCAAAATGGTAACAAAGTGGCTTAAGGATAACAAAGTCAATGTTTTGGAGTGGCCATCACAAAGCCCTGATCTCAATCCTATTGAAAATTTATGGGCAAAGCTGAAAAGGCAGGTGCGAGCAAGGTGACCTAAAAACCTGAATCAGTTACACCAGATTTGTCAGGAGGAATGGGCCCAAATTCCGACCAACTATTGTGAGAAGCTTGTGGAAGGATATCCCAAATGTTTGACAAAAGTCATTCAGTTTAAGGGCAATGGTTCCAAATACTAATGAAATGTATCTAAACTTTTGACTTTGCAGCAAGTAATAAAAATGCCTTAAAACACTCTCTCTCTCTCATGATTCTGGCATTTGGCAAATATTAAAAATTCTGATAATCCTAATAGACAAAAAACCGGAAAGGTTTATTCAGATTTCATGTCAGACATTGAGAAAAACATGCTTATGTGTCTTTTTATATAGTGTATGTAAACTTCTGGTTTCAACTGTATGTTTGTATGTATATGTGTATATATATATATATATATATATATATATATATATATATATATATATATATATATATTAATGAAAATAGCGGTGCAGCACTGCAGAGCCCTACGGGCATAACGAAACCTCAATAGTAGTCCATGAAGAGAAAGGCAGCACTCCAATCTTCAAACTATGACTATATGTCAATAAACTACAGCTTATTTGAAGATTGGAGTGCTGCCTTTCTCTTCATGGACTACATATACAATAATAGCAAAGAAAGGCATGTGATAGTACAACCAGATGAGGTTCCATAGACAGTAAGTCTGCAGGCGTACTGCAACAGGCAAAGAGGCTATAGACTAAGCCTGTGCACATAAAAACCAATCGTGGCCAGGAATGAGCCGTCATTGCAGACTATAAACAGAGTCTGTGCAAACTAAGTATACGCAAGCACATAGCACGGTCAGTGCTATGGAACAGCCATATGTTGCACCTGCGTACAAGACAAATATCTCACAGTATAGTAATGGATAACCTGACATCAGTTACAGCAGTAAAGGTAGGGACCGCACACACCATTGTATGCATAGGCACGTAGCACCAGAAAACTTTAGACTGTGATGCGCATGATACAACTATCCATATTCAGTTCGAAAAATTTAACATGAGTCAATTGCCAATACTGGTAGGGAAGAACTGCACAGTAACGCATAGCAATCTATCAGTAAGTAAGTCAAATAATGCACAAAATGTGCCTTAATCAGTTAGGAATTTTACTCAGAGATAGCAATATTGTAACGGGTCTGGGAGGTGGAACCTCTGAGCAACTATACAAGGGGGCAGTCCTTGTAAGGAAGCGGGTGGCTCCCAGGGAAGGCGGGCAGGTAGTCACGGCTAGTGACGGGGACAGTCTCAGGGTGGAAGGGCAGGAGGTCACGGCAGGTGATGGGGACAGTCTCTGGGTAGAAGGGCAGGAGGTCACGGTAGGTGACGGGGACAGTCTCTGGGTAGAAGGGCAGGAGGTCATGGCAAGTGACGGGGACAGTCTCTTGACAGGCGGGTGGTCACAGCAAGTGACAGCAGAGCCTCCAGGTAGGCTAGCAGGCAGGTAGCAGGTGAGCGCTCCCAGGTGAGCGGGCAAGAGTCTCTGAACAGGCAGGTGGTCACGGCAAGTGACGGCAGAGCCTCCAGGTAGGCTAGCAGGAAGGTAGCAGGTGGGCGTTCCCAGGTGAGCGGGCAAGAGTCTCTGGACAGGCAGGTGGTCACAGCACGTGACAGCAGAGCCTCCAGGTAGGCTAGCAGGCAGGTAGCAGGTGAGCGCTCCCAGGTGAGCGGGCAAGAGTCTCTGGACAGGCCGGATCACAGCAAGTGACGGCTAAGCCTCCAGGTAGGCTAGCAGGCAGGTAGCAGATGAGCGCTCCCAGGTGAGCGGGCAAGAGTCTCTTGACAGGCAGGTGGTCACAGCACGTGACGGCAGAGCCTCCAGGTAGGCTAGCAGGCAGGTAGTAGGTGAGTGCTCCCAGGTGAGCGGGCAGACTGATCCATAGACAGACTGGCAGGGCTGGTAGGCAGACTGTCGGACCACAGATAGATAAGTATCAGGCAGGTAACTGGCAGGTAACTGGCAGGTAACTGGTAACGGGACCTGAGGGCTGAAGCAGAGTGAAGGCTTTGCAACAACATTGCTCGGGCACCTCCATTTTGGAGGAGGTGCCTTATATATGGTGTGGTCCTCCGGCCATTGGCCGGGGACTCCTTAGGACGGCGCGCGCGGCCCCTTTAAGAGAGGGGGAGCGCGCGCGCGCCCTAAGTACAGAAGCCGGGAAGCAGCGCGCGCTGCCAGCAGAGCGGGAGGAAGCCGCCGGGCACGGAGCGGAGAGGTGAAGGGAACGGCGTCCCTGCCTAGCAGGAGGCAGGGACGCCGATGCTACAAATATAAAGCTTTATAGTTTCAGGAAAATTAGTACAAAGATTACGAACGCATATTGCGAATAAAACTGCACATGTTATAGTTTGACATATCAAAGATAAACTTAGTTTATGTATACATGGACTAGTGACAAGCCTAGGAATTTCAAAAACTTGCATTATATGGAAAATAGACAAAACGAGACAAAGCGGATGGAATTATTCCATCCCTATAAATAAGTGTGCCATTCAGATCATTATAAACACCAGTAAATTGAGACGGATGTAAACCAACTGGCTAGGACTATGGTTTGGGTTATGCCAGTATTAATACTGGGGAATATATATGATGATCACCGAGCAGGTAAGTATAAAATAGTAACATTCATATAAAGAGTGTGACAAAAGATAATTCAAGTGAGAATACCAACTGCGTATACTTTTATTCTTTATTATATTCACTTGCGGATATCACATGGATTTTGCCTTGATAGATCAGTATTGTCATCTTTTTCCAGGTTTTCTACATTAGTGTATTATTTTGGGTTACCTCAGTGTGAACATTAGAGAAAGGGTGTTTTTCCCTTACATGCATAATCCTGTGGTTGTATGCAAGCTTTTTTGTCTCTTTAATTGTTTTTATCATGTATGTTTGTGTCTGTTTTGTATATTTTAAAGACTTTTTTTTTTTTTTATCATATTCAGTGATCCTGACTACTTTACACACTTCTTTTTTTCTTTTGTATTCTTACACGAAGTGAGTAGTTGGCGATCCTATTATATTAGTAGTGCCTTCAGTTTTTCAATTTAGTGATATCCGAAGAAGAGACTGTGTCACTTTTATTCTCAATCGAAGATTGGTTGGCACTGTCCTGAAGTACAATGCAGTCAGTGATAGTCATCTCGATATGCATTAGAAGAAGCGCCAATCCATGTCACAGTTATACATAAAGAGGAGAAAGATGAAAGAAGAGAGAAGAAAGACAAATTGCAAAAGGTAAGAAGCAAAACGCAGACAACATCAGTAAAAGACTTAAGAGAGCCATTTGAGCAGATAAAGAACTTTAATATCTAAACATACAGGTGCTTCTCACAAAATTAGAATATCCTCAAGCATTTAATTTATTTCAGTTCTTCAATACAAAAAGTGAGTCATTACAAACAGTGTGATCTATTTCCAGTGTTTATTTATGTTAATGTAGATGATTATGGCTTACAGCCAATGAAAACACTTTGGTCTTGATAAAACACAGTGGACCTACAGCAGCAGGTGACATGGCTCCCCAAACTATCAGTGATTGTGGAAACTTCACACTAGACCTCAAGCAGCTTGGATTGTGTGCCTCTCCACTCTTCCTCCAGACTCTGGGACCTTGATTTCCAAAAGAAATGCAAAATTTACTGTCATCTGAAAACAATACCTTGGACCACTGAGCAACAGTCCAGGTCTTTTACTCCTTGGCCCAGGTAAGACGCTTCTGGCATTGTCTGTTGGTCATGAGTGGCTTGACACAAGGAATGCGACACATGTAGCCCATATCCTGGATACGTCTGTGGGTGGTGGCTCTTGAAGCAATGACTCCAGCAGCAGTCCACTCCTTGTAAATCTCCCCCAAATGTTTGAATGGCCTTTTCTTAACAATCCTTTCAAGGCTGTGGTTATCCCGGTTGCTTGTGCACCTTTTTCTACCACACTTTTTCCTTCCACTAAACTTTCCATTAATATGCTTGGATACAGCACTCTGTGAACAGCCAGATTTTTTAGCAAGGACCTTTTGTGGCTTGCCCTCCTTGTGGAGTGTGTCAGTGAGTGCATTCTGGACATCGGTCAATTCAGCAGTCTTTCCCATGATTGCGGAGCCTACGGAAACAGACTAACGGACCTTTTTAAACGTTTTACGAAGCCTTTGCAGGTGTTTTTTTTGTTAATTATTCTCATTTACTGAGATAATGACTTTTGTGTTTTCGTTGGCTGTATTCCATAATCATCAACATTACCAGAAATAAACACTGGAAATAGATCACTCTGTTTGTAATATAATATAGGAGTTTAAATTTTTGTGTTGAAGAACTGAAAAATTAAATTTTCGATGATATTCTAATTTTGTGAGAAGCACCAGCATGTACAGAGATAGGAAGAGTACTTCTGAGGGGTAAGACCAGGAAGGTATACCCAAAGATGATATATATACAACAAAAGTTGCTGGCATGTTGAAAGACGATAATGAGAACAAACTAACTGAGCCAGAACAGATCAAGGAAAGAGTAGACGGAGCACCTCTACAAGAATGATTCAGTGATATTGGAAAAAACTGAGATTGGAAATGATAGATCCAAACATCCTGAAAGACAAAGTTGTTGCTGCTATATAAAGCTTGAGTCAAGCAACAAAGTGCCTGGATGTGACCGTATTCCAACAGAGCTAATAAAGTCTTCTGAAGTAGCAATTGATGTCATCACATGCCTGTGTTAATAGATATGGATAACTGGTGAATGGCACAAGGACTGGACACGATCTGTGTTTATTCTTATTACGAAGAAGGGAGATGCTACCGATTGCGTAAACTATTAGGCTATTGCGCTCATACCTCATCCCAGCAACATACTACTGACCAGATTAAAAAAAAACAGAATAACAAGAGTTGTGATTAACATTAGATGGCTAATGGGAAAAGACCAAAGGATACAGCAAGGATATATATTTGCTACATCGACAACAGCAAAGCCTTCAACTTTGAAATACCATGAAGGATATGGGTGTGCCGAACCCTCTGATCAGCCGCATTAAGAATCTTTATATGAACCAAGAAGCAAACGGAACATGGCAACACAGCAAGGTTCAAACAGAGAGAGGCGTCCGACAAGGCTGCATCCTGCCACAATTTTATTATGGAGTGTTAAGATGGAAAGCTCTAACATAGGACTGCTACTCAACACAAAGAAGACAAAGATATTGACTATTGCCATGTATGACCTGGACACATTTGAGATGGATAGCGACAAACTGGAAGCTGTAAAGGACTTCAACCTACACGGATTGATAACTCAAGATGCCGCAATGACACCGGAAGTCAATAGAATAGCTATGGGCAAATCAACAATAAAGTCATTGGACATGGTCTTCAATTCAAGGAACATTTGAGGAAGACATGGTTCTTATACAGTTTGGTCTTCTCTAAGGTAACATACGGATGCAAAACCTGGACGATATACAAGCAAGACAGAATAAGAATCATCGCCTTCTAAATGTAACATACATAGTTTTTTTTTAAGGTTGAAGGAAGACTAAGTCCATCTAGTTCAACCCATAGCCTAACATGTTGATCCAGAGGAAGACAAAAAAAAACCATGTGGCAAACACTAAGCTCCACATTGGGGAAAATAATTCCTTCCCGACTCCATACGACAATCAGACTAGTTCCCTGGATCAACGCCCTATCAAGGAATCTAGTATTTATAACCTGTAATATTATACTTTTCAAGAAAGGCATCTATGCCCTTCTTAAATGTCAGTAGTCAATGACTCATTGCAACATCATGCGGCAGAGAGTTCCATAGTCTCACTGCTCTTACAGTAAAGAATCTGACTCGCCCCCTGGGCCGTGGGGCACCCGGAACCGGGCCTGTTGTAGGATGCTGGGGGTTGTAGTCTCCGTGTGGCGGTGACCCGGTCCGTGGCTCAGGGTGGTCAAACCAGTGGCAGTCTATTTGCAAGTTTTGGGGTTAATTGTCCGACTACGCCACCCGTGGATTGTGGACAGTGGGGACCGCCGCTGCAAGGCAGACCGCTGAGGCCGGTGTTGTGTGTGCAGCTAAGAATGGGATGACTCCCCACAGGAGAAGTATAGCCTCAGGGCAGTTAGTGTGGATGATGGGAGTGATGGTGCACGAGCGCAGCAGGAATTACTCAGAGTCCGTGTAGTGCAGTTCAGGGTCTTTACTGGTGTTATAAATCAGACCCTCCTGGGAGTACTGGTTAGCAGTAGAGGCCTGGTCAGTCTGTGAGCAAGCAGGATCTCCCCTGGCCAGGTGGAGTTGTAGGCCTCCCCGTCTATCTGCACTCTACCTGGCTACCTTGCTGTATGCGGGAAGAAGTAGCCCACGTCCCTGAGTATACCGTGTGGTGCTCACCCGTATGGCCGGTGACTTGGGGCCTTCTGTTAGCCTCCGCTCCACAATGGCGGTGCTGGTCCCTTGCTTGTGACCGTGCCTCCGGGCTTCTATGGCCAGAGGACCTGGAATCCCCTGCGGGTTGGATTCTGCTGCTGGACCTGGATGCCCCCACAGCCTCGGACTCCGTGTCCGGTCTTAATGTCTTCAGCCAGGGTGAGCTATATCTCTACTTAGCTTCCAGCCCCTTGTCTTCTGCTCTTAGCTCCTACAGAGTTCCTGCTGTCACTTTCCCTCTTCAGGCTCTGACTGACCTAATCCCGCCCCAGACCCAGTTTATAAGGGCAGATTCCTCCTCTCCCTGGTCTGGGCGGGCGGTGTTGCATGCTTAGGGTTCCTGACCAGAGAAACCTCCCACTTGCTCTCAGACATAATATTTCTATTACTGTGGCAACCAGGAGCAATGTTTTTAGCAAGTCTATCACCACCTGGTTCATCTTCTCGCAGAGTCCATTGGTTTGGGGGTGATAGGGCGTTGTTCTTATCATCCGGCAGCCGTACAGGTTGCAGAACTCCTGGAAGACCTCCGCTTCGAAGGCTGGTCCTTGGTCTGTCAACACCTGTTCCGGATACCCATGCAGACGGCAGAAATGCAGCTGGAAGGCTCTGGCTGCTGTCTGAGCCGTTAAGTCTTTGACAGGGACTACCAACAGGAACCAGGAGTAGTGATCCACGATGGTTAGGGCGTAGACATACCCGCTTCTGCTTGGGGGGGCCAGTTTAACATGGTTCAGAGCGACCAATTCCAGCGGCTGCCTGGTGATGATGGACTGCAGGGGAGTCCTCTGGCTGGCACGGTCCCTTCTTCATAGATTGCACGGGCCACAGTCTCTACACCACCTCTCGATAGCTCCTCTCATGCCTACCCAGTAGAACCGTTCACGCAGCAGGAACTCCAGCTTCTTCCATCCGAAGTGCCCGGCTCCATCGTGGTAGGCCTCGAGCACCATAGCTGCGTCCCGTCTCGGTACCACGACCTGCCAGATCAGTTCATGTGTCCGGGAATTGACCATTCTGCGGCACAACTTCTCCTTGTAGAGAAACAGTCTACTTTTCTCCTTCCATAGTTGCTTGGTCTCCTCCGGAGCATCTGGGTCAAGGCGGGCATCGGCCTGGGTCAGCATCTCCATCACCAGACGGACTGCGGGGTCACTGTCTTGCGTCTCCGCCCAGCTGTAATGGGGTAAGGGGTTGAATGTAGCGGATCGCTTGCCCCTTACACGGTGGGAATACTGGGTAAAACCATGACGGTGAAACGCAGGGAGTTCGATCTCTTCCAATTCTTATGGATCTTCCCCTTCTTCCGGTAGGTTTGGCATTCTGGACAGGGCGTCCGCGTTGGTATTGGAGCATCCTGCCCGGCATTTGATCGTGAATTCATAGTTGGACAGGCGGGCCATCCATCTCTGCTCCAGTGCACCCAGTCTTGCAGTGTCCAGGTGTGTCAATGGGTTGTTGTCCGTGTACACGGTGAACCTGGAAGAGGCAAGGTAATGCTTAAAACGTTCGGTTACTGCCCACACCACTGCCAGGAACTCTAGCTTGAATGAGCTGTAATTCTCAGGGTTTCTTTCCGTGGGTCGCAGTTTTCGGCTGGCGTAAGCAATTACCCGTTCTCTCCCCTGCTGGATCTGGGACAGTACGGCTCCTAGCCCGATGTTGCTTGCGTCCGTGTGAAGGATAAAGGGCTGGCTGTAATCAGCGTACGCCAGCATTTCATCCCCCGTGAGGGCCATCTTCAGCTGGCGGAAGGACTCCTCTTCCAGCTTTTCCCATTTGAAGGGTGGCTTCTGGTTGTTGGCCTTCCTGGACTGGCCTATCAGGAGGTCCTGCATAGGAGCTGCCTTCTTGGTAAAACCGGGAATGAATCTTCGGTAGTAGTCTACCAACCCGAGGAACTGCCGCACTTCCTTTATGCTGGATGGTCTTGGCCAGTCCTTAATCATGGTGATTTTATCAGGGTCGGGAGCCACTCCGTCAGCACTCACCACGTGTCCCAGGTACTGCACCATTGGTTTCAGTAGATGACACTTTGATGGTTTCACCTTTAGGCCGTAGCCTGCCAGGGCTTCAAACACTTCGGCCAGGTGTTTCAGGTGGTCCTCGTAGGTCTTGGAATAGACGATGACATCGTCCAGGTAAAACAGGACCGTCTCGAAATTCCGGTGTCCCAGACAGCATTCCATCAACCGTTGGAAGGTTCCTGGTGCGTTGCAGAGCCCGAACGGCATACAGTTAAATTCGCTGAGACCCATCGGGGTGGTGAATGCGGTCTTCTCCCGGTCCGCCTCTGCTACAGGAACCTGCCAGTACCCGCTAGTGAGATTCAAAGTAGAGAAGAAGTTAGCAGATTTTAATGCGGCTAAGGACTCTTCTATCCTTGGTAACGGGTACGCATCTTTGTGTGTGATACGGTTGACCTTCCTGTAGTCTACAAACATTCTCATGGTGTTGTCTTTCTTTTTCACTAGGACTAGTGGAGCTGCCCAGGGGCTACAGCTGTCCCTAATTACCCCAGCCTCCTTCATGTCTTTTAACATCCCCTTGGCGTGCTGATAGTGTGCAAGGGGTACGGGTCGGTATCTCTCCTTTATGGGAGGATGGTCTCCCGTGGGGATGTGATGTTCTACCCCCTTTACTTGCCCGAAGTCTAGCGGGTGTTTACTAAACACTCTCTCGTACTCTTGAACCACCCAATAGACTCCCTGTTTTTGGTGTGAGGGAGTGGAGTCAGTACCCAAATGCAGTTGCTGACACCAGTCCTCCATTGGTTTCTTAGAGCCGTTACCTTCCTCTGGTTGAGATGGAGGCAAGGGTTCTACGGCCTGTACAGAGTTCTGGTTTATGGTGAACAATTTGGCTAGCATGGCATACCGGGGCAGGTATACTTCTCTCTCCCCGATTTTTATGATGCGGACGGGCACCCTCCCATGGCGTACATCGACCACCCCCCGTGCTGTCAAAATGGTGGGCCTACTGTCTGAGTAGACGGGTTCTACCATTGCTTGGTAGTCTCTACCTCTAAGACCAATAGCTGCCCGACACCAAATCATCATCTCACTCTTCGGGGGCATGGCAATAGGGAACGGGTCACACATTCTCACGCTACCTATCTCACCACCAGATAATTCCACCTGTTGACGTTTCATCAGTGCCCGGATATCTTTTTGGAGGACACGCTGCTGGCTGGAACTGGCGTTCTTGGCAACCTGTTGTAAAATAAGAATCACCTCTGCAAGACCGTATTCAATTACGTTAGTACCTAGGGTTATTTTTGGGTGACTCTCGCGATGGTCAATGTCCACAATGATCAGTCCTTGTGCCGGCAGTTCAACTTTACCGACCTTGATGGTCACCTCCTTAAATCCCATCTGTGGCACGGGCTGACCATTGCTGGCGATAATGCTCAGGTCGTCATCTGGGTAGCGGGTTATGTCCGAGTCATTCCAGTACCGCTTAAAGAGCACGTACGGGATGGTGGTGCCCTGTGACCCGGTGTCCAGTAGGGCACTCATAGGAATGCCGTCCAGTACCACAGGCAAGACCGGACGTCCCCCTATGTATTTGTCACAGTACCTTGCCATATGTCCGGGTTGATTGCAGCGGCGGCAGATGGGTCGTCCGTCCTCGTTGTATCTGTCGATGGGTCTTCCTCTGGACGGTGGGGTCCTCCTCTGGCAGCACCACGGGACGTCCTCCGGTCCGGATACCAGCTGGATCTTTCCTGGAGAAGAAACCTGCAAAGACTGCACAGTTCTGGTTAGCGCGGCAACGCTTTTAGTAAGCTCTTGGACCTGATGGTGCAAGTCTGTAGCCGGGCTACTGTTCAAAGCCTGCGCATCAGCTCCCACAGGCCCTGCAGCCAAGGGCGCCGTCTCCTGGTGATAAGTGATAGCAGGGCGCCTGTGGGTCACAGCGCCACCTGGTGCCGGTTCTCTGAGCACCCGGATGGCTCTGTCCTTGAACTGTGCAAAGTCCAGGTCAGGGGCCTGTAAGGCCATTGCCCGCAACTGGGTTCGGTGGGCATTGCACAGTAGACCCTCAATAAATTGTTCAGTCAACAGCTTGTCTTCATTCCCCACGCTGTCAGGGTCCGCCTGCTTAATGGCTCTCAGGGCCTCTTGTAGGTTTAGAGCATAGTCTCTTATACTTTCGTGTGCCCGCTGTTTGCATCCGTAAAATCTGAGTTTTATTTCGGCTGAGGTTCGGGTATCAAATGTGTCTTTCAGCCGGGCTAGTATTTCTCTGACAGTCCTCTTCTTCCTAGATGGCCAGGACTTTACCTTCCTTTGGGCTGCCCCGATTAACTGGGCCACCAGGATGCTCACTTTTTGCTCTTCTGTGAGGGGGTATAACTGGAAGAGGCTATCCAGTCTCTCCCTAAAGTCACTTAGGGTATGTGACTCCCCTGAGTACTGGGGTAGCCAGGTCGCCCCCGGGATATAGGGCATGGTAAATGGCATGACCGCAGCAGCGGTTGCGCTGGCGGCCGGTGTGGCGATGGAGCTCCCCTCTGTATCCAACATCCTCCTTCCCCCCCCTAGTGGACCGTGGCCTACCTTGCGATGCTCTTCTTCCGTAGGCCGCTGCTCCGCAGTCGATCGTCGGGGTTGAGGACCTTGCGTCGCGCTCCTGTGACGTCAGCGTCGCTCCCTCTCCCTTCCAGGACCTTACGCAGCGTCAGTGCGTGGGGCGGAGCTTCGGATCTCGCGCGCTTTCGTTGTCCATGCCCCTCTTCTTCCCGCGCGGCGTCCCGGAGATGGCGTCCGATGGCGGGAAGCTGCCGCAGACGGCGGGAAGACTGCAGAAGATGGCGGGAAATGACCCAAGATGGCGTCCGATGGCGGGAAACGACTCCGGACGGCGGAAAACTTCACCACAGTAAGTATCTCAGTCTCTGAAGGCGCGCAGTACCCGGTGATAGCGGGCTGGTTTGAATCCTGCCAACTACGCCAAAGGTTGACTCGCCCCCTGGGCCATGGGGCACCCGGAACCGGGCCTGTTGTAGGATGCTGGGGGTTGTAGTCTCCGTGTGGCAGTGACCCGGTCCGTGGCTCAGGGTGATCAAACCAGTGGCAGTCTATTTGTAAGTTTTGGGGTTAATTGTCCGACTACGCCACCCGTGGATTACGGTCAGTGGGGACCGCCGCTGCAAGGCAGACCGCTGAGGCCGGTGTTGTGTGTGCAGCTAAGAATGGGATGACTCCCCACGGGAGAAGTATAGCCTCAGGGCAGTTAGTGTGGATGATGGGAGTGATGGTGCACTAGCGCAGCAGGAATAACTCAGAGTCCGTGCAGTGCAGTTCAGGGTCTTTACTGGTGTTATAAAGCAGACCCTCCCGGAGTACTGGTTAGCAGTAGAGGCCTGGTCAGTCTGTGAGCAAGCAGGATCTCCCCTGGCCAGGTGGAGTTGTAGGCCTCCCCGTCTATCTGCACTCTACCTGGCTACCTTGCTGTATGCGGGTAGAAGTAGCCTACGTCCCTGAGTATTCCGTGTGGTGCTCACCCGTATGGCCGGTGACTTGGGGCCTTTTGTTAGCCTCCACTCCACGATGGCGGTGCTGGTCCCTTGCTTGTGACCGTGCCTCCGGGCTTCTATGGCCAGAGGACCTGGAATCCCCTGCCGGTTGGATTCTGCTGCTGGACCTGGATGTCCCCACAGCCTCGGACTCCGTGTCCGGTCTTAATGTCTTCAGCCAGGGCGAGCTATATCTCTACTTATCTTCCAGCCCCTGGTCTTCTGCTCTTAGCTCCTACAGAGCTCCTGCTGTCCCTCTCCCTCTTCAGGCTCTGACTGACCTAATCCCGCCTCAGACCCAGTTTATAAGGGCAGATTCCTCCCCTCCCAGGTCTGGGCGGGCGGTGTTGCATGCTTAGGGCTCCTGACCAGAGAAACCTCCCACTTGCTCTCAGACATAATATTTCTATTACTGTGGCAACCAGACCCCTGGTGTGCCACAAATCCGCGTCTGTGATTATGATTAAACCTTCTTTCCTCCAGTCGTAGAAGATGCCCCCTTGTCCCCGTCTCAGGCCTCAGAGTAAAAAGATCAGTAGAAAGGTCTTTATACTGTCCCCTCATATACTTGTACAGTCATGGCCAAAAGTATTGAGAATGAGACAAATAGTAAGTTTTCCAAAGTTTACTGCTTCATTTTTTGTAATGGCAATTTGCATATACTCCTGAATGTCAGAGTGATCAGCTTAACAGCAATTACTGTACTTGCAAAGTCAATATTTGCCCAGAAAATGAACTTTAACCCCCAAAACACATTTCAACATCATTGCAGTCCTGCCTTAAAAGGAGCAGCTAACATCGTTTTAGTGATTGATCCATTAACACAGGTGTGGGTGTTGATGAGGACAGGGCTGGCGATAAATCAGTCATGATTAAGTAAGAATGACATCACTGGACACTTTAAAAGGAGGCTGGTTCTTGGTATCATTGTTTCTCTTCAGTTAACCATGGTTATCTCTAAAGAAACACGTGCAGCCATCATTGCACTGCACAAAAATGGCCTAACAGGGAAGAGTATCGCAGCTACAAAGATTACACCTCAGTCAACAATCTATCGCATCATCAAGAACTTCAAGGAGAGAGCTTCCATTGTTGTCAAAAAGGCTCCAGGGCGCCCAAGAAAGACCAGCAAGAGCCAGGACCGTATCTTAAAACTGTTTCAGCTGCGGGATCGGACTACCAGCAGTGCCGAGCTTGCTCAGGAATGGCAGCAGGCTGGTGTGAGTGCTTCTGCACGCACTGTGAGGCGGAGACTCTTTGAGCAAGGGCTGGTTTCAAGGAGGGCAGCAAAGAAGCCACTTCTCTCCAGAAAAAACATCAGGGACCGACTGATATTCTGCAAAAGGTACAGGGAGTGGACTGCTGAGGACTGGGGCAAAGTCATTTTCTCTGATGAATCCCCTTTTCGATTGTTTGGGACATCTGGAAAACAGCTTATTCGGAGAAGAAGAGGTGAGCGCTACCACCAGTCTTGTCTCATGCCAACTGTAAAGCATCCTGAAACCATTCATGTGTGGGGTTGCTTCTCAGCCAAGGGAATCGGCTCACTCACAGTCTTGCCTAAAAACACAGCCATGAATAAAGAATGGTACCAGAATGTCCTCCAAGAGCAGCTTCTCCCAACCGTCCAAGAGCAGTTTGGCGCCCAACAATGCCTTTTCCAGCATGATGGAGCACCTTGCCATAAAGCAAAGGTGATAACTAAATGGCTCATGGAACAAAACATAGAGATTTTGGGTCCATGGCCTGGAAACTCCCCAGATCTTAATCCCATTGAGAACTTGTGGTCAATCATCAAGAGACGGGTGGACAAACAAAAACCAACAAATTCTGGCAAAATGCAAGCATTGATTATGCAAGAATGGACTGCTATCAGTCAGGATTTGGTCCAAAAGTTGATTGAGAGCATGCCAGGGAGAATTACAGAGGTCTTGAGGAAGAAGGGGCAACACTGCAAATATTGACTTGCTGCATTAACTCATTCTAACTGTCAATATAACCTATTGGTACTCATAATATGATTGCAATTATATTTCTGTATGTGATATAAACATCAGACAAACACTAATAAAAACCAGAGGCCAGCAGATCATGTGAAAATATAATTTTAGTGTCATTCTCAAAACTTTTGGCCATGACTGTACATAGTAATAAGATCACCCCTAAGCCTTCTTTTTTCCACAGTAAATAACCCCAAGTGTAATAACCTGTCTTGGTATTGCAGACCCCCCAGTCCTCTAATAACCTTGGTCGCTCTTCTCTGCACCCGCTCTAGTTCAGCTATGTCTTTCTTATACACCGGAGACCAGAACTGTACACAGTATTCTAAGTGTGGTCGCATTAGTGACTCGCATAGAGGTAAAATTATGTTCGCCTCATGAGCATCTATGCCTCTTTTAATGCATCCCAGCCTGACACTGAAACGTGAGCTTGTCGTCCACCAATACACCCAGGTCTTTTTCAGTGACAGTTTTGCCCAGTGTTTTACAATTAAGCATATAATTATACATTTTATTTCCTCTGCCCAAGTGCATTACCTTACATTTATCCCCATTAAAGCTCATTTGCCATTTATCAGCCCAAGCTTCTAGTTTACATAGATCCTCCTGTAATATAAAATATAAAATATAAATATAAAATTGTCCTCCTCTGTATTGATTACCCTGCAGAGTTTAGTGTCATCTGCAAATATTGAAATAATACTCTATGCCCCCTACAAGGTCATTAATAAATATGTTAAAAAGAGAAGGGGGCATAATGTGATGCTGGGGAAGGATGTTAACAATACCATGGATGGCAAGAAGAACAAACAAATTAATTTTGGAAAAAATCAAGCCAGACATGTCGCTCGAAGCAAGGATCACCAAGCTATAATTTGCCTTCTTTGGACACCTCAAACAAAGATAGCAATCACTGAAAAGGAGCATCATGGTTGAAAGAATAGAAGGAACAAGGTGAAGACGACGACTAAGCAACCTGATGTCTTAATACAATCAAGATAACTGCAGAGAAGATCTTGGTGGACCTATTTAGGCTTGCACAAGATCGATTTTCCTACAGAGCCTTCATCCATCAAGTCACCATGGCTCGAGACTGAACCAAAGGCTGTTAAATAATAAATAAGTATAGATAATGAGACATATTGGTGCTTGGTAAATACAGTATGTACATTTTCCTTTCCTTAGCATTTCTATGGCCACAAGTCTACTGTACGTACAGATAAAGCTACCATTCTTACCAAACAATTTCAGAGATGATTTTGTGGCATGTTACTTGGCATCTGATAGGTATATTGCAACAATGTAAGCTTTTAATTATATGAAGATTTGCAGTCTGGGACTCCAAAATACCTTTCAGTCCACCATAATCCAAAGAAAAAATAGCTTTTAGTTTGTTATTTACTATACTCTATGGGGCAAATTAATGAAGACTTGCAAAGTGCACACCAGTATATTTGGTGTAGAGGGTGCCAAATTCAATAAGAGGCACATGCCACTTAATGAATTTGGCGCCTCTTCTGAGTGACTAGAGTAGCATTTCTGGCACAGTACACACCAGTGACTGGAGTTGTATTTGCGGTATACAAAACTCTGACATGCTTGTGTCTCGCCCAGGGGGAATATGGGGGAGACTCGGTACCTGGGCCTTTACCTCCTTGGGATGTCACGGCAGTCGGCTCCCGGGACCGTCCTCTGGGTCACTCTTTAAAAGTGGTTTTAGTGTTTTTAGTTTGTCTCGTGATGCCACCTGTGGTTTCCTGTAATAGTTACCGGCGCTGCTGCAGACCTCCGGGGGTGATGGGATGGCAGCTGGGATGAATCTGCTCTCCACAGGCGGAGCTGGCCCCCGGGGCAGTGTAGGTGTAGGCCTCTCTCCTGCTCCCCACACACAGTCCCGATCGGGTACTCTGAAGTCCCTCTGGGCAACCTGGAGTTCCCAGATCTACTTGATGCCCTTCACGGCGACTAGGGTGAGGCTGTGGCAACTGCACCATGGAAGTGCAGAAACCTCCGGTTTTTCCAGCCGAGACCTGGAGTAACACGGCTGGTCCAGGGACCGGTTCCCTTCCTGCGGCCTGATCCCTCTGACGCTTGGGAGATTCGGGCGTACGGGTGTCGTCCTGCACTAACCGTACCCCCTGGGATCCCTTCTGGTACCGGAGCCTTCCCCCCTGACTCCCCTCACACTCCTGGGCCCTCCATCTTACTAGGCCCCACTCTGGAGCAGAGCTCCTGAAGAGACTCTGCTCCCCTCCTCTCCTTACTGCTCACTTCACAACACTGCACTGACTACTCTACTCTAAGATGGCTTCCCTTTATATATACACCTCCTATAAAAGTGCTCCCCTGTTCTGCGTCCCACACCCACTACTGGTTCCCCCCACTCCAGCCAGGGCAGGGCTCAGCAGTAACACAGTGCATCTTGCCCTTCCAGCCGGCCTGGAGTAGTGTAGTGTTGAATGCGGGTGTTGGGGTCCCGGGAAGTACTCCATCCTTACCTGAGAGAAGGAGATGCCACACCTCAGGGTGAGGTGCAGTATCTCTGTGGCGACTGAACCCTCAGGGGCGCTATGAAGCAGTGTTCACCCAACAATACTTCAATAAATTATCATACGTTATAATAAGTTACAATAAATTTTATTCATTACAAATCTAAATACATACAAACAACGTCAAAAAACCCAAATAGCTAAAACACAAGTAAAATCAATATAGTGGGGTTACCCACTAATTTGAAGCCCACCTGCTCCAAAAAACATCCCTAGTTACAACAGAACAAGCAGTACCATAATACAACAAGTGCCAGTATTATCCCTGGTGATCAATATCGTACACATGCATATTAGTTATGACTGCCTGACATTAGTATTCAAGGAGGTGTACTATAGTCCAGAAAGATGAAGAGGGAAGTATGTACCTACTACAGCAGAGTATATATTGAAAAATACAAAAAGTCCCAAACATAAATGAAGCCCATATAGAATATCTGAGCTGACAAATACTATATACTCACATACCACAAAAAGTACTATTCAGGGTATAAATAAATACAAAACCCTTTCATGCTGTAAGTATCCCTCCTGCACATAATAGCGCTAAGATCAATCACCTCCCTGAGCACAAAATCCTATGCTGGAATGATGCAGGCGGGCATACAGTGCCCAACGCGTGTCGCCACTACACGTGGCTTCATCAGGGGTCTATAGGGCACAGGTAAGATGACGCTGTTATATATAATCAAGAACCTAATTACCATTTCAGCAGCTGATATGCGGCCACTCCAAACCGTACATTGCAGGAACATGGCGTGACCCCCAACCTGGAAGTGCTATGCATTGCACATGTGCAGGAGAGCATACAGGAAGTGAGGGGGAGGATCGCATCCTCCCCATGGTAACCCAGACGATGCAGCTGGTAACCAAACGCTGCAGCTTGTGCGTAGATGCACATTGCACAAAGCAGACAAAGCCATGATGAGCAGGGTGATGCCCGCATCCCAAAGGCTAAAGGTCACATCATGTATGTTGAAAAGTTATGCATTATGCGCAAGGAAAGAGCACCATCATAGTGAGAATATTTTGTCATTCATAGATGTAATGCCATAAGCTGGGCATCTTGCCACAGGCTATCCCAAGTCCTAATAAGTCCTGTCTGACCCTAAAGGTCATCAAATTAATCTAGTTATTTATAACATACCCCCATAACAGTTTGGCACACAGTAGGGTTTGCCAGAGGCATACAAAGTATACTTGAATCAGAGAGAGCACAATTTTGGATACTTAGCAAAAAAAAAAAAAATATTTTTAAAAACAATTTAAAAAAAAAAATAATAATATTTTTTTTATTTTTTATTTTTTTTATTCCCTTTATATTTTTATGAATAATATTATGCCGATACACACATGACAGTGTCACAAGCATTCTCCAATATACAGTGCGCACTGCTCATTCAAACATGGTATACGACCCGGCGTAGCACCCGCACAGCTATAGATTAACGTACACATAAGTCAGAGACACGTGTATTTATGTGGTGTGCAGCATGTTGATCCCCTTTTTGATTTGGATGGTGCCCTCCATAGTTTAGTGTTTATTGAACCCTCACTGGCGCCACACTTGATGAACCTTGTTTCCAGATCTTTTCACCTGATTCATTATTTGCGACTTTTTGTTAAGTCCAATCTTTGTGGAACATGCAATGTTTTTGCTTTGAAAAGATGAAAATAGAGAATTTATTTTTCACAAAATACACGAACCACATGCATCATGAATTTGGCATAAAAAAGTAATTGATTTATACAAAAAAACAAAAGTAGCCTCAAAGAACTGCAAATATGATTTGGGCCCAAAGTTTTCTCCTTGATGTGTACAGGATTTCCTTTAATAATTGTACAATTATTTGTTCCCTTCAGCTGCAACCTCCAGAAAGAATCAGCTGCAGAAACCCAATCTGTATGGAATAATCTGCGTCGCACCCCAGTTCGCCAAGAGAAAAGGGTGCATTTTAATTTAGAGACTGTAAATACTAAGGATTGTTTATGTGAAAATGGACAGCCCTGCAACACAAAGGAGCTGGAATTGAAAGAACTGGAGATGAAAATAGAAGGCATGAAGGATCAATTGAGAGCTGCCCTGATGAGAAAAAGTGAGCTGATGGTCATCCTGCAGCCACCATGTAACCACATGCAGCCAAAAACTAAGGGAGACAGATGATGCACTATTTGGCTCACGTACTTGGTATAGTCAAATGTTCTACCACAGAGCTTACAGTGGGGAGTATCGACAGTTCATGACTGATGGATTGTTGCATAAGGCACAATAATGAAATCCTCAGATACTTACACCCTCAGAACCTTGTGCAATGTGTAAGCCAGTAGATGAACACCATGCAAGCAATCAATGTATTACAAAAAATCAAAATATCTTGTTTCTGGAATTAAAATATGCCATTTGTCTTGTTTCTTGTATAAATGACACATTTTTTGTTTGTTTTTTAAGTCTTTCTATGTAAAAAGTTATTTTGTTTTAATTGAAAAGCGAACACAAGGTCAGTGCAGTATATAATGGCACAAACCTGGGAAAGCATCCTACTGTACTAACATTCCACCAAGAACTCAAAGGCATGTCCCTTCCTGATCTGTTTTCTTGTAATGGTGGGATCTTTTTAGGCTTCATTTATATAAGTATTTTGAATGCTTTAGCTCAGGGGTGGGCAACTACTGTTTTTTCAGACTATAAGAGACACCCCAAATTTTGTGGTGGAGTATAGGAAAAAAATATTTTTTATAAGATGGGGGGTCCATCTTATAGTCTGAATATGTACGGTATCTTACCTGGGGGGGCGGTGGAGTGAGGGTAATAGGAGGCAGGGTCCTTCAGGAAGCTGGTGGTGCAGCAGGATCGCAGGGCCCTCTGTTCACTACCTCAGGAACCTCACGGCTGCAGCAGAAGAGGTAAGATGGCTGGGGGCCAGTGCCTGGCTGAGGCCTGGGGCCGGTTTCTGCCTGGGGGCCAGGGCCAGTGTGTGCTGGGAGGCCGGTGAGCGGGATTTCCGGTGTGCACTGCCATCTTCCTGAATTTGTGAAATACAGGAAAATGGCCACCCGAGCTACCAGTTTGTGCATGTGCTGGCTCAGGCAGCCATTTTCCTGTAGATCACAGCTTCATGAAGATGGCACGCACATCAGAAAGCCACACCGGCTCCGGCCCCCAGGCAGACACTAGCCCGCATCATCTCACCTCTTCTGCTGCCACCGCTGGGTTCCTGCAGGAGGGGGGGAACTGAGGGCCCTTTGATCCTGCTCCACCCCCACCGCATCTATCCGGTATCAGGCTATACATTCGGACCATAAGACGCACCACCCATTTTCCTCTCAAATTTTTGGGGAAAAAAAGTGCGTCTTATGGTCCAAAAAATATGGTCATTTTCCCAAGGGGCCACATGAAAGACCATGACTGTTGTGAAAGGCCAAACAGGCTGAAATTAATTCTGCTCAATATTAATATATTAATTATAAATATTTTATATTAATTGTATCACTTAATATTGAGCAGAATTAAGTATGCTGATATCCCCCTATATACCATATAAGCCTGCACACAGCCCCCCTATATAACATATTAGCTCACACACAGCCCCTTACATACCATAAGGGCCTACACACAGCCTCCTATAAACAGTATGAGCCCTCACATAGCCTCCAATATACAGTATGATCCCCCACAAAGCCTCCTATAAACAGTGAGCCCCCACATAGCCTCCTATATACAGTATGAGCCCCCACATAGCCTCCCATATACAGTATGAGCCCCCACATAGCCTCCCATATACAGTATGAGCCCCCACATAGCCTCCTATATACAGAATGAGCAGCCACATAGCCTCCGATATACAGCATGAGCCCTTATTTAGCCTCCCATACACAGCATAAACCCTCACATAGTCTCCCATATACAGCATGAGCCCCCAACATAGCCTCCCATAAACAATATGAGCTTCTCATTTACAGCTTGAGCCCCCACATAGACTCCATATACAGTGTTGCTCACCATTATTGGCACCCCTCATTTTCATAGACTGTACAATATCTTCATAAATAAATGGAAATGTACCAAAGTTATATCCTCAGGATTTTTTAATTACTGGTCCAAAGTAATACAACAGTAAAACATTGTTTTTCAGCTTCATGTTGCAATTTCAAAGAAAAAAAAAAAAGATTAAACAGCATGTGCCACAATAAAGGCACCCCTAATTAATACTTAGTCACATTATTTAACCCCTTGAGTGAACACCGTAAAAATAAAATACACTTTTAGAAAACTATTTATTCATGATACAGCCGAACAAAGTGTAGAACAAAACGCAATCAAAAAGATATATATAAATAGAAATTGTATAGCTGAAAACGTCATCTTGTCCCGCAAAAAACAAGTCCTCCTTCCGCTCCATCAGCAGAAAAATCAAAAAGTTACAGCTGTCAGAAAATGCTATGCAAAAACTTTTTTTTTTTTTCCTAGAACATTGTTTTTAGTGTGTAAAAGCAGCAAACCATCACGGTGAATGGCAGAAAAAGTATTTCTAAATTGCTGTCTTTTGCTAATTCTGCCGCCCAAAAATTGGTATAGAAAGTGATCAAAAAATGTCATGTGCTGAAAAATGGTACCAATAAAAATTCCAAATCTTCCCGCAAAAAAAATCCCTAACATGACTGTCAGCATAAAAATACAAAAATTTATAGATCTCTAAACGTGGTGATTCAAAAAAATTTCTTTTTTTGGGCAAAAAAGCGTTTTTAATGTGTGATACTAGCAAAACCTGAAAAAAAGCGATGTAATCATGGTATCGCTGTAATCGTACTGACCTGCAGAATAAAGCCATCTTATCACTTATACCACAAGGTGAACAATTTAAAAAAATAAAATAAAACCAATTCTTGAACTGCTGTTGATTTTGCCTCCCAATGCAGTAAGGCCTCAATTAGATGTCTGAATTTAGCATACGAGTGCTTTCTGTGTTTTTCACAGATAGCACTTGTGATAATCTATGGGGCCATTCACATGTCCGATTTTTCCCTTAGACCGAGTGGTGAACAGGAAAATATTGGAGGTATATGTCTGATTTTGATCTAAGGCTCAGATCAAAATGAACAATGCAAGTCAACTGATCCGTGAAAAGAATTAGACTGCACTCGGTTGACATCCCACACGTATGGGGCATCAGCATACTCGGGAGAAAATGGACCACCCAATTTGTTGTGAAAATTCTTCTGTTACCCTTGTGAACATGACAAAGTTGGGGATAAAGCAACATTTTTGTGGAAAAAACGTAATTTTTCATTTTTACAGTCTAATATTTTAAAATTCTGTGTAGCACATGTGGATTCAAACTGTTTATCAAACTCCTAGATAAATTCCTTGACTGGTGTAATTTCCAAAATGGGGTCACTTGTGGGGAATTTCTGCTTTTTTGACACCTTATGGGCTGTTCAAATGCAAAATGGCGCCCGCAGTCTAGAGCAGCCAAATCTGTCCTCCAAAAGTCAAAGATAGCTCCTTCCTTTATGAGCACTCCAATGCACCCAAACAGTTGTTTTCCCCACATATCAGCACACTCTGGAGAAATTGCACAACAAACTGGGTTGTCAATTTTCTCCTGTTAACCTTGTGAAAATGAAAAATTTGGGGCTAAAGCAACATTTTTCGGGAAAAAACACAATATAAAAATTTCACGGTTCAATGTTTTAGAATTTTATGAAGCATCTGTGTGTTACAAATGGTCACCACACCACTAGATAAATTCAATATTAAAACAATATTACTGTGTTACCTGCCGACATGGGTAAATCAGTGATTTAATCTACAGACTAATGAGTCCATGGTCTACAGGGAATTGCCAAAGATTGAAAAGCCCCAGACGGATGAGTATGTGGGACCATAGAGCGCGCACACATAATGCAGGCAGCTAGATAGTCCCAAACATCCTGATGTACCCCAGACCACCAAAAACGATGAGTAAGAAGATCTGTTCTGGCTTTACAACCAGGATGTTATGCCAGGAGGACCAAATCGCAATGTTAACTCAAAATTCTGAGACGCAAGTTCACAGGAACAAACCGTTTACCTGAAGGATAGGCAGCAGGGGTGTCCCCCTTAGCCTCTTGGACCTACAGGTACTTCTCTAGATGATAACTTGTAGTAGCTCCTTTCTGTAATATGGAAACTGGCTCACAATTACTTCCTAACCTCTGGAAAACGACGAGATAATGCATCTGCTTTAATGTTCTTATCCTCCGGCCTATAAGTAGCAAAAAAGTTGAATCTGGTAAAAAAAAACAATGACTATCTTGCCTGTCTAGGTGTCAGACGTTTAGCAGATTCCAGATACAAAAGATTTTTATGATCGTGATTACCATACCGGATGAGCTGCCCCCTTCAAAAAATGACGTAATTCCTGAAAAGCCAACTTCATTGCCAAGAGTTCCCTATTGTTAATATCATTGTTCTTCTCGGTGGACGACATTATCTTGGAGTATTATGCACACGGACACCATTTACTTGGAGATGAACCCTGCGACAATACAGCTCCCACCCCCACCTCTGATGCATCTGACGCGCCCCCTGGGCCTGTGTTGTGGATGCACGTGTGCGGGAGTACCGGGAGCTGGATCGCTGGGGGTTGTAGTCTTCCGTGGCGGTGACCCGGTCCGTGCCCAGGGCGGTCAAGCCAGTGGCAGTCTTAGTGTTATAATAAGTGTCCGACTACGCCACCCGTGGATTGCGGTCAGTGGGGACTGCCGCTGCAAGGCAGACCGCTGAGGCTGGTATTATGTGTGTAGCTTAGAATGGGATGACTCCCCACGGGAGGAGTATAGCCTCAGGGCAGTTAGTGTGGATGATGGGAGCGATGGTGCACCAGCGCAGCAGGAATTACTCAGAGTCCGTGCAGTGCAGTTCAGGGTCTTTACTGGTGTTATAAAGCAGACCCTCCCGGGAGTACTGGCTAGTATATGGGGCCTGGTCAGTCTGCGAGCAAGCAGGAGTTCCCCCGGCCAGGCCTCCCCGTCTATCTGCACTCTTCCTGGCTACCTTGCTGTAAGCGGTTACAAGTAGCCCACGTCCCTGAGTATACCGTGTGGTGCTCACCCGTATGGTTGGTGACATGGGGCCTTCTGTTAGCCTCCGCTCCTGGATGGCGGCGCTGGTCCCTTCCTTGTGACTGAGCCTCCGGGCTTCTATGGCCAGAGGACCTGGAATCCCCTGCCCGCTGGTTTCTGCTGCTGGGTGTATATCAGTCCCCACAGCCTCGGACTCCGGTGTCCGGTTTTAGTGTCCTAAGCCAGGGCGTGCTATATCTCCACTTAGCTTCCAGCCCCTGGTCTTCTGCTCTTAGCTCCTACAGAGCTCCTAGTTCTTGCTCTCCCTGTGTCTGCTGCTCTCCAGACCAGACTGCGTCTATGTCTGGGACTTCACTCACTAATCCCACCCCAGACCCAGTTTTTAAGGGCAGATTCCTCCCCTCCCAGGTCTGGGCGGGCGGTGTTGCATGTTTAGGGCTCCTGACCAGAGAAACCTCCCACTTGCTCTCAGACATAATATTTCTATTACTGTGGCAACCAGACCCCTGGGGTGCCACATTCCCCCCTAGTAAATTTTAGTACTCCGGGACTAAACACATTTTTAAGAAAATACAAATACAAGGGTATAAACAATAATACAATAACATATATACAAGAAGCTTTAGTCTGTAGAGGTCAAGGCGTGTCCGTAACCGGGTGTCCATATCACCCAAGGAGAAGTTTTGGCACAGAATAGGGGACCTGTCCACAGAAAACCCCTTGCGTTAGCCTTGGGCGTGGCTGCAAGGCGAGACTAACTACTTTGGGCCGCAAGGAGGCCACGCCAGACAGGTTTTCTCTTCCGCGGCCATCTTCGCAAGAGGCACAATGTGCAACTATCTACAAAACTGTTTCGGTTATCCAGCGTCCATAACCTGTTAGTCCAAAGAAATCTGCAGGGTAACTGAGAAACATAATTAATAACAGGCAACAACAAAAACCATAAACATTTTTCAATAAACAGGTAAATTTACAGTGCATGGCTTTATATTTTCCAGCGAGCGGACATCTGACCTCTAGTGACTCTAGTGGACCTACGGAGCTCACTAACTGGTTCTGCACCACAGGGTGTAGGGGATGTTATAGGTAAGCTGGGCAGCTGTCTGTGCACTCTTTGGCTCACTAGGGGCACGGCAGGCTCACTACTAGAAGAGGGTTGATTCTCCTGGTCTGCTGGTATGGAATTCTTCTGCCTCCTGGGCCGGCTGCTCTTCCAGCTCTACCTGGTCTTCTGTAGGCACTTGAGGGGCTGGCTGGAGAAAGGTGAGGATGGGCACCACGATAGCGTTGTTTACTTGTGTCCAGGACCGGGGAAAGTCTCCGAGTACGGTGCTGATCATGTCCTCCTTTTCCTCTGCGGGTTGAGAGTTTTCTTGATCTTCTTCAGGGCTATGCAGCTGCTCGGGACACTTCTTCAGGTGGTCTCTGGAGACAATGGCTGTGGTCTCTCCTCCATCCTTACTGATGACACAGACTTTTGGGTTCTCATGGCTTGAGGGCAGTACGGTTTACGGGTCCTTCTCCCACTGGTCGTCCAACTTGTGGAGCCGCCTCTTTCTCTTCAAGACCCGCTCTCCAGGTACCAGGGGAACAGCGGGAGCATACTGGTTATAAGCCTTCTCTTGCCTTTCTCTAGCTTGAGACAGACTTCGCTCGACGCTCTCCTGTACTTTCTGATACTGCTGCTGCCGTTCTGCATCCCAGTCTGACTCTGGCGAGGTGTCCTAAGGTGTCAGGACTCCCATATCCAGGTCAATAGGCAGCTTACCTGGTCTTGCTCTCATTAGGTAAGCCGGGGTACAGTTGGTGGAACCTACAGGGATGTGATTGTACAAGTCCACCAAATCGGGCAGTTTTTCAGGCCACAGACTGCGTTCTTCCAGGGGCAACGTTTTTAGCAAGTCTATCACCACCTGGTTCATTTTCTCACATAATCCGTTGGTCTGAGGGTGATAGGGCGTTGTTCTTATCTTCTTTCAGCCATACAGGTTTCAGAACTCCTGGAAGACCTCCGCTTCGAAGGCTGGTCCTTGGTCCGTCAACACTTGCTCCGGATACCCGTGTGGACGGCAGAAGTGCTGCTGGAAGACTCTAGCTGCTGTTTGAGCCGTTAAGTCCTTGACAGGGACCACCACCAGGAACCGGGAGTAGTGATCTACGATTGTGAGGGCGTAGACGTACCCAGATTTGCTTGGAGCCAGTTTCACATGGTCCAGGGCTACCAGTTCCAGTGGCTGTCTGGTGATGATGGGCTGCAGGGGAGTCTTCTGGCTGGCGCGGTCCTTTCTTCTCAGGTTGCACAGGCCACAGTCTCTGCACCACCTCTCGATGGCTCCTCTCATGCCTACCCAGTAGAACCGTTCACGCAACAAGAACTCCAGCTTCTTCCATCCAAAATGTCCCGCTCCGTTGTGGTATGCCTTCAGCACCATAGCCGCGTCTCGTCTTGGGACCACTACCTGCCAGGTCAACTCATGTGTTCGAGAGTTAACCATTCTCCGGCACAGCTTCTCCCTGTAGAGAAACAGCTTACTTTTCTCCTTCCACAGTTGCTTGGTCTCCTCCGGAGCGTCTGGGTCAAGACGGGCATTGGCCTGTGTCAGCATTTCCTTCACCAGACGGACTGCGGGATCACTGTCTTGCGTTTCCGCCCAGCTGTAGTGTGGCAAGGGATTGAACGTCACAGAGCGCCTGTCCTTCACACGGTGGGAATACAGGGTAATCCCATGACGGTGGAACGCAGGGAGCTCGACTTCCTCCAGATCTTCTGGATCCTCCCCTACGTCCGGTAAGTTTGGCATGCTAGACAGGGCATCCGCGTTGGCATTTGAGCGTCCCGCCCGGTATTTGATGGTGAATTCATAGTTGGACAGGCGGGCCATCCATCTCTGCTCCAGGGCACCGAGCCTTGCAGTGTCCAGGTGTGTCAACGGGTTGTTATTCGTGTACACGGTGAACTTGGAAGAGGCAAGGTAATGCTTGAAACGTTCGGTCACTGCCCACACTACTGCCAGGAACTCCAGTTGAATGAGCTATAATTCTCAGGGTTCCTCTCCGTGGGCCGTAGCTTTCAGCTGGCGTAAGCGATTACCCGTTCTTTCCCCTGCTGGATCTGGGACAGTACGGCTCCTAGCCCGATGTTGCTTGCGTCCGTGTGGAGGATAAAGGGCTGGCTGTAGTCAGGATATGCCAGGATTTCATCCCCCGTGAGGGCCATCTTCAGCTGGCAGAAGGACACCTCTTCTAGCTTTTCCCACCTGCAGGGCTGCTTCTGGTTTTTGGCTTACTGAGATTGACCTATCAGGAGGTCCTGCATAGGGGCTGCCATTTTGGTGAAACAGGGAATGAATCTTCGGTAGTAGCCTACCAACCCAAAGAACTGCCGCACTTCCTTTATGCTGGAGGGTCTTGGCCAGTCTTTAATCACGGTGATCTTATCGGGGTCGGGAGCCACTCCGTCAGCACTCACCTCGTGTCACAGGTATTGCACCTTTGGTTTCAGGAGGTGACACTTAGAGGGTTTCACGTTTAGGCCGTAGCTTGCCAGGGCGTCAAACACTTCTGCCAGGTGTTTCAGGTGGTCTTGGAATAAACGATGACATCGTCCAGGTATAACAGGACCGTCTCGAAATTCCGGTGTCCCAGACAGCATTCCATCAACCGTTGGAAGGTTCCTGGTGCGTTGCAGAGCCTGAACGGCATACAGTTAAATTCGCTGAAACCCATCGGGGTGGTGAATGCGGTCTTCTCCCGGTCCGCCTCTGCTACAGGAACCTGCAAGTACCCGCTAGTGAGATCCAAAGTGGAGAAGAAGTTAGCAGATTTTAATGCAGCTAAAGATTCTTCTATTCTAGGTAACGGGTACGCATCTTTGTGTGTGATACGGTTGACCTTTCTGTAGTCCATACACATTCTCATGGTGTTGTCTTTCTTTTTCACTAGGACTAGTGGAGCTGCCCAGGGGCTACAGCTGTCCCTGATTACCCCAGCCTCCTTCATATCTTTTAGCATCCCCTTGGCGTGTTGATAGTGTGCAGGGGGTACGGGTCGGTATCTCTCCTTTATAGGTGTAGCATCGGCGTCTCTGCCCCGTTCTAGGCAGAGACGCCGTCCCTCTCACCTCCCCGCTCCTGGCGCGGCGTCCTCCAGCGCTTCTCTCCCCGGTGCTTCCGGCACACGCTCCTTCCCCGGCAGTGCGCTTAGGGCGCGCGCGCGCTCCCCCTCTCTTAAAGGGACCGCGCGCGCCGTCCTAAGGAGTCCCCGGCCAATTGCCGGAGGACCTCCCATATAAAAGGCACCTCCTCCAAATTGGAGGTGCCCGAGCAATGTTGTAGCACTGTTCACTACTCTGCTTCAGCCCTCAGGTCCCGTTGCCAGTTACCTGCCAGATACCTGCCAGATTCCTGCCAGTCTACTGTCTAATTCCTGCCTGATATCCTGCTACCTGCCTGCTAGCCTGAGGTCCGACGGTCTGCCTTCCAACTTCTGTCAGTCTGTCTAAGGACCAGCTTGCCCCCTCACCTGGGAGCGCACATCTTCTACCTGCCTGCTTGCCTGAGGTCCGACGGTCTGCCTTCCAACTCCTGTCAGTCTGTCTAAGGACCAGCTTGCCCGCTCACCTGGGAGCGCTCATCTGCTACCTGTCTGTTGGTCTTCCTGGAGGCTCCGCCGTCACATGCTGTGACCACCCGATTATCCAGAGACTCTCGCCTGCTCACCTGGGAGCTCACGTCTATCATCTGCCGCCACAGGTCGTACCAATACTTTACCCAGAGACTGCCCCGGTCACTTGCCGTGACCTCCTGCCCGTTCATCCAGAGACTGCCCCGGTCACTTGCCGTGACCTCCTGCCCGTTCATCCAGAGACTGCCCCGGTCACTTGCCGTGATCTCCTGCCCGTTCATCCAGAGACTGCCCCGGTCACTTGCCGTGACCTCCTGTCCGTTCATTCAGAGACTGTCCCAGTCACCTGCTGTGACTGCCTGCCCGTTTAACCTGGTCGCCACCCGCTTCCTTACAAGGACCGCCCCCTTGTATAGTAGCTCAGAGGTTCCGCCTCCCAGACCCGTTACAGTTTGCTCGGGCCATGGAACCCGGTGGCACCCAAGCTCCCTCGCTCTCGGACCTGTGTCATGAACTGTCCCGTCAGAGGTCCCAACAGGAGTCCATCCTGGGTCACCTGCGGAATGTCAATTCTCGCCTGGACACTCTGACTGCTCTGCCTGCAACCACCGCCAGTGCCATGACTCGCAATCCGGCAGCTCCACTGCCCACTAATAACATGGTATCCTACCCCGGACCCCGGCTTTCTGCACCTCCTCGTTTCGGAGGCGACTCCGCCCAGGCTCGGGGCTTCATAAATCAGTGCACCCTGCACTTTGAACTCCTGTCTCACCAGTTTAACTCCGACCGGGCCAAAATTGCATTCATCATGTCCCATCTCACCGAAGAGGCCCTGGCCTGGCTAAATCCTCTATGGGAGAGAGGAGACCCCCTGGTGTCCGACTTGCCTGCCTTTCTCACGGCTTTCCGGAAAGTCTTCGACGAACCCGGACGGAAGACCTCATCCGCATCATCTCTGCTACGCCTCCGTCAGGGAAGTCTCACCGTGGGCCAATATGCCATACGGTTCCGTACCCTTGCCTCGGAGCTGGCCTGGGATAATGACGCTCTGGTTTCCGTCTTCTGGGAGGGTCTGTCCGGCCGTATTAAAGATGAACTTGCCGGTCGGGACATTCCTACCACTCTCGATGACCTAATAACTCTTGCCACCCGGATTGACCTGCGGTTCCAGGAGCGTGCCAAAGAGGTCACCCGTGAGAGGAGGTTTCCACGTCTAGCTCCTACTTTTCAGAAACCCGTCACTCCCTCCGTCTCTCCTCAGCTACACTCTCCTGAGCCTATGCAGGTCGACCAGACCAAGATGGTCGGTTCTCGCCAAGAATCTCGCCGAGCCGAGGGAAGCTGTTTCTATTATGGCAGTATGAAGCACTTCATCCGTTCCTGCCCGGAAAAGCCGGGAAACGCCAGTGTCTAGGACCACTCGGAGAGGTCGTCCTAGACAAAAGTAAGCCCTCTCCGTCTCTGACCTTACCGGTCTCTATTGCTTGGGGAGAAAACCGTCTCTTTGAACTCGCCCATCTGGATTCTGGAGCTGCTGGAAACCTCATCTCCCAGTCTCTGGTAGAGAGATACCATATTCCCACCAAGTCCCTGGCTGAACCATTGTCAGTCGCCTCCGTGGATGGAAGACTTCTCTCGGAGACCATCCTGCTCGTCACCGAACCCATAACCCTGCAGGTGGGAATGCTGCACTCTGAGGAGATCTCATTCCATGTGCTGTCCGGACTTTCTCACTCCCTGTTGCTAGGTCTACCTTGGCTCCAGACACATGAACCCGTATTGAACTGGCGGTCCGGTGAAGTACTCCGATGGGGTCCTGACTGCCATAGGACCTGCCTGGTCCCGGTCCGTCCACTTCACCCTCAGCCTACTCCAGCTAACTTACCTGGTCTCCCGGCTCCCTACTGGCCCTATGCGGACGTCTTCGGTAAGAAGGAAGCTGAGACGTTGCCACCCCATAGGCCATACGATTGCCTGATCGACCTGGTACCTGGCACCACTCCTCCCCGTGGGCGTATCTACCCGTTGTCTGCAGCCGAGACCCGAGCCATGTCTGAGTACATTGAAGAGAATCTGGCTAGGGGATTTATCCGAAAATCTACCTCCCCGGCTGGAGCCGGATTCTTCTTTGTCAAAAAGAAAGACGGCTCGCTACGTCCCTGTATTGACTACAGAGGACTCAATCTCATCACGGTAAAAAACAAATATCCCCTGCCACTCATCTCCGAATTGTTTGACCGACTCAAGGGCGCCAGGATCTTCTCCAAGCTGGATCTACGAGGAGCGTATAATCTGGTCCGTATCCGTCAAGGAGACGAGTGGAAGACGGCATTCAATACCCGGGACGGTCACTACGAGTACCTTGTGATGCCCTTCGGTCTCTGTAATGCTCCCGCGGTTTTTCAGGAACTAGTCAACGACATCTTCCGTGACGTCCTGTACTCCTGCGTAGTGGTATACCTGGACGATATCTTGGTCTTCTCTCCGGATCTCCCCACACACCGGAGGGATGTTCGTCAGGTCCTGCTTAGGCTTCGGCAGAACCACCTTTATGCCAAATACGAGAAGTGCCTCTTCGATCAGACCTCCCTTCCGTTCTTGGGCTATGTCATCTCCCAAACAGGTCTGCAAATGGATCCCGAGAAGCTCTCTTCCGTTCTAAAATGGCCTCGTCCTGAAGGTTTGAAGGCGATACAGCGATTCCTGGGCTTCGCTAATTATTATCGTCTTTTCATCCCACACTTCTCGTCTCGGACTGCTCCCATATCTGCACTTACCCGTAAGGGGGCTAACCCCAGGACATGGTCGCCTGAAGCCGAGGAGGCCTTCCTTTCCCTAAAGAAAGCCTTCGCCTCTGCTCCCGTCCTGCACCGTCCGGACTGTAATAAACAATTCTACCTGGAGGTTGATGCCTCCTCCTCCGGAGTCGGAGCGGTGCTCACCCAGAAGTCTTCTACCGGGAGAATGGTAACGTGCGGCTTCTTCTCCAAAATCTTCTCCTCGTCGGAGCGCAACTACTCCATTGGAGACCGGGAATTGCTAGCCATTAAATTGGCACTGGGAGAGTGGCGCTATCTGCTTGAAGGGGCTCTCTACCCGGTAATTATCTACACGGATCACAAAAACCTGGCATATCTCCAAAATGCCCAGAGACTCAATCCTCGCCAGGCCCGGTGATCGTTGTTTTTTGCCCGCTTCGACTTCATTCTTCATTTCCGTCCGGCGGACAAGAACGTCAAAGCTGATGCCTTGTCCCGGTCCTTCCTGTCCTCCGATCAAGAGGAGGAACCTACACACATCATCGACTCCTCCAAGGTGATGAATGTGGCCCCCTTGGATCTGACTCGTCTTCCACCCGGTAAGACGTTCGTAGCTGTGCCAGATCGGGAGAGGGTTCTTCGCTGGGGACATTCTTCTAAACTAGCTGGCCATGCTGGCCAAAAGAAGACCTTCCAACTTATTACCCGGCATTACTGGTGGCCTACCCTGCGTAAGGACGTGGTAGACTTCGTCGCGGCCTGTTCATCCTGTGCCCGTAACAAAGTTCCCCGACATCTACCTGCCGGCCATCTCCTGCCCCTTCCCGTACCTGCTGCTCCTTGGCAACACATCGCTATGGACTTTATCACCGACCTTCCAGTTTCTGCCGGTTGTACTGTCATTTGGGTTGTCGCTGACCGTTTTTCTAAGATGGCCCACTTCATTCCCCTGCCTGGTCTTCCGTCTGCACCCGAGCTGGCTAAAGACTTTATCCGCCACATCTTCCGTCTCCATGGTCTGCCCCTCCACATCGTGTCGTATCGTGGGGTTCAGTTCACCTCTCGCTTCTGGAGAGCCACATGTAAGCTGCTGGACATTACCCTGGATTTCTCCTCCGCTTACCACCCTCAGTCCAATGGTCAAGTGGAGCGGATCAATCAGATCTTGTCCAGCTACCTCCGGCACTTCATTGATGCTCACCACTCGGACTGGGTGGATCTCCTACCATGGGCCGAGTTCTCTTATAACAACCATGAGAGCGAGTCCTCTTCCAAATCCCCGTTCTTTATAGTCGGTGGCCAACATCCCCGGATTCCACTTCCTGTCTCCGTTTCTGTGGACAACCCTGCTGCGGAGTCTCTTGTCAGCGAATTTTCTACTATTTGGGAGAGCACCAGGTCCGCTCTTCTTCTCTCCTCTGAGCGGATGAAGAGATATGCTGATAAGAGACGTCTGGATCCGCCCCAATTCCGTCCGGGAGACCAGGTTTGGCTCTCATCCAAACATGTGCGGCTCAAAGTACCCTCCTACAAGTTGGGTCCTCGATTCATCGGCCCCTTCGAAGTCCTCAGGCAAATTAACCCTGTGGCCTACAAATTAAAACTCCCGGCCACCCTACGGATCCCCAACTCCTTCCACGTATCTCTCCTCAAACCCGTTGTCTTTAACTTTTTTTCCAAAGATCCAGGTGCCCCTCCTGCTCCGGTTTCCGCTGATGACATCTTTGAGGTAGAGAGTATTCTGGCCTCCAAGAGGGTAAGAGGAAAAACCTTTTTTCTGGTAGATTGGAAGGGGTTTGGTCCTGAGGAGAGAATTTGGGAACCCAGGGAGAACATCAACACCCCGCTTCTCCTTGAGAAATTTCTTTCTGGCCAAAAAAAGAGGGGGCCTAAAGGGGGGGGTACTGTAGCATCGGCGTCTCTGCCCCGTTCTAGGCAGAGACGCCGTCCCTCTCACCTCCCCGCTCCTGGCGCGGCGTCCTCCAGCGCTTCTCTCCCCGCTGCTTCCGGCACGCGCTCCTTCCCCGGCAGTGTGCTTAGGGCGCGCGCGCGCGCTCCCCCTCTCTTAAAGGGACCGCGCGCGCCGTCCTAAGGAGTCCCCGGCCAATTGCCGGAGGACCTCCCATATAAAAGGCACCTCCTCCAAATTGGAGGTGCCCGAGCAATGTTGTAGCACTGTTCACTACTCTGCTTCAGCCCTCAGGTCCCGTTGCCAGTTACCTGCCAGATACCTGCCAGTCTACTGTCTAATTCCTGCCTGATATCCTGCTACCTGCCTGCTAGCCTGAGGTCCGACGGTCTGCCTTCCAACTTCTGTCAGTCTGTCTAAGGACCAGCTTGCCCCCTCACCTGGGAGCGCACATCTTCTACCTGCCTGCTTGCCTGAGGTCCGACGGTCTGCCTTCCAACTCCTGTCAGTCTGTCTAAGGACCAGCTTGCCCGCTCACCTGGGAGCGCTCATCTGCTACCTGTCTGTTGGTCTTCCTGGAGGCTCCGCCGTCACATGCTGTGACCACCCGATTATCCAGAGACTCTCGCCTGCTCACCTGGGAGCTCACGTCTATCATCTGCCGCCACAGGTCGTACCAATCCTTTACCCAGAGACTGCCCCGGTCACTTGCCGTGACTTCCTGCCCGTTCATCCAGAGACTGCCCCGGTCACTTGCCGTGACCTCCTGCCCGTTCATCCAGAGACTGCCCCGGTCACTTGCCGTGACCTCCTGCCCGTTCATCCAGAGACTGCCCCAGTCACTTGCCGTGACCTCCTGTCCGTTCATTCAGAGACTGTCCCAGTCACCTGCTGTGACTGCCTGCCCGTCTACCCTGGTCGCCACCCGCTCCCTTACAAGGACCGACCCCTTGTATAGTAGCTCAGAGGTTCCGCCTCCCAGACCCGTTACAATAGGAGGATGGTCTCCCATGGGAATGTGATGTTCTACCCCCTTTACTCGCCCGAAGTCTAGCGGGTGTTTGCTAAACACTCTCTCGTACTCTTGAACCACCCGATAGACTCCCTGTTTTTGGTGTGAGGGAGTGGAGTCAGTACCCAAATGCAGCTGCTGACACCAGTCCTCCATTGGTCTCTTAGGGCCGTTATCTTCCTCTGGTTGAGATGGAGGCAAGAGTTCCAAGGCCTGTACAGAATTCTGGTTGATGGCGAACAATTTGGCTAGCGTAGCATACCGGGGCAGGTATACTTCTCTCTCCCCGATATTTATGATGCGGACTGGTACCCTCCCGTGGCGTACATCGACCACCCCCCGTGCTGTCAAAATGGTGGGCCTACTGTCTGAGTAGACGGGTTCTACCATTGCTTGGTAGTCTCTACCTCTTAGAACAATAGCCACCCGGCACCAAATCATCATCTCACTTTTTGGGGGCATGGCAATAGGGAACGGGTCACACATTCTCACGCTACCTATCTCACCACCAGATAGTTCCACTTGTTGCCGCTTCATCAGTGCCCGGATCTCTTTTTGGAGGACACGCTGCTGGCTGGAACTGGCATTCTTGGCAACCTGTTGCAAAATAAGAATCACCTCTGCAAGACAGTTTTTGATTATGTTAGTACCTAGGGTTATTTTTGGGTGACTCTCGCGACGGTCAATGTCCACAATGATCAGTCCTTGTGCCGGCAGTTCAACTTTACCGACCTTGATGGTCACCTCCTTAAATCCCATCTGTGGCACGGGCTGACCATTGCTGGCGATAATGCTCAGGTCGTCATCTGGGTAGCGGGTTATGTCCGAGTCATTCCAGTACCGCTTGAAGAGCACGTACGGGATGGTGGTGACCTGTGACCCGGTGTCCAGTAGGGCACTCATAGGAATGCCGTCCAGTACCACAGGCAAGACCGGATGTCCCCCTATGTATTTGTCACGCCAGTTCGATGGGCCTGATGATCTTAGGCCTGGGGGTTGGCCCTCTACCCCAGGTTGTGCCCGTTTAAATGACAGTACCTTGCCATATGTCCGAGTTGATTGCAGCGGCGGCAGATGGGTCGTCCGTCCTCGTCGTACCGGTCGCTGGGTCTTCCTCTGGACGGTGGGATCCTCCTCTGTCAGTGCCACGGGACGTCCTCCGGTCCGGATGCCAGCTGGATCTTTCCTGGAGAAGAAACCTGCAAAGACTGCACAGTTCTGGTTAGCGCGGCAACGCTTTTAGTAAGCTCTTGGACCTGATGGTGCAGGTCTGTAGCCGAGTTGTTATCCAAAGCCTGCGCATCAGCTCCCACAGGCCCTGCAGACAAGTGCGCCGTCTCCTGGTGATAAGTGATATCAGGGCGCCTCTGGGTCACAGCGCCACCTGGTGCCGGTTCTCGGAGCACCCGGATGGCTCTGTCCTTGAACTGTGCAAAGTCCAGGTCAGGGTCCTGTAAGGCCATTGCCCGCAACTGGGTTCGATGGGCATTGCACAGTAGACCCTCAATAAATTGTTTGGTCAACAGCTTGTCTTCATTCCCCACACTGTCAGGGTCCGCCTGCTTAATGGCTCTCAGGGCCTCTTGTAGGTTTAGAGCATAGTGTCTTATACTCTCGTGTGCCCGCTGTTTGCACCCGTAAAATCTGAGTTTTATTTCGGCTGAGGTTCGGGTATCAAACGTGTCTTTCAGCCGGGCTAGTATTTCTCTGACAGTCCTCTTCTTCCCAGGTGACCAGGACTTTACCTCCCTTTGGGCTGCCCCGATTAACTGGGCCACCAGGATGCTCACTTTTTGCTCTTCCGTGATGGGGTATACCTGGAAGAGGCTATCCAGTCTTTCCCTAAAGTCACTTAGGGTATGTGACTCCCCTGAGTACTGGGGTAGCCAGGTTGCCCCCGGGATATAGGGCATGGTGAATGGCATGACCGCTGCAGCGGTTGCGCTGGCGGCCGGTGTGGCGGTGGAGCTCCCCTCTGTATCCGACATCCTTCTACCCCCCTAGTGGACCAGGGCCTACCTTGCGATGCTCTTCCTCCGTAGGCCGCGGCTCCGCAGTCAATCGTCGGGGTAGAGGACCTGGCGTCGCACTCCGATGACATCAGCGTCGCTCCATCTCCCTTCCAGGACCTTGCGCAGCGTCGGTGCGTGGGGCGGAGCTTCGGGTCTCGCGCGCTTTCGGCGTCCACGCCCCTCTTCTTCCCGCGCGGCGTCCCGAAGATGGCGTCCGATGGCGGGAAGCAGCTGCGGATGGCGGGAAGACGGCAGAAGATGGCGGGAAACGACCCAAGATGGCGTCCGATGGCGGGAAACGACTCCGGACGGCGGGAAACCACCACAGGTACGTACAAAAGTCTTTTTCAGGCACCCGGTGGTTGCGGGCACGAAATCCTGCCGTCTACGCCAAAGTTGATGCGCCCCCTGGGCCTGTGTTGTGGATGCACGTGTGCGGGAGTACCCGGAGCTAGATCGCTGGGGGTTGTAGTCTTCCGTGGCGGTGACCCGGTCCGTGCCCAGGGCGGTCAAACCAGTGGCAGTCTTAGTGTTATAATAAGTGTCCGACTACGCCACCCGTGGATTGCGGTCAGTGGGGACCGCCGCTGCAGGGCAGACCGCTGACGCTGGTATTATGTGTGCAGCTTAGAATGGGATGACTCCCCACGGGAGGAGTATAGCCTCAGGGCAGTTAGTGTGGATGATGGGAGCGATGGTGCACGAGCGCAGCAGGAATTACTCAGAGTCTTTGCAGTGCAGTTCAGGGTCTTTACTGGTGATAAGAAGGCAGACCCTCCCGGGAGTACTGGCTAATATATGGGGCCTGGTCAGTCTGCGAGCAAGCAGGAGTTCCCCCGGCCAGGTGGAGTTGTAGGCCTCCCCGTCTATCTGCACTCTTCCTGGCTACCATGCTGTAAGCGATTACAAGTAGCCCACGTCCCTGAGTATACCGTGTGGTGCTCACCCGTATGGCTGGTGACTTGGGGCCTTCTGTTAGCCTCCGCTCCTGGATGGCGGCGCTGGTCCCTTCCTTGTGACTGAGCCTCCGGGCTTCTATGGCCAGAGGACCTGGAATCCCCTGCTGGCTGGTTTCTGCTGCTGGGTGTATATCAGTCCCCACAGCCTCGGACTCCGGTGTCCGGTTTTAGTGTAGTAAGCCAGGGCGAGCTATATCTCTACTTAGCTTCCAGCCCCTGGTCTTCTGCTCTTAGCTCCTACAGAGATCCTAGTTCTTGTTCTCCCTGTGTCTGCTGCTCCCCAGACCAGACTGCGTCTCTGTCTGGGACTTCATTCACTAATCCCGCCCCAGACCCAGTTTTTAAGGGCAGATTCCTCCCCTCCCAGGTCTGGGCGGGCGGTGTTGCATGCTTAGGGCTCCTGACCAGAGAAACCTCCCACTTGCTCTCAGACATAATATTTCTATTACTGTGGCAACCAGACCCCTGGGGTGCCACACATCAACCTCTACAATGAACGGCATAATTGACATCAGGCTTTGTAAGAATCGATGCAGAAGCAAGACATCTCTTCAAAGTAACAAATGCCTCACAGGCTGGTCTGGATCATTTAGAAAAGTCAGTCCCTTTTTTGGTCATATCCGTAAGTGGTTTGGATATTGCCGATAAGTTCTTAATGAATTTATTGTAATAACTAGTGAAATCCAATAATCTTTGTAAAGCGTTTACGTTTTCAGGATGATCTCAATCCAGTACCTCCTGGACTTTCGCCGGAACCTTGCAAAAAATGGTGGACGATAATAGATACCAGGAAAAAGGGATCTCCTGAATCGAAAACATCCAATTCTCTGATTTGACATACAATTTTTTTCCCCTGAGTATTTATGGGACCTGAATGACATGTACCTGATGTGACTTGAGGTCCCGTGAATAAATCAGTATGTCATCCAAATAGACTACCACAAATCTATCCGCCAGATGATGGAAAATGTTGTTTACAAAGTGCAGAAAAACGACGGAAGCATTAGTCAACTCAAATGGCATAATGAGGTTTTTAGTGTCCCTATTGTGTATTAAAAGCAGTCTTCAACTCCTCACTCTCCTTAATACAAATAAGATAAGTTCCCCCTGAGGTCAAGTTTGGAAAAACACTTAGCCCCGACAATTAAAGAAATCCGGAATGAGAGGGAAAGGGTTCTGAACCGTGATCCGATTTAGATCTTGGAAATCTAAGCAGGAACATAGCCCCCTATGTTTTTTCTTAAAGAAAAACCCTGCTGCGATGGGAAAAGAGGAAGGTCTGATATGACCCTTAGCCAGACTTTCAGTGATATAGCCCTTCATGGTCCACCTCTCCAAATGTGAAACATTACATAACCTGCTCTTAGGCAACTTCGCCCCAGAAATTAAATTAATGGAGCAATCATATGAGGCGAAGTTCTTAACATCCCTGTTCTGAAAACACATCTTCAAAATCAGACAGGTATTCCGGCAAAGACAGAGAAGCAACCCTGGCAATACGGATGCACATGCAGTGTTTTTGACAGTAATCGCGCCATCTTACTACTTCCTCTGTCTGCCAGTCCACCACAGGTTTGTGTAACATCAACCAAAGTAGTCCAAGATCCACCGGGAAGGGCAAGTCCTCTAACACATAACAATCAAAAAATTGAGTGCATGGCCCCTACTTTCAGATGTATCTCTAGAACAACTGGAGTAAAATACCCCTGGCTTAAGGGTGCAGAATCTATAGCTATTATAGTTATAGGCCTAGACAATTTGAGGACTAAGACCCTGGTCCTGCACGAATCAGGCATCAAACAGATTAAACCCCTCCCCAATGTCCAAAAAGGCATAAATAACCACCTTGCTTTTGCCTAACTTGTTCTCGGCAGGTAAAAAGAATTGTGACCTGCCCACAGAGGAAATATGTACACCTGGGTTGGTACACTCCCCACAACTTGGGCTTCTTAGTTTTCCAATGGTTTGTTTGCGACTTCATAAGGATAGACTGGTGCCCAAAGAATGCCCCTTCTTGCCCCCCCAAAAAACATACTCCCTCTTTACGCTGGCCTGCAGGAGGACTGGTGTAATCCAACTGCATAGGTTCCTTGGTAATAATCTTTATTTTTATATAGCGCTAACATATTCCACAGTGCTTTACATACATTATCATCACAATCTGCATTCCCTATCAGTATGTCTTTGGAGTGTGGGAGGAAACCCACGCAGACACAGGGACAACATACAAACTCCTTGCAGATGTTGTCTTTGAACCCAGGACCCCAGCACTGCAATGCTGCAGTGCCAACCACTGAGCCACCATGCTGCCTGGTAGACTAAGTCCTAGATTCCATTGGTACTTGACTCCCTCCCTAACCCCAAAGATTAAGGTGTTTCTTTTTGTCTCTCTCGTAGACTGTGATCTACTCAGATTGCAAGAGACATGGCAGCCTCCAGGGAGACAGGGCATCTTTCACATTCTCTGAGAGCCCCAGACAAAAGTGGTTAAGGAGCGCGGGATCATTCCACCTAGTATTTGTAGACCACCTATAGAACTCTGAGCAATACTCCTCTGCTTGCCAGTATCCCTGCTGAAGCCAGTGTAATTTAGACTAAAGCAAAGAGACATGGTCGGGGTCATCATAACTTAGACTCAGAGCATTAAATGATTCCTCGACAGTCATAAGTGACTCTGAATCAGGCGGAAGAGAAAATGCCCAGCCTTGGTGGTCACCCTCAAGAAGAAATTACAATCCCTACCCGCTGTTCCTTGGTACCTGAGGAATAAGGACTAGGGTTGAGCGAGTATGTTCTGTCCGAGTATGCTCGGGCCGAGTTTTGAGTATTTACAGCTGCTCGGTGATATGGTTGAATCGCTCCCGTGTGCATGATTTGCAACTGTTTGACAGCTTTATTACATGTGAGGAATGTGTAAGAAATAGACATTCCTCCCATATAATAAAGCTGTCAAACAGTTGCAAATCATGCACACGGGAGTGAGTCAACCATATCACCGAGCAGCTATAAATACTCAAAGCTCGGCCCGAGCATACTCGGCGAAAGGGTTAATAGAACGTACTCGCTCAACACTAATAAGGACATATAGTTTGCAGGCCTCGCTAAACACCACAAACTTATCCATACCCCTAGTGAACCTATCCGGCAAAGCTATCTTTGGTTCCAACAGGGGTTGCCCGGCGGCAGCGAACCCTAAGCCTGGAGTCGATGGAAGCTGCAAGGCCACTGACATTTATTTTCAGGACAAGCAAATTAATTTTTTGAATTTACAATTATCGGCTGACATAAGCAAACATAGAGTGAACATAGCACCTTATAGAAAGCCGACTGCTAGTAACTCCATTTTGATGGTACAAGCTTGTCACCTGGCCCACACTAATAAAATATACCTTTTGGGGAGCTTGTCTGTATTAGATGTAATTGTTCAGTGGAGAAAACAGTCCATTATGAATCTTCTCAAAATTGTAATAGACTCCACAGCATAGGATATCCCATTTGGTCTCTAGATAGAGCACACTATAGAGAATGAAGAATGGACTGTAATAATCTACTGTATGGTAAAAAAAAGATTCCAGTCAAGATTCTAATACCCCTATTACCTTTACAACGGAACGGAATACAGTTCCCAATATCAGAACATTTCTCTAATAAAAAAATATATACCAATGTTAAATGAAGATGACAATTTCACCAACTTTGGGATCGCTACTTTCTCCCAGTGTTTTCAACAGTAGCCTGAATACACAATGAACATTGGTTGAACATTAAAGGTTTTCTTTTAAATGCGGAGCAAACCGATACAAAGCTTGTAACTATGCACATAAAACACAAAATTTCTGTACTATACATAAAAAACTTATTCATTCTATTCATGACTTCATAATTTGCAATACTTCCAATGTAATCTAACTGATTGAGTATTCTGTCTCCAAGGTCCAGTATGTGGGCTGAAAAAAAGAATCAGGTGTCATCTTTCTGACACCAATAATCCCGAGGCTATTTCCACATCACCTGTATCCAAACATTTTGCTAGAACACACAAAGGAGCTGTAACAGGCTTCAGGTTTTCGGGCATATAATAAATATATAAGCCATATATAATCGTGGAGAGGATCTCAGACGTAAACTGCTGAACAGAGGAACATACTGGATCTTTATGCTTGAAACCCGCACACATTTAGGATTAAATCCAATACTGGATTTAATCCTGCAATATTGAATGTGTTTTGTTTTTCTTTCTTGCTGTTTGTCACACTATAATTTGATTTGATATGCTCTTTTTTTCTGTCTATAGGATTTATTTTAATTTACTGCTGGCATCTCGCATGATATTTGAACACACCCTACCAATTTACACCTTTGATCTATAAATTTCCTGACAACCGGCAGACAAGACAGACCATGAGTAAGACAGTGTGCTGAAACTATTTGGTCCTGTTAACAGTATTTTATACTACTACACCTGTATACTTGAAGTTTTTTATACTTAAATAAATGTCAAGTTTTATTTTTTAAAGAAAGCCTCTATTTCCGCCGGATCGTGTCTCCCTTCATTTTTGTACACGTGCAGCTGCTCTGACTGTATATGTTTTATTTAACAACTAATATTTTTTTTTAAAATACGTATTATATGGTAACATTTTCTTTACAATTTTTGACCGTAAAATAAGCAGCTAATCACATAACAGAATAAAATATCAGAAAACGCTAGAATTCAGGGGCTGGTAGTTTAAAATGAACTGGAGGGAAGGGGAATTAGATTGTCATTAACTATACTGGGCGAGGGGCAGTCTTTTAAAGCTTTGGCAATACTCTGTTCCTATCACAATTCGCTGCCCATTTCCCCCGTAACTCTCTATCCACTTTTGCGATGTCGCTCTGGCGGCTGCTGTCCCCGTTTGACTACTGTCTTTCACTCTATCCGTGCCCGGTACCATATGTCTCTGTCAGAGGTAACGGCCCATCTCGCACATCCTTCCTTGTCACCAACCCGACTGTGAATCTCCGATCTGACACCTCCGGAGCTTCTGCGACATCTTGTCACTGGTGCACACATCTGAGAGCCCTGCCGCTGCAACCTGCTCCTGTCCTGTTGACCAAAGTCACCCGGGTGAGGAACCTTGTCTGGTGTTGCTCGGATCTTCGGGGTTTGACTGTCAACGTCTGGGTTGGGAACCTTGACTGGCCCGGGTCTTTCGGGGCCTGACCGTCGACATCTGGGCTGAGCGGATACGCGGCACCTTTCTTCCTGACAAGAGCTTCGGATGCTGCTGTTACTCCTCCTGTCTCTCTCTTCGGCGTCAGAATCATCTCAGAACTTGCACACTCGCTGTTTTTCTCCTCAGCTCATTTTCCTGACAATGCTGTCCTCAGAGTCCCGATCAAACTCCTCCCCTCTGCCACGCCTCCATGCTGTTCTGGTTTCACAGTTACTTGTCTCCTTACACTACCACTGTTTTTTTTTTCTCTAAGATTGTGTCAGTTCTAGGAATTTCATGATTCCGTCTTGAGTGGTCATCCTGAGGTTACAGCAACACCGAAAGCCATTGCTAGACTTTTTTGGTGGCCGTCCATGCATAATGATATCAAAGATTTTGTATCCGCTTGTAAAATCTGCGCATGAGCTAAAGTCAGTCATAGCCGGCCAGGGAATTGGCTCCATTGCCAATTCCAGAAAGACCATGGATTTGACTCGCCCCCTCGGCCGTGGGGTACTCGGAACCGGGCTTCTGTACGATGCTGGGGGTAGTAGTGGCAACCCGATCCCGTGGCTCAGGGTGGTCAGACCAAATTGTGGCAGTCTATTTATCAGTGTTTTGAATGTCCGACTACGCCATCCGTGGATTGCGGTCAGGGATAACCGCCGCTGCAAGGCAGACCGCTGAGGCTGGTGTTGGTGTGCAGCACAGGGGTAGGATAACTCCCCACGGGAAGAGTGTAGCCTCAGGGCAGTGTAGGTGAATGCTGGGGGTGATAGTGCAGGCCGCAATAGTAAGAGTTCAGAGTCTGCTTCAAACAGTCCAGGGTCTTTATTGTAGGTATTATTACTGACCCAACGGTGGTACTGGTTAGGAATGGGCCTGGGTGTCTTAGAGCATTCGGGCGAGCCCCACTGATCAGGGTGAGTGTGTAGGCCTACCGTTCTCTCTATGCTCTTTCTGACTATCCTCCTCTTCGTGGTGTAATAGCCCACGTCCCTGAGCTGGCCGTGTACTTCTCGCCTGTATGGCTTGCGACTCAGGCCTTGGGTACCTTGTGCTTTATCCTCGCTGTACTGGTCCCTCTGTGTGGCGGAGCCTCCTGGCTTCTTAGGCCAAGGGACCTGAAATCCCTTGCTGGTTGGTTCTCTGCTGCTGGGCTTACAACCCTGACAGCCTCGGACCCCAATGTCCAGTAGATTTGTTCTCTCAGCCAGGACCGGCTCTCGTCGCCTCTGTCCCTGGCTTGCAGTTTCTCCTCTGCCTCACGGACTCCACAGCTACAGCTGAACTGTCCCTCCTTCTCTGGGACTAGTCTCAGTCCTGAGCTAGGTTGTCCAGTTCTCTCTAACCCTGCCCCCAGTTCCAGCTTTTATAGGGGCAGCCTGATCCCCCTACTGGACTGGGACAGGAGGTGCTGTATGCTAATTGTCCCTAACCAGGGAACCTCCCTCCTGCTCTCAGACACAGCCTTTAATATTTGTGGCATCCAGGCCTGGGGTGACACAGATTCATCGGTCCATAGATTTCATCGCAGATTTGCCTCTGTCTGATGGGAAAACTACTGTTTGGGTGATGGTTGATCGTTTCAGCAAACAAGCTCATTTTGTTCCATTGTCCAGATTACCTAATACAGAGACTCTCCAGGTTGTTTATTTACCGTATTGTAAGGTTACATGGTATCCCTCTTAACATTGTGTCTGATTGGGGAGTACAATTTGTCTCTAAATTATGGAGAGCTTTGTGTTGTAAATTAGGGATTGACTTGTCATTTTCCACTGCTGTCCACTCTGAAACCAACGGTCACTGAGAGGACAAATCAATGTTTTGAACAAATTTTACGGTGCTTTTTAGCAGCTCGGCAGGAGGACTGGTCTTCCTTTTTACCGCTCACTGAGTTTGCCAATAGCAATCGGGTAAAACAGGAACCTCGCCATTTTTCTGTAATTCTGGTTTTCATCCCCATTTTGTTGAGTTCTCTAGGATTAGTTCTGAATGTCCTGGGGTGGAAGTTGCTGTGCACAGACTTGGGGATGTCTGGAGGGGAAGTTCAAAAGAATATTGGGACTGCTCAAATTTGCCAAAAACGGAAGGCCGATAGACGTTCGGTGGGTCCTGTTTTAATGTTGGGGATATGGTTTGGCTGTCATCCAGAAACCCTAAACTTAAGATGCCAGTGTGGCACCCCAGGAGTCCGGTTGCCACAGTGGCATTGCCTCCCTCACAAGGGGGTGATGCCATGCCTCGAAGCAAGGAGGAGTCCTCTAATCAGGTTTTGCTAGCATGCAACATTTCCTGGCTCCAGACCAGCAAGCTCCTCCCCTTAGCAACTGGGATCTGGAGGCGGGGTTAGTTAGTGTGATGAGTACAGAGAGGAGTTGAATACAGGACAGCTACGAGGAAAGACCTAGGGAGTGGAGCTGCACGGCAGTTCACCCCAGAGGTAGCGCAGAAGACCCGGACACCGGAGTCCGATGTTGTGGGGCACCGAAACCCCAGCAGCAGAAACCGGAGGGCAGGAGACTGCAGGTCTCCTAGCCCAATCAGACGCCCGGAAGCTCAGCAGCATCATAGGGCCCAGCACCGCCACGTGGGAGCAACACTCCAGGAAGGCCCAAGCTGCCTGCCATACGGGTGAGTACAAAGACGTTTTACTCAGGGACGGGGGCCGCAGCCTAGCTATACACAGCAGGGCCAAAGAGGTAGCGCAAAGGGAAGGCCTACAACTCCACCTGGCTAGATGGATCCCCCCAACTTTCTTCCAGGCTGCCCGGACCTCTTCCAGCTAGTACCCGTGCCCCGGTCTGCCAAACCACTAAAAGGAAAGATAAGAGGAAACCGCCATTAAGTTGTGGACTGATTATTAACTGCACCCTCCTCTGCACTACACCACACAGCAACAGCTATAAAATCACTACTTCCTGCCATGGAGCTAAGCTTTGCCTGTGGAGAGCTGAACCAACTCTGCTGTACTAACATCGGCTCCAGAGGTTCTGCACCGCAGTGGCTGCTCCATATAGCCGCATACCACAGGTGGCGTCATGAACTGTATATAAAAACTATAAATACCCTGTAAATATCCCCTTTTATTGACTGCCCTGGGTCATGGACCGGGTCACCGCCACTGTGACATCTCCCCTAGCAATGACCGGCCCGGCACCGAGTACGCCCCGGCCCAGGGGGCGCGTCAACTTGGCGTCACGAACAGGATTCACGAAGCCCGGTATAACCGGGTCCTGTGTGCCATAGACTGTACTTATCACATCATTTGCCGTAGGCCGAGGGGAAGCAGGAGGCCCCGATCCAGAACCGCCAGGTAAGAGATTCTTCCGCCTGCAGAGCAGCATACTGGTAGGTCAGCAGACGCCCAGGACCTGGCTGAGGTTCACTAGGGGGGAGGAGGATGCCCAACGGAGGAGAGGACTCAGCCGCGGCCGCTGCCACTGTAATGCCGCTATCAATGCCGTATATACCAGGGGCGGCGTGGTTGCCCCAGTACTTAAGGGAGTCGCACACCCTGAACGACTTTGAGGAGAGGTTGCGCAGTTTGTTTAAAGTGTACTCCTTGTCTGAGGAGCAAAAAGTCAGCATCCTCATAGGCCAGCTAATCGGTGCAGCCCAGAGAGTGTTGAAGTCGTGGCCGGGCAGGGACAAAGGCACTGTCAAGGAAATACTGGCCCGGTTGAAGGATACCTTTGACACCCACACCACAGCAGAAATTAAAATGAAGTTCTACGGGTGCAAACAAAGGGTGTAGGACCGTGTACGGGACTATGCTCTAAACCTGCAGGAGGCTCTGCGGGCCATTAAACAGGTGGACCCTGACAGTGTGTGAGACGAGGACAGATTGCTAACTGAGCAGTTTATTGAGGGGCTCCTGTCTAACGCTCACCGGACACAGCTGCGCATTATGGCTCTGCAAAACCCTGATTTGGACTTTACGCAATTTAATGACCGAGCCATCCGGGTGCTGCGAGAACCAACCCCAGGCGGCACTGCATCCCTCCGGCATCCAGCTATCACATATCACCAGGAGGTGGCATCCTTTCCCCCAGCACCTGTGGAGGCTGACACGCAGACTCTAGACAATGCAAAACCAGAGAAATGGAGAGTATATATGGCACAAAAATCAAATTTTTTATTTATAATTCCGTAAAATGTATATTTAAACATTCATAAAGTATTAAATGACCAAAGGTCATTTAGAATAAAGAAGAGTGCAAAAATGTGAAAAATCTGTGGATTTACTGGTGTCCACCATTATATCCCCCCTCCAACCAATCCATTCGGCTCTCATGGACCCAGGGTGGGGTTTTACCCATGTGGCCACTGCCTGGCATGCGCCAATGTTGTGCACTCTGTCTCCTTCGCCTCGTCTGACGGCTCCCGTGAGTTTCAGATTCGCAGCTACATTTCATGCGGCTCGACACGTTATTTATTACTCTACATGTGCGTGCCAATTAATCTATATAGGTCTGACCACCAGGGAGCTGCGGGTGAGGGAGCACGTGCGTGATATTTGCGCGGCCAGGTCGGTGGCCGACCCCCGGGAACTTAGGACCCCCCCACGTCATTTCCAACGGAATCACAATTGTGGCCCCAAATGTCTGAGGATACGTGGGATAGACATCCTTCATCTGGGATCCCGTGGAGGTGATTGGGGTAAAATCCTGGCCCAAAGGGAGGCTAAATGGATTATTGACCTCGATACTCTGGCTCCGCGAGGTCTGAATGAGGCTTTAGGTTTCGCTTCCTTTCTTTGACTACTTTTGGTCCAAGTTTCTCTTTTGCCCCATCAAGTAAATCCCGGCATTTCTAGTTTTTAATTCACTTTTTTATTATTATATTTTATTGATTATTTTTCTTTTCTCTTTAGCATTTGAGTGGGACGTCTCGTTACTCCTTGAATCATCTTCACTACAGGGAGAATATGATGGATCATCTCATTTACTCGTTTTTAGAAACTGTGTATTCATTCTATGATATGACTATCCTTATAACATTGGAAACTATGTTTGTTTTTGTTATGTACCACCATGTATTTTGCTATTTCAGATCAGTCTATCATATTGTTTGTGTGAGAATACTCTTGCCCTTGCTCATATGTGTGTTCTATCTATTTCTCTCTGCTTCACATGCAGTTACACTGCAGCAAGAGTGCGGTGCGCATGCGCTGTGGTCCCCTGGCTACCTGGCCCGTGCTCGGCTGGCTTCTCCCTCGGCCACGCGCTTCCGATGTGTGCGGGCACGTACTTCCTGATGTGCGCCGCTGGGTGATGGCCGACGCTCGCGCTGTGGGATCCCGGGACCTGGCGCATGCGCCATGGAGCACCTGCTACTTGGGAAATACCTCCCAATCACATGACTGTAATTGTGTCATGCGATCTTTTGGGGCGGTATGGCCTTTTCACATTTTTGCACTCTTCTTTATTCTAAATGAACTTTGGTGATTTAATACTTTATGAATGTTTAAATATACATTGTAAGGAATTATAAATAAAAAATTAGATTTTTATGCCATATATACTCTCCATTTCTCTGGTTTTATTATGTTTATGTGAGTAGGCATAAGGGTGATAGGCTTAATGTATTTACAGATGGCTTGTTCACCTGATCTTTGATATGAAGGCCGACTTGTGTTTACAGACTTTAGACAATGACCCGTCTGCGGACCTATGCCTTCAGGTCCAGGAGCTGACGAAAAGTGTGGCTACACTAACTAAAACCGTGCAGGCCATGCAAGTGTCTCCAAAGGAAAAGATCCAGCTGGCTTCCAGTCCAGATGACATCCCGTGGCGACGACAGAGAAGAATTCCACTGACCGGAGGTAGGAACAGCGATCGCTACGACCAAGACGGACAACCCATCTGCCGCCGCTGTCAAAAGGCGGGGTACTTCGCAAGATTCTGTCATTTAAACGAGCAACCCCTGGGGCAGAGGGCCAAACCCCAGGAGTAAGATGACCAGGCCCACAAAGCTGATGAGACAAGTACGTGGGAGGACTGCCTGTCGTGCTTGATGGCATCCTGATGAACGCACTGCTGGACACTGGATCCCAGGTGACCACGATGCCATATATCCTTTATAAACAATACTGGACTGATTCAGACATTACCCGTCATGCAGATGAACATCTTAGTATCTATGTCAGCAATGGTCAGCCCTTACCTCAGGTGGGGTATAAAGAGGTGACCATAAAAGTTGGCCGAGTAGAATTGCCATCACAAGGAATGATTATTGTTGATATTGATCGCCGAGAAAGGCATCCTATGATAACTATAGGCACCAATGTGATAGAGAATTGTCTTGGGGAAATTATTCTTTTGTTGCAGCTGGTCGCAGAGACTGCCAGTTCCAGTCCGCAGCAAGTTCTGCAGAAGGAGATCAGAGCCCTGATGAAAAGACAATAGGTACAGCTGTCTGGTGGAGAAGTTGACAGTGTCAGGATGAGTGATCCATTCCCCATTGCAATGCCCCCTAGGAGTGAAATGTTAATATGGTGTCGGGCAGCGATAGGTCTCAGGGGTCAAGATTATCAGGCCCTGGTAGAGCCTGTGTACTCTGATAGTAGGCCCACCATCTTGACAGCCAGGGGGGTAGTCGATGTCTGCAAGGGGAGAGTACCGATACGCATCCTGAATTGTGGGGAGAAAGAGGTTCATCTGCCCTGGTATGCTACCCTTGCTAAGCTATTCACTGTCAGTAACAATGCAATAAAGGCAGTGGAACCCTTGCCTCCATCCAAACCGGTGGAGGATAACAGCTCCAAGGAACAGATGGAGGATTGGTGTCAGAAGCTACAAGTGGGCACTGACTCCACCCCTTTGCACCAAAAGCATGGAGTACACCGGGTGGTCCAAGAATATGAGCAAGTCTTCAGCAAACATCCACTAGACTTTGGGCAGGTAAAAGGGGTCCAACATCATATCCCCACAGGAGATCATCCGCCAATTAAAGAGAGATACCGGCCTGTACCCCCAGCTCACTATCAATGTGCCAAAGGAATGCTATGGGAGATGAAGGAGGCTGGGGTGATCAGAGATAGTTGTAGTCCCTGGGCAGCTCCATTAGGTCTCGTCAGAAAGAAAGATGGTACAATGAGGATGTGTGTTGATTACAGGCAGATTAACCGCATTACACATAAGGACGCCTACCCATTACCCAGAATTGAGGAATCATTAGCTGCACTAAGATCTGCTAATTATTTCTCCACTTTGGAACTCACCAGTGGGTACTGGCAGGTTCCTGTGGCAGAGACGGACAGAGAAAAGACCGCGTTTACAACACCAATGGGCCTCAGCGAGTTCAACTGCATGCCATTCAGGCTCTGCAACGCCCAAGGAACCTTCCAGCTGTTAATGGAGTGTTGCCTAGGACACAAAAACTTTGAAACCATCCTGCTGTACCTAGATGATGTAATTGTCTACTCAAAGACATATGAAGACCACCTGGAGCACCTGGCCGAGGTGTTTGAAGCCCTATCTGGTTATGGCCTGAAAGTAAAGCCGTCCAAGTGCCACCTGTTAAAGCCCAAGGTGCAGTACCTAGGTCATGTGGTAAGCGCCGAAGGTGTAGCACCAGACCCTGAAAAAGTCACCGTGATCAAGGACTGGCCAAGACCCTCCACTATCAAGAAAGCGCCGAAGTTCCTCGGGCTGGTAGGCTACTACAGGAGATTCATCAAGGGTTTCACCAAGATAGCGGCACCCATGCAGGACCTCTTAGTGGGCCAGTCCAAGAAGGCTAAGAACCCAAAACCTCCGTTCAAATGGGGTAAACCAGAAGACGAATCTTTCACTCGACTGAAAATGGCTCTTACTGGAGACGAAGTCCTGGCCTACCCCGACTATGGCCAACCCTTTGTACTCCATACGGATGCCAGCAATGTGGGATTGGGACTGGTGCTGTCCCAGGTACAGCAGGGCAGAGAGAGAGTGATTGCCTATGCCAGCAGGAAGCTCCATCCTACGGAAAGGAACCCCGACAACTATAGTTCCTTCAAGTTGGAGTTTTTAGCCATGGTCTGGGCTGTAACAGAGAGCTTCAAACACTACCTCGCCTCCTCCAGATTTACAGTCTTCACAGACAACAACCCCCTGACGCACCTGGAGACTACGAAGCTTGGTGCCCTAGAGCAATGATGGATGGCCCGACTATCTAACTATGAGTTTACCATCAAGTATCGGGCGGGGCATAAGAACACCAATGCTGATGCGCTGACCAGGATGCCCAACTTGCCAGATGGAGGAGAAGACCCAGAAGAGCTGGAGGAGATAGAGCTACCCACTTTCCATCGTCACGGGGTGACCCAGTGCTCCCACTGTGTGAGGGACAAGCGCTCCTCCTGTTGAGAGGCCACGTTCAACCCATTGCCCCATCATGGATGGGCAGAGATGCAGGATAGCGACCCAGCTGTCCGCCTGGTAAAGGAGTTGCTGACACAAGCTGACTCGCACCCTGATCCAGATGCTCTGCAGGAGACCCAACAGTTGTGGAAGGAGAAGGGCAAACTGTTCATCTACAAGGGAAAGCTGTCGAAGTAGTATCAACTCCAGGACACACAAACTGGTCTGGCAGGTGGTAGTCCCGAGGCGGGATGCTCCAATGGTCTTAGAAGCGTATCACGATAGAGCAGGACACTTCGGGTGGAAGAAGTTGGAAGTCCTGCTATGTGAGAGATTCTACTGGGTTGGCATGAGGAAAGCAATTGAGAGATAGTGTAGAGAATGTGGTCCATGCAACCTGAGACAGAAAGACCGTGACAGCCAGAGGGCTCCCCTGCAGCCCATAATCACCAAAGAACCACTTGAAATGGTAGCCTTGGACCACGTCAAGCTAGCCCCAAGCCGGTCAGGCTATGTCTACGCTCTCACCATAGTAGACCACTACTCCAGATTCCTTGTAGGTAGTGCCAGTGAAAGATCAGACGTCAGCCAAAGCGTTTTGACAACACTTTTGTCGCCCGCACGGTTACCCTGAACGAGTGCTTACCGACCAAGGTCCAGCCTTTGAAGCAGAGGTGTTCCAGGAATTATGTAACTTGTACGGCTGCAAGAAAATAAGGACAACGCCATATCATCCCCAGATCAACGGGTTGTGTGAGAAAATGAACCAGGTGATGATAGACCTGTTGAAAACGTTGCCCCTTGAAGAACATAGCCTGTGGCCAGAGAAGTTACCAGATTTGGTGGACCTATATAACCGCATCCCAGTGAACTCCACCAACTGTACACCCACTTACCTGATGAGAGCAAGACTTGGTAAGCTACCCATTGACTTAGACATGGGAGTTTTAACACCAGAGACAACCTCACCAGATGCGGATTGGGATACAGAGCGGCAGCAATAATACCGCAAGGTGCAAGAATGTGTGGAGAGACGTTTGTCCCAGGCAAGACAGAAGCAGGAGAGAACTTACAATCAGCATGCACCTGCAGTTCCCTTATCACCTGGAGAACAGGTACTTAAGAGGAAAAGACGATTCCACAAGTTAGATGACCAGTGGGAGGTTGAGCCATACACCGTCCTTTCCCTCAAATTACGATAACACCAAGGTGTGCCTCATCAGTAGAGATGAGCGTTGTTCTACTCGAACTGTTCGCCAATCTCAAATTCGAGCTGTTTTGGGCGGTGTTCGAGCCGTTCGGCGAACACGAACAATTTGAGAAAAATTCGGCTGTTCGAGGTTATGTTCGATAACTGTTCGTGCACCAAAATCATAACTGGATTTTTTCTCAGTAATGATGAAAATTAATGTTAATACGCAGTTTGAGTGTACAGCGGGGTGGGGGGAGGGGCAGGGGATGGATCTCTGCAGGAACAATGAAGATTTCCTTTTTTTTTCTCTTTCCCGCATTTGCAGTGGGGAGGTGCAATCTGTCAGCCTATCAGCAGCGCACACACGGAGCAAAGTGCTTTTTTTCACACAAGCAAGGGCATGTGTCATTGGCAGTGTATGTCACATGTCCTTGCCCTATAAGACCAAGCCATTTTCCCCGTCGCCACCATTTTCTCACTGCTGCAGCTGCGTGTTAGACGGCACCGCTGTTGCTGTGTGTGCTATACCTTGTTAATTTCAAGCCAATTTTCGCACAAATATACAGATAGCTTGGGAGTAGGGAATAGTTGTGATTGCAGTCCTTTTAAGGACTAGGTTACAGCATTTCCTACGACTTTTATCAGGGAGGTCTGTGCTCTTAAATAGATAGATTGTGGGAGTAAAGACTAATTGTAATTGCAGTCCTTTTCAGGACTAGGTTACATCAGTTCCTATCAGTTTTTGCCAGGCAGGTCTGTGCCAGTGCTGTGCAAGTTTTTTTCACAGCATTTGGCTGAATCTAGCAAAGCTAATCCTTTTTGGCCTATTGCAGAGTGTGTTAGTCAGTGGAGTAGCCTATCTGTGTTGCAAGATATACCACCTGTGTATAGAATACCAATTTTTTTACTGCACCTAGTGAAGTAAAATCTTTTGGGCATAGCATCATTCTATTAGTCCATCTATACTGACCTCCATCAGGTTGCAAACTGAATATAATTTTTTTCTGCATCTAGCTCTGAAAAAATATTTGGCCTTCTAGCAGTGTGTCGGACTTTCTCTATTAGTCCATCTATACTGACCTCCATCAGGTTGCAAATTAAAAATAATTTTTATCTGCATCTACAGTACCTCTGAAAAAATATTTGGGCTTCTAGCTGTGTGTGGGACTTGTTGTATTAGTCCATCTATACTGACCTCCATCAGGTTGCAAACTGAATATATTTTTTTCTGCATCTACCTCTGAAAAAATATTGGGCTTCTAGCTGTGTGTGGGTCTTGTTCTATTAATCCATCTATACAGACCTCCATCAGGTTGCAAACTGAATATAATTTTTTTCTGCATCTACCTCTGAAAAAATATTGGGCTTCTAGCTGTGTGTGGGACTTGTTGTATTAGTCCATCTACACTGACCTCCATCAGGTTGCAAATTGAATATAATTTTTTTCTGCATCTAACCCAGCCAATAGTTTTGGCCTAATACCACAGTTTGGCCACTCAACTCTGCTCGGTTACCATCCATTGTTTTTTTGTGCAAACAACTCCAGAGTTGTGAATTAGTTAACCACCAAAATGAGTGGAAAAAGGCCTGCTGCTGGTGGAAAGGGGAATAGGCGTGTTGGGAAGGGGAAAAAAGGTTGTGTCCGTGGGGTAGGTGTTAAAGCAACAGTAACATCTGCAGAAGAAAGACCATCTTCCAGCCAAACTAAAATGTCTACTTCTTTTAGCGGACAATGTGATAAGATCCCTTTCTTATGGCCACGCCAATCGCTACAAATTCCAGATGAGGCACAAAAACAGCAGGTGCTTCAACGGATATCAAGTGCTCCTTTAAGTGGGCTCTCCTCCACATCAACTTCAACATCACAAATACTCCAGTCCTCAAAGGTGTCACCCCAATCGCACTTGCTTCCTCACAGCTCCCAAATCTCCAGCTGCCCGTCTGAGTATGAGGTAGAACAGATGGTTGAGTCTGCAGAGCTGTTTACTCATACTATAGCCTGGGAATCAGAGGTCGACTCCAGCGCTTCTGTGAATCCAGACGAGGAAATGATCTGCACTGATGCCCAGAATCTTTATGAGTCGGATCCAGGACCAGACACAGAAGGTTCTGACCATAATGTAGACCCTCATTCCCAAACTGTAACTCCTTTTGGTGGAGACAATGAGGAAGACGATGATAAGACTCAAATACCTGATTGGAGCGACAACTTTAGTTTTTTGTCAGGGCAGGAACAGGTTGGCTCTGAGGACGATGGGTGTGATAACGCACAGGGTGATGATGATGAGGTTGAAGATCCCACTTACTGTCAACCCACAGTCAGCCAAGAGATGAGGTCAGCAGAGGAGGTGGAGGAAGATGCTAGTGACGACGAGGTCAGGTTGCGCCTTCCTGGACAGAGACGTAGTACTGGAAGCACGTCAACAACTGCATCCTCAAACACAACTCTGCCTCTCACCACAAGTCGTGGTGGCTCTTCAGGTCGCATGGGTGCTAAGCCTTGCATAGCCTGGGCATTTTTTCAGATCGATAAAGATGACCCAACTCGTGTTATCTGTAACATTTGTCAGCAAAAGCTAAGTAGAGACCAAAAAATACATAGTTTGAGTACTTCATGCACATGGACATGAAGCATAAGTGGCAGTGGGAAGCTCAGTGTGCTACAATGCGGCCTAGCCGGCCGGGCCAACCACCGTCTGCCATATCTTGTGCATCCGCGGCCTCTTCATCCTCTGTGACTGGGGGGACAGCAGTCACACCTGTTTTGGGGCGCAGACCTGCCACCTCTTTACCCGCAACAGCCAGCGTGATTGGCAGGTCATCATTTTCTTTGGAGGTGGGAACACCAGCTGGTGTTGAGCGCTGTCCGACATCGATAGCACATCGATAGCACCACCTTTGGATCAAGGCAACCTAACATGTCCGCCTGCATCTTCCTCACAGACCGGCAGTTTGCCGGGGACACCCTTATCAACCCCGTCTAAGCACAATAGCCAGCCCTCGGTCCCTCAGATGTGGACAAGTAAAAGACCATTTCCTCCTAGCCATGAGAAAGCTAAGAGGTTGAATTTCACCATCTGCAAGCTCTTGGCTACAGAAATGCTGCCTTTCCGCCTGGTGGACACAGAGGATTTTCGAGACCTTATGTCCGTCGCAGTGCCCCAGTACCAGATGCCCAGTCGGCACTACTTCTCAAAGAAAGGTGTGCCTGCGCTCCACCAGCATGTCGCACACAACATCACCGCTTCTTTGAGAAACTCTGTGTGTGACAGGGTGCATTTCACCACAGACACTTGGACGTGTAGGCATGGACAGGGGCGTTACATGTCGCTGACTGGGCACTGGGTAACTATGGTGACAGCAGGACAAGGGGCTGCTGTCCAAGTCTTGCCGTCCCCACGAGTTGTGCGTCAATCCTCTTTATGTCAAAGTTCCTCCACTGCTTCTGCCTCCTCAACCTCCTCTCGGTCTTCCACCTGCACCCAAAGCCTGTCTGGTCATGCCACAAGCTTTCTAACTGCGCAGAAGGGATCCTGCACACCTCCTTACTATGCTGGCAGTAGGGCTCAACGTCATCAGGCGGTTTTTACATTGAAATGTCTGGGAAATGTGAGTCACACAGCTGAGGAGTTGTGGTCAGCTCTGGAGAACCAATTTCATGAATGGTTGTCTCCACTGGACCTGAAACCAGGGAAGGCCGTGTGCGACAATGCTGCAAACCTGGGTGCGGCCCTTCGCCGGGGCAATGTCACACACGTGCCTTGTATGGCTCACGTGTTGAACCTGGTTGTCCAGCAATTTTTAGCCCACTATCCCAGACTAGATGGCCTTCTGTAGAGGGCACGGTCGCTGTGTGCTCACTTCCGCCGTTTGCATCCCGCAGCTCAGCGACTTACATCTCTACAGAAGTCGTTGGGCCTGCCACTTCTCCGGCTAAAATGCGATGTGCCTACCTGGTGGAATTCAACTCTGCACATGTTGCAGCGACTGTGGCAGCACCGACAAGCCCTGGTGCAATACGTTCTGATGTATAGCCTGGGCCAACGAGATTCAGAGGTGGGGAAAATCACGCTGGAGGAGTGGTCTCAGATCAGGGACCTATGCACCCTTCTGCACAGTTTTGAAATGGCGGCGAAGATGTTTAGTGCTGACGATGCCATTATCAGCATGACTATTCCGGTGATTTACATGCTGGAGCACATGTTAAACAGAATTCGGAGTCAGGTGGTGGCACAAGAGGAGGTGGAGGAAGTAGAGGAGGAGGAGTTGTATGCGGAAGGGCTAACATCTGCAAGGTCCAGACGGTCGGCAGCACCAAGGCGGCAGGCATGTGAGGGTGGGGGAGATGGTTTTACCAGGGCGCATGGTAGCAGCCAAACTAGTGAGGAAGGTGCAGGAGCCCAGGAAGAAGTGGAGGACGAACTGATGGAAGACTCATCAGATGAGGGAGACCTTGATCACATTTCTGTTGTGCGAGGTTGGGGGGAGAGGACAGAGGAAGGAAGCATGATTGTTACCTCGCCACCAACACAACAGGGACTTGGTGCTCCTGGATGCGCAACACACATGAGTGCCTTCTTGCTGCACTACCTGCAACATGACCCTCGAATTGTGAGAATTAGAAATAATCCTGACTACTGGGTTGCCACACTGTTAGATCCCCGGTACAAAAGTAAATTTGCAGAAATTATTCCTGCCATAGAAAGGGATGCATGCATGCAGGAGTATCAGCAGAGACTGTTGCAGAATCTTACATGTGCTTTTCCACAAAATACCAGTGGTGCACGTAGTGAATCTCACAGTTCCAACTTGCCAACCGTGGGACCGTCAAGTGTTCAGCACTCAAACCGTAACAGAACCACAGTATCTGCTGGTAACATCAATTTTGCGGAATCATTTCACCACTTTTTTAGCCCATCCTTTGCAAGGCCACAGGAGACAAGAAGTCTGACACATAGTCAACGCCTAGAGACGATGGTACAGGAGTATCTCCAAGTAAACATTGAAGCCACGACTGTGTCACTGGACCCTTGCTCTTTTTGGGCTTCCAATCTGGATAAATGGCCGGAGCTAGCCACTTACGCCTTGGAGATCTTGTCATGCCCCGCAGCCAGCGTTCTGTCTGAACGTGTGTTCAGCGCTGCTGGTGGTGTGCTGACAGATAAGCGCACGCGGCTCTCCACTGATAATGTAGACAGACTCACGTTCATAAAGATGAACAAATCATGGATCCGAAACGACCTTTCTACCCCTGTGTCATCCTGGGGAGAGTAAAAGCTTGATGATTGGTTAAAATCACCCTACCAACCGTTTTAAGCTTTCAAATTACTAATCATGTTTATCTGTATCTTGACTGGAAAATAATTTGGGCTTTGTAGCAGTGTGCAGCACTGATCCTATTAGGCCATCTATACTAAAGCTTCACCAGATTTAAAATTAAAAATAATTTTTAGCTGCATCTAGCCCGGAAAATAATTTTGGGGCTCCGAGATGCGCAAGACACATAAGTGCCTTCTTGCTGCACTACCTGCAGCATGACCCTCATATTGTCAGAATTCGAAGTAATCATGACTACTGGGTTGCCACACTCTTAGATCCCCCAAACTTTTCGATCAACCTTTTCATTTTAATAAAGACCAAAAAAATGGTCATTTTTGAAATTATAAGCATTAGCAGGTTGTTAGAAACTGAAATCAAACAGTTTTCAACTCAAAACTTTATTCTAGGTGATGTTACATTTTCACATAGGACCCCTTGTTCGAAAGGAGCTTCTGAACTCTCTCGTCCATTGAATTTGTCAGGTTTTGGATGGTTTCTGCTTCAATTGTTTTGCATGAGGACAGAATACCCTCCCAGAGCTGTTGCTTAGATGTGAACTGCCTCCCGCCATCATAGACACTCCTTTTAATGATGCTCCAAAGGTTCTGAATGGGGTAGAGGTCAGGGGAGCATGGGGGTCACACCATAAGTTTGTCCCCTTTTATGCCCATATCAGCCAGAGATGCAGATGTTTTATGTGCAGCATGAGATGGTGCATTATCATGCAGAAAAATGATCTTGCTGTGAAATACACGGTTCTTCTTCTTGAACCATGGCAGGAAGTGCTGTTTGAGAAAATCCACATACATTATGGAGTTCATCTTTAGCGCCTTCAGGGATCCTAAAGGGGCCGACAATCTCTCTCCCCATGATTCCAGCCCAAAACATTACTCCACCTCCTCCTTGTTGGCGCTGTAGCTGTGTTTGCGTGGGGTGTCCATCAACCAGCCATCCTCCACTCCATCCATCTGGACCATCGAGCGCTGCACGGCACTCATCCGTGAACAAAACTGTTTTGAAATCAGTCTTCATGTAATGTTTGGCCCACTGGAGCCGTTTCTGCTTGTGTGAAGTGGATAGAGGAGGTCGACAGGATGGCGTATGCACAGCTGCAAACCTCTGAAGGACCCTGCATCTTGTTGTTCGGGGGACGTTGGAGGCACAAGCAGCTTCAAAAACTTGTCTGCTGCTATGACAAGGCTTTTTTGCCGCTGCTCTTTCAACCTGACGTAATTGCCTGTAGGAAAGAGTCCTCAATTTGCCCTTATCAGCACGCACACGTGTGTACTGTGAATCAGCTACATACTTCTTGATTGCCAAGACACTTCATCCTGATCATCGCACAATGTTGATTGTAGTCATGCCTTGACCTAAACACTCCACAATTTGTTGTTTCTCAGCAGCCGACACATCCTTTTTCTTTCCCATTTTGGCAGAAAATGTAGGCTGCTTAATAATGTGAGAGAGCCTTCTTAAGTAGTCTTGCCTTTCATTGGACACACCTGCCAAACTAATTAGCACAGGTGTCTGCAATTGCTTACAGTGATATAAAGAGCCCTGACACACATCACCATCAATGAGTTTAACTGACAAACAAACAAATTCTTCCCTTATCACTCCTAAACACTTTTTGCATAATAATTTGGAACGCAGTGTACATGTGCTTTTCCACAAAACACCAGTGGTTCACGTAGTGAATCTTACAGTTCTAACTTGCCAACCGTGGTCTGTATGGAGTTGTTCAATAAAGGGCCCAAAATTAAGATAACATAGATGGGAGAGGTCTCTATGAATAGGAATTCCTAAGTATTTGATACCCTGTGAGGGCCAGGCAAAGGGAAAGTTGGACTGGATGGAATCCTATTTGGATTTGGGGAGGGAGACATCGAGGGCCTCAGACTTCGCTGCATTGATTTTAAAATTTGACCATATAACAAAGTGATCTATTTCAGCCATAACAGCATGGATGGATATATGTGATTGAGTGATATATACTAGGACATCATCAGCAAATAGAGAGCACTTGTACTCGGTGCCTCCCACCTCAATCCACCTAATATTGGGGTTATGGCGAATTGATGAGAGCAGGTGCTCCGTCACTAGGATGTATAAGAGAGGGGACAGAGGACATCCCTGCCTTGTCCCATTGGTGATTGTGAAAGGTGATGAAAATGTTCTGACGCACCACCTGGGCCTTGGGACACCCGGAGCCGGACCCTTTTTGGTGGATGCTGGTGGTTGTAGTCTTCGTGGCGGCGACCCGGTTCCGTGGCTCAGGGCGGTCAAACCAGTGGCGGAACTATTTATGTGGTTTTGATGTTTAAATGTACGACTACGCCACCCATGGATTGCGGTCAGAGTGAACCGCCGCTACAGGGCAGACCGCTGAGGCTGGTGTTGTGGGTGAGTATAGCCTCAGGGCAGTGTATGCGGAGGATGGGGGTGATGGTGCAGGGCAGCAGCAGTAACGACACGGAGTCAGTGATGCAGTTCAGGGCCTTTACTCACAGTTCATATTATCCAGACCACGTCTGCAGGTAATGGCTGCCCACGTCGTACTGTGCTCACCAGGTGAGGGGCTCAGACAACTCCCAGATAACTTTGGAGCACTTCACAGGACCCCCTTTGTGTGTCCTTTGTCTGGCCTTTCTTACCAACACTTCTGTCCGGCTGCCTCGGGCCTCCTCTTGGTAAACTTGGCGCCAGTTTCCCTGACCCTATGTGGTGCCTTCCTAGCGGGTGTAGCGAGGGGCTGCGCCACATAAAATGTCAGAGCCTCCGGTTTCTAGCTGAGGGTCGTTTCCTGCCTCCACTAGTTCGGGGACCGGTCTCCCCCTTTGACCTGACCCCTCCACGCAGGTGGATTCGGGCGTGCGGTGGTGACTCGCCCATCCGCACCCCTGGGATCCCTTCATTCCTCGTTCCTGGAGCCTTCTCCGCTCCTCTTCCTTCCTTCTCCCTCTTCCAGGCCTGGGCCTCTGTTATTAGGCCCGCCTCCGGAGCAGAGCTCATGCAGAGCCCCTGCTCCCTGCCACTTCTGCTCAGACTTCTCTGCACTGAACTAAGATGGTGCCCACCTTTTATACTCCCTTCTCAATGCACCCAGGAACTGCTTCCTCCCTGCTCCTGCACTACAGGGGTCCCCTTCCTCAGTGTTCCCTCCCCCCACTCCAGCCAGGGACAGGGACTGTCGTGCCCATCTCAGGGGCATATTGGTCGCCCTGCCCCACGGCAATGTGGTGTAATGCATGCAGGTGTCGGGTCCTGATCCACACTCCATCCTTACCTGAGAGTGAGATATCACACCTCTGGGTGAGGTGCAATACGTCTGTAGCAACCGAGCCCTCAGGGTGCTATAGTTCCATTTATCTTCAGCCTAGGTGACGTATTGTGATACAGGGCCATGATTTTGGCTATAAAAGGGTCCCCTAGACCCCTACCCCAAGCTTTTTAAGAGAATCATATATGGCGTGCCAGGAGACTCTATGGAATGCTTTCTCAGCATCCAACGAGAGTATCTAATTACAAATTTTTAACTGCATCTAGCCCAGGAAATACTTTGTGCCTAGTAGCAGTGTCTGCTAGTCAGCGGATTATCCCGGCTGTTAAGCAATCTACACCACCTGTAGTTTAGACACTTAATTTTTTCAAAGGAAATACTTCGGGACCATGGGATACTTAGTGAAGAGCATCAGGAGGCACCCCAAGGCATAGGGGCTGGGACTGGCAGTAGGATGCCTTGCGGTGGACAGCCGAGCTCGATCCTTATAAAAGTTTTTTAACTGCAGCAGCTTTAGTGGACGCTACTGGAGCTGGAATTACACGGCTGCTGGCATGAGACTTGCCCTCCAATAGATCCTTGTAAATGGATTTAAAGTGTATTCATTCAAATTAGAGAGACAATTTAAATTAAAAAGCTTAGAGCTGCCTCCACCACAGGGGGGCTCGCTCGACCCACCAGCGGACAGGCACCAGTATTGGGAGAGGGGGGCTGGCCATCAGGGTTCACCGCGGCTCTGGCACAAACCCGGCGACACGGAGGTGGCACGGGCAGGAGCGGACTGGCCGTGTCGGCTTCTCACTTTTTGGATTTTAGAAGGGCATGACATGCCTATATCTGTGTCTCCCCCTCCTTTTACTCCTCCACCTCTTTTATTTTCGCATGACTATATGTACTTGTCACTTTTCCATGTGTTAGTTATGTCTTCTGAGCAGTTTGTCAGCTTTTGGACACCTTTGAAGGTGTTTTCTATGTGTTTCTATGTGTTTTTGTTTGCCTGCCATTGGTTTTAACGGTGTTCGAAGGTGTTCGACGAACAGTTCGACGAACAGTTCGGCGAACACACGGGTGTTCGACGAACCGAACCGAACTCGAACACTACGGGGGTGGCTCAACACTACTCATCAGCAAAGATGGAGAGGAAACTTCAGTGGCAGTCTCAAGACACCACTTGAAGATATGTCCTGAACAGTTGAAATACAAAGAAGAAGACCAAGACAGCCCTCAGCCCACAGAAGAGGTGGAATAAACGGTACAGACAGTCCTTGGAGCATTTCCCCGGTCTTGGACCCAGGTGAACAGAGCAATTGTGGTACCGGTCCTGGCCTTTCTCCAAGCGGCCTCACCGGAAGCTGCAGAGGCTCCAGAACATCTGGAATACCAGTCGGCCCCAGAGACAGATGTTTCATCAGCAGCAGATCAGTAGAATCTACCCTCTGCTAGCAGTGAACCTTTCGTACCCAGGGTGATTCAAAGAATTCGTAGGAGTTTACCCAGCCTACCAGTGTTACCTCAGACTACCTGTAGTGTAGTTCACACTGAACCCACCACACCATGGGTAGACACTAGGGACCCGGGTAGGTCAATGACAACAAATGTACTACGTAGATCGACCCAGAGTACTAAAGGTCAGCTCCCTGCTCGCTGGAGGAACTGAAGAGTAAGAGAACTAAAGAGTATGTTCTATATAGTTGTAACCGTTAAATAATCTTGGATATATATAGTTGTTAAATTTATGGAGAATTGGACCACAGGACTAGGTGTGGTCAGGACAATACTGAAAATAGTTAGTAAGTGTCCTTGAAAATAAACCGCAGGCATGGCCGAACACCAGGCCCACCGAAAGAGTGCCCTGAAGCCACGCCCAAGGACGATACACAAAGTGGGTTGATGCGGTTCCCACTAGCCAAATATCAGTTATCCGGATTGTGGCGTAAAGACTAAGCGCTGCAGTGAATGCTGTACGTTTTTGCTTGGGTTTTTGTAGTTTTTGCCTTTTGAGATTTTGTAAACTGTAATGTGAATTGTTATTGTTGATTGTTAATTTTAAAAGGTATCCTCATTCCAGGAGTACTGATGCTAACTAGGGGGGGAATGTGGCACCCCAGGAGTCAGGTTGCCACAGTGGCATTGCCTCCCTCATAAGGGGGTGATGCCATGCATGGAAGCAAGAAGGGGTCCCCTAATCAGGTTTTGCTAGCATGCAACACTTTCCTGGCTCCAGACCAGCAAGGGGAGCTCCTCCCCTTAGCAACTGGGATCTGGAGGCGGGGTTAGTTAGTGTGAGGAGAACAGAGAGGAGTTGAATACAGCACAGCGTCATGGAAAGACCCAGGGAGTGGCACTGCACGGCAGTTCACCCCAGAGGGAGCGCAGAAGAACCGGACACCGGAGTCCGAGGTTGTGGGGCACGAAAGCCCAGCAGCAGAAACCGGGGGGCGGGAGACTGCAGGTCTCCTGGCCCCATCAGACGCCCAGCAGCATCATAGGGCCCAGCACCGCCACGTGGGAGCGACACTCCAGGAAGGCCCAAGCTGCCTGCCATACGGGTGAGCACAAAGACGTTTTACTCAGGGATGAGGGCCATAGCATAGCTACTGTATACGCAGCAGGGCCAAAGAGGTAGCGCAAAGGGAAGGCCAAAACTCCACCTGGCTAGGTGCGTCCTCCCAACTTGCTTCCAGGCCGCCCAGACCTCTACTACCCGCTAGTACCCGTACCCCGGTCTGCCTAACCACCGCAAGTAAAGATAAGAGGAAACCGCCATTAAGTTGTGGACTGATTATTAACTGCGCCATCCTCTGCACTACACCGCACAGCAACAGCTATAAAATCACTACTTCCTGCCCTGGAGCTAAGCTCTGCCTGTGGAGAGCTGAACCAACTCTGCTGCACTCACATCGGCTCCAGAGATTCTGCACCACAGCGGCGGCTCCATATAGCCGCATACCACAGGTGGCGTCACGAACTGTATATAAAAACTATAAATCCCCTGTAAATATCCCTTTTTATTGACCACCCTAGGTCACGGACCGGGTCACCGCCACTGTGACATCTCCCCTAGCAACGACCGGTTCGGCACCAAGTACCCCACGGCCCAGGGGGCGCGTCACCAGCAGTGAAGTTGGCTCCAAAGTTTCATTCCTTATGAAATTCTGGAAGTGCTCAATCCAGTGGTCTTTAGGTTGAAGCTTCCTCCATATCTCAGCATCCTTAATGTCTCCCATAAATCCCTATTGAAGGAGTTTGTCAGTGGTGTTGCCCTTGACCCCACCTCCTCTAAATGCTGTTAATGGCAGTTTAGAATATGAGGTGCAGAGAGTTGCGGACTCTCATAAGTTCTGAAATTCCTTCCAGTACCTGATCCACAGGATACAGACCTGAGGACAGATCCTGGGTCCCAGCTCAAGGCCGAGTGGTTAGTCAGGGCCTTAAATCTGAAGTTTCCTGGGAAAACTGGGGGTCCTGTGGCCCCCCTAGAAGAGTGGGTGCTGCAATGATTACACCCCTCAGTGCTGAGCTGTCTGTGTTTCGATTGACAGCTCGGCCATCCAATCTGAGACTGAGGGGTGCTGAGCTCTCGTCAGGTGCTATCAGTTCCCATAATTGCTTAGCTATTTAACTGAGCTGGCTGTTCAAGATAGCTGTCAGCCGTAGCTTCAGCTAAGTGTCTTGGTTTACTCTGTGCTTTGTACTTTGCTCATTGATCTATCGCTGCCTGAACTTGGACCTCATTCTGACCATCCGTCTGTTTAACCCCTTTGCTCTGATCCGCTATCCTCCTGGTATTTTGACCTCAGACCATTACCTGACTACGCCTTTGTCTCTTCCTTCTGTTTGAAATACCCTCCTGGCTATTGACCTCTGACTCCTCGACTATGCCGACTCATGTGACTCGGTGTCACAGGAGGATCCTAGGCTATTCCTGTACTCCACATTACCCCTGGAGGTGGATATGCTGGGGTCTCATACCTTGTTATGCTCCTATATTCATGCTGATCTGCTTCCTCCCCCACCCAGGAAGGTATGGAACAGAAATGTATAGTAAAACACAAACCTGACAGCCAGGGGAAACAGGGATAAAAGAAAACTACAATTATACACATGCACTCACCAAACAACCGAGTGGAAATCAAGGGAACAGTAGGAGGTGTAAACCAAACTGGAGAGGATTAGGATAAACGCACAATATCAAATCCACTCAGATATCTCCTGTAAACTACACCAACTGACTGCTACTAATTCAAAACTCTCCTTCACCACCCAATCAGGAAGTTGTAACTATCACCAGCAAACCCCTAGTGTTAAGTAGTGAGCATATAAACCTGAGAAGCGTGGCCAACAATGGCCGGACGACTTCCCCTTTACCTGCTGTGACTGCCAGCTTGCCTACCTGGAGCACCTGCCAGTTACCTGCCGTGCCCGCCAGCCTGCTTACCTGGAGCGCCTGCCAGTTACCTGCCGTGCCCGCCATCCTTGCCCACCAGCCTGCCTACCCGGAGCACCTGCCAGTTACCTACCGTGCCCGACAGCTTGCCTACCCGGAGCACCTGTCTGTCTATCCGCCATACCCGCCTGCTTGCCTACCCAGAGCACCTATCTGGCTAACTGCCATGGTCACCAGCTTCCCTACCTGGAGCACCTGTCTGGCTATCAGCCGTACCTGCCTGCTTATCTACCTGGATCACTCGCCAGCCTTCCTGCCGTGCTCATCCGCTGTACCGGTCAGCTCCTGTCATCTGACCCGTGGGAGTCACCTGCTCTCACACAAGGTCAGTCCCAGAGTGGCACCTGGTTCACCTGCCTGGTCCCTCCCTGGTTCACGGAGTCGACTAAGCCGTCCTGTGACCTGGGTTGGTCCAAGTAGGAACTTAGTTACGCCCCTCTGGTCCCCCCTTGCACTGAAGTGACAAGCCCAGGGGGATGGGGATTACTCAGTTACCCGTGCCTTTAGCTTTGAGGATGTCGCGGTGGTCGGCTCCGGGGCCTGTACCCTGGGGTCACTCTTTAAAAAGCGTTGATCGTTGTTAATTTTATAAAAGTTTGTGACGCCACCTGTGGTGTCTGGTGAGAATCACCAGTGCTGCGCAGTCCACTGAGGCCGATGATAAGGTAGCTCGATGGTATAGCTCCCCACAGGTGGAGCTAGGCCTCAGGGCAGCGTACGGAGAGGGGAATGCAGGGCAGGCGAGACCCAGCCGGGTCAGAGCAAGAACAGGGACAGACACGACAGTCACTTCAGTACCTTTTACTGATGGAAAGTCAGGCACGTCCTGGAGCACTGTAGGGTGAAGGGTGCATGTCAGGATCCTCCCCAATGAGCAGGTGTAGGCCCTCCTGTTACTTGCCTCTGCGTAGTAAGTTTCTGACCTGCCTGGAGCTAGGCCTAACTTTGTCTCTGTCCTGCGCTGGCTGACCTTGTGGTAGGGCCTTTCCTTGGAATACACGCTTCTCAGCTTGCGGGGCTTATGTGTCTCCCGGCTCTGTTACGTATCAGCACTTTAGCAATACTGGGACTTGTAGTCCTCCAGGGATTCCGGTTATGCCTTACTGGGTCATAGAGATCCCCGTAAGCTTCGGACCCGGTGTCCGGTATATGCTACGGGGTGAGCTGGTTAAGCTCCTCTGCCCCCTATGTACTAACTCTCCACTCGCCTTCGGCCTACTCAGGCCCTCACTAGGCTATACACACTAACGGCAGCTTGCCGTGCTTCACTGATCTTTTGGTGCCGGCACACCTAAAGCTCTAACTGAGCTACAACTGAGTCTAGACTGGGCTTACCTCTGCAGACAGATTTCTGCAGGAACCGAACTGAGAACTCCGTCCCTCTCTGACTGTGAGCAGGAACTCTGTTCTGGCTAGACTAAACTGCCTGGCTCCACCTTCCCTATTCATATCCCTAACGGGCTCCCTCTGCTGGTCTGAGGTGGAAGGTGGAGATGTATGAATTTTTATGGGGGCCTCTTGTGGAGGAATTCATCAATGCACTCTTCCAGGATCTGTGATACCAAGTGCAGCTGGGCGTCACAGAAGCACAAAGGTTCCACCACCCGGACCCGTAACACTCTTGAGTGGCTACCACGGTTGCTACAAACTGTTTGAAATTTGGGATTTTGTCGCTTTCGAGTTCGACATCCACATCTCTTTTCAGACCCACTTGAGGGACACGGGACAGTGCATGTGCATGAATGTTCTCATATTTGGACCAGTAAGAGATCTTGTACCTGTATTTGGACATTCCCGCAACCCATCTTTGTTACAGTGCACCCAGCTTCGCGTTTTCCAGGTGGGCGAGGGGATTGTAATCATGTACTGTATATTTACAATCCCGACAGGTATTCTCCAAATTATTCGGTCATGGCGCACACCAGTGCTTTCAACTCCAACTTAAAAGAGCTGTAGTTGTTCTGAATATTTTCAGTCTTTCAGTGACCGGCTGGCGTACGCGATCACTCTTTCGGTTCCCTCTTGTACTTGAGCCTGCATGGCATCTAATCCTTACAGGCTTTTGTCGACATACAGCAAGAAGGGATATGAGAAGTCAGCATAGGCTAGGATGGGGGCACCAGTCATTGCAATCTTCAAGGTCTGAAAAGCTTCTTCTTGCCTGGGTCCCAACTGAATTAGCTGCCACCTGGCTCCCCCTGCTGTCCCTTGTAGTAAAACGTTAAGTGGTGCTGCAATTGTGGCAAAGTTCTTTATAGATCTCCGGTAATACCCGGCCAGTCCCAGGAACGCCCTCAGCTCTTAGTGTGGTCGGGGTAGGCCAATTCAACTTTCTCCGTGGTGGGATAGACTCTGGTGCTGGAAACATTATGCCCCAGGTATTCAGTCTCCCTCTGGACCATGTGGCACTTCCGAGATTTGACCTTTTATCCTATGTTTTTGAAGCCACACTAACACCTGTTCCAACTTAACCCTAGAACGCGTGACCATAAAAATCTACTTATTCACATACCTGGGGCCTTTTAGGCCCGTGTGCAAATAATGTGTCACCCTGGCCTAGATGCCACAAATATAATAAAGCTGTGTCTGAGAGCAAGGGGAGGTTCTCTAGTCAGGGGAACATTAGCATGCAGTACCTCCTGTCTCAGGCCAGTAGGGGGAGCAGGCTGCCCCTATAAAAGCTGGAACTGGGGGCAGGGTTAGAGAGAACTGGACGACCTGTCTCAGGATTGAGAAGTGTCCCAGAGCAGAGAGGGACAGTTGTATTGCACCCTAAGAGGAAGTGTGGCAGTAGGAGAGACACAAGCCAGAGACAAGAGGCGAAGTGAGCCTGTCTTGGCAGATAAAGAACTCAATTTACCAGACTTTGGTGTCTGAGGCTGGGAGGATTCCACATCCTACAGCAGATAACCAGTCCGCAGGGGACTGTATGTTCCTTGGCCTAAGAAGCCTGGAGGCCCTGCCACAACAGAAGGGACCAGAAAAGCCGTACCAGGCCGGGAGCAGAAAGGAACCCACGTTGCAGGCCATACAGGCGAGAATACACGGAGAGCTCGGAAACGTGGGCTGTTACCCTATAAGGAGGAGATAGCCAGAAGGAGCGCAGAAAGCACGGTAGGCCTACACCCTCACCCTGACCAGGGCCAATTTCCCACTTGCTCTCAGACATCCAGGTCCCCTCCTAGCCGGGACTGTTTGTGGGTCAGTTTACCTGTTCTAGTAAAGACCCTGGACTGCAACCTGTTGTCTGTGTGCTCCTTGCTCCTCCAGCACTAACGGTACTGGGACGCCCTACACCCTCACCCCCATCTTCCATTATACTGCCCTGGGGCCGCACTCTTCCCGTGGGGAGTCACACTATCCCAGCTACATACATCATCAGCCCCAGCGGTCTGCCTGGCAGCGGCGGTTCGCACTGACCGCAATCCACGGGTGGCGTAGTCGGACATACCAACAGCACGTAGCAGACTACCATTGGTCTGACCACCCTGAGCCACGGAACCGGGTAGCCATTACTACCCCCATCATTCCCCTATTGCCCGGCTCCGAGTGCCCCACGGCCCAGGGGGTGAGTCAGCTTTGGCGTAGTCGGCAGGATTGTAACCAACCCGCCACAAACGGGTATTGCGTGCCTGAAAAAGACTGTACACGTACCTGAAAAGAGGTTTCCCGCCATCCGGAGCCGTTTCCCGCCATTTAAAGCCGTCTCCCGCCATCTTCAGCCGTTTTCCCGCCATCGGACGCCATCTTCAGGACGCCGCACGGGAAGAAAAGGGGCGTGGGCGTCCAAATCGCTCGAGACCCGAAGCTCCGCCCCACGCACCGACGCTGCGCCAAGTCCTGGAAGGGAGAGAGAGCGACGCTGACGTCACCAGGACGCGACGCAAGGTCCTCGTCCAGAGGAGCACCAGCGGAGCCGTGGCCTACAGAAGAGGGTCGTTGGAAGGTAGGCCACGCTTAACTAGGGGGGAGGAAGATGTCGGACACGGAGGCGCCCACTACCACCAACCCAGCTGCAGCAGCGGTGATGCCATTTTCCCTGCCCTACATCCCTGGAGCGGCCTGGCTGCCCACGTATTCAGGGGAGCCCCATGCCTTAACTGACTTTAAGGAAAGGCTGTACAGTTTGTTCCAAGTTTACTCCCTGACAGAGGAACAGAAGGTCAGCATACTGACAGGGCAGTTAACTGGCGCAGCCCAGCGGGCGGTAAAGTCATGGCCCACTGAGGAGAAAAGGACTGTGAAGGACATTCTGGCCCGGCTGCGAAGTACCTTTGATACCCGTACCTCAGCAGAAATTAAATTGCGGTTCTATGGATGTAAGCAGGGGGCACAGGACAGCATTAGAGACTATGCCCTAAATTTGCAGGAAGCCTTGAGGGCCATCAAACAAACTGACCCTGGCAGCATGCAGGAAACAGATAAGCTGCTAACAGAACAATTCATAGAAGGTCTGCTGTCTAGCGCCCACAGGGCCCAGCTGCGCCTCATGTTCTTTCAGAACCCTGACCTGACCTTTGCCCAATTCAAGGACAGGGCCATAAGGGTGCTCCCGCAACCCGTGGCGCTTTAAACGCCCGGTGTCCTGCTCTCACCTACCACCAGGAAGCAGCGCCCTCCCCTATGGACTCTGTGGGGGCTGACGCACAGGCCCTGAACCAAGCCCCGTCGAAAGACCTGCACCACCAAGTCCTGGAGCTGACCAGGAGCGTCGCGGCGTTGCCCAGGACCGTCCAGGCGTTGCAAGTGGACCCGTCAAGACCCATCGAGTTGGCTTCAAGTCCGGAGGATGTCCCGTGGTGTCGACAGAGGAGGACCCCATCGTTCAGAGGGAGGCCCACAGACCGCTACGCAGAGGATGGACAGCCCATTTGCCGTCGATGCAACCAGCCCGGACACATTTCCAGGTACTGTAATTTAAACGGGTCCAACCTGGGGCAGAGGGCCAACCCCCAGGCATAAGATCACCAGGCCCTTATAATTGGCGTGATAAGTACGTTGGGGGGCGCCCGGTTTTACCTGTGGTGCTGGACGGTATCCCCATGAGCGCCTTGCTGGATACCGGGTTGCAAGTAACCACTATCCCTTATGTACTTTTTAAGCAGTATTGGACTGATGCTGATATCACACTGTATCCAGACAGTAACTTGAGCATCATTTCCAGTAATGGCTTACCCGTGCCGCAGATGGGGTTCAAGGAGATGACCATTAAAATTGGTAAAGTTGAACTACCGGCACAGGGAGTGATTATTGTGGACATTGACCGTCGTGAAAGTCACCCTAAAATAACTGTGGGTACTAACGTGATTGAAAATTGTCTTTCAGAGGTAATTGTAATTCTACAACAGGTGGCAGTGAATGCTAGTTCCAGCCAACAGAGAGTCCTCAACAAGGAGATAAAAGCCCTGATGAGACGGCAGCAGGTAGAACTGTCTGGGGGTGAGATCGGTAGCGTAAGACTGAGTGACCCATTCCCCATTTCCATACCTCCCAAAAGTGAAATGATGATCTGGTGTCGGACTGCAATCGGGTTTAGAGGTAGAGACTACCAAGCCATGGTAGAACCAGTGTACTCAGACAGCAGGCCCACCATTTTGACAGCCCGGGGGGTGGTTGATGTCCGTCATGGGAGGGTGCCCGTCCGCATCCTCAACATTGGAGAGAGGGAGGTACACTTACCTAGGTACGCTACACTTGCCAAACTGTTTGCTGTTGAGCACAAAGCTATCAGGGCCGTGGAACCCTTGCCTCCATCACCACAGGCGGAGGGTAATGGCTCCCAGAAACAAAAGGAGGACTGGTGCCAGAAACTCCATGTGGGTGCTGACTCCACTCCCCTGCACCAAAAACAAGGAGTCTACCGGGTGGTACAGGAGTACGACAGAGTTTTTAGTAAGCACCCGCTTGACTTCGGCAGAGTAAAAGGGATAGAACACCACATCCCCACAGGGAGCCACCCACCAATAAAAGAGAGACACAGACCTGTATCCCCTGCACATTATCAGAACGCAAAGGGCATGCTAAGAGAAATTAAAGAATCTGGGATCATTAGAGATAGCTGTAGCCCCTGGGCAGCCCCCTTGGTTCTGGTGAAAAAGAAAGACGGCACCATGAGAATGTGCATAGACTATAGACAAATCAACCGTATCACCCATAAAGATGCATACCCGCTGCCCAGAATAGAGGAGTCTTTAGCCACACTAAAATCAGCTAACTTCTTTTCTACTTTGGACCTTACTAGCGAAGACTGGCAGGTTCCTGTGGCAGAGGCTGACAAGGAGAAGACCGCCTTCACCACCCCGATGGGACTGAGCAAGTTCAACTGTATGACCTTCGGGCTCTGCAACGCACCAGGGACCTTCCAGAGGCTGATGGAATGCTGTCTAGGGCACCGAAACTTCGAGACGGTCCTCCTTTACCTGGACGACGTGATCGTCTATTCGAAGACCTACAAGGACCATCTGAAGCACCTGGCCGAGGTGTTCGAAGCCCTGGCAGGCTATGGCCTGAAGGTGAAGCCATCGAAGTGTCACCTGTTGAAACCAAAGGTCCAGTACCTAGGGCACGTGGTAAGCGCGGAAAGAGTGGCCCCCGACCCTGACAAGGTCACGGCAATCAAGAGCTGGCCAAGCCCCTAGAACATCAAAGAGGTGAGACAGTTCCTCCGGTTGGTAGGCTACTACCGAAGGTTCATCCCCGGGTTCACTAAGATGGCAGCTCCTATGCAGGACCTCCTGATAGGACAGTCTAAGTCCAGAAGCCAAAAGCCACCCTTTAAGTGTGATAAACCGGAAGAAGAGTCCTTCCGCCAGTTAAAGATGTCCCTCACGGGGGATGAGATCCTGGGCTACCCTGATTATGGCCAGCCTTTTATTCTCCACACGGATGCCAGTAATGTGGGACTGGGAGCTGTACTGTCCCAAAACCAACAGGGCAGAGAAAGGGTGATCGCATACGCCAGCCGGAAGCTGAGGCCCACCGAGAGGAACTCGGAGAATTACAGCTCCTTCAAGCTAGAATTCTTGGCAGTGGTGTGGGCCGTAACGGAACGCTTCAAGCATTACCTGGCCTCCGCAAAGTTCACCGTGTACACGGACAACAACCCGTTGACACACCTGAGCAATGCAAGACTGGGTGCCCTGGAACAGCGGTGGATGGCCCGTCTCTCCAACTATGACTTCGTGATCAAGTACCGGGCAGGCAAAACCAATGCCAACGCTGACGCCCTATCGAGAATGCCTCACTTACCTGAAGGTGACGAAGACCCAGAAGAGCTGGAGGAGGTAGAACTCCCCGTGTTTCACCGGTATGGAGCCGCTCAATACTCCCATCGCGTGAAGGAGGAGGATCTAACAACCGTAATGATCAATCCCCTACCTCACCACAGCTGGGCCGAGACCCAAGATAGTGACCCTGCCATCCGCCTGGTGAAAGATCAGCTGACCCAGGAAGACGCCCGCATGGATTCGGATGCTCCAGAGGAAGCTAAGCAGCTATGGAAAGAGAAGAGCAAGCTGTTCCTCTACGAAGGCAAGCTGTGCAGAGGGATTGTCAACCACCGGACGCACGAGCTGACCTGGCAAGTCGTGGTTCCAAGGCGGGATGCAGCTATGGTCCTGGGGGCTTACCATAACAGAGCGGGGCACTTCGGTTGGAAGAAACTGGAGTTCCTGCTAAGAGGACGGTTCTTTTGGGTCGGCATGAGAGGGGCTGTAGAGAAGTGGTGCAGAGACTGTGGCCCTTGTACCCTAAGAAGGAAGGACTGTGCCAGCCAGAAGACACCCTTGAGGCCCATCGTCACCACGCAGCCTCTTGAGCTGGTAGCTCTGGACCACGTCAAATTGGCTCCAAGCCGGTCAGGATACATCTACGCCCTGACAATCGTGGACCACTATTCCCGTTTTCTAGTGGTGGTCCCGGTAAAGGACTTGACAGCCCAAACAGCGGCCAGAGCCTTCCAGCAATACTTCTGCCGTCCACACGGGTATCCGGAACAGGTCCTAACAGACCAGGGTCCAACGTTCGAAGCTGAAATCTTCCAGGAGTTCAGCAACCTCTATGGCTGTAAGAAGATTCGTACAACGCCTTACCACCCACAAACCAACGGGATGTGTGAGAAAATGAACAATATAGTCATTGATCTCCTGAAGACGTTGCCCCTGGAGGAACGCAGCCTGTGGCCAGAAAAACTGCCGGACCTGGTAGACTTATACAATCATATCCCGGTGAATGCTACAAACTGCACCCCGGCCTACCTGATTCGAGCCAGACCAGGTAAGCTGCCCGTAGACCTGGAGATGGGAGTCCTAACACCTGAGGACACCTCCCCGGATGCGGACTGGGATACGGAAAGGCAACTGCAGTACAAGAAGGTACAGGAGAGTGTGGAGAGGAGCCTGGCCCAGGTGAGAGAAAGGCAAGAAAGACTCTTCAACCAACACGCCCCTGCTGGTCCCCTGGAACCTGGTGAGCAGGTCCTGAAGCGAAAGAGAAGGCTACATAAGTTGGATGACCAGTGGGAAAGGGAACCCTACACCGTACTGCAGTCTGATCACGACAACCCGAAGGTGTGCATGATCACCAAGGACGGAGGAGAAACCACTAGAACCGTCTCCAGAGACCACCTCAAAAGATGCCCCGAGCAACTCCGTACTGCAGAAGAGGATCAAAGTGACCTTGAACCCGCAGAGGACAAGTAAGAAATGATCAGCACCGTTCTAGGAGAGTTTCCTCAGTCCTGGACGAGAATAAACGATGCCATAGTGGTACCCATCCTGCATTTCCTGCAACCGGCACAGCAACAACATACACCAGAGCTGGGAGATGAAGAAGAGCAAGCAGCTCCAGAGGCAGAAGAGCCTGTACCAGCAGCCCAGGAGAGTCAACCCTCTGCTGACAGTGAACCTGCCATGCCTGCGGTAAGCCAAAGGACCCACAGACAGCTGCCTGCCCTACCTGTACACCAAGCTGGTAGCTGTACCCCTAACGCTAGTGGGGAAAGCCAGGTCGGTCCACCACCAGACAGTGGGTTAAGGAGGTCAACCAGGAGCACAAAGGGGCAGATACCCGCTTGCTGGAGAATATAGGGTGCACTAAAATTGTAAATAACCCTGTTGCCAAATGTTGAAATGTTTGCCAAGTTACCTGCATGATTATTAATAGTGTATTTCAGTTTCTTGCAGTTACCGTACGGACTCAAAGGTTATGGACTTTTAATACCTGTGACTTTGTATGGACTGCGTTCGGAGCCTAACCAAGGAATGAAATTAGACTGTAAAGGACTTGGGGTAGGACAGCCCCCCACCTGGTTAAGGCTCCCCGTTGTGTTGGTGATATGGACACCCGGTCACAGACCACACTGTGACCTTAAGAACTCAAGCTGTGCGTCATTTGTCTACTAATGTTTTGTGGTTATGCATATTGTTCTTGGTTTTTGTTTAGTCCCGGAGTACTAAATTTCACAAGGGGGGAATGTGTCACCCTGGCCTGGATGCCGCAAATATAATAAAGCTGTGTCTGAGAGCAAGGGGGAGGTTCTCTAGTCAGGGGAACATTAGCATGCAGTACCTCCTGTCTCAGGCCAGTAGGAGGAGCAGGCTGCCCCTATAAAAGCTGGAACTGGGGGCAGGGTTAGAGAGAACTGGACGACCTGTCTCAGGATTGAGAAGTGTCCCAGAGCAGAGAGGGACAGTTGTATTGCACCCTAAGAGGAAGTGTGGCAGTAGGAGAGCCACAAGCCAGAGACAAGAGGCGAAGTGAGCCTGTCTTGGCAGATAAAGAACTCAATTTACCAGACTTTGGTGTCTGAGGCTGGGAGGATTCCACATCCTACAGCAGATAACCAGTCCGCAGGGGACTGTATGTTCCTTGGCCTAAGAAGCCTGGAGGCCCTGCCACAACAGAAGGGACCAGAAAAGCCGTACCAGGCCAGGAGCAGAAAGGAACCCACGTTGCAGGCCATACAGGCGAGAATACACGGAGAGCTCGGAAACGTGGGCTGTTACCCTATGAGGAGGAGATAGCCAGAAGGAGCACAGAAAGCACGGTAGGCCTACACGCTCACCCTGACCAGGGCCAATTTCCCAATTGCTCTCAGACATCCAGGTCCCCTCCTAGTCGGGACTGTTTGTGGGTCAGTTTACCTGTTCTAGTAAAGACCCTGGACTGCAACCTGTTGTCTGTGTGCTCCTTGCTCCTCCAGCACTAACGGTACTGGGACGCCCTACACCATCACCCCCATCTTCCATTATACTGCCCTGGGGCCGCACTCTTCCCGTGGGGAGTCACACTATCCCAGCTACATACATCATCAGCCCCAGCGGTCTGCCTGGCAGCGGCGGTTCGCACTAACCGCAATCCACGGGTGGAGTAGTCGGACATACCAACAGCACGTAGCAGACTACCATTGGTCTGACCACCCTGAGCCACGGAACCGGGTAGCCATTACTACCCCCATCGTTCCCCTATTGCCCGGCTCCGAGTGCCCCACGGCCCAGGGGGTGAGTCAATAACATGGAATAACTCAAACAAAAATGACAAACAACTATATACCTGAGGAATACCTAGAGTTTCAAAATTCTAACTAAAGTAATCTTGCAGAAAATAGAAAACAATTAACAGGGCGGGCCTGCGAGGCCCCAGGTATGCGTTCTAGGGTTAATAATATGGTCTTCGAAGGTAGATGAGTAAATTATGATGTCATCAAGATATGAGTCTCTTGGATGGGCGCTGTAATTTCTTTGAGGATCTTGTCTTGTATGGTCCAGGTGAACTCAAAGTAGTCTTCGTGCCAAGCAAACACCGATTGATACCGCTGTAACAACTGTTCTACTTGCCCCACTTGTCTCAATGAGAACTCTGAGGCTTGCTTCCATTTTTCCTGGGAGATGGTGACCAGCCCAGGTCTCCGTTCTATCTTCCTGCGCATTGAGGGACACCGACAAAGTTCACTGGTCCCCCTTCATGGGCGTCAACTCTATGGCATTGGCCTTTTGTGAGATTTTCTCGCATCACGTATACATGAGCTACTCCCTTCAGGGAGTCAACTGCAGACTTGTACTGCTCAAATTTATTTTTGAGCACGGGTACACACCCTTGATGCACAGTATCTAGAGTGCAGGTTTAGCGCCCCGAGGGTTCGGCCGCTACAGGGGTATTGCACCTCTGCCAGTGGTGTGATATTCCACTCCCGGGTAAGGATGGAATGTGGACAGGGCTCAGTTAGCTGCATACAGCACACACACCCCATTTCCGAGGGACAGCTCAACGGTGCTCCCACTAGACAGAAGTGCAAGCACGACCGACTATGTCCCTGTCTGGAGTGGGGAGGGGGGTGGAACACCCAGTGCTGTAGGGGCAGATAGGGGTTGGTTCCTGAGCGTAGATAGGAGCCCATTGGTTGCTGGTCACCTGGGCTCATGGTCAGAGGGAGGTATAAAAGGTGAGCACCATCTTAGTTCTGGGTCAGTTCAGTCAGCCCAGAGTGGGCTGACAGGGAGCTGTGGCTCGGTCTGGGCCCAGCTCCAGGAGGCAGGCCTAGGGTGAAGGCCGGAGCCAGAAAGGAACAAGAACAGAAAGGAACAGAAACAGGAAAGAACAGAAGAGGAAGAGAGAGAGAGGAACAGAAGGGCTCAGGAACAAGAAGGCAGAAGGGACCCTAAGGACCCACGAGAATCCAGAGTGAAGGGTCAGGCAGATTAAGGGTACCGGATCCCAAGTTGGTGGAGGAGAAACAACCCTCAGCCAAAGACCGTGATCATTTATTATCAAACCTGCTAGGAAGGCACCATATAGGACAGCGGAGAACGGGGCCCAGGTTTACCCGCACAAGTCTGCGGCAGCTGGACAAAAGTGGGTCACTGGTGAGGAAGGCCAGAGAAAGGAAAGAAGGGGGTCCTGTGCCACATTCCTGAGCTGCCTGGGAGTTGACCGAGCCCCTCACCTGGTGGACGCAGTACGGCTCGGGCGGTCACTACCTGTACAGAAGTGACTTGGAGTACCTGAACTGTGAGTAAAAGACGTTGGACTGCAGTACGTTGTCTGTGTGCTCTTTCGCTCCTCCAGCACTAACGATACTGGGACTCTCACTACCATCACTACTCCCAACATCCCTCCACTGCCCTGGGGTTGTACTCCTCCCGTGGGGAGTCGAGCCATCCACTGCTGCACACTTCCATCAGCCCCAGCGGTCTGCACTGCAGCGGCGGTTAATCCTGACCGCGAACCACGGGTGGCGTAGTCGGACATTATCACAGCACATTGCAGACTACCGTACGCCTGACCACCCTGAGCCGCAGGACCGGGTGGCCACTGCTACCTCCCACCGTTCCCCTATTGCCCGGTTCCGCGTGCCCCACGGCCCAGGGGGCAAGTCACAGGCAATCAGCATTCCTGGGATTCCTTCGTCCCCCTCCGCAGGTTCAATATGGATGTCCACTTCTTCTATCAACACATGGGCCAGCATTGGCATTATAAGTACGGTCTGTCCTATTGGTTAGGTCACCGTAGCTTCTGGAGGCACCATCACCTTGCCGAGGCGCTGGGAAGTGGCTGATAGTTTCTGGATTTGACTGACCCGCATGAGCTGTTGGAACACACGGTTACTGGCGTGATAATGATTTGTTTGGGTCCAATTGTTGGCCTTGGGTTCATCAGCCAGGAATTGGCCTACTTCTTTCAAGACAGTCATCCCCAGGGTCACAATGGGTCCTCTCCCCCAGGGCCTTTTACCAATAGGATCCCTTTCCTGTCCAGCTCTTTTCTGCATACTCGTACCGACATCCTTACCACTCCTGCCACCGGGATAAGCAACTGGTTGCAGGGGCGGTTTTAGACAAAGTGGGGCCCTGGGCAAAAGTTTAAAGTGGGGCTCCAAATGCTCACATATGGCACTATTACATAAGACTTTGTTACATTTATATGCACTGAGTTCACGCCGTTAACAAACGTGATCAACAATATTGAAGTTGTTCGGTGCTTGTTTACCGGCCACTTTACACAGGCTGACAAATAATGATGGGGACAGAACGATTGCTAGTAGATCTGTCCCAATAGAGTATCATGTTATCGGCAACACATCTGAAGTTTACAACTTGTGATGTGCTGCTGAGAACAATGATTTTTGTTTTGCCATAAACAATCCAATCACCCGATGAATGAGCAGCAGTTTGCACGTTTATTGGGCAATTGCTAACATGTTTATACCTATGCACTCTTGTCTGCTCTGCCGATATTTATAAATGTGGATGCTACTTACAGTGAAGGAAATAATTATTTGATCCCTTGCTATTTTTTGTAAGTTTGCCCACTGATAAAGACATGAACAGTCTATAATTTTAAGGGTAGGTGAATTTTAACATTGAGAGATAGACTATCCAGAAAACATCAAGAAAATCAGATTGTATAAATTAGATAAATTTATTTGCATTTTGCAGTGAGAAATAAGTATTTGATCCCCTACAAACCATTGAGTTCTGGCTCCTGCAGACCAATTAGATGCTCCTAATCAACTTGTAACCTGCATTAAAGACAGTTGTCTTACAAAGTCACCTGTATAAAAGACTCCTGTCCACAGACTCAATTAATCAGACTCTAACCTCTACAACATGGGCAAGACCAAAGAACTTTCTAAGTATGTCAGGGACAAAATCATAGACCTGCACAAAGCTGGAATGGGCTACAAAACCATAAGTAAGACGCTGGGTGAGAAGGAGACAAGTGTTGGTGCAATAGTAAGAAAATGGAAGAAATACAAAATAACTGTCAATCGACCTCAATCTGGAGCACCATGCAAAATATCACCTCGTGCGGTATCCTTGATCATGAGTGTAGCGTCGGCGTCCCTGCCTCCTGCTAGGCAGGGACGCTGTTCCCCTCACCTCTCCGCTCCGTGCCCAGCGTCTTCCTCCCGCTCTGCTCGCAGCGCGCGCTCCTTCTCGGCCACTGTGCTTAGGGCGCGCGCGCGCTCCCCCTCTCTTAAAGGGGCCGCGCGCGCCGTCCTAAGGAGTCCCCGGCCAATGGCCGGAGGACCTCTCCATATATAAGGCACCTCCTCCAAAATGGAGGTGCCCGATCAATGTTGTTGCATAGCCTATCACTCTGCTTCAGCCCTCAGGTCCTGTTACCAGATACCTGCCAGTTACCTGCCAGTTACCTGCTTGATACCTGCCTGATACGTGTCTATCTGCTGACATTCCTGCGGTCCGACAGTCTGCCTACCAGCCCTGCCAGTCTGTCTATGGATCCGTCCGCCCGCTCACCTGGGAGCGCTCACCTGCTACCTGCCCGCTAGCCTACCTGGAGGCTCTGCTGTCACGTGCTGTGACCACCTGCCTGTCCAGAGACTCTTACCCGCTCACCTGGGAGCGCTCACCTGCTACGTGCCTGCTAGCCTACCTGGAGGCTCTGCCGTCACGTGCTGTGACCACCTGCCCATCCAGAGACTCTTGCCCGCTCACCTGGGAGCGTCCACCTGCTACCTGCCTGCTAGCCTACCTGGAGGCTCAGCCATCACTTGCTGTGACCACCTGCCTGTCCAGAGACTCTCGCCCGCTCACATGGGAGCGTCCACCTGCTACCTGCCTGCTAGCCTACCTGGAGGCTCAGCCGTCACTTGCTGTGACCACCTGCCTGTCCAGAGACTCTCGCCCGCTCACCTGGGAGCGTCCACCTGCTACCTGCCTGCTAGCCTACCTGGAGGCTCAGCCATCACTTGCTGTGATCACCTGCCTGTCCAGAGACTCTTGCCCGCTCACCTGGGAGCGTCCACCTGCTACCTGCCTGCTAGCCTACCTGGAGGCTTAGCTGTCACTTGCCGTGACCACCCGCCTGTCAAGAGACTGTCCCCGTCACTTGCCGTGACCACCCGCCTGTCAAGAGACTGTCCCCGTCACTTGCCGTGACCTCCTGCCCTCTTACCCAGAGACTGTCCCTGTCACTTGCCGTGACCTCCTGCCCTCTTACCCAGAGACTGTCCCCGTCACTAGCCGTGACTGCCTGCCCGCCTTCCCTGGGAGCCACCCGCTTCCTTACAAGGACTGCCCCTTTGTATAGTTGCTCAGAGGTTCCACCTCCCAGACCCGTTACAATGAGGAAGGTGAGAGATCAACCTAAAACTATACAGGGAAAATGTGTTAATGATCTCAAGGCAGCTGGGACCACAGTCACAAAGAAAACCATTGGTAACACATTACGCCTTAAAGGTTCAAAATCCTGCAGTGCCCGCAAGGTCCCCCTGCTCAAGAAGGCACATGTGCAGGCCCATCTGAAGTTTGTAATTTTTATATTATAATACACCTGTTCTGAGGAGAAAAGTAGGCTAACGTAACCTCAGAATAAAAAATAATCTTTATTCAAAACATTTTTTTAAAAAGAAGGACAAATACAATCAATTGTGTAAAACCACTCTCAAGGTACTGAACTCTATTCGTTATTCTACAGCGCCCTCATAGATAGAAGAGCTACTTCACACAATTTATATCTCATTGATTCTCACAAAATAATCCCCTCTCATAAGTACATAGGAATATAGGATTAAATAGAATCATATCACAAAATTGTCAGTACCCCAGGAAAATACGTGCAAAGTATAAAGTGACATTGTGCATAATTAAAAACACGGCCAGGACTTCCTGTTCCTGCCCTGGCTGCTGCAGTGGTGTAGTAAATCAGCTCCTGCAAATCCTGCCATTAAAGCGACTAATCCAGAGCCGCCGAGCCTGCCCGAGGTCCAGAATACCCACAGGAGCAGAGGGGAAAGTGACTGGCATGGACAGATACTTGCTGCGGAGTGCGGGGACTGGAGATGGCCCCGGGATCCATGGAGTTGAATCGCTCCTTCAGGAGAGGGTCATGGTGCTAGTGAAGACTCCCCGTCCCCCTAGGAGAGATGCTGCGGGAGAACAGAGAGGAGCACGGCAGGAGGGGGGAGAGGCAGACAAAGGGCAAGAGAGACAGAGAGGAGATAAAAAGAAAGTCCTGAATGCACAATACAAATCAATGGACACAAGATTTTGGTCTTTGGAGACTACTCGGCAGAGGTGACGAAGAAGAGAAAGGCATTTAGCAAGGTGTGCACGGCCCTATACCATAAAAACATACCTTTTCAACTTCTATATCCCGCTACTCTGAAGATGAAGAGTCCAGATGGTACCTTAAAGTTCTACAAGGACCACATAGAAGCAGAAAGATTATACCTATCAGAGAGAGAGAAAACCGGGGAAACACCGAGAAGAGGGAATGACGTCAGCCCAAGAGAGTCAAGGAACAGATCACAGGCCGAGAGAGGTGCAGACGAAGACAGTCCTGGGGAACAAAGATCACCAGTCGGAGCTCGCAAGATATCAAATAAAGGTCCCTGAAAAAGACTCGGGAAAGATAAATAAATTGCTACGTGTTGATTAAGCTTCAACAGCAGGAACAGATCTGGATGAAATATATATATATATATATATATATACAGTCATATGAAAAAGTTTGGGCACCCCTATTAATCTTAAGCTTAATGTTTTATAAAAATTGGTGTTTTTGCAACAGCTATTTCAGTTTGATATATGTAATAACTGTTGGATACAGTAATGTTTCTGCCTTGAAATGAGGTTTATTGTACTAACAGAAAATGTGCAATCTGCATTCAAACGAAATTTGACAGGTGCATAAGTATGGGCACCTCACCAGAAAAGTGACATTAATATTTAGTAGATCCTCCTTTTGCAAAAATAACTGCCTCTAGTCGCTTCCTGTAGCTTTTAATGAGTTCCTGGATCCTGGATGAAGGTATTTTTGACCATCCCTCTTTACAAAACAATTCCAGTTCAGTTAAGTTTGATGGTCGCCGAGCATGGACAGCCTCTTCAAATGATCCCACAGATGTTCAATGATATTCAGGTCTGGGGACTGGGATGGCCATTCCAGAACATTGTAATTGTTCCTCTGCATGAATGCCTGAGTAGATTTGGAGCGGTGTTTTGGATCATTGTCTTGCTGAAAGATCCATCCACTGCGTAACTTCAACTTTATCACTGATTCTTGAACACTATTGCCAAGAATCTGCTGATACTGAGTGGAATCCATGCGTCCCTCAACTTTAACAAGATTCCCAGTGCCGGCATTGACCACACAGCCCCAAAGCATGATGGAACCTCCACCAAATTTTACTGTGGGTAGCAAGTGTTTTTCTTGGAATGCTGTGTTTTTTTGCCACCATGCATAACGCCTTTTTGTATGACCAAACAACTCAATCTTGGTTTCATCAGTCCACAGGACCTTCTTCCAAAAAGAAATAGGCTTCTTCAAATGTGCTTTTGCATACCTCAGCCGACTCTGTTTGTGCGTACTTGCAGAAACGGCTTCTTTCGCATCACTCTCCCATACAGCTTCTCCTTGTGCAAAGTGCGTTGTATAGTTGACCGATGCACAGTGACACCATCTGCAGCAAGTTGATGCTGCAGCTCTCTGGAGGTGGTCTGAGGATTGTCCTTGACTGATCTCACCATTCTTCTTCTCTGCCTTTCTGATGTTTTTCTTGTCCTGACACTTCTGGCCTTAACAAGAACTGTCCCTATGTTCTTCCATTTCCTTACTATGTTCCTCACAGTGGAAACTGACAGGTTAAATCTCTGAGACAGCTTTTTGTATCCTTCCCCTGAACAACTATGTTGAATAATCTTTGTTTTCAGATCATTTGACAGTTGTTTTGAGGAGCCCATGATGCCACCCTTCAGAGGAGATTCAAACAGGAGAACAACTTGCAAGTGGCCACTTTAAGTAGCTTTTCTCATGATTGCATACACCTGGCTATAAAGTTCAAAGCTCAATGAGGTTACAAAACCAAAAAAAGTGCTTTAGTAAGTCAGTAAAAAGTAGGCAGGAGTATTTAAAACAAGAAAATGATAAGGGTGCCCATACTTATGCACCGGTCAAATTTTGCTTGAATGCAGATTGCACATTTTCTGTTAGCACAATAAACCTCATTTCAAGGCAGAAACATTACTGTGTCCAACAGTTATTACATATATCAAACTGAAATAGCTGTTGCAAAAACACCAATTTTTATAAAACATTAAGCTTAAGATTAATAGGGGTGCCCAAACTTTTTCATATGACTGTATATATATATGTTGCTCTTCACTGGACAAATCTCAAGAAAGGTCGTATTACCTTTTCTTTCTGAAATTAAAATTTAAGAGATTGGGAGTGGGAAGAAGAGGAGGGGGCTGAAAAGGGTAGAGCTCGGGGAAAGACACAAGAATAAGAATGAAGGGGTTATTGTTGGCATATGCAACAGATCAGGACTTATTATAAGTGAAAGGAGGACTTTACACTAACCAGAGAGCAGATGGCGATAGTGTGTAAAGTTATATGCTTGCTGTAATGTGTGGGAGAAAAGCTCTCAATTATTGGTTGTTTTTACTTCCTGTGTTTTTTCTTCTTTTCCTGAATGTGTTATGTAAGCAGCACACGGACTGTGTGACACTGAATTGTATCTCATGTTTAACCAGTATGAAGTAAATATTGTTTACTCGAGATATCTTGCTGATTGTAGCTCTCGTAAGTACAGTGGTGACTGTAAGAAGATGCACTCTGCGACAGGTTATGGGCCCAGGCTGGAACCCAGACACTAAAGCCCAGACACTACAGGCCCGCACTACAAGAGGATCCTGGTTTATAACCCCAGATAACGGAGCAGACAGATAAGCTCTGTAAACAGAAGGAAATAAATCCAGATACAGAGTGACAAAGGAATTCATGATCCCAGGAGCTGGATATAATTACAGAGAATTCAACACAGGCAGGACATACAGGAACTATCAGCAAGAAGAAAAAAACCAGGAGAATATCTTCAGTACAACTCTCTAAACAAGTAAGACTATATAAAGATGATGAGTAACACAGAACTGAAATTCACAGTAGCTAAACTGAATAGTGAAAATTATCAGTTATGGAAATTCAAAGTAGAGATGTTATCTTAGGATGATTTATGGGAAGTAATTGTTACAGAAAGACCAGATCAAGATAATCAGACATGGGATAAGAAGAATAGGCAAGCGAGAGCCACCATTAGCTTATTAGTGGATGATGCTCAATTAATACATATAAGAAATGAAGAAACAGCTAAAGGAATGTGGGAAGAATTAAGAAAACTGTATGAAAGACCGAGCTTGAATCACAAGTTATTTTTATTAAGAAAGCTTTACAGTATGAGATTGAGTGCAAATGACGACATGCAGAAGCACATATTCTCAATGATGGAAGTGATATCACAGCTAAGATCTATTGGTGAAGACATTAAAGATAGTCATGTAGCAGCTATATTATTGTGCAGTTTACCAGATTCGTATACAGCCTTGATAAATGCCCTTGAGACGAGACCAGAAACTGACATTACATTAGATTTTGCGAAAACAAGACTAATAGATGAATATCAGAGAAGAAAAGAACAAAGAAATGATCCTTCTACTGAAAAGGACAGTGAAAACGCTCTTAAAGTTACAGAATTTAAAAAACCCTATAATAGAGAGACAAGAGAATGCTTCAGATGTAAGAAAAAGGGTCATTTAAGGAAAGACTGTGCCATATGGAAAGCACAACAACAAAAATTACAACATAAAAAGCATACACAGAAAGTAAAAAACACAATTTCCGATTCATGTGAGAATAATTGGAATGGCACATTTAAAGTAACAGACAAGAAATCATCACTTGGTTGGTTTATTGATTCAGGAGCAACGAGTCATATGACAAGTGACAAGAATTTATTTACTGATCTTGATTTAGATAAGAAAGAAGCCATTTATCTTGCAGATGGAAGCAAAATAACCGCAGAAGGTATCGGACAAGGTATGCTAAATTGTTCAAACAAGTTCGGACAATATTCAAAGATACTTGTACAGGATGTGTTGTATGTTCCAAAATTGGAAGGTGGAAGGACTTACAGTAAAATTAAAAGACAATGAGTGTGCAATTATTGCAGGAAACAAGGTGATAACCAAAGTCAAGGCAGATGAACAATTATATCATTTTGACACACCAAAGGAACAGATGAAGGTATGTACACATGATCACAAAAACTGTATTCACATGTGGCATAGATGTCTAGGACATAGACACCCTGACAGTATAAGGGAACTACAGAGAAAAGAATTGACAAAAGATTTAAAGATATCAGATTGCTCAATTACCGTAAGATGTGAATGTTTATATCAAAAAGGTCAACAAATATTCCTCCAACATAGATATATTACACACATAAACCACAGTTATATAAACTTGGTTTTAAAGGAAGATATACTACAAATCCAATGAAATCATTATTTTTATTTCATCAATTTAAGAACATAATAAAAAACAAGTAAAAAGCGGGTACCTTGAAAACTAATCAAAGATGACCTTTCCAGATCAGCTTAAACACATGTAGCATTACTTATTGTCAGAGAAATATCTGCAAAGATGCCAATATTGCACCAATCCCAAATAGTAAATAGCTATGACAACTATTATATCTAAATTGCATTACTCCCATAAATATAAAGTGCTAAAGATAAAAAATATAAATAGTATTATGCACAGTACATTCAGATATAGGGCAAAAAATATTTAGACAAGTGTCACTTCCTATACATAAATAAAATCATACTATGATCATATATTAATATAAAGAGCTCGAATAAATAAATAAATAATGTTAAATACAGTGTATTCCAAATATAAAGTGTCAAAAAAAATATTTAGACAAGTGTCTCTCCCTATATCTAGGCAAAAATATTCAGTATACACTTATGATTCATACTATGGCATAATAGCAAAGGAGTTGCACTTTTCAAAGATTCAAGTAAATATTGGATGTTGTAACATTCCTGGTGGCGTCTTTGCATAGTGGTCCATCTCCCACTGTGCAAGAGCGCGCACTTGATCTCCAGTCCAGACTATCACTCTGGCTTCCCTCCATGCTGTCTGCTTGCCTCTGTTTCTGCTGCTTAAGTGCGGCGCCCGATCACTTCCTGCTTCTTGTAGCTGCTGCGGACACTCCCCTTGTGCGTCCTCAGCCTATTGCTGTCTGTCACCTGGTATTTAACCCAGCTCCTCCCTTGTATCCTTGCCTGAGCATTGTGTTCTGTCAGTTGGCTTCTTGTCACTGATGTGCCAGGTCCTGTCTATGTTTCCTGCCTTGCGGTATCAGTTCCCGTGTCTGAACTGTGTCCTGTCTGAACTATCTTCTAGCCTATTGTCTTCTGCCTATCCTGGAGGCTGTATTTCCAGGCCAGTGTGAACACGCTCCTAGCTTGTTCTTTCCACCTTCTAGGGGCCGCATACCTAGACCCGTTCCTGTATCTTGCCTGTTCCTGTCTGAACACGCTCCTAGCCTGTTCGTTCCGCCTTCTAGGGGTTGCATACCTAGACCCGCTCCTGTATCTTGCTGCTGTGTCTGTTCTTGTCTGAATACTCTCCTAGCCTGTTTCCTGTTTTTCTCTATGTCCGTACCTTCCCTTTTTCTGCAGAGTCTGTACTCGTACCTAATTCCTGCTCGTTGTCACTGTACTTCCGTTTGTGAGTTTGTGGTCCACTCGCTACTTCACTGCAAGTACCCTGTGGGTATCTGGTTCTGCCTTTCCCTTCCTGTCTGTTCCGTGTGAACAGAGTCCTGTCCCCCCTGCTCTGCCTTGCTCACCGCTCCGGCGGTTCTTGCCTGCTCTGCCTTGCTCACCGCTTCGGCGGTTCTTGCCTGCTCTGCCTTGCTCACTGCTTCGGCGGTTCTTGCCTGCTCTGCCTTGCTCACTGCTTCGGCGGTTCTTGCCTGCTCTGCCTTGCTCACTGCTCCGGCGGTTCTAGCCTGCTCTGCCTTGCTCACCGCTCCGGCGGTACAAGCCTGCTCTGCCTTGTTCACCGCTCCGGCAGTTCTAGCTCTGCTCTTACCCTTTGCTCGCTGCTCCGGCAGTCTCGCTCTGCTCTGACCCTTTGCTCGCTGCTCCGGCAGTCTCGCTCTGTTCTAACCCTTTGCTCGCTGCTCCAGCAGTCTCGCTCTGCTCTGACCCTTTGCTCGCTGCTCCGGCAGTCTTGCTCTGCTCTGACCCCTTTTCTCGCTACTCGGGCAGTCTCGCTCTGTTCTGACCCTTTGCTCGCTGCTCCGGCAGTCTCGCTCTGCTCTGACCCTTTGCTTGCTGCTCCGGCAGTCTCGCTCTGCTCTGACCCTTTGCTCGCTGCTTCGGCAGTCTCGTCCTGCTCCTCTCTCGCTCACTGCTCCAGGCGGCCTTGTCCTGCTCTTCTCTCGCTCACTGCTCCAGGCGGCCTCGCCTTGTTCTGCTCTTGCTCGCCGCTCTGGGCGGCCTCACTCTGCTATGTTTGTCCACCGCATCTGCGGTTCTGTTCTTGAGTCCCAGTCTGTACTGGGTCCTATCCACTCGGTGCTCCAACCTGTCGTACCTGCCAGTACCTCCCTGCCTGCATAACAGTCGTGATTACCAGCATCCGCCAGTCTGCATACCAGCCGTGTCTGCCTATACCCAGCAGTCTGTGTGCCAGCCTAACCTGCCTGTTCCTGTATTCCCCTGTGTGGGTCAACAGCCATGTCCGGGGTCTGTCCTGAAGTAGCACCTGGTCCCTCTGCTCGGTTCCTCCTTGGTGCACTGGCGTCGTATGCTGTCGTGCGACCCTGGTCGGATCGGGTGGATACTTAGTTACGCCCCTCCAGGCATTCACTCTCCGGCACGGTCCAGTGGAATCACTACATATACACGTACACGCCACTCAGTCCGGGCGTGTGCATTACAGATATTACTAGAGAACGGATGATAGGTGCATATAATGACATCAGAACTTAAACAACCATTATACTATAATACTTACACGTGAATTGTTTGTACTGGTATATGCCTGGAGGTCTCCTTAGAAAGGAACTGCCCCGACTACGCCGTTTCGCGTTTCTCTAGTAATATCCAATGTTTACTTGAATCTTTGAAAAGTGCAACTCCTTTGCTATTATGCCATAGTATGAATCATAAGTGTATACTGAATATTTTTGCTTAGATATAGGGAGAGACACTTGTCTAAATATTTTTTTCGGCACTTTATATTTGTAATACACTGTATTTAACATTATTTATTTATTTATTCGAGCACTTTATATTTATATATGCTTATTGTATGATTTTATTTATGTATAGGAAGTGACACTTGTCTAAATATTTTTGCCCTATATCTGAATGTACTGTGCATAATACTATTTATATTTTTTATCTTTAGCACTTTATATTTATGGGAGTAATGCAATTTAGATATAATAGTTGTCATAGCTATTTACTATTTGGGATTGGTGCAATATTGGCATCTTTGTAGATATTTCTCTGAGAATAAGTAATGCTACATGTGTTTAAGCTGATCTGGAAAGGTCTTCTATGATTAGTCTTCAAGGTACCTGCTTTTTACTTGTTTTTTATTATGTTCTTAAATTGATGAAATAAAAATAATGATTTTATTGGATTTGTAGTATATCTTCCTTTAAAACCAAGTTTATATAACTGTGGTTTATGTGTGTAAGATGTGAATGTTGTATAAAATCCAAAGCCACAAGGATATCTATTCCAAAAGAAAGTGAGATGAAAAGCGAAAGACCACTTGATTTGGTGCATACTGACGTATGTGGACCCATGAAAGTGACTACATCAGGAGGCAATAGATACATGTTGACTTTTATAGACAACTATTCAAGATACACAGTCACATACTTAATTAAGAACAAAAGTGAAGTTTTTGATAAACTTGTAGACTATGTAACAAGATCAAGTAACAAATTTCAAAGGAAGCCAATTGTCATCAGAAGTGATAATGGAGGTGAATTTACAGGTCACAGAATAGAAGACTACTTAAGACAAAATGGAATAGAACACCAGAAAACTGCTCCATACACACCTGAACAAAATGGAGTAGCAGAAAGGAAAAACAGAACTCTAACAGAAATGATAAGATGTATGCTGCCGGATTCCAAACTACCAGAGAAATATTGGGGTGAGGCAGCAATGACAGCTACATATCTACAGAACCGACTTTTTTCCAGAAAACTGATGAAAACTCCATATGAACTGTGGCAAGGTATGAAACCAAGTGTCAATCATTTAAAAGTTTTTGGATGTAAAGTTTTTATATTCATTCCAACAGAAAAACGTTCCAAACTTCAAAACAGATCCATGGAAGGAATATTCGTTGGATATAGTGAAAATTGCAAAGGATATAGAATCCTAGATCCCAAAACAGACAGAGTTATGGTGAGTAACAGTGTGACATTCATTGAAGATTTAAATGAAGACATGATTTCAGTTGAAACAAAAAATGAGAAAAACAATAGTGACATAACTGAAGAAATATCTGATGAGAAAGAAGTCAAAATTAATGAAGAACAAAATACTGAAAGTGAAGAATCACAACTACAAACAGACACAGAACCAAGACGTTCAATGAGAGAGAACAAAGGAAAACCACCAAAACGTCTCTCATACAAGACAAGTATAAGAAAAATCTATGAGCCTACCTCTTGGGAAGACATATCTAAACTTCCTGAAGAAGAAGTTAATAAATGGATAGAAGCAACAGAAACAGAAATTAAATCCATGCATGATTCAAATACATGGACACTAACAGATTTACCAGAAGGAAGAAAAGCCATAGGATGTAAATGGATTTTTAAAGTAAAATACAAAACAGATAGCACAGCTGAAAGATACCGAGCAAGACTCGAAGATAAAGGGTATTCTCAAAAATATGGAGAAGACTATGATGAGACATTTGCTGCAGTTGTCAAACACACTTCAATAAGAACTTTACTTACAGTTGCAGCAATGAAACAGATGGAACTGAGACATCTGGATGTAAAGACAGCTTTTTTGAATGGAGATTTAACAGAAGACATTTACATGGAACAACCTCCAGGATTCAAAGATGAAAAAAATCCAAGCAAAGTTTGCAAACTACAGAAAAGCATATATGGCTTAAAGCAAGCAGCTAAAGCGTGGAATGCCAAAATCACGGAAGTTCTTACAAATGAAAACTTTCAAAGAAGCAAAGCTGATCCATGCTTATACACAAAAAGGCTGATTAATAGATGGATTTATGTACTCATATATGTAGACAACATTTTGATTTGTTTTAAACAAGAAAGGGATAAAGAAAACAATCTAAAAATCCTGAAGCAACATTTCGAAATCAAAGACTTGGGAAATGTAAAACAGTACCTAGGAATACAGGTAGAAAGAGAAGAAGACGGAAGTTTCCTACTGAATCAAAATCACATGATTCAAGACATAAAAGAAAAATTTGGATTAAAGGGTGCAAAAACAGTAAAGTCTCCAATGGAAACTAATTATCTCAAAGAGATGAACAGTGAAAAAAATATGCTACCAAATAATGAAGAATACAGAACAGCAATAGGAAAACTACTGTATCTAGCGACTGTTACAAGACCAGACATCACAGCAGCAGTAGGAATCCTGAGTAGAAAGGTATCAAAACCAAATAAAGCTGATTGGAATGCTGTGAAGAGAGTAATGCATTATTTGAAAGGAACTAGCAATGTTATGCTGAAATTACCCACAAGTGATAATTTCATTTTAACAGGATATGATGATGCAGATTGCGCTGAAGATCCAACTGAAGATCTACCAGTGGACATATTTTTTTTCTCTCAGGTGGACCAATAAGTTGGACAATTAAGAAACAGTCAATTGTGACACTGTCTTCAACAGAAGCAGAATATGTTGCCACAGCATATGCGAGTTAAGAAGTACTGTGGTTAAGACAATTGTTGACAGAATTAGGACAACCACAGTTGGAACCAACAAAACTGAAAGAGGACAATCAAGGATGTCTTGTTCTTGCTCATATTGAAAGAGTCAATCCAAGAACCAAGCATATTGATGTGAAATATCATTTCTTGAGAGACCATCAGGAACAAGGAGTCTTGAAGTTAGAGTATTGTCCTACTGAAGAAATGACAGCAGACATCTTCACGAAGGCGATGAATGCTGATAAACACCAGAGACTAATAAAAAAGTTGGGTTTGATTGAATAAGTCCTTACTGTTGAGAAAGGGTGTTGGCATATGCAACAGATCAGGACTTATTATAAGTGAAAGGAAGACTTTATACTAACCAGACAGCAGATGGCGATAGTGTGTAAAGTTATATGCTTGCTGTAATGTGTGGGAGAAAAGCTCTCAATTGTTGGTTGTTTTTACTTCCTGTGTTTTTTTCTTCTTTTCCTGAATGTGTTATGTAAGCAGCACATGGACTGTGTGACACTGAATTGTATCTCATGTTTAACCAGTATGAAGTAAATACTGTTTACTCAAGATATCTTGCTGATTGAAGCTCTCGTAAATACAGTGGTGACTGTAAGAAGATGCACTCTGCGACAGTTATGGGATGCAAGTAGTGTGGCCAAAATAATGGAAGTCACAAAAAGATATGTAAAATATTATAGATATGTTTATGGGGAAGTTGTTGATATATTTGGGGGAGGGGAGGGAGAGATAAATTGCAGCTCTATCACCAACCAAAGATCAGACATTAGGTTTGTAAAACTCTCGCAGAAATTTCAAGATAAGAACAACATACCACTAGACTATGGTTAAGATCGTATCATGGAACGTTAAAAGACTCAAGTCCCCGGGAAAAAGAGCAATGGTCCTGAGACACTTGAAGAAACTAAAGCCGGACATAGCCTTACTGCAGGAATCACACTTGGGGAGAGGAGACTTTTTCAGGATGCTGAAAACATGGGTAGGTCCGATATATGGATCTCCGGCACAAGGGAGGAAAGCCGGCACATTGATACTTATGAGCAAACACTTTAATCATTCTCTTATTCTACAAGAAGATGACTCGGAGGGAAGGTGGCAACATTTAGTGATAACAGGGCCATCGGGTACTTTGAGCATACATAACGTATATGCACCTAACACAAAACAAGAGGAATTTTTTAGACAATTAGAAACAAACATTGCTAAAGATAATGAAACACACATAATAGTCGGAGGGGACTTTAATGGGGTACCTAACCACAGGAAAGACAGGAAACAAAAACCAGGAAAGACTTTAATGATAGGGGAGAATGATGGACACAAGGACATGCCATGGGAGGGTTCGGGTCTAAAAGATGTATGGAGGTTACAACATCCAAGTGAGCGGGAATTTACCCACTACTCACATCCACATGATAGTTGGTCGCGTAGCGACCAAATCTGGTTGAGTGACCCCCTGATTCCTAGAGAATATGAAAGTGTGATTGAAGACCTTGTGATATCTGACCACAGTCCAATCAGCGTTAAGATACAGGATAGATGTCAAAGAGGGACAGACATCTTGTGGCGGTTTCCGACGTTTTTACTTAGAGAGGAGAATTTTCACAGGATACTGAAGGAATGGTGGGTGGAGTTTGCAGAAACTCACAGAGAGCACGAATTAAACGTCCAACTATACTGGGAAACAGCTAAAGAAGTTTTGAGAGGGCGCCTAGTGGGATATGCGTCCACGTTCAAAAGAAGAACAACTGAGCAATATACTAAGACCAGCGGACTTTTGAGGGAAGCATACACAGCATTTTTGGCGGACCACTCCACCCTGACAAAAGAGAGATGGATAACAGCAAAAAAAGAATTTGAGCTTTGGGTGGAGAGAAAAGAACAAATGACATGAGCACAACAAGAGGTAGATTGTAATGGGTCTGGGAGGCGGAACCTCTGAGCAACTATACAAGGGGGCGGTCCTTGTAAGGAAGCGGGTGGCTCCCAGGGAAGACGGGCAGGTAGTCACGGCAAGTGACAGGGACAGTCTCTGGGTAGAAGGGCAGGTAGTCACGGCAAGTGACAGGGACAGTCTCTGGGTAGAAGGGCAGGTAGTCACGGCAAGTGACAGGGACCGTCTCTGGGTAGAAGGACGGGTACTCACGGCAAGTGACAGGGAGAGTCTCTGGGTAGAAGGACAGCAGGCAGGTGACTGGTGAGCGCTCCCAGGTGAGCGGGCGAGAGTCTCTGGACAGGCAGGTGGTCACGGCTAGTGACGGCAGAGCCTCCAGGTAGGCTAGCAGGCAAGTAGCAGGTGAGCGCTCCTAGGTGAGCAGGCGAGAGTCTCTGGACAGGCAGGTGGTCACGGCAAGTGACGGCGGAGCCTCCAGGTAGGCTAGCAGGCAGGTAGCAGATGAGCGCTCCCAGGTGAGCAGACAAGAGTCTCTGGACAGGCAGGTGGTCACGGCAAGTGACGGCGGAGCCTCCAGGTAGGCTAGCAGGCAGGTAGCAGATGAGCGCTCCCAGGTGAGCAGACAAGAGTCTCTGCACAGGCAGGTGGTCACGGCAAGTGACGGCGGAGCCTCCAGGTAGGCTAGCAGGCAGGTAGCAGATGGGCGCTCCCAGGTGAGCGGGCAGGCTGGTCCATAGACAGACTGACAGGTGTCGGAAGGCAGACCGTCGGACCGCAGGCTTGCAAGCAGGTAAATGGACATCTGGCAGGTATCATGCAGGAATCTGGCAGGTGACTGGCAGGTAACAGGCAGGAATCTGGCAGGTGACTGGCAGGTAACAGGCAGGAATCTGGCAGGTGACTGGCAGGTAACTGGAAACGGGACCTGAGGGCTGAAGCAGAGTGAAGGCTTTGCAACAACATTGCTCGGGCACCTCCATTTTGGAGGAGGTGCCTTATATATGGTGAAGTCCTCCGGCCATAGGCCGGGGACTCCTTAGGACGGCGCGCGTGGCCCCTTCAAGAGAGGGGGAGCGCGCGCGCCCGCGCCCTAAGCACCGTGGCCGGGAAGCAGCGCGCGCTGCCAGCAGGGCGGGAGGAAGACGCCGGGCACAGAGCGGAGAGGTGAGGGGAACAGCGTCCCTGCCTAGCAGGAGGCAGGGACGCTGACGCTACAGTACCCCCCCCTTTAGGCCCCCCCTTTTTTAGGCCAGAGAGAAATTTATCAAGGATGAGAGGGGCATGGATGTTCTCCCGGGGCTCCCACGTTCTCTCCTCAGGACCAAACCCCTTCCAATCTACCAGAAAAAAGGTTTTTCCTCTTACACTTTTGGTGGCCAGAATGTTCTCTACCTCAAACTCGTTCTCAGCGGAAACCGGAGCAGGAGGCGTACCTGTAGACTTGGAAAAAGAGTTAAGTACCACGGGTTTGAGGAGAGATACATGGAAGGAGTTAGGGATCCGTAAGTTGGCCGGGAGTTTTAATTTATAGGCCACCTGGTTGATCTGTTTGATAACTTCCAGTGGGCCGATGAACCGAGGCCCTAACTTGTAGGAGGGAATCTTGAGCCGGACATATTTGGACGAGAGCCAGACTTTATCTCCAGGACGGAACTGTGGAGGATCCAGGCGTTTCTTGTCAGCGTGTTTTTTCATCCTTTCGGACGACTGAAAGAGTGCGGATCGGGTTCTCTCCCAAATGGAGGAGAATTCGCGAACGAGAGATTCCGCAGCCGGATTGTCCACCGAGGTGGAGACGGGAAATGGGATCCGAGGATGCTGACCGAAGACTACAAAAAACGGGGATTAGGAGGAAGATTCGCTCTCGTGATTATTGTAAGAGAACTCGGCCCATGGTAGGAGATCCACCCAGTCCGAATGGTGGGCATTAACGAAGTGCCGGAGGTAACTGGTCAGGTTCTGATTGATCCGCTCCACTTGACCATGGGACTGTGGATGGTAAGCGGAGGAGAAGTCCAGAGTAACGTCAAGCAACTTACATGTGACTCTCCAGAAGCGTGAGGTGAACTGAACCCCACGATCTGACACGATGTGGAGGGGCAGGCCATGGAGACGGAAGATGTGGCGGATAAAGTCTTTAGCCAGTTCGGGTGCAGACGGGAGACCCGGCAGGGGAATGAAGTGCGCCATCTTGGAGAAGCGATCAGCGACCACCCAAATAACCGTACAACCGGCAGAGACAGGAAGATCCGTTATAAAGTCCATAGCAATATGCTGGCACGGGGCAGCAGGTACTGGAAGAGGAAGAAGGCGACCGGCTGGCAGGTGTCTCGGAACTTTGTTGCGGGCGCAGGACACACAGGCAGAAACAAAGTCTATTACATCCTTGTGCAGGGTAGGCCACCAGTAATGCCGGGTAATGAGCTGGAGGGTCTTTTTCTGACCGGCGTGGCCAGCTAGCTTAGACGAGTGACCCCAGTGTAGGACCTTCTTCCGATCAGGTACAGTTACAAACGTCTTACCGGGAGGGAGACGATTTAGATTCACGGGAGCCACTTGCATTACTCTGGCGGGATCAATGATGTGCTTAGGTTCCTCCTCTAGATCAGATACCAGGAAGGATCGGGACAAGGCGTCAGCTTTGATGTTTTTGTCTGCCGGGCGAAAATGAAGAACAAAATCAAAGCGGGCAAAAAACAAGGACCACCGGGCTTGGCGCGGGTTAAGTCTCTGGGCGCTCTGAAGGTAAGCCAAGTTCTTGTGGTCCGTGTAAATTATTACCGGGTGAAGAGTAGAGATGAGCGTTGTTCTACTCGAACTGTTCGCCAATCTCAAATTCGAGCTGTTTTGGGCGGTGTTCGAGCCGTTCGGCGAACACGAACAATTTGAGAAAAATTCGGCTGTTCGAGGTTATGTTCGATAACTGTTCGTGCACCAAAATCATAACTGGATTTTTTCTCAGTAATGATGAAAATTAATGTTAATACGCAGTTTGAGTGTACAGCGGGGTGGGGGGAGGGGCAGGGGATGGATCTCTGCAGGAACAATGAAGATCTCCATTTTTTTTTCTCTTTCCCGCATTTGCAGTGGGGAGGTGCAATCTGTCAGCCTATCAGCAGCGCACACACGGAGCGAAGTGCTTTTTTTCACACAAGCAAGGGCATGTGTCATTGGCAGTGTATGTCACATGTCCTTGCCTTATAAGACCAAGCCATTTTCCCCGTCGCCACCATTTTCTCACTGCTGCAGCTGCGTGTTAGACGGCACCGCTGTTGCTGTGTGCGCTATACCTTGTTAATTTCAAGCCAATTTTCGCACAAATCTACAGATCGCTTGGGAGTAGGGAATAGTTGTGATTGCAGTCCTTTTAAGGACTAGGTTACAGCATTTCCTACGACTTTTATCAGGCAGGTCTGTGCTCTTAAATAGATAGATTGTGGGAGTAAAGACTAATTGTAATTGGAGTCCTTTTCAGGACTAGGTTACATCAGTTCCTATCAGTTTTTGCCAGGCAGGTCTGTGCCAGTGCTGTGCAAGTTTTTTTCACAGCATTTGGCTGAATCTAGCAAAGCTAATCCTTTTTGGCCTATTGCAGAGTGTGTTAGTCAGTGGAGTAGCCTATCTGTGTTGCAAGATATACCACCTGTGTATAGAATACCAATTTTTTTACTGCACCTAGTGAAGTAAAATCTTTTGGGCATAGCATCATTCTATTAGTCCATCTATACTGACCTCCATCAGGTTGCAAATTGAATATAATTTTTTTCTACATCTAGCTCTGAAAAAATATTGGGCTTCTAGCTGTGTGTGGGACTTGTTGTATTAGTCCATCTATACTGACCTCCATCAGGTTGAAAACTGAATATATTTTTTTCTGCATCTACCTCTGAAAAAATATTGGGCTTCTAGCTGTGTGTGGGACTTGTTGTATTAGTCCATCTATACAGACCTCCATCAGGTTGCAAACTGAATATATTTTTTTCTGCATCTACCTCTGAAAAAATATTTGGCCTTCTAGCTGTGTGTGGGACTTGTTCTATTAGTCCATCTATACTGACCTCCATAAGGTTGCAAACTGAATATAATTTTTTTCTGCATCTACCTCTGACAAAATATTTGGCCTTCTAGCTGTGTGTGGGACTTGTTCTATTAGTCATCTATACTGACCTCCATAAGGTTGCAAACTGAATATAATTTTTTTCTGCATCTACCTCTGACAAAATATTTGGCCTTATAGCAGTGTGTGGGACTTGTTCTATTAGTCCATCTATACTGACCTCCATCAGGTTGCAAACTGAATATAATTTTTTTCTGCATCTACCTCTGAAAAAATATTTGGGCTTCTAGCTGTGTGTGGGACTTGTTCTATTAGTCCATCTATACTGACCTCCATAAGGTTGCAAACTGAATATAATTTTTTTTCTGCATCTACCTCTGACAAAATATTGGCCTTCTAGCTGTGTGTGGGACTTGTTCTATTAGTCCATCTATACTGACCTCCATCAGGTTGCAAACTGAATATATTTTTTTCTGCATCTACCTCTGAAAAAATATTGGGCTTCTAGCTGTGTGTGGGACTTGTTGTATTAGTCCATCTATACAGACCTCCATCAGGTTGCAAACTGAATATATTTTTTTCTGCATCTACCTCTGAAAAAATATTTGGCCTTCTAGCTGTGTGTGGGACTTGTTCTATTAGTCCATCTATACTGACCTCCATAAGGTTGCAAACTGAATATAATTTTTTTCTGCATCTACCTCTGACAAAATATTTGGCCTTCTAGCTGTGTGTGGGACTTGTTCTATTAGTCATCTATACTGACCTCCATAAGGTTGCAAACTGAATATAATTTTTTTCTGCATCTACCTCTGACAAAATATTTGGCCTTATAGCAGTGTGTGGGACTTGTTCTATTAGTCCATCTATACTGACCTCCATCAGGTTGCAAACTGAATATAATTTTTTTCTGCATCTACCTCTGAAAAAATATTTGGGCTTCTAGCTGTGTGTGGGACTTGTTCTATTAGTCCATCTATACTGACCTCCATAAGGTTGCAAACTGAACATAATTTTTTTTCTGCATCTACCTCTGACAAAATATTTGGCCTTCTAGCTGTGTGTGGGACTTGTTCTATTAGTCCATCTATACTGACCTCCATAAGGTTGCAAACTGAATATATTTTTTTCTGCATCTACCTCTGAAAAAATATTGGGCTTCTAGCTGTGTGTGGGACTTGTTCTATTAGTCCATCTATACTGACCTCCATAAGGTTGCAAACTGAATATAATTTTTTTCTGCATCCACCTCTGAAAAAATATTTGGGCTTCTAGCTGTGTGTGGGACTTGTTCTATTAGTCCATCTATACTGACCTCCAAAAGGTTGCAAACTGAATATAATTTTTTTCTGCATCTACCTCTGAAAAAATATTTGGCCTTTTAGCTGTGTGTGGGACTTGTTCTATTAGTCCATCTATACTGACCTCCATAAGGTTGCAAACTGAATATAATTTTTTTCTGCATCTACCTCTGACAAAATATTTGGCCTTCTAGCTGTGTGTGGGACTTGTTCTATTAGTCCATCTATACTGACCTCCATAAGGTTGCAAACTGAATATAATTTTTTTCTGCATCTAGCACTGAAAAAATATTTGGCCTTCTAGCAGTGTGTGGGACTTGTTCTATTAGTCATCTATACTGACCTCCATCAGGTTGCAAATTCAAAATAATTTTTTGTCTGCATCTACCTCTGAAAAAATATTTGGCCTTCTAGCAGTGTGTGGGACTTGTTCTATTAGTCCATCTATACTGACCTCCATCAGGTTGCAAACTGAATATAATTTTTTTCTGCATCTACCTCTGACAAAATATTTGGCCTTCTAGCTGTGTGTGGGACTTGTTCTATTAGTCCATCTATACTGACCTCCATAAGGCTGCAAACTGAATATAATTTTTTTCTGCATCTACCTCTGACAAAATATTTGGCCTTCTAGCTGTGTGTGGGACTTGTTCTATTAGTCCATCTATACTGACCTCCATAAGGTTGCAAACTGAATATAATTTTTTTCTGCATCTACCTCTGAAAAAATATTTGGCCTTCTAGCTGTGTGTGGGACTTGTTCTATTAGTCCATCTATACTGACCTCCATCAGGTTGCAAACTGAATATAATTTTTTTCTGCATCTACCTCTGAAAAAATATTTGGCCTTCTAGCTGTGTGTGGGACTTGTTCTATTAGTCCATCTATACTGACCTCCATAAGGTTGCAAACTGAATATAATTTTTTTCTGCATCTACCTCTGACAAAATATTTGGCCTTCTAGCTGTGTGTGGGACTTGTTCTATTAGTCCATCTATACTGACCTCCATAAGGTTGCAAACTGAATATAATTTTTTTCTGCATCTAGCACTGAAAAAATATTTGGCCTTCTAGCAGTGTGTGGGACTTGTTCTATTAGTCATCTATACTGACCTCCATCAGGTTGCAAATTCAAAATAATTTTTTGTCTGCATCTACCTCTGAAAAAATATTTGGCCTTCTAGCAGTGTGTGGGACTTGTTCTATTAGTCCATCTATACTGACCTCCATCAGGTTGCAAACTGAATATAATTTTTTTCTGCATCTACCTCTGAAAAAATATTTGGGCTTCTAGCTGTGTGTGGGACTTGTTCTATTAGTCCATCTATACTGACCTCCATCAGGTTGCAAACTGAATATAATTTTTTTCTGCATCTACCTCTGAAAAAATATTTGGGCTTCTAGCTGTGTGTGGGACTTGTTCTATTAGTCCATCTATACTGACCTCCATAAGGTTGCAAACGGAATATAATTTTTTTCTGCATCTACCTCTGACAAAATATTTGGCCTTCTAGCTGTGTGTGGGACTTGTTCTATTAGTCCATCTATACTGACCTCCATCAGGTTGCAAACTGAATATAATTTTTTTCTGCATCTAACTCTGAAAAAATATTTGGGCTTCTAGCTGTGTGTGGGACTTGTTCTATTAGTCCATCTATACTGACCTCCATAAGGTTGCAAACTGAATATAATTTTTTTTCTGCATCTACCTCTGACAAAATATTTGGCCTTCTAGCTGTGTGTGGGACTTGTTCTATTAGTCCATCTATACTGACCTCCATAAGGTTGCAAACTGAATATAATTTTTTTCTGCATCTACCTCTGAAAAAATATTTGGCCTTCTAGCTGTGTGTGGGACTTGTTGTATTAGTCCATCTATACTGACCTCCATAAGGTTGCAAACTGCATATAATTTTTTTCTGCATCTACCTCTGAAAAAATATTTGGCCTTCTAGCTGTGTGTGGGACTTGTTCTATTAGTCCATCTATACTGACCTCCATCAGGTTGCAAACTGAATATAATTTTTTTCTGCATCTACCTCTGAAAAAATATTTGGCCTTCTAGCTGTGTGTGGGACTTGTTCTATTAGTCCATCTATACTGAACTCCATAAGGTTGCAAACTGAATATAATTTTTTTCTGCATCTACCTCTGAAAAAATATTTGGCCTTCTAGCTGTGTGTGGGACTTGTTCTATTAGTCCATCTATACTGACCTCCATCAGGTTGCAAGCTGAATATAATTTTTTTCTGCATCTAACTCTGAAAAAATATTTGGCCTTCTAGCAGTGTGTGGGTCTCATTGTATTAGGCCATCTATACCAAGCTCCACCAGCTTTTCAATTAATAATAATTTTTCGCTGCATCTAGCCCTGAAAATAATTTTTCTTCCCAATAGTGGTAGCAATAGAAATATGGGGCGCGCTCCTGGCTTACAAAAATATACGCTTCATAACAAAAAACACCAGCTTAGCGCACTGCATTAATAAGATGGCATCATCGTCTCTCCCAGTGCTAGGCCTACTTCCCAGGCTAGCATTCCTGTGCCTAAAACACAATGTATGGGTCCGCGCTAGCCACTATGCTGAGGGGTCTAAAGCTGCTGCTAACGCTTTATAACAATTCAATTGGCAGATTTTCACAGAGCTCTTCCACAATGCCCACCCATCGGGACAACAGTTGCCCACCTTCCCTATGGGATCTAGTGGCGAATAGTTGATGCCATTAATCAGAGCGTCAGTTGCCCCGTCGACGTGGCAAGCATACGGTAAGGCATGGGAAGAGTGGACACGACTAGTAGCAGGCAGACGGGTTGACCAATGTGAACAAGCCAGATCACAAGTCACCATAGAATTTCTCCACCAGCTAATGATGAGGGGCATATCAGGGGCGTCAGCGCAGCGGTGTCTGACCGAAGTAGCATTTCACTTCCAACTACTGAATTGGGGAGATGTGACAAAGATTCATCATCAGACAATCCATAAAAGGGTGGAAAAGGGGTCAGCCAAGTCAGGAGTGTAGACGTCCCGTCCCGTGTCACTAAAACTGATTTCTCACATCATATCCCTAACACCATTAACATGACACTCACAATTTGAAGCAACACTACTGTCTACTGCATTTGTGATCGCCTTCTTCGGGGTGCTATGCATAAGCGAATTAGTCCCTCAATCCAAAATTAGCACCAGTGGAGGCTTATTACACCAGGACGTAGTCATAGCCAATAATGCAATACGTCTACGCATACACAAATCGAAAATGGTTCCAGCGGGCAGGGGCACTTGGGTACTTCTACAACCCACAAACGGTACACTGAGTCGGGTAACAATAGTAAAACCATATCTAACCATCAGATCACAAAGTAATTTGTTCCTATCACACATTGATGGGACGCCATTATCAAGATACCAGTTCCAAGCTATATTTAATAAATGCATAACATCGGCAGGGAACCACCCCAAAGATTACGGGACACACTCATTCCGCATAGGCGCGGCCACAGAAGCAGCAAGAGCAGGACTGTCAGAAACGGAAGTTCAGAGGATAGAGAGATGGTGATCCACGTGTTTGGCAAGATACATAAGACCGGACTTGTTATCCTAACGTGGTTTGTTTCTTTTACAGGTGACGCTAAGCCAACAGTGTGGGTGATAGGCCACTCGTATATATATTGGGCAGATTAAAGGGCGAAAGTCCGCCCAGGCGGTAGGAAATTAGAGTTTCATAACACATATTTCAACTGGAGAGGTATTAGAGGCCTGCTATGGCCACAGGTACTAATGGAGGTAATCAAGGTAGGGAGAGAGGCAAGATGTCTGGTCATCTTAGTTATACAGGCCGGGGGAAACAACCTAGGTCATCACAAGAGCGCATAACTAATGGCAATAATGAAACTAGACACTGAGCGCTTCAGAGAATTTTTCACAAAACTAGCTATAGTATGGTCAGAGATTGTGCCGATAGCGGTATGGCAAGGTACGCGAGACATCACGGCCATCGAACGGACAAGGCGGGTAATAAATATTCGGATGGCAAAATTTAGAAGAGACAGAGGCGGTGTAGTGGTACGACACCGACAACTGGAAGGAGATAAAGCAGGCCTCATACGGCCCGACGGTGTTCACTTAATGGATATTGGACTGGACATATTCCTGTCAGGACTCCAGGACGGAGTGGAACAAGCGTTAAGAGTGATGGGTGGGGGTCAGAGTCCTGCATACGAGTACGCAGGATCCTCCATGGCCTGGAAATAGAAAGGACATGTTGGAGAGTTACACTTGTTGGCCAAGTTGCCGGAGTGGAGACCCAGGGCATGCTGCAACAAGCTGAATTATTTTAGAAATAAAATGTCTTTCTAATGGAATGAGTATAAAGAGTTAATAAAGCTGTGACCGATCCTCACCCATCCAGTTGTAAGAGTTACATTATTGTATTGTCAAGGAAAGGGGGGCGGTAGGGGGGCTGAGCGTCTGGGTTTGGTTGGGGGTCCCCACAGTCTGCCTAGGCTAGATGCATTTAAAAATTCTTATTAGATACACAGGCGGTGCAGCTTGCTTCGCAGCTGGGCTACTACGCCCAAAGTATTGCCTAGGGTAGATGCAGTTAAAAATTCTACGCTGACTAGCAGACACTGAAGATTTGGAGCAGACCTCTGAGTAAACAGCTCTTCAGACTCAATCATCTGTGTTACCCCAAGCCATAGTGTATGTAGTTTCTTACAGTTAAAAGGGGGGGGGAGCGACCGAACCCACCTGGAATTGACGATGCCAATGTCACGTAAGACACAGCAAGGGGACTCCAAAAAGAGTTTCCATTTTTTCCCAAAATTGTGGCACAGACACCACTTAACCCTAGAACGCATACCTGGGGCCTCGCAGTCCCGCCCTGTTAATTGTTTTCTATTTTCTGCAAGATTACTTTAGTTAGAATTTTGAAACTCTAGGTATTCTTCATGTATATAGTTGTTTGTCATTTGAGTTTGAGTTATTCAATGTTATTTGCACACGGGCCTAAAAGGCCCCAGGTATATGAAAGTGTAGATTTTTATGGTCATGCGTTCTAGGGTTAAGTGGCATCAATTGCCCCACAGTTGCTTAAAACGGTTGGTGAGGTGATATTACCAAATCCTCAAGCTTTTAGCCTCCCAAGGATAACACAGGATTAGAAAAGTCCTTGCGAATCCATGATTTGTTCATCTTTATGAACGTGAGTCTGTCTACATTCTCAGTGGACAGCCGCGTGCGCTTATCTGTCAGCACACCATCAGCAGTGCTGAACACACGTTCAGAGAGAACATTGGCTGCAGGGCATGACAAGATCTCCAAGGCGTGAGTGGCGAGCTCCGGCCATTTTTCCAGATTGGAATACCAAAATGAGCAAGGGTCCAGTGACACAGTCATGGCTTCGATGTTCACTTGGAGATACTCCTGCACCATCCTCTCTAGGCATTGACTATGTGTCAGACTTCTTGTCTCCTGTGGCCTTGCAAAGGATGGTCTAAAAAAGTGGTGAAACGATTTCACAAAATTGCTGTTACCATCAGATACTGTGTTACTGTTACGGTTTGAGTGATGAAGACTCGACAGTCCCGCGGTTGGCAAGTTAGAACTGTGAGATTCACTTCGTGCACCACTGGTGTTTTGTGGAAAAGCACATGTAAGATTCTGCAACAGCGTCTGCAGATACTCCTGCATGCGTCAATCCCTTTTTATGGCAGGAATTATTTCGGCAAATTTACTTTTGTACCGGGGATCTAAGAGTGTGGCAACCCAGTAGTCGAGATTACTTCGAATTCTGCAATCTGAGGGTCATGTTGCAGGTAGTGCAGCAAGAAGGCACTCATGTGTCTTGCGCATCCAGGAGGACCAAGTCCTTGTTGTGTTGGTAGCGAGGTAAGAATCATGCTTCTTTCCTCTGCCCTCTCCCCCCAACCTCGCACAACAGAAATGTGATCAAGGTCTCCCTCATCTGATGAGTCTTCCATGCCCATCGCCAGTTCATCCTCCACTTCTTCCTCGGCTCCTGCACCTTCCTCAACAGTTTGGCTGCTACCATGCACCCTGTTTAATCCCTCTCCCCCACCCTCCCATGCCTGCCTCCTTGGTGCTGCCAACCGTCTGGACCTTGGAGATGTTATCCCTTCCGCATACGACTCCTCCTCTACTTCCTCCACCTCCTCTTGTCCGACCACCTGACTCTGAATTCTGTTTAATGTGTGCTCCAGCATGTAAATCACCGGAATAGTTATGCTGATAATGGCATCGTCGTCAGCACTAAACATCTTCGTCGCCATTTCAAAACTGTGCAGAAAGGTGTTTGGCGCCCCTGAGGGTGCAGTCACCACAGAGTTACTGCATCTCACCCAGAGGTGTGGTATCTCACCCTCAGGTAAGGAAGGCGTATGGCTCGGGACCCTAACACCTGCATCCAACACATACCCGCAGTGGGGTTAGGGCGAGATTGCTCCTAAGGGAGAGCACAGTCCCAGGTCCCTAGCTGGTGGGAGGGTCCTATGTAGTGGGTGCTTAGGGGAGCAGCTTAGGGGAGCACATGACAGGGAGAGTATAAATAGGAAGCCATCTTAGAAAGAGCAAGCCAGTCAGAGGAGGAAAAGTGACAGGAGCAGAGGCTCGGCATGAGCTCTGCTCCGGAGGCGGGCCTAGCCTGGGAGGCCCAGGACTGAAGGAGAGAAGAGAGGAGTGGGAGCAGGAAGGCTCCGGATACCGAAGGTACCCTAGGGCTACGGGCCGTGCAGAAGGCCACCTGTACTCCCGCTGCTACCAGGAGGTAGAGGGGTCAGGCCAGATAAGGGGAACCGGTCCCTCAACTAGAGGAGAAACAGCAAGGCTCAACTAGAAACCGGAGGCTGCAGCATTTCATGTACTGCAGGCAAAAGTCCACACCAGTCTCACTAAGAAGGTAGCCACATAGGACCCAGGGGACGGAACACAAGTCGCCCGCCAAGGCCCGAGGATACCGGATAGAAGTGTCACTGGGTGTGAGGTGCAGGGAGAAGGCCAGAGAAAGGACACACAGAAGGGGGTCCTGCTAAGTACTCCGGAGCTATCTGGGGGTGGACTGAGCCCCTCACTGAGTACGCACAGCACGACGGGTGAGATAGCTCTGGTACCTGTAATCTGGACTGCAACAACTGTGAGTAAAGATCTTGGGACTGCATCACACGGACTCTGTGTTCATTACTGACTCCCTGCACTACAACCACCATCATCCACCCACACTGCCCTGAAGCTACACTCTTCCTGTGGTGAGTAATAATACCATTGCAGCAAAACCACCAGCTTCAGAGGACTGTTCCGCAGCGGCGGCCCCTTTGGCCGCACTCCACAGGTGGCGTAGTCGGACATTATAAAATCCATATATACAAATTACCGTTGGATTGACCGCCCTGGGTCACGGACCGGGTCACCGCCACAGTGACTACAACCCCCAGCGTCTACCGGCCCGGCTCCGGGTACCCCACGGCCCAGGGGGCGCGTCAACTTCATAGGTCCCTGATCTGAGACCACTCCTGCTGTGTGATTTGCCCCACCTCTGGATCTCGTTGGCCCAGGCTATACGTCAGAAAGTATTGCACCAGGGCTTGTCTGTGCTGCCACAGTCGCTGCAACATGTGCAGAGTTGAATTCCACCGTGTCGGCACATCGCATTTCAGCCGGTGAACTGGCAGGCCCAACGACTTCTGTAGAGATGTAAGTCGTTGAGCTGCGGGATGCGAACGGCGGAAGTGAGCACACAGCGACCGTGCCCTCTGCAGAAGGCGATCTAGTCCGGGATAGTGGGCTAAAAATTTATGGACAACCAGGTTCAACACGTGAGCCATACAAGGCACGTGTGTAACATTGCCCCGGCGAAGGGCCGCACCCAGGTTTGCAGCATTGTCGCACACGGCCTTCCCTGGTTGCAGGTCCAGTGGAGACAACCATTCATGAAACTGGGTCTCCAGAGCTGACCACAAGTCCTCAGCTGTGTGACTCACATTTCCCAGACATTTCAAAGTAAACACTGATGCCGTTGAGCCCTGCTGCCAGCATAGTAAGGAGGTGCGCAGTTAGAAAGCAGGTGGCATTACCAGACAGGCTTTGGGTGCAGGTGGAGGACCGAGAGGAGGTTGAGAAGGCAGAAGCAGTGGAGAAACTTCTAGATAAAGAGGATTGACGTACAACTCGCGGGGACGGCAAGACTTGGACAGCAGCCCCTTGTCCTGCTGTCACCATAGTTACCCAGTGCCCTGTCAGCGACATGTAACGCCCCTGTCCATGCCTACTCGTCCAAGTGTCTGTGGTTAAATGCACCCTGTCACACACAGAGTTTCTCAAAGAAGCGGTGATGTTGTGTGCGACATGCTGGTGGAGCGCAGGCACACCTTTCTTTGAGAAGTAGTGCCGACTGGGCATCTGGTACTGGGGCACTGCGACGGACATAAGGTCTCAAAAATCCACTGTGTCCTCCAGGCGGAAAGGCAGCATTTCTGTAGCCAACAGCTTGCAGATGGTGAAATTCAACCTCTTAGCTTTCTCATGGCTAGGAGGAAATGGTCTTTTACTTGTCCACATCTGAGGGACCGAGGGCTGGCTGTTGTGCTTTGACGGGGTTGAGTAGGGTGTCCCTGGCAAACTGCCGGTCTGTGAGGAAGATGCAGGCGGACATGTTAGGTTGCCTTGATCCAAAGGTGGTGCTCTCGATGTCAGAGAGCTCTCAACACCAGCAGGTGTTTCCACTTCCCAATGAACTGACGACCTGCCAATCACACTGGCTGTTGCAGGTAAAGAGGTGGCAGGTCTGCGTCCAAAAACATGTGTGACTGCTGTCCCCCCAGTCACAGAGGATGAAGAGGCCACGGATGCACAAGATGGGGCAGACGGTGGTTGGCCCAGCCTGCTAGGCCGCATTGTAGCACAGTGAGCTTCCCACTGCAACTTATGCTTCATATCCATGTGACGGTACATGCATGAAGTACTCAAACTATGGATTTTTTGGCCTCTACTTAGCTTTTGGTGACAAATATTACAGATAACACGAGTTGGGTCATCCTTATCGATCTGAATAAATGCCCAGGCTATGCAAGGCTTAGAGCCCATGCGACCTGAAGAGCCACTACGACTTGTGGTCAGAGGCGGAGTTGAGGTTGAGGATGCAGTTGTTGACGTGCTTCCAGTACTCCGTCTCTGTCCAGGAAGGCGCAACCTAACCTCGTCGTCAATACCATCTGTGACGCCCCGCTGCGCTTGGTATCACAGATCCTAGAAGAGTGTATTGATGGAATCCTCCACAAGAGGCCCCCATAAACATTCACACATCTCCACCTTCTGTTATGCACACGCCCGGACTGACTGGCGTGTGCGGGTGTTGTGGTTCCACTGGACCATGGACCGGAGAGTGCCTGGAGGGGCGTGACTAAGTATCTGGCCGATCCGACCAAGGTGGCACGACGGCATACGACGCCAGTGCACCAGGGAGAAACAGGGCAGAGGGACCAGTTGCTACTCCAGGTCAAACTCCGGACACGGGGGTTGACCCACGCTGGGATTACTGGAACAGGCAGGTTAGGCTGGCACAGACTGGTGGATGTAAGCAAACACGGCAGGTATGCAGATGGGTGGATACAGGCGAGTATGCAGGCAGGGAGGTACTGGCCGAAAGGACGGGCTGGAGAACAGAGAGGTTAAGACCCAGTACAGACTGGGTCACAGAACCGCAGATGCGGTAGACAACCACAGCAGAGAGGGAACGCCCGAAGCGGTGGGCAAGAACAGAGCAGGACGGGGCTGCAGGAGCAGCGAGCACAAGCAGGGCAGGACAGGACTGCCGAAGCAGCGGGCAGAAGCAGGGCAGGGCGGAAACCGCAGAAGCAGTAAGCAAGATAAGAGCAGAGCAGAAACCGCAGGAGCGGCAAGCAAGGCAAGAGCAGAGCAGAGTGAAAACCGCAAGAGCGGCAAGCTAAGCAGGAGCAGAGCGGACACCACAGAGCGGTAAACAAGTCAGGAGCAGAGCAGAAACCGCAAGAGCGGCAAGCTAAGCAGGAGCAGAGCGGACACCGCAGAGCGGTAAACAAGGCAGGAGCAGAGCAGAAACCGCAAGAGCGGCAAGCTAAGCAGGAGCAGAGCGGACACCGCAGAGCGGTAAACAAGGCAGGAGCAGAGCAGAAACCGCAAGAGTGGCAAGCTAAGCAGGAGCAGAGCGGACACCGCAGAGCGGTAAACAAGGCAGGAGCAGAGCAGAAACCGCAAGAGCGGCAAGCTAAGCAGGAGCAGAGCGGACACCGCAGAGCGGTAAAAAGGGCAAGGGGATAGGACTCTGTTCACAAAGAACAGACGGAGAAGGAAAGGCAGAACCAGAAGCACGCACAGTACTTACATAGAAGTAGCGAGCGTACACTAAATTCACAACAGAGGTACAGAGACGACGAGAAGGAATTTAGGAGCGAGTTCAGACTCTGCAGAAAGACGCAGAAAACAGACATAGAGGGAAAAGGGAGACAAGGTTAAAGTAGAAACGAGGCACAGACAACAGGGAACAGAGGAACGGGAACAGAGACAGCAAGGCAGGAACACAAACAGGACTCTGTTCAGACGGGAACAGATACCGCAAGGCAGGAACACAAACAGGACTCTGTTCAGACGGGAACAGATACCGCAAGGCAGGGACACAAACAGGACTCTGTTCAGACGGGAACAGATACCGCAAGGCAGGGACACAAACAGGACTCTGTTCAGACGGGAACAGATACCGCAAGGCAGAGACACAAACAGGACTCTGTTCAGACGGAAACAGATACCGAAAGGCAGAGACACAAACAGGACTCTGTTCAGACGGGAACAGATACCGAAAGGCAGAGACACAAACAGGACTCTGTACAGACGGGAACAGATACCGCAAGGCACAGACAGGCAGATCTAGGAATAAGGCCCCTAGAAGGCGAAAGAACAGGCAAGAAGCGTGTTCACAAGAACAGACCACAGTTCAGACACAGAACTGGAAAACAGGCAGGAAAACAGGATAGGACCTGGCATGTCAGAGACAAAAAGCCAACTGACAAGAAACAATGCTCAGGCGCCATCTTGAGGAAGAAGGTGGTATAAATACCCAAAGATGGACAGCAATAGGCTGAAGGTGCAACAGGGGCGTGTCCGCAGCAGGTACAAGAAACAGGAAGTTCAGCGGGCGTCGCCCTATGCAGCCAAAACAGACAAACAGACAGCAAGGAGGGAAGCCAGAGAGACATTCTGGACTGGAGATCAAGTGCGCGCTCTTGCACAGTGGGAGATGGACCACCATGCAAGGACGCCGCCAGGTATGTTACAGTACCCCCCCCTTACGCCCCCTCTTCTTCAGGCCTGCCAGAATCTTCCGCAGGGAATTCGAGGACCAGTCGTTCACTTCAAGGAGATCACTTCCACTGTCCACAGGAAAAATTGATCTCATCTGGTTAGCTAGGATGCTACCTCCTATCCAGCCATCCTTAGTAGTGTTGAGCCACCCCCGTAGTGTTCGAGTTCGGTTCGGTTCGTCGAACACCCGTGTGTTCGCCGAACTGTTCGTCGAACTGTTCGTCGAACACCTTCGAACACCGTTAAAACCAATGGCAGGCAAACAAAAACACATAGAAACACATAGAAAACACCTTCAAAGGTGTCCAAAAGCTGACAAACTGCTCAGAAGACACAACTAACACATGGAAAAGTGACAAGTACATATAGTCATGCGAAAAGAAAAGAGGTGGAGGAGTAAAAGAAGGGGGAGACACAGATATAGGCATGTCATGCCCTTCTAAAATCCAAAAAGTGAGAAGCCGACACGGCCAGTCCGCTCCTGCCCGTGCCACCTCCATGTCGCCGGGTTTGTGCCAGAGCCGCGGTGAACCTTGATGGCCAGCCCCCCTCTCCCAATACTGGTGCCTGTCCGCTGGTGGGTCGAGCGAGCCCCCCTGTGGTGGAGGCAGCTCTAAGCTTTTTAATTTAAATTGTCTCTCTAATTTGAATGAATACACTTTAAATCCATTTACAAGGATCTATTGGAGGGCAAGTCTCATGCCAGCAGCCGCGTAATTCCAGCTCCAGTAGCGTCCACTAAAGCTGCTGCAGTTAAAAAGCTTTTATAAGGATCGAGCTCGGCTGTCCACCGCAAGGCATCCTACTGCCAGTCCCAGCCCCTATGCCTTGGGGTGCCTCCTGATGCTCTTCACTGAGTATCCCATGGTCCCGAAGCATTTCCTTTGAAAAAATTAAGTGTCTAAACTACAGGTGGTGTAGCTTGCTTAACAGCCGGGATAACCCGCTGACTAGCAGACACTGCTACTAGGCACAAAGTATTTCCTGGGCTAGATGCAGTTAAAAATTTGTAATTAGATACTCTCGTTGGATGCTGAGAAAGCATTCCATAGAGTCTCCTGGCACGCCATATATGATTCTCTTAAAAAGCTTGGGGTAGGGGTCTAGGGGTCCCTTTTATAGCCAAAATCACGGCCCTGTATCGCAATACGTCACCTAGGCTGAAGATAAATGGAACTGTAGCACCCTGAGGGCTCGGTTGCTACAGACGTATTGCACCTCACCCAGAGGTGTGATATCTCACTCTCAGGTAAGGATGGAGTGTGGATCAGGACCCGACACCTGCATGCATTACACCACATTGCCGTGGGGCAGGGCGACCAATATGCCCCTGAGATGGGCACGACAGTCCCTGTCCCTGGCTGGAGTGGGGGGAGGGAACACTGAGGAAGGGGAACCCTGTAGTGCAGGAGCAGGGAGGAAGCAGTTCCTGGGTGCATTGAGAAGGGAGTATAAAAGGTGGGCACCATCTTAGTTCAGTGCAGAGAAGTCTGAGCAGAAGTGGCAGGGAGCAGGGGCTCTGCATGAGCTCTGCTCCGGAGGCGGGCCTAGTAACAGAGGCCCAGGCCTGGAAGAGGGAGAAGGAAGGAAGAGGAGCGGAGAAGGCTCCAGGAACGAGGAATGAAGGGATCCCAGGGGTGCGGACGGGCGAGTCGCCACCGCACGCCCGAATCCACCTGCGTGGAGGGGTCAGGCCAAAGGGGGAGACCGGTCCCCGAACTAGTGGAGGCAGGAAACGACCCTCAGCTAGAAACCGGAGGCTCTGACATTTTATGTGGCGCAGCCCCTCGCTACACCCGCTAGGAAGGCACCACATAGGGTCAGGGAAACTGGCGCCAAGTTTACCAAGAGGAGGCCCGAGGCAGCCGGACAGAAGTGTTGGTAAGAAAGGCCAGACAAAGGACACACAAAGGGGGTCCTGTGAAGTCCTCCAAAGTTATCTGGGAGTTGTCTGAGCCCCTCACCTGGTGAGCACAGTACGACGTGGGCAGCCGTTACCTGCAGACGTGGTCTGGATAATAAGAACTGTGAGTAAAGGCCCTGGACTGCATCACTGACTCCGTGTCGTTACTGCTGCTGCCCTGCACCATCACCCCCATCCTCCGCTTACACTGCCCTGAGACTATACTCCTCCCGTGGGGAGTTATGCTACGCTCTGCTGCACCCACAACACCAGCCTCAGCGGTCTGCCCTGTAGCGGCGGTTCACTCTGACCGCAATCCACGGGTGGCGTAGTCGGACATTTAAACATCAAAACCACATAAATAGTTCCGCCACTGGTTTGACCGCCCTGAGCCACGGAACCGGGTCGCCGCCACGAAGACTACAACCACCAGCATCCACCAAAAAGGGTCCGGCTCCGGGTGTCCCAAGGCCCAGGGGGTGCGTCAGAACATTTTCATCACCTTTCACAATCACCAATGGGACAAGGCAGGGATGTCCTCTGTCCCCTCTCTTATACATCCTAGTGACGGAGCACCTGCTCTCATCAATTCGCCATAACCCCAATATTAGGTGGATTGAGGTGGGAGGCACCGAGTACAAGTGCTCTCTATTTGCTGATGATGTCCTAGTATATATCACTCAATCACATATATCCATCCATGCTGTTATGGCTGAAATAGATCACTTTGTTACATGGTAAAATTTTAAAATCAATGCAGCGAAGTCTGAGGCCCTCGATGTCTCCCTCCCCAAATCCATATAGATTCCATCCAGTCCAACTTTCCCTTTGCCTGGCCCTCACAGGGTATCAAATACTTAGGAATTCCTATTCATAGAGACCTCTCCCATCTATGTTATCTTAATTTTGGGCCCTTTATTGAACAATTCCATACAGACCACGGTTGGCAAGTTAGAACTGTAAGATTCACTACGTGAACCGCTGGTGTTTTGTGGAAAAGCACATGTACACCGCGTTCCAAATTATTATGCAAAAAGTGTTTAGGAGTGATATGGGAAGAATTTGTTTGTTTGTCAGTTAAACTCATTGATGGTGATGTGTGTCAGGGCTCTTTATATCACTGTAAGCAATTGCAGACACCTGTGCTAATTAGTTTGGCAGGTGTGTCCAATGAAAGGCAAGACTACTTAAGAAGGCTCTCTCACATTATTAAGCAGCCTATATTTTCTGCCAAAATGGGAAAGAAAAAGGATGTGTCGGCTGCTGAGAAGCAACAAATTGTGGAGTGTTTAGGTCAAGGCATGACTACAATCAACATTGTGCGATGATCAGGATGAAGTGTCTTGGCAATCAAGAAGTATGTAGCTGATTCACAGTACACACGTGTGCGTGCTGATAAGGGCAAATTGAGGACTCTTTCCTACAGGCAATTACGTCAGGTTGAAAGAGCAGCGGCAAAAAAGCCTTGTCATAGCAGCAGACAAGTTTTTGAAGCTGCTTGTGCCTCCAACGTCCCCCGAACAACAAGATGCAGGGTCCTTCAGAGGTTTGCAGCTGTGCATACGCCATCCTGTCGACCTCCTCTATCCACTTCACACAAGCAGAAACGGCTCCAGTGGGCCAAACATTACATGAAGACTGATTTCAAAACTGTTTTGTTCACGGATGAGTGCCGTGCAGCGCTCGATGGTCCAGATGGATGGAGTGGAGGATGGCTGGTTGATGGACACCCCACGCAAACACGGCTACAGCGCCAACAAGGAGGAGGTGGAGTAATGTTTTGGGCTGGAATCATGGGGAGAGAGATTGTCGGCCCCTTTAGGATCCCTGAAGGCGCTAAAGATGAACTCCATAATGTATGTGGATTTTCTCAAACAGCACTTCCTGCCATGGTTCAAGAAGAAGAACCGTGTATTTCACAGCAAGATCATTTTTCTGCATGATAATGCACCATCTCATGCTGCACATAAAACATCTGCATCTCTGGCTGATATGGGCATAAAAGGGGACAAACTTATGGTGTGACCCCCATGCTCCCCTGACCTCTACCCCATTCAGAACCTTTGGAGCATCATTAAAAGGAGTGTCTATGATGGCGGGAGGCAGTTCACATCTAAGCAACAGCTCTGGGAGGGTATTCTGTCCTCATGCAAAACAATTGAAGCAGAAACCATCCAAAACCTGACAAATTCAATGGACGAGAGAGTTCAGAAGCTCCTTTCGAACAAGGGGTCCTATGTGAAAATGTAACATCACCTAGAATAAAGTTTTGAGTTGAAAACTGTTTGATTTCAGTTTCTAACAACCTGCTAATGCTTATAATTTCAAAAATGACCATTTTTTTGGTCTTTATTAAAATGAAAAGGTTGATCGAAAAGTTTGGGGGATCTAAGAGTGTGGCAACCCAGTAGTCATGATTACTTCGAATTCTGACAATATGAGGGTCATGCTGCAGGTAGTGCAGCAAGAAGGCACTTATGTGTCTTGCGCATCTCGGAGCCCCAAAATTATTTTCCGGGCTAGATGCAGCTAAAAATTATTTTTAATTTTAAATCTGGTGTAGCTTATTATAGATGGCCTAATAGGATCAGTGCTGCACACTGCTACAAAGCCCAAATTATTTTCCAGTCAAGATACAGATAAACATGATTAGTAATTTGAAAGCTTAAAACGTTTGGTAGGGTGATTTTAACCAATCATCAAGCTTTTACTCTCCCCAGGATGACACAGGGGTAGAAAAGTCGTTTCGGATCCATGATTTGTTCATCTTTATGAACGTGAGTCTGTCTACATTATCAGTGGAGAGCCGCGTGCGCTTATCTGTCAGCACACCACCAGCAGCGCTGAACACACGTTCAGACAGAACGCTGGCTGCGGGGCATGACAAGATCTCCAAGGCGTAAGTGGCTAGCTCCGGCCATTTATCCAGATTGGAAGCCCAAAAAGAGCAAGGGTCCAGTGACACAGTCGTGGCTTCAATGTTTACTTGGAGATACTCCTGTACCATCGTCTCTAGGCGTTGACTATGTGTCAGACTTCTTGTCTCCTGTGGCCTTGCAAAGGATGGGCTAAAAAAGTGGTGAAATGATTCCGCAAAATTGATGTTACCAGCAGATACTGTGGTTCTGTTACGGTTTGAGTGCTGAACACTTGACGGTCCCACGGTTGGCAAGTTGGAACTGTGAGATTCACTACGTGCACCACTGGTATTTTGTGGAAAAGCACATGTAAGATTCTGCAACTGTCTCTGCTGATACTCCTGCATGCGTGCATCCCTTTCTATGGCAGGAATAATTTCTGCAAATTTACTTTTGTACCGGGGATCTAACAGTGTGGCAACCCAGTAGTCAGGATTATTTCTAATTCTCACAATTCGAGGGTCATGTTGCAGGTAGTGCAGCAAGAAGGCACTCATGTGTGTTGCGCATCCAGGAGCACCAAGTCCCTGTTGTGTTGGTGGCGAGGTAACAATCATGCTTCCTTCCTCTGTCCTCTCCCCCCAACCTCGCACAACAGAAATGTGATCAAGGTCTCCCTCATCTGATGAGTCTTCCATCAGTTCGTCCTCCACTTCTTCCTGGGCTCCTGCACCTTCCTCACTAGTTTGGCTGCTACCATGCGCCCTGGTAAAACCATCTCCCCCACCCTCACATGCCTGCCGCCTTGGTGCTGCCGACCTTCTGGACCTTGCAGATGTTAGCCCTTCCGCATACAACTCCTCCTCCTCTACTTCCTCCACCTCCTCTTGTGCCACCACCTGACTCCGAATTCTGTTTAACATGTGCTCCAGCATGTAAATCACCGGAATAGTCATGCTGATATTGGCATCGTCAGCACTAAACATCTTCGTCGCCATTTCAAAACTGTGCAGAAGGGTGCATAGGTCCCTGATCTGAGACCACTCCTCCAGCGTGATTTGCCCCACCTCTGAATCTCGTTGGCCCAGGCTATACGTCAGAACGTATTGCACCAGGGCTTGTCGGTGCTGCCACAGTCGCTGCAACATGTGCAGAGTTGAATTCCACCGGGTAGGCACATCGCATTTTAGCCGGTGAAGTGGCAGGCCCAACGACTTCTGTAGAGATGTAAGTCGCTGAGCTGCGGGATGCGAACGGCGGAAGTGAGCACACAGCGACCGTGTCCTCTGCAGAAGGCCATCTAGTCTGGGATAGTGGGCTAAAAATTGCTGGACAACCAGGTTCAACACGTGAGCCATACAAGGCACGTGTGTGACATTGCCCCGGCGAAGGGCCGCACCCAGGTTTGCAGCATTGTCGCACACGGCCTTCCCTGGTTTCAGGTCCAGTGGAGACAACCATTCATGAAATTGGTTCTCCAGAGCTGACCACAACTCCTCAGCTGTGTGACTCACATTTCCCAGACATTTCAATGTAAAAACCGCCTGATGACATTGAGCCCTACTGCCAGCATAGTAAGGAGGTGTGCAGGATCCCTTCTGCGCAGTTAGAAAGCTTGTGGCATGACCAGACAGGCTTTGGGTGCAGGTGGAAGACCGAGAGGAGGTTGAGGAGGCAGAAGCAGTGGAGGAACTTTGACATAAAGAGGATTGACGCACAACTCGTGGGGACGGCAAGACTTGGACAGCAGCCCCTTGTCCTGCTGTCACCATAGTTACCCAGTGCCCAGTCAGCGACATGTAACGCCCCTGTCCATGCCTACTCGTCCAAGTGTCTGTGGTGAAATGCACCCTGTCACACACAGAGTTTCTCAAAGAAGCGGTGATGTTGTGTGCGACATGCTGGTGGAGCGCAGGTACACCTTTCTTTGAGAAGTAGTGCCGACTAGGCATCTGGTACTGGGGCACTGCGACGGACATAAGGTCTCGAAAATCCTCTGTGTCCACCAGGCAGAAAGGCAGCATTTCTGTAGCCAAGAGCTTGCAGATGGTGAAATTCAACCTCTTAGCTTTCTCATGGCTAGGAGGAAATGGTCTTTTACTTGTCCACATCTGAGGGACCGAGGGCTGGCTATTGTGTTTAGACGGGGTTGATAAGGGTGTCCCTGGCAAACTGCCGGTCTGAGAGGAAGATGCAGGCGGACATGTTAGGTTGCCTTGATCCAAAGGTGGTGCTATCGATGTCGGACAGCGCTCAACACCAGCCGGTGTTCCCACCTCCAAAGAAAATGATGACCTGCCAATCACGCTGGCTGTTGCGGGTAAAGAGGTGGCAGGTCTGCGCCCCAAAACAGGTGTGACTGCTGTCCCCCCAGTCACAGAGGATGAAGAGGCCGCGGATGCACAAGATATGGCAGACGGTGGTTGGCCCGGCCGGCTAGGCCGCATTGTAGCACACTGAGCTTCCCACTGCAACTTATGCTTCATGTCCATGTGCCGGTTCATGCATGAAGTACTCAAACTATGTATTTTTTGGCCTCTACTTAGCTTTTGCTGACAAATGTTACAGATAACACGAGTTGGGTCATCTTTATCGATCTGAAAAAATGCCCAGGCTATGCAAGGCTTAGCACCCATGCGACCTGAAGAGCCACCACGACTTGTGGTGAGAGGCAGAGTTGTGTTTGAGGATGCAGTTGTTGACGTGCTTCCAGTACTACGTCTCTGTCCAGGAAGGCGCAACCTGACCTCGTCGTCACTAGCATCTTCCTCCACCTCCTCTGCTGACCTCATCTCTTGGCTGACTGTGGGTTGACAGTAAGTGGGATCTCCAACCTCATCATCATCACCCTGTGTGTTATCACACCCGTCGTCCTCAGAGCCAACCTGTTCCTGCCCTGACAAAAAACTAAAGTTGTCGCTCCAATCAGGTATTTGAGTCTTATCATCGTCTTCCTCATTGTCTCCACCAACAGGAGTTACAGTTTGGGAATGAGGGTCTACATTATGGTCAGAACCTTCTGCGTCTGGTCCTGGATCCGACTCATAAAGATTCTGGGCATCAGTGCAGATCATTTCCTCGTCTGGATTCACAGAAGTGCTGGAGTCGACCTCTGATTCCAAGGCTATAGTATGAGTAAACAGCTCTGCAGACTCAACCATCTGTTCTACCTCATACTCAGACGGGCAGCTGGAGATTTGGGAGCTGTGAGAAAGCAAGTGCGATTTGGGTGACACCTTTGAGGACTGGAGTATTTGTGATGTTGAAGTTGATGTGGAGGAGAGCCCACTTAAAGGAGCACTTGATATCCGTTGAAGCACCTGCTGTTTTTGTGCCTCATCTGGAATTTGTAGCGATTGGCGTGGCCGTAAGAAAGGGATCTTATCACATTGTCCGCTAAAAGAAGTAGACATTTTAGTTTGGCTGGAAGATGGTCTTTCTTCTGCAGATGTTACTGTTGCTTTAACACCTACCCCACGGACACAACCTTTTTTCCCCTTCCCAACACGCCTATTCCCCTTTCCACCAGCAGCAGGCCTTTTTCCACTCATTTTGGTGGTTAACTAATTCACAACTCTGGAGTTGTTTGCACAAAAAAACAATAGATGGGAACCGAGCAGAGCTGAGTGGCCAAACTGTGGTATTAGGCCAAAATTATTGGCTGGGTTAGATGCAGAAAAAAATTATATTCAATTTGCAACCTGATGGAGGTCAGTATAGATGGACTAATAGAGAAAGTCCCACACACTGCTAGAAGGCCAAATATTTTTTCAGAGGTAGATGCAGAAAAAAATATATTCAGTTTGCAACCTGATGGAGGTCAGTATAGATGGATTAATAGAACAAGACCCACACACAGCTAGAAGCCCAATATTTTTTCAGAGGTAGATGCAGAAAAAAATATATTCAGTTTGCAACCTGATGGAGGTCAGTATAGATGGACTAATAGAACAAGTCCCACACACTGCTAGAAGCCCAAATATTTTTTCAGAGGTACTGTAGATGCAGATAAAAATTAGTTTTAATTTGCAACCTGATGGAGGTCAGTATAGATGGACTAATAGAGAAAGTCCGACACACTACTAGAAGGCCAAATATTTTTTCAGAGGTAGATGCAGAAAAAAATATATTCAGTTTGCAACCTGATGGAGGTCAGTATAGATGGATTAATAGAACAAGACCCACACACAGCTAGAAGCCCAATATTTTTTCAGAGGTAGATGCAGAAAAAAATATATTCAGTTTGCAACCTGATGGAGGTCAGTATAGATGGTCTAATAGAACAAGTCCCACACACTGCTAGAAGCCCAAATATTTTTTCAGAGGTACTGTAGATGCAGATAAAAATTAGTTTTAATTTGCAACCTGATGGAGGTCAGTATAGATGGACTAATAGAGAAAGTCCGACACACTACTAGAAGGCCAAATATTTTTTCAGAGGTAGATGCAGAAAAAAATATATTCAGTTTGCAACCTGATGGAGGTCAGTATAGATGGATTAATAGAACATGACCCACACACAGCTAGAAGCCCAATATTTTTTCAGAGGTAGATGCAGAAAAAAATATATTCAGTTTGCAACCTGATGGAGGTCAGTATAGATGGACTAATAGAACAAGTCCCACACACTGCTAGAAGCCCAAATATTTTTTCAGAGGTACTGTAGATGCAGATAAAAATTTGTTTTAATTTGCAACCTGATGGAGGTCAGTATAGATGGACTAATAGAGAAAGTCCGACACACTACTAGAAGGCCAAATATTTTTTCAGAGGTAGATGCAGAAAAAAATATATTCAGTTTGCAACCTGATGGAGGTCAGTATAGATGGACTAATACAACAAGTCCCGCACACAGCTAGAAGCCCAAATATTTTTTCAGAGGTACTGTAGATGCAGATAAAAATTATTTTTAATTTGCAACCTGATGGAGGTCAGTATAGATGGACTAATAGAGAAAGTCCGACACACTACTAGAAGGCCAAATATTTTTTCAGAGCTAGATGCAGAAAAAAATTATATTCAGTTTGCAACCTGATGGAGGTCAGCATAGATGGATTAATAGAACAAGACCCACACACAGCTAGAAGCCCAAATATTTTTTCAGAGGTACTGTAGATGCAGATAAAAATTAGTTTTAATTTGCAACCTGATGGAGGTCAGTATAGATGGACTAATAGAGAAAGTCCGACACACTACTAGAAGGCCAAATATTTTTTCAGAGCTAGATGCAGAAAAAAATTATATTCAGTTTGCAACCTGATGGAGGTCAGTATAGATGGACTAATAGAGAAAGTCCGACACACTACTAGAAGGCCAAATATTTTTTCAGAGGTAGATGCAGAAAAAAATATATTCAGTTTGCAACCTGATGGAGGTCAGTATAGATGGATTAATAGAACAAGACCCACACACAGCTAGAAGCCCAATATTTTTTCAGAGGTAGATGCAGAAAAAACTATATTCAGTTTGCAACCTGATGGAGGTCAGTATAGATGGACTAATACAACAAGTCCCACACACTGCTAGAAGCCCAAATATTTTTTCAGAGGTACTGTAGATGCAGATAAAAATTAGTTTTAATTTGCAACCTGATGGAGGTCAGTATAGATGGACTAATAGAGAAAGTCCGACACACTACTAGAAGGCCAAATATTTTTTCAGAGGTAGATGCAGAAAAAAATATATTCAGTTTGCAACCTGATGGAGGTCAGTATAGATGGACTAATAGAACAAGTCCCACACACTGCTAGAAGCCCAAATATTTTTTCAGAGGTACTGTAGATGCAGATAAAAATTAGTTTTAATTTGCAACCTGATGGAGGTCAGTATAGATGGACTAATAGAGAAAGTCCGACACACTACTAGAAGGCCAAATATTTTTTCAGAGGTAGATGCAGAAAAAAATATATTCAGTTTGCAACCTGATGGAGGTCAGTATAGATGGATTAATAGAACAAGACCCACACACAGCTAGAAGCCCAATATTTTTTCAGAGGTAGATGCAGAAAAAAATATATTCAGTTTGCAACCTGATGGAGGTCAGTATAGATGGACTAATAGAACAAGTCCCACACACTGCTAGAAGCCCAAATATTTTTTCAGAGGTACTGTAGATGCAGATAAAAATTAGTTTTAATTTGCAACCTGATGGAGGTCAGTATAGATGGACTAATAGAATGATGCTATGCCCAAAAGATTTTACTTTACTAGGTGCAGTAAAAAAATTGGTATTCTATACACAGGTGGTATATCTTGCAACAGAGATAGGCTACTCCACTGACTAACACACTCTGCAATAGGCCAAAAAGGATTAGCTTTGCTAGATTCAGCCAAATGCTGTGAAAAAAACTTGCACAGCACTGGCACAGACCTGCCTGGCAAAAACTGATAGGAACTCATGTAACCTAGTCCTGAAAAGGACTGCAATTACAATTAGTCTTTACTCCCACAACCGATCTATTTAAGAGCACAGACCTCCCTGATAAAAGTCGTAGGAAATGCTGTAACCTAGTCCTTAAAAGGACTGCAATCACAACTATTCCCTACTCCCAAGCTATCTGTATATTTGTGCGAAAATTGGCTTGAAATTAACAAGGTATAGCGCACACAGCAACAGCGGTGCCGTCTAACACGCAGCTGCAGCAGTGAGAAAATGGTGGCGACGGGGAAAATGGCTTGGTCTTATAGGGCAAGGACATGTGACATACACTGCCAATGACACATGCCCTTGCTTGTGTGAAAAAAAGCACTTCGCTCCGTGTGTGCGCTGCTGATAGGCTGACAGATTGCACCTCCCCACTGTAAATGCGGGAAAGAGAAAAAAAAATGGAGATCTTCATTGTTCCTGCAGAGATCCATCCCCTGCCCCTCCGCCCACCCCGCTGTACACTCAAACTGCGTATTAACATTAATTTTCATCATTACTGAGAAAAAATCCAGTTATGATTTTGGTGCACGAACAGTTATCGAACATAACCTCGAACAGCCGAATTTTTCTCAAATTGTTCATGTTCGCCGAAAGGCTCGAACACCGCCCAAAACAGCTCGAATTTGAGATTGGCGAACAGTTCGAGTAGAACAACGCTCATCTCTAATCCTTAGCAACAGACGAAACGGGTGGAGTACCAGGAACAGCACACAAGGAAGTCTCTCTCCACATATTTTCAGGTGGCACCCCAGAGGGTACAGGAGACAACTGGAAGTCCTTCACCGGGTTGGAGGGGGACAGAGACTTGGGGGTAATCTCTGCTTCGAGGTACATCTTGTCAATCTCACAGGAAGAAATAGACGGGTTATCAGGTACATAATGAGAAAAAGTCACTGTCTCTTTGTTATCTGGTGGTACCCCGGAGAATTCAGGAAACAACTGGAGGTCCTCCGCCGGGTCAGAAGAGTGCAGAGGCTCAGAGAAAACATCTGCTTCAGAGTACACTAGGTCGGACTCACTGGAGGAAGCAGGCGAGGTATCGGGTACCGAGTATAGGAAAGTCTCTGTCCATTCACCACCAGGTGGCACCCCGAAGGGTTCTGGAGACAACTGGAGGTCCTCCGCCTGGTCGGAGGGGTGTAGAGACTCGGGAGTAACCTCTGCTTCGGAGTACACTAGGTTGGACTCACTGGACGAAGCGAGCGAGGTATCAGGTACAGAGTATAGGAGAGTCTCTGTCCTTTCGCTACCAGGTAGCACCCCGAAGGGTTCTGGAGACAACTGGAGGTCCTCCGCCTGGTCGGAGGGGTGTAGAGACTCGGGAGTAACCTCTGCTTCGGAGTACACTAGGTTGGACTCACTGGACGAAGCGAGCGAGGTATCAGGTACAGAGTATAGGAGAGTCTCTGTCCTTTCGCTACCAGGTAGCACCCCGAAGGGTTCTGGAGACAACTGGAGGTCCTCCGCCTGGTCGGAGGGGTGTAGAGACTCGGGGGTAACTACCACTTTGGGGTACCCATTGTCAGTCTCACAGGACGAAGCGGACAAAGTATCGAGTACCGAGTGTAGAGAAGTCTCTCTCCATTTGTCATCGAGTGGTATCCCGGAGGATTCAGGAGGCAACAGGGGGTCCTCCGCCAGGTAGTAGAGGTGCACAGACTCAGAGGTAACCACAGCTTTGAAGCATCCTTGGACATGCACACCGGTTAAAGTGGGTGAAGCATCTGATGCCGGGTGCAGGAAGTTCTCCTGTGTGGAGTCTGGATGGGCAGAAGTCTCTTCGGGCAGGAGAACCGGAGTACTACCCACGCACATTACCCGTTGGGGCTTCTCCGGGATACAGGGAGATGAAGCTTCAGTAGGGACTTCAAGGTTGGGGTCAGGAGGTCTCAGGGAGGACAGACCCTGGCGTGACGGCTTGCCTCTACGTCTAGCACGTCTGGACTGCCTCTTGAGGTTGGGAGAAGTATTCCGAAAAGCGTAGTCACCCTGTGAGGATTCTGGGTGGGCAGTAGTCTCATTGGGCTGGAGGACTATTGCGCTACCCACACACATTACCCATCGGGGCTGCTCCGGGATATTGGGAGGTGAAGCTTCAGCAGGAGCTTCCGGGTTAGGATCATCGAAGACCATGAGAAAGGCCACCAGGAAGGCCATTAGGTCCAGGAGGATCGGATCCTGTGTTTCATATAGGGGGTTGATCCATTCCAAGGCATCACCCGCCAGGTAAGACATAATGAATGCCACCTTAACCCGATCGGTGGGAAAACATAGAGGGTAGAACTTGAAGTGTAGCATGCATTGCTCCACAAATGCACGACTTTGTCTTGGATCCCCATAGTAACGTGGCGGATCCGCAGGAACGAGAGCAGATAGATCCATCTGGACGGGTGCGTAATTCGCCTGGAACTCAGCTGAGAAAAAAAAAAAAAAAAAAAATTATTTATTTATTTTTAATGCATGTATTCACTGGAAAACTTCTCAGAGAGCGAAGGCCGTGGGGCTCAACGGGAACCATGGCCTGAGCATGCTGTTATGCACACGCCCGGACTGACTGGCGTGTGCGGGTGTTGTGGTTCCACTGGACCATGGACCGGAGAGTGCCTGGAGGGGCGTGACTAAGTATCTGGCCGATCCGACCAAGGTGGCACGACGGCATATGACGCCAGTGCACCAGGGAGAAACCGGGCAGAGGGACCAGGTGCTACTCCAGGTCAAACTCCGGACACGGGGGTTGACCCACGCTGGGATTACTGGAACAGGCAGGTTAGGCTGGCACAGACTGGTGGATGTAAGCAAACACGGCAGGTATGCAGATGGGTGGATACAGGCGAGTATGCAGGCACGGAGGTACTGGCCGAAAGGACGGGCTGGAGAACAGAGAGGTTAAGACCCAGTACAGACTGGGTCACAGAACCGCAGATGCGGTAGACAACCACAGCAGAGAGAGAACGCCCGAAGCGGTGGGCAAGAACAGAGCAGGACGGGGCTGCAGGAGCAGCGAGCACAAGCAGGGCAGGACAGGACTGCCGGAGCAGCGGGCAGAAGCAGGGCAGGGCGGAAACCGCAGAAGCAGTAAGCAAGATAAGAGCAGAGCAGAAACCGCAGGAGCGGCAAGCAAGGCAAGAGCAGAGCAGAGTGAAAACCGCAAGAGCGGCAAGCTAAGCAGGAGCAGAGCGGACACCGCAGAGCGGTAAACAAGGCAGGAGCAGAGCAGAAACCGCAAGAGCGGCAAGCTAAGCAGGAGCAGAGCGGACACCGCAGAGCGGTAAACAAGGCAGGAGCAGAGCAGAAACCGCAAGAGCGGCAAGCTAAGCAGGAGCAGAGCGGACACCGCAGAGCGGTAAACAAGGCAGGAGCAGAGCAGAAACCGCAAGAGCGGCAAGCTAAGCAGGAGCAGAGCGGACACCGCAGAGCGGTAAACAAGGCAGGAGCAGAGCAGAAACCGCAAGAGCGGCAAGCTAAGCAGGAGCAGAGCGGACACCGCAGAGCGGTAAACAAGGCAGGAGCAGAGCAGAAACCGCAAGAGCGGCAAGCTAAGCAGGAGCAGAGCGGACACCGCAGAGCGGTAAAAAAGGCAAGGGGATAGGACTCTGTTCACAAAGAACAGACGGAGAAGGAAAGGCAGAACTAGAAGCACGCACAGTACTTACATAGAAGTAGCGAGCGTACACTAAATTCACAACAGAGGTACAGAGACGACAAGAAGGAATTTAGGAGCGAGTTCAGACTCTGCAGAAAGACGCAGAAAACAGACATAGAGGGAAAAGGGAGACAAGGTTAAAGTAGAAACGAGGCACAGACAACAGGGAACAGAGGAACGGGAACAGAGACAGCAAGGCAGGAACACAAACAGGACTCTGTTCAGATGGGAACAGATACCGAAAGGCAGAGACACAAACAGGACTCTGTTCAGATGGTAACAGATACCGAAAGGCAGAGACACAAACAGGACTCTGTTCAGACGGGAACAGATACCGAAAGGCAGAGACACAAACAGGACTCTGTTCAGACGGGAACAGATACCGCAAGGCACAGACAGGCAGATCTAGGAATAAGGCCCCTAGAAGGCGAAAGAACAGGCAAGAAGCGTGTTCACAAGAACAGACCACAGTTCAGACACAGAACTGGAAAACAGGCAGGAAAACAGGATAGGACCTGGCATGTCAGAGACAAAAAGCCAACTGACAAGAAACAATGCTCAGGCGCCATCTTGAGGAAGAAGGTGATATAAATACCCAAAGATGGACAGCAATAGGCTGAAGGTGCAACAGGGGCATGTCCGCAGCAGGTACAAGAAACAGGAAGTTCAGCGGGCGTCGCCCTATGCAGCCAAAACAGACAAACAGACAGCAAGGTGGGAAGCCAGAGAGACATTCTGGACTGGAGATCAAGTGCGCGCTCTTGCACAGTGGGAGATGGACCACCATGCAAGGACGCCGCCAGGTATGTTACACCTTCCACCTCAGACCAGCAGAGGGAACCCGTTAGGGATATAAATAGGGAAGGTGGAGCTAGGCAGTTCAGTTCCTCTGAAGAGTTCCTGCAGTAGAGAAGCCTAAGAGAGGTCAGTCTGCAGTGGAGCTCAGTCTAGTCTAGAGAACTCAGTTAATAGTTCAGCAGTGGAGCACTAGGCTCCTGCTAGCTAGATTCAGGGAGCCCAGATAGAGCTTAAGGTGTGCCGGCGTCATAAGATCGGTGAAGCGCGGCAAGCTGCCGTTAGTGTGTATAGCCTATTGAGGGCCCGAGTAGGCCGAAGGCGAGTGGCGAGTTAGTACATAAGGGGCAGAGGAGCTTAACCAGCTCACCCCGAAGCATTTACCGGACACCGGATCCGAGCTTACCGGGATCTCTATGACCCAGTAAGGCATAACCGGAATCCCTGGAGAACTACAAGTCCCAGGATCGCTAAGGTGCTGATACGTAACAGAGCCAGGAGACGATTAGGCCCCGCATACTGGGAGCGTGAACTTCAAGAGAAGGCCCTACCACAAGGTCAGCCAGCGCAGGACAGAGACAAAGTTAGGCCTAGCTCCAGGCAGGTCAGAAACTTACTGCGCAGAGGCAAGAAACAGGAGGCCCTACACCCACTCATTGGGGAGGATCCTGATATGCACCCTTCACCCTACAGTGCTCCAGGATGTGCCTGAATTTCCTCCAGTAAAAGGTACTGAAGTGACTACCGTGTCCGTTTCCGTTCTTGCTCTGACCCAGCTGGGTCTCGCCTGTCCTGCATTCCCCCTGCATACGCTGCCCTGAGACCTAGCTCCACCTGTGGGGAGCTATACCATCGAGCTGCCTTATCACGGGCCTCAGTGGACTGCTACAGCGCTGGTGCTTCTCACCAGATACCACAGGTGGTGTCACAAACTCTTAGAAAATTAACAATTATCCACCCTTTTAAAGAGTGACCCCAGGGTACGGGCCAGGGAGCCGACCACCGCGACATCCCAAAGGCCAGGCAAAGGCCCGGGTGACCTCATCGACTGGCTGACTGTGGGTTGACAGTAAGTGGGATCTCCAACCTTGTCATCATCACCCTGTGTGTTATCACACCCGTCGTCCTCAAAGCCAACCTCTTCCTGCCCTGACCGAAAAGTCAAGTTGTCGCTCCAATCAGGTATTTGAGTCTCATCATCGTCTTCATCATTGTCTCCACCAACAGGAGTTACAGTTTGGGAACGAGGGTCTACATTATGCTCAGAACCTTCTTCATCTGGTCCTGGATCCGACTTATAAAGATTCTGGGCATCAGTGCAGATCATTTCCTCGTCTGGATTAACAGAAGCTCTGGAGCAGACCTCCGTTTCCCAGGCTATAGTATGAGTAAACAGCTGTGCAGACTCAACCATCTGTGTTACCCCATACTCAGACGGGCAGCTGGAGACTTGGGAGCTGTGAGGAAGCAAGTGCGATTGGGGTGACACCTCTGAGGACTGGAGTATTTGTGATGTTGAAGTTGAGGTGGAGGAGAGCCCACTTGAAGGAGCACTTGATATCCGCTGAAGCACCTGCTGTTTTTGTGCCTCATCTGGAATTTGTAGCGATGGGCGTGTCCGTAACAAAGGGATCGTATCACATTGTCCACGAAAAGAAGTCGACATGTTAGTTTGGCTGGAAGATGGTCTTTCTTCTGCAGATGTTACCCCCCCCCCCACCGCGGGGGGCTCGACCCACCAGCGGACAGGCACCAGTATTAGGAGAGGGGGGCTGGCCGTCAGGGTCCACCGCGGCTCTGGCACAAACCCGGCGACACGGAGGTGGCACGGGCAGGAACGGACTGGCCGTGTCGGCTTCTCACTTTTTGGATTTTAGAAGGGCATGACATGCCTATATCTGTGTCTCCCCCTCCTTTTACTCCTCCACCTCTTTTATTTTCGCATGACTATATGTACTTGTCACTTTTCCATGTGTTAGTTATGTCTTCTGAGCAGTTTGTCAGCTTTTGGACACCTTTGAAGATGTTTTCTATGTGTTTCTATGTGTTTTTGTTTGCCTGCCATTGGTTTTAACGGTGTTCGACGAACAGTTCGACGAACAGTTCGGCGAACACACGGGTGTTCGACGAACCGAACCGAACTCGAACACTACGGGGGTGGCTCAACACTAGTGAAGAGCCCCCTCGAGCAGGTAACGCCACTCCTCCAGTGCCAGCTTAATGGCTAACAATTCACGGTCCCCAATAGAATAGTTGCGCTCAGAAGAGGAGAAGAGTTTGGAGAAAAAAACGCAGGTTACCATTCTTCCGGAAGATGACTTTTGGGTAAGTACCGCCCCGGCTCCGGAGGAGGAAGCGTCAACTTCTAGGAAGAATTGTTTGCTGCCGTTCGGACGATGCAGCACCGGGGCGGAGGAGAAGGCCTGTTTTAAGGAAAGAAAGGCCTCCTCAGCTTCGGGCGGCCATCTTCTGGGATTAGTACCCTTACGGGTGAGCGCAGAGATAGGGGCAGTCCGGGAAGAGAAGTGTGGTATGAAGAGGCGGTAATAGTTGGCGAAGCCCAGGAACCGCTGAATAGCCTTCAACCCCTCTGGTCGGGGCCACTTCTGGATGGCAGACAGTTTCTCAGGATCCATTTGTAGGCCGGTCTGAGAGATTATGTAGCCCAGAAATGGAAGAGAGGTCTGCTCAAAGATGCACTTCTCATATTTAGCGTAGAGGTGGTTCTGCCTGAGCCTGAGCAGGATCTGACGAACATCCCTCCGGTGAGTAGGAAGGTCCGGAGAGAAGACCAAGATGTCGTCCAGGTACACCACCACGCAGGAGTAGAGAAGGTCACGGAAGATGTCATTGACCAACTCTTGAAAGACGGCAGGAGCGTTACAGAGACCGAAGGGCATTACAAGGTGCTCATAGTGGCCGTCCCGGGTGTTGAATGCCGTCTTCCACTCATCCCTCTGATGGATACGGACCAGGTTATACGCCCCACTGAGATCCAGTTTGGTGAAGATTCTAGCCCCCCTCAGGCGGTCAAATAATTCAGGAATGAGCGGGAGGGGGTATTTATTCTTCACTGTAATCTGGTTAAGGCCTCTATAATCTATACATGGACGGAGTGAGCCGTCCTTCTTTTTGACGAAGAAGAAGCCTGCTCCCGCCGGGAAGGTAGATTTCCGGATAAATCCCCGGGCCAGATTCTCCTCAATATATTCTGACATGGACCGGGTCTCCGCTGCGGACAAAGGGTAGATACGCCCACGGGGAGGAGTAGAGCCGGGTATCAGGTCGATTGGACAATCGTATGGTCTATGAGGGGGTAATGTCTCTGCTTCTTTTTTATTGAAGACATCCGCATAAGACCAATAGGGAACCGGTAGACCGGGTAGACTGACTGGGGTAGGAGAAGGACGAGCAGGATGAACGAGAACTAGACAAGTCCTATGGCAGTCCTGTCCCCAGCGAAGGACTTCTCCGGTCTGCCAGTCAAGCACGGGTGCATGTTTTTGGAGCCAAGGTAGGCCTAACAAGAGTGCGTGAGAGAGTCCAGGCAGAACATGAAAGGAGATGCTCTCAGAATGCAGCATTCCCACCTGCAGAGTTATGGATTCGGTGATGAGTTGGATGGGATGTGGTAAGAGGCCCCCATCCACGGCGGCGACAGATAAAGGTACGGCCAGAGGTTTGGTGGGAATGCGGTATTTCTCTACCAGAGACTGAGAAATGAGATTTCCAGCAGCTCCTGAGTCAAGTTGAGCCAGTTCGAAATAGCGGTTCTCTCCGCAGGTGATAGAGACTGACAACATCAGAGATGGAGAGGGTTTACTTTTTTCTAGGGCGACCTCTCTGAGCGATCCTAGACACAGGCGTTTCCCGACCTCTCTGGGCAGGAACGGATCCGGTGCTCCTTACTGCCACAGTAGAAGCAGCTCCCCTCGGCACGGCGTAAGTCTTGACGGGTTTTGACCATCTTGGTCTGGTCGACCTGCATAGGCTCAGGTGAGTGTGCCTGGGGAGTAACGGAGGGAGTGACGGGTTTCTGGAAGGTGGGGGCTAGACGTGGAAACCTCCCCTCACGGGTGACCTCTTTGGCGCGCTCCTGGAATCGGATGTCAATCCGGGTGGCAAGTGTTATTAAGTCGTCGAGAGTGGTAGGAATGTCCCGACCGGCGAGTTCATCTTTAATACGGCCGGACAGACCCTCCCAGAAGACAGACACCAGAGCGTCGTTATCCCAGGCCAGCTCCGAAGCAAGGGTACGGAACCGTATGGCATATTGGCCCACGGTGAGATCTCCTTGACGGAGGCGTAGCAGAGACGATGTGGATGAGGTCTTCCGTCCGGGTTCGTCGAAGACTTTCCGGAAAGCCGTGAGAAAGGCTGGCAGGTCGGACACCAGGGGATCTCCTCTCTCCCACAGAGGATTTAGGCAAGCCAGAGCCTCCCCCGTGAGGTGGGACATGATAAAGGCTACTTTGGACCGGTCGGAGATAAACTGGTGGGTCAAGAGTTCAAAGTGCAGGGTGCACTGGTTTATGAAGCCCCGAGCTTGAGCTGAGTCACCTCCGAAACGAGGAGGTGCAGAAAACCGGGGTCCGGGACAGGATACCATGGTATTGGTGGGCAGCGGCGCTGCCGGGTTGCGAGTCATGACACTAGCGGTGGTTGCAGGTGGAGCAGACAGAGTGTCCAGGCGAGAGTTGACACTCCGCAGGTGACTCAGGATGGACTCCTGTTGGGACCTCTGACGGGACAGTTCATGACATAGGTCCGAGAGCGAGGGAGCTTGGGTGCCACCGGATTCCATGGCCCGAGCAAACTGTAACGGGTCTGGGAGGAAATGAGCAACTATACAAGGGGGCGGTCCTTGTAAGGAAGCGAGTGGCTCCCAGGGAAGACGGGCAGGTAGTCACGGCAAGTGACAGGGACAGTCTCTGGGTAGAAGGGTAGGTAGTCACGGCAAGTGACAGGGACAGTCTCTGGGTAGAAGGGCAGGTAGTCACGGCAAGTGACAGGGACCGTCTCTGGGTAGAAGGACGGGTACTCACGGCAAGTGACAGGGGCAGTCTCTGGGTAGAAGGACTGCAGGCAGGTGACTGGTGAGTGCTCCCAGGTGAGCAGGCGAGAGTCTCTGGACAGGCAGGTGGTCACGGCTAGTGACGGCAGAGCCTCCAGGTAGGCTAGCAGGCAGGTAGCAGGTGAGCGCTCCTAGGTGAGCAGGCAAGAGTCTCTGGACAGGCAGGTGGTCACGGCAAGTGACGGCGGAGCCTCCAGGTAGGCTAGCAGGCAGGTAGCAGATGAGCGCTCCCAGGTGAGCAGACAAGAGTCTCTGGACAGGCAGGTGGTAACGGCAAGTGACGGCAGAGCCTCCAGGTAGGCTAGCAGGCAGGTTGCAGATGAGCGCTCCCAGGTGAGCAGACAAGAGTCTCTGGACAGGCAGGTGGTCACGGCAAGTGACGGCGGAGCCTCCAGGTAGGCTAGCGGGCAGGTAGCAGATGGGCGCTCCCAGGTGAGCGGGCAGGCTGGTCCATAGACAGACTGACAGGTGTCGGAAGGCAGACCGTCGGACCGCAGGCTTGCAAGCAGGTAAACGGATATCTGGCAGGTATCAAGCAGGAATCTGGCAGGTGACTGGCAGGTAACAGGCAGGAATCTGGCAGGTGACTGGCAGGTAACTGGAAACGGGACCTGAGGGCTGAAGCAGAGTGATAGGCTATGCAACAACATTGATCGGGCACCTCCATTTTGGAGGAGGTGCCTTATATATGGAGAGGTCCTCCGGCCATAGGCCGGGGACTCCTTAGGACGGCGCGCGCGGCCCCTTTAAGAGAGGGGGAGCGCGCGCGCCCTAAGCACCGTGGCCGGGAAGCAGCGCGCGCTGCCAGCAGAGCGGGAGGAAGACACCGGGCACAGAGCGGAGAGGTGAGGGGAACAGCGTCCCTGCCTAGCAGGAGGCTGGGACGCCGATGCTACATAGATCTAAATACGTTTGGTGGCAAGGCAGGGAAAATGCTAGCTAACCTGGCAAGGGGACATAGACCCCTGACATTAATCCCTAGCCTGAATAAGAGAACAGGAGGCACCACCTCGGATCCTGGGGAGATAAGCAAGATTCTGGGCAATTACTATAGAAATCTATATGATACAGTGACGCTCACAGCCCTCCCTGGGAAATGGGGTTACTCGGAGCCGGATCAGTGTGGGTGTCTCGGGGTTGCAGTCATTGCCCGGACCCGGTCCGTGCCCAGGGCGGTCACATAAAAGATTTAATGGGCTTTCAGGGTTGAGTGGTAATTTTCCGACTACGCCACCTACGGTTTCCGGTGATGGACACCAGCGCTGTTTCAGTCCACTGAGGCCGGTGTTACAGACAGCTAAGATGGGACGGCTCCCCGCAGGCGGAGCAGGCCTCAGGGCAGTGTGAGGAAGGATAGTGGGTGCAGTGCCACGCAGGAAATAACAGGCTGAAGAGAGGTGTGAAGTCATCCAGGGTTTTTACTCACATTAAGATGAACTTTAGCCGCAAAGCTTCCCTCTGCTCCTCGCGGCGTGCTGTGGCCAGCAGGAAGGGGGTTTAGCACTTTCCAGGTAGATCAGGAGCACCTATCGAGACCCCTCTGGTGTGTGTTCCTCTCCTTGGTGAGTTCTCCCGCTAAGTCTTCTCCTGACTGTATGTGTGGTTAGAACTAGGTATAAGGCCAGGTCCTGGATAAATGCAGGTAGAGAGGTACAGGTGGTGTATTCCGCTCCGTCCGTATCCCTCCTGGGATCCACTCAGCCTCCGGGCTTTTCTGACTGAGACGTGAAGTAGCAAAGTCAGATATCAGGGGCCGGTCACCCCTCTTGCAGCAGGAGTCCCTCTGACTAGGTCAGAATAAAGAAATACAGGTGGCGTATGCCGCTCCGTCCGTATCCCCCAGGGATCCTTTTGCCTGTGGAGCTTGTCTCCTCTACTCCCCTCCAGGCCTTCTTAGGTAGGGACCTTGACCGGATAGAGGCAGTGGTTAACTCTGACCCGCTCCTCGCCTCAAGGCCAGAGAACGAGGACCGTGTATCTTCAATAGGCTGCAGGTTCTAACAGAAGGCCACAATCAGTGGTGAAGATCACAATCAAAGAACCTTGAACCTAAGATGGCTGTAGATTAAATATGAATCAATAAGTGTAACCTAAAAGTGTGTTCTCCACCCTCACCCACTACATGGTACCCCCTATCTTTGGTTCCCCCCCATCTCCTATATCCCGGGCCGGGGCAACACCCTGGTGCATTTAGGCCCCCTACAGGACGGGAGTGGTGTAGTGTTGAGTGATGAAGTGGTGTCCTGAGAGATGCTCCATCCTTACCTGAAAGACGAGATACCACACCTCAAACTGAGGTGCAGTACCCCTGTGGCGACTGAACCCTCAGGGGCGCCACATTCCCCCCTGGTGAAACACAGCACGTCCGCGGGCTGCAATAGAGTAAAAAGTGGTACAGACATTTCAAATTTTTGCATAACAATAACAATCTTCCCTTTATGGAAGGTAAGGACACTTTAAACGTGGCATGATATATATATAAATATAATATAGTATAAATGTAAAAAAACAGTAAAGAGACATTATGCATGTAGACAGATCAATAGAAAACATTGTAGAAAAGTGTTAGTTCAGCAGCATGAGGGACCTGTCCCAAACCCTCAATGTAGGCCCTGGGGTGGCTGCAGGGCATGGAGATCATGAGTTGGACCTCCAGGAGAGCCACTCCAGACAGGTTTCGCTTCTGAGGTCTGATGTAGAAGTAGAAGCGGTTTTGCATAAAACCAATAGGGAGCACCTAAATAGATGCATAACTATTTACAGTACAGAGTCTGTCTACTGCCAGTGTCCGCAGGAACAAATGTCTCTTCCAATTTAAATCCGGGTTTATCAAAAAGGAAAACCAAAAACAGTTCACTCAACTGTTCTCACAACAGGGAGTTGCATCTCCCAGGGCTGCTCAGAAGCGGTATCCCCGCTTGGGAAAAGGCTTTTTTTCTGCCAACTGAACCTGACCGGTCCTCTGTGGGCAGGTGCGTGGGGGCATCCCCTTTAAACACCCTATGGACGTCCAGGGCGTACCACCCCCGCTCCCCGTGGTGGCGCGGGTGTAGGACACCAAGTCGCCCGGGTAGAGGTTCCGGTCAGGGTGGCCTTGCTCCAGCCGCGGCTCGACGTCCCGCCGATTCACAAAGATGTCTCGGTGGAACTGGGGGCTGCGAATGAAGCCCCATCCGGCCTCCTGGTGGAATCGGACAATTAGGCCTTCCTCCCGGGGGCTTGGATGGGTGGCCTCTGCCTGGCGGGCCCGCGACTTTGCGACCTTGCTTCTCACCTCCAGGCGCTCGCAGCGGACCTCCTTCTGGCGTCGCTCCTTGTCAAATTGGAGGAGCTGCTCTCGGCACGTCTCCTCCCTCCTCTGCGCTTCAGCCCGGGTCTCCTGGGGGAAGCTCATCAGGCCGCCCCCCTGGTTGTCCCAGACATACTCATCTGCCGGCGGGCAGGTGACTGGAGGTGCTGGGAGCGGCAATAGCGGAGGCTGCTGTGGACCCTCTAGTAATGTGGACCAGTCCGGGTTGGGGCAGGTGGATTCCCATTAAAACTCAGGACTCTCTGGGCCAGGAGCCGGGAGGCATAGCAGGTCTCCGGTGACGGCGGTGGCTTGGGCCTCAGCCTCCAGAGCCGATAGCTGCTCCCAGATGATGGCGCTCGGGGACAGGGGTGCCGGCAAGACACTTAGGAGCGGTACAGTGCGTCCCGCGACCGGGCTAAGGCTTTCCGCCTTACCCGCTCCTGGGTTACGCACGGCCTCCTGGGTTTCCTCCGCCTGGGCTGCGGCCTCCACTCCGCCTGGGCTGCGGCCTCCACGGACCGACATGAGGAGCTCTGGCGGCGGGCCTGGATCCATTGCAGCACCGTCTTTCTCTACTCTGCGGCGACCAATCGCTGGGCGTCCTCGACCCTCCGGGTCAAGTCCGGGGTTTCTCCTCTGAGGAACTCGGCCTCCTCCGGGGTCAAGCATATTCCTTTCATGCCGAGGAAGGTGGCAGCTCGTGGAACAGCATCGAAGGCCTTGGAGGACTTCTCTTCTGCTGCGTCCATCTTGGTTGCAAGGTGCGGTCTCTCTCTACTCCTTCTTTTTGGGCGGTTCCAAGGCGGCTGGCTGACCCGGACCCGGTCCGTGCCCAGGGCAGTCACATAAAAGATTTAATGAGATTTCAGGGTTGAGTGGTAATTTTCCGACTACGCCACCTACGGTTTCCGGTGATGGACACCAGCGCTGTTTCAGTCCACTGAGGCCGATGTTACGGACAGCTAAGATGGGACGGCTCCCCGCAGGCGAAGCAGGCCTCAGGGCAGTGTGAGGAAGGATGGTGGGTGCAGTGGCGCGCAGGAAATAACAGGCTGAAGAGAGGTGTGAAGTCATCCAGGGTTTTTATTCACATTAAGATGAACTTTAGCCGCAAAGCTTCCCTCTGCTCCTCGCGGAGTGCTGCGGCCACCAGGAAGGGGGTCCAGCACTTTCCAGGTAGATCAGGAGCACCTATCGAGACCCCTCTAGTGTGTGTTCCTCTCCTTGGTGAGTTCTCCCACTAAGTCTTCTCCTGACTGTATGTGTGGTTAGAACTAGAGATGAGCGTTGTTCGACTCGAACTGTTCGCCAATCTCAAATTCGAGCTGTTTTGGGCGGTGTTCGAGCCGTTCGGCGAACACTAACGATTTGAAAAAAATTCGGCTGTTCGAGGTTATGTTCGATAACTGTTCGTGCACCAAAATCATAACTGGATTTTTTCTCAGTAATGATGAAAATTAATGTTAGTACGCAGTTTGAGTGTACAGCGGGGCGCGGGGAGGGGCAGGGGATGAATCTCTGCAGGAATAATGAAGATCTCCATTTTTTTTTCTCTTTCCCGCATTTACAGTGGGGAGGTGCAATCTGTCAGCCTATCAGCAGCGCACACACGGAGCGAAGTGCTTTTTTTCACACAAGCAAGGGCATGTGTCATTGGCAGTGTATGTCACATGTCCTTGCCCTATAAGACCCAGCCATTTTTCCCGTCGCCACCATTTTCTCACTGCTGCAGCTGCGTGTTAGACGGCACCGCTGTTGCTGTGTGCGCTATACCTTGTTAATTTCAAGCCAATTTTCGCACAAATCTACAGATAGCTTGGGAGTAGGGAATAGTTGTGATTGCAGTCCTTTTAAGGACTAGGTTACAGCATTTCCTACGACTTTTATCAGGCAGGTCTGTGATCTTAAATAGATAGGTTGGGAGTAAAGACTAATTGTAATTGCAGTCCTTTTCAGGACTAAGTTACATCAGTTCCTATCAGTTTTTGCCAGGCAGGTCTGTGCCAGTGCTGTGCAAGTTTTTTTCACAGTATTTGGCTAAATCTAGCAAAGCTAATCCTTTTTGGCCTATTGCAGAGTGTGTTAGTCAGTGGAGTAGCCTATCTGTGTTGCAAACTACACCACCTGTGTATAGAATACCAATTTTTTTACTGCACCTAGTGAAGTAAAACCTTTTGGGCATAGCATCATTCTATTAGTCCATCTATACTGACCTCCATCAGGTTGCAAATTGAATATAATTTTTTTCTGCATCTACCTCTGAAAAAATATTTGGGCTTCTAGCAGTGTGTGGGACTTGGTCTATTAGTCCATCTATACTGACCTCCATCAGGTTGCAAATTAAAAATAATTTTTTTCTTCATCTAGCTCTGAAAAAATATTTGGGCTTCTAGCAGTGTGTGGGACTTGTTCTATTAGTCCATCTATACTGACCTCCATCAGGTTGCAAATTGAATATAATTTTGTTCTGCATCTAGCTCTGAAAAAAATATTTGGGCTTCTAGCAGTGTGTGGGACCTGGTCTATTAGTCCATCTATACTGACCTCCATCAGGTTGCAAATTAAAAATATTTTTTTTCTTCATCTAGCTCTGAAAAAATATTTGGGCTTCTAGCAGTGTGTGGGACTTGTTCTATTAGTCCATCTATACTGACCTCCATCAGGTTGCAAATTGAATATAATTTTTTTCTGCATCTAGCTCTGAAAAAATATTTGGGCTTCTAGCAGTGTGTGGGACTTGGTCTATTAGTCCATCTATACTGACCTCCATCAGGTTGCAAATTAAAAATAATTTTTTTCTGCATCTAGCTCGGAAAAAATATTTGGGCTTCTAGCAGTGTGTGGGACTTGTTCTATTAGTCCATCTATACTAACCTCCACCAGGTTGCAAATTGAATATAATGTTTTTCTGCATCTAGCTCTGAAAAAATATTTGGGCTTCTAGCAGTGTGTGGGACTTGGTCTATTAGTCCATCTATACTGACCTCCATCAGGTTGCAAATTAAAAATAATTTTTTTCTTCATCTAGCTCTGAAAAAATATTTGGGCTTCTAGCAGTGTGTGGGACTTGGTCTATTAGTCCATCTATACTGACCTCCATCAGGTTGCAAATTCAATATGATTTTTTTCTGCATCTAGCTCTGAAAAAATATTTGGGCTTCTAGCAGTGAGTGGGACTTGGTCTATTAGTCCATCTATACTGACCTCCATCAGGTTGCAAATTGAATATAATTTTTTTCTGCATCTAGCTCTGTAAAAATATTTGGGCTTCTAGCAGTGTGTGGGACTTGGTCTATTAGTCCATCTATACTGACCTCCATCAGGTTGCAAATTAAAAATAATTTTTTTCTTCATCTAGCTCTGAAAAAATATTTGGGCTTCTAGCAGTGTGTGGGACTTGGTCTATTAGTCCATCTATACTGACCTCCATCAGGTTGCAAATTGAATATAATTTTTTTCTGCATCTAACCCAGCCAATAATTTTGGCCTAATACCACAGTTTGGCCACTCAGCTCTGCTCGGTTCCCATCCATTGTTTGTTTTTTTGTGCAAACAACTCCAGAGTTGTGAATTAGTTAACCACCAAAATGAGTGGAAAAAGGCCTGCTGCTGGTGGAAAGGGGAATAGGCGTGTTGGGAAGGGGAAAAAAGGTTGTGTCCGTGGGGTAGGTGTTAAAGCAACAGTAACATCTGCAGAAGAAAGACCATCTTCCAGCCAAACTAAAATGTCTACTTCTTTTAGCGGACAATGTGATAAGATCCCTTTCTTACGGCCAAGCCAATCGCTACAAATTCCAGATGAGGCACAAAAACAGCAGGTGCTTCAACGGATATCAAGTGCTCCTTTAAGTGGGCTCTCCTCCACATCAACTTCAACATCACAAATACTCCAGTCCTCAAAGGTGTCACCCCAATCGCACTTGCTTCCTCACAGCTCCCAAATCTCCAGCTGCCCGTCTGAGTATGAGGTAGAACAGATGGTTGAGTCTGCAGAGATGTTTACTCATACTATAGCCTGGGAATCAGAGGTCGGCTCCAGCGCTTCTGTGAAACCAGACGAGGAAATGATCTGCACTGATGCAAAGAATGTTTATGAGTCGGATCCAGGACCAGACGCTGAAGGTTCTGACCATAATGTAGACGCTCATTCCCAAACTGTAACTCCTGTTGGTGGAGACAATGAGGAAGACGATGATGAGACTCAAATACCTGATTGGAGCGACAACTTTAGTTTTTTGTCAGGGCAGGAACAGGTTGGCTCTGAGGACGACGGGTGTGATAACGCACAGGGTGATGATGATGAGGTTGGAGATCCCACTTACTGTCAACCCACAGTCAGCCAAGAGATGAGGTCAGCAGAGGAGGTGGAGGAGAATGCTAGTGACGACGAGGTCAGGTTGCGCCTTCCTGGACAGAGACGTAGTACTGGAAGCACGTCAACAACTGCATCCTCAAACACAACTCTGCCTCTCACCACAAGTCGTGGTGGCTCTTCAGGTCGCATGGGTGCTAAGCCTTGCATAGCCTGGGCATTTTTTCAGATCGATAAAGATGACCCAACTCGTGTTATCTGTAACATTTGCCAGCAAAAGCTAAGTAGAGGCCAAAAAATACATAGTTTGAGTACTTCATGCATGAACTGGCACATGGACATGAAGCATAAGTTGCAGTGGGAAGCTCACTGTGCTATAATGCGGCCTAGCCGGCCGGGCCAACCACCGTCTGCCATATCTTGTGCATCCGTGGCCTCTTCATCCTCTGTGACTGGGGGGACAGCAGTCACACCTGTTTTGGGACGCAGACATGCCACCTCTTTACCCGCAACAGCCAGCGTGATTGGCAGGTCATCATTTTCTTTGGAGGTGGTAACACCAGCTGGTGTTGAGCGCTGTCCGACATCGATAGCACCACCTTTGGATCAAGGCAACCTAACATGTCCGCCTGCATCCTCCTCACAGACCGGCAGTTTGCCGGGGACACCCTTATCAACCCCGTCTAAGCACAATAGCCAGCCCTCGGTCCCTCAGATGTGGACAAGTAAAAGACCATTTCCTCCTAGCCATAAGAAAGCTAAGAGGTTGAATTTCACCATCTGCAAGCTCTTGGCTACAGAAATGCTGCCTTTCCGCCTGGTGGACACAGAGGATTTTCGAGACCTTATGTCCGTCGCAGTGCCCCAGTACCAGATGCCCAGTCAACACTACTTCTCAAAGAAAGGTGTGCCTGCGCTCCACCAGCATGTCGCACACAACATCACCGCTTCTTTGAGAAACTCTGTGTGTGACAGGGTGCATTTCACCACAGACACTTGGACGAGTAGGCATGGATAGGGGCGTTACATGTCGCTGACTGGGCACTGGGTAACTATTGTGACAGCAGGACAAGGGGCTGCTGTCCAAGTCTTGCCGTCCCCACGAGTTGTGCGTCAATCCTCTTTATCTCAAAGTTCCTCCACTGCTTCTGCCTCCTCAACCTCCTCTCGGTCCTCCACCTGCACCCAAAGCCTGTCTGGTCATGCCACAAGCTTTCTAACTGCGCAGAAGGGATCCTGCACACCTCCTTGCTATGCTGGCAGCAGGGCTCAACATCATCAGGCGGTTTTTACTTTGAAATGTCTGGGAAATGTGAGTCACACAGCTGAGGAGATGTGGTCAGCTCTGGAGAACCAATTTCATTAATGGTTGTCTCCACTGGACCTGAAACCAGGGAAGGCCGTGTGCGACAATGCTGCAAACCTGGGTGCGGCCCTTCGCTGGGGCAATGTCACACACGTGCCTTGTATGGCTAACGTGTTGAACCTGGTTGTCTAGCAATTTTTAGCCCACTATCCCGGACTAGATGGCCTTCTGCAAAGGGCACGGTCGCTGTGTGCTCACTTCCGCCGTTCGCATCCCGCAACTCAGCGACTTACATCTCTACAGAAGTCGTTGGGCCTGCCACTTCACCGGCTAAAATGCGATGTGCCTACCCGGTGGAATTCAACTCTGCACATGTTGCAGCGACTGTGGCAGCACCGACAAGCCCTGGTGCAATACGTTCTGACGTATAGCCTGGGCCAACGAGATCCAGAGGTGGGGCAAATCACGCTGGAGGAGTGGTCTCAGATCAGGGACCTATGCACCCTTCTGCACAGTTTTGAAATGGCGACGAAGATGTTTAGTGGTGACGATGCCATTATCAGCATGACTATTCCGGTGATTTACATGCTGGAGCACATGTTAAACAGAATTCGGAGTCAGGTGGTGACACAAGAGGAGGTGGAGGAAGTAGAGGAGGAGGAGTTGTATGCGGAAGGGCTAACATCTGCAAGGTCCAGACGGTCGGCAGCACCAAGGCGGCAGGCATGTGAGGGTGGGGGAGATGGTTTTACCAGGGCGCATGGTAGCAGCCAAACTAGTGAGGAAGGTGCAGGAGCCCAGGAAGAAGTGGAGGACGAACTGATGGAAGACTCATCAGATGAGGGAGACCTTGATCACATTTCTGTTGTGCGAGGTTGGGGGGAGAGGACAGAGGAAGGAAGCAAGATTGTTACCTCGCCACCAACACAACAGGGACTTGGTGCTCCTGGATGTGCAAGACACATGAGTGCCTTCTTGCTGCACTACCTGCAACATGACCCTCGAATTGTGAGAATTAGAAATAATCCTGACTACTGGGTTGCCACACTGTTAGATCCCCGGTACAAGAGTAAATTTGCAGAAATTATTCCTGCCATAGAAAGGGATGCACGCATGCAGGAGTATCAGCAGAGACTGTTGCAGAATCTTACATGTGCTTTTCCACAAAACACCAGTGGTGCACGTAGTGAATCTCACAGTTCCAACTTGCCAACCGTGGAACCGTCGAGTGTTCAGCACTCAAACCGTAACAGAAACACAGTATCTGCTGGTAACATCAATTTTGCGGAATCATTTCACCACTTTTTTAGCCCATCCTTTGCAAGGCCACAGGAGAAAAGAAGTCTGACACATAGTCAACGCCTAGAGACGATGGTACAGGAGTATCTCCAAGTAAACATTGAAGCCATGACTGTGTCACTGGACCCTTGCTCTTTTTGGGCTTCCAATCTGGATAAATGGCCGGAGCTAGCCACTTACACCTTGGAGATCTTGTCATGCCCCGCAGCCAGCGTTCTGTCTGAATGTGTGTTCAGCGCTGCTGGTGGTGTGCTGACAGATAAGCGCACGCGGCTCTCCACTGATAATGTAGACAGACTCACGTTCATAAAGATGAACAAATCATGGATCGGAAATGACTTTTCTACCCTTGTGTCATGCTGGGGAGAGTAAAAGCTTGATGATTGGTTAAAATCACCTCACCAATCATGTTTATCTGTATCTTGGCTGGAAAATAATTTGGTCTTTGTAGCAGTGTGCAGCACTGATTCTAATAGGCCATCTATACTAAGCTCCACCAGATTTAAAATTTCTAATCATGTTTATCTGTATCTTGGCTAGAAAATAATTTGGGCTTTGTAGCAGTGTGCAGTACTGATTCTATTAGGCCATCTATACTAAGCTCCACCAGATTTAAAATTACTAATCATGTTTATCTGTATCTTGGCTGGAAAATAATTTGGGCTTTGTAGCAGTGTGCAGTACTGATTCTATTAGGCCATCTATACTAAGCTCCACCAGATTTAAAATTACTAATCATGGTTATCTTTATCTTGGCTGGAAAATAATTTGGGCTTTGTAGCAGTGTGCAGTACTGATTCTATTAGGCCATCTATACTAAGATCCACCAGATTTAAAATTACTAATCATGTTTATCTGTATCTTGGCTGGAAAATAATTTGGGCTTTGTAGCAGTGTGCAGTACTGATTCTATTAGGCCATCTATACTAAGCTCCACCAGATTTAAAATTACTAATCATGTTTATCTGTATCTTGGCTGGAAAATAATTTGGGCTTTGTAGCTGTTAGAACTCTCCTGTTAGGTTTTTTTTTAGTTTGCTGGCCACATGACCATTTTTGCCTATTTAATCTGGCTCCGCCCTCCTGGTCTTGCTGGACTTCATTGTATTTACTACTCTTGAGCTAGCTTGGTGCTCTGTTGCCGTTCTCTGTTAGTTTTGCTAGGTCTTCTGACCTCTATGCTTTTTGTTGTGTGTTTGTCTTTGACTGCTACTATTTCTGCTAGGAGGTGTCCAACTTTCCCAGTCCCTAGTTCTTGTAGGGATCCCTCCCTCACATCTATAGGTCTTCGTACAGACTAGCCGAGGACTTTAGCGGGTCTGATCGCAGGATCAGGTTCCCCGTTACATCGTAGGAATCTAGTTTAGTTCTATTGTAGGGACAGATCTCCTGTCTTTCCTTAGTCCCTGTAACAGATCATAACAGTAAGTCCAGCCATAAAAGAAAAAAAAAAATTTCTCTAAGGAAAGACCTCCAGTTTTCCATCATGGTCTCGGTTCAAGATTTGGCTCAACGCTTGCAGGGACTCTCTCTGGAGGTGGCCGAGCTCCAACAACACGTGAGTAGCTGTTCTGGAGCGCATTTTGTGGAACCAAAGGTACGTCTGCCTGATCTATTTTTTGGCGAACAACAAGATTTTTTTTCTTTTAAAAATGCTTGTTTATTGTATTTTCGTTTGAGACTCGGATCCTCTGGTGATGAATCACAGCGCATAGGGTTCATAATGTCACTTTTGCGCAAAGATCCTCAGGGATGAGCCTTCTCTCTCCAACCTAGTGATCCGTGCTTTAGATCAGTAGATAGTATTTTTTCTGCTTTGGGTTTGCTGTATGATGATCCTGATCGTGTCTCATCTGCTGAGTCTGAATTGAGACGTTTGAGGCAGGGATCAGGTAATGTGGAAAAATATTGTTCTCACTTCCGTCGGTGGTCTGCCCAGGTGGGGTGGAGCGATTCAGCTTTGAAAAGCTTGTTTCTTGCAGGGATAGGTGAAAGGGTTAAGGATTTAGTGATTGCTTATCCCACACCTGGAAACTTGCAGGAGGCAATGTAATTAGCTATACGGGTGGACAGGAGACTGCGTGCAAGGGTTAATGAGAGCAAATCCTCTGCTATGTCAGCTCCGAGTCCTGAGAGGGTCTGTGCTGACAATGGAGAGCCGATGGAGATGGGGGCGATGACACCCCGCTCTCAGGAAAAAGACCGCAGGCTTTCTGAAGGCTTGTGCTTCTATTGCGGAAATTCTGGTCATTTTATTAAGAACTGTGTGCTTCGTATGAAGAAAGAAAAAAAAATGGTCAGTTATGCCCGTATTGCCTGTTTAAATTCTAAGGGAGTATTCCTATCTGCCACTACTGCTGCTCAGGATGAATTAATTGAATTTCGGGTATTTGAGGATTGTGGTTCTACTCTGAATGTGATTGATGGGGGATTCTTGGAAAAACTTAGATTAGGACTTAAAACTTTGTCATCCCCTATTACTGTGGTTTCTGTTGATGGCTCTCCCTTGAAGAGTGTTACTCATAAGGTCTGTGAATTCCCCCTCACTATTAATGGTATTCACCAAGAAAATTTGGATTTGGTGGTATTGGATAATTTGCCTTCTCCAGTAATATTGGGGTTACCCTGGTTAAAATTGCACAATCCTGTACTGGATTGGTCTACCAATGAAATTAAGTCCTGGAGCCCTAAGTGTTATGACAAGTGTTGTAACGGACGTATTGCTGCGGTGTAAAAAGGGGAATTACCTGTACCTATTCACGATTTTTGGAGAGTTTTTTCTGAGGAGGAGTCACAAATTTTGCCTCCCCATAGAGACTATGATTGTACCATTGAATTTGTCCCTGGAGCGACTCTTCCTAAAAGTCGTTTATTTAATCTTACTATTCCTGAGAGAAAGGCTTTGGAGGAATACATACAGACAAGCTTGGCCGCCGGTCACATTAGGCCTTCCAAGTCTCCTATGGTTGTTGGATTTTTTTTTGTAAAAAAAAAAGATGGCGGTTTACGTCCTTGTCTGGACTTTCGTGAGATTAATAAAATTACTGTACGCAATCCTTACCCACTGCCATTGATTCCTGATTTATTTAACCAGTTAGTGGGGGCCAAGTGGTTCTCTAAAATTGATCTCCTGGGGGCATACAATTTGTTGCGCATGAAGGAGGGTGATGAATGGAAGACTGCTTTTAACACTCCTGTCGGTCATTTTGAGAATCTGGTTATGCCTTTTGGACTTACCAATACTCCAGCATTTTTTCAGAATCTTATTAATGACATCCTTAGACCTTTAATCGGAAAAATGTGGTTGTGTATTTGGATGACATTCTGATTTATTCGCCTGATCTGGAGTCTCATTGGCGGAGCGTACGTGAGGTATTACAGTTATTAATGGACAATTCGCTTTTTGCTAAGCTGGAGAAATGTGAGTTCGCTGTACAGAGAATTAGTTTTTTGGGCTACATTATCTCCAGGGAAGGTTTTGAGATGGACCCGGTTAAAGTTCAAGCTGTGCAGGAATGGCCTAGGCCTATTGGTTTGAAATCGATACAGAGGTTTTTGGGTTTCGCCAATTATAACAGAAAATTCATAAAAAATTTTTCTATTATTGTCAAACCGCTGACCGATCTCACCAGGAAAGGTGCTAATGCGGTTCAGTGGACTTCTGAGGCTATTGAAGCTTTTGTGTTTCTAAAGGAGAGGTTCACCTCTGCTCCCATCCTTATGCAGCCTGATGTGACTAAGCCATTTTTGGTTGAGGTTGATGTTTCTTCGGTGGGGGTCGGTGCGGTGTTGTCTCAGGAAATCAAGGATGGAGTACATCCCTGTGCCTTTTTTTCAAAAAAAATTTCTGAGACTGAACTTAATTACGATATTGGTAATCGGGAATTGCTGGCGATTAAACTCGCATTTGAACACTGGCGTCACCTCTTGGAAGGTGCTGAATTTCCCATTCAGGTTTTCACTGATCATAAAAATCTGATCTATCTTGATGCTGCCAAGCGCTTGAATGCCCGTCAGGCTAGGTGGGCACTTTTTTTCTCGCGGTTTAATTTTTCCGTTACTTACATCCCGGGTACCAAGAATGTTAAAGCGGATGCTTTGTCTCGCAGCTTTTCTCCCATGGTCAGTGTTGAGGAGGAAGAGGAGAGCATTTTACAAGAAGGTGTTGTGATTGCTGCTTTGGACTCCGTTTTGGAGGATGAGATTCTTAAAGCTCAGGAGAATGCCCCATCTAACACTCCCCATGGGAGGTTGTTTGTGCCTAGGACCTTTAGGAGAGATTTGTTTGTTGAGTGTCATGAGTCTCGGTTGGCAGGTCATCCAGGAATTTCTGAGACCAAGAGACTTGTGGGTCGCAGTTTTTGGTGGCCTGGATGGCAGAAGGAAGTCATTAAGTGGGTGTGCCAATGTACTGTGTGTGCTAGATCCAAGTCTTCGCATGCTCCTGCTGCGGGGTTGCTTTGCCCTCTGGAGGTTCCTAGTGCACCTTGGACACATCTGGCTATGGACTTTATTACTGACCTTCCCCCCTCTGAAAGTTTCACGGTCATCTGGGTGGTCGTGGACCGTTTTAGCAAGATGTGTCACTTGGTTCCCTTCATCAAACTGCCTTGCGCTAAGACACTCGCTAAGGCCTTTGTCAAGGAAATTGTCAGACTACATGGTGTTCCTACTGACATTGTTTCTGATAGGGGACCTCAGTTCGTGGCTCGTTTTTGGCGTGCCTTTTGTGACAGGTTGGGAGTTCATTTGTCGTTTTCATCTGGATATCATCCTGAGTCTAATGGCCAGACAGAAAGGAAGAACCAGGATGTTGAGCAGTTCTTGCGTTGTTTTGTGGCAGACAATCAAGAGGGGTGGTCTGAGTTTCTGCCACTTGCTGAATTTGCTCTTAACAACCATACATCCTCTTCTGCTGGGTGTACGCCTTTTTTTTGTTGTTCTGGGAGACATCCGTCTTTTGGGTCATTCTCCAAATTGGTTTCGGCTGTGCCTGAGGAGGAGAGTTTTTCCGGCAATTTGGAGAGAGTTTGGATGGATGTGCGTGGTAATCTTCAGGAGGCTAACAAAAAATCTAAGAGGTTGTTTTGATAGGAAACTGCAAGAGGTTTTGTTTGCTGTTGGTGACATGGTTTGGTTGTCCTCTAAGAATCTGCGACTGAGGATTCCTTCGAAAAAATTGGGTCCCAAGTTCGTAGGGCCCTTTAAGGTGCTTCAGATAGTTAACCAATCTGCTGTTAGGTTGGAGGTTCCTACGTCCTGGAAGATTAACCCGGTGTTTCATGTTTCTCTGTTGAAAAAAGCTGATGTGTCGGATAGTGACGCCTCTGCCACTGTTCCTCCGGTGGTGGAGGTCGGGGAATATGAAATTTCCCGCATCCTAAATTCTAGACGGTATAGAGGGAGTTTGCAGTATCTCGTCGCTTGGAAGGGTTTCGGACCTGAGGATAACTCATGGGTGAGGGCGGATGATGTTTCTGCTTCCAGACTTGTCAGAGCTTTTCACAGGAGGTTTCCTGGTAAGCCTGGGCCTAGGGGATCCGGAGGATCCTCTTAGAAGAGGGGGTACTATTAGAACTCTCCTGTTAGGTTTTTATTTAGTTTGCTGGTCACATGACCATTTTTGCCTATTTAATCCGGCTCCGCCCTCCTGGTCTTGCTGGACTTCATTGTATTTACTACTCTTGAGCTAGCTTGGTGCTCTGTTGCCGGTCTCTGTTAGTTTTGCTAGGTCTTCTGACCTCTATGCTTTTTGTTGTGTGTTTGTCTTTGACTGCTACTATTTCTGCTAGGAGGTGTCCAAATTTCCCAGTCCTTAGTTCTTGTAGGGATCCCTCCCTCACATCTATAGGTCTTCGTACAGACTAGCCGAGGACTTTAGCGGGTCTGATCGCAGGATCAGGTTCCCCGTTACATCGTAGGAATCTAGTTTAGTTCTATTGTAGGGACAGTACTCCTGTCTTTCCTTAGTCCCTGTAGCAGATCATAACAGTAGCAGTGTGCAGCACTGATTCTATTAGGCCATCTATACTAAGCTCCACCAGATTTAAAATTACTAATCATGTTTATCTGTATCTTGGCTGGAAAGTAATTTGGGCTTTGTAGCAGTGTGCAGTACTGATTCTATTAGGCCATCTATACTAAGCTCCACCAGATTTAAAATTAATAATAATTTTTAGCTGCATCTAGCCCGGAAAATAATTTTGGGGCTCCGAGATGCGCAAGACACATAAGTGCCTTCTTGCTGCACTACCTGCAAAATGACCCTCAGATTGTCAGAATTCGAAGTAATCCTGACTACTGGGTTGCCACACTCTTAGATCCCCCACACTCTTCGATCAACCTTTTCATTTTAATAAAGACCAAAAAAATGGTCATATTTGAAATTATAAGCATTAGCAGGTTATTAGAAACTGAAATCAAACAGTTTTCAACTCAAAACTTTATTCTAGGTGATGCTACATTTGCACATAGGACCCCTTGTTCGAAAGGAGCTTCTGAACTCTCTCGTCCATTGAATTTGTCCGGTTTTGGATGGTTTCTGCTTCAATTGTTTTGCATGAGGACAGAATACCCTCCCAGAGCTGTTGCTTAGATGTGAACTGCCTCCCGCCATCATAGACACTCCTTTTGATGATGCTCCAGAGGTTCTGAATGGGGTAGAGGTCAGGGGAGCATGGGGGTCACACCATAAGTTTGTCCCCTTTTATGCCCATATCAGCCAGAGATGCTTGTGTGAAGTGGATAGAGAAGGTCGACAGGATGGCGTACGCACAGCTGCAAACCTCTGAAGGACCCTGCATCTTGTTGTTCGGGGGACGTTGGAGGCACTAGCAGCTTCAAAAACTTGTCTGCTGCTATGACAAGGCTTTTTTGCCGCTGCTCTTTTAACCTGACGTAATTGCCTGTAGGAAAGAGTCCTCAATTTGCCCTTATCAGCACGCACACGTGTGTACTGTGAATCAGCTACATACTTCTTGATTGCCAAGACACTTCATCCTGATCATCGCACAATGTTGATTGTAGTCATGCCTTGACCTAAACACTCCACAATTTGTTGCTTCTCAGCAGCCGACACATCCTTTTTCTTTCCCATTTTGGCAGAAAATGTAGGCTGCTTAATAATGTGGGACAGCCTTCTTAAGTAGTCTTGCCTTTCATTGGACACACCTGCCCAACTAATTAGCACAGGTGTCTGCAATTGCTTACAGTGATATAAAGAGCCCTGACACACATCGACATCACCATCAATGAGTTTAACTAACAAACAAACAAATTCTTCCCTTATCTCTCCTAAACACTTTTTGCATAATAATTTGGAACACAGTGTACATGTGCTTTTCCACAAAACACCAGTGGTTCACGTAGTGAATCTTACAGTTCTAACTTGCCAACCGTGGTCTGTATGGAGTTGTTCAATAAAGGGCCCAAAATTAAGATAACATAGACGGGAGAGGTCTCTATGAATAGGAATTCCTAAGTATTTGATACCCTGTGAGGGCCAGGCAAAGGGAAAGTTGGACTGGATGGAATCCTGTATGGATTTGGGGAGGGAGACATCGAGGGCCTCAGACTTCGCTGCATTGATTTTAAAATTTGACCATTTAACAAAATGATCTATTTCAGCCATAACAGCAGGGATGGATATATGTGATTGAGTGATATATACTAGGACATCATCAGCAAATAGAGAGCACTTGTACTCGGTGCCTCCCACCTCAATCCACCTAATATTGGGGTTATGGCGAATTGATGAGAGCAGGTGCTCCGTCACTAGGATGTATAAGAGAGGGGACAGAGGACATCCCTGCCTTGTCCCATTGGTGATTATGAAAGGTGATGAAAATGTTCTGACGCGCCCCCTGGGCCTTGGGACACCCGGAGCCGGACCCTTTTTGGTGGATGCTGGTGGTTGTAGTCTCCGTGGCGGCGACCCGGTTCCGTGGCTCAGGGCGGTCAAACCAGTGGCGGAACTATTTATGTGGTTTTGATGTTTAAATGTCCGACTACGCCACCCGTGGATTGCGGTCAGAGTGAACCGCCGCTGCAGGGCAGACCGCTGAGGCTGGTGTTGTGGGTGCAGCAGAGCGTAGCATAACTCCCCACGGGAGGAGTATAGCCTCAGGGCAGTGTATGCGGAGGATGGGGGTGATGGTGCAGGGCAGCAGCAGTAACGACACGGAGTCAGCGATGCAGTCCAGGGCCTTTACTCACAGTTCTTATTATCCAGACCACTTCTGCAAGTAACGGCTGCCCATGTCGTACTGTGCTCACCAGGTGAGGGGCTCAGACAACTCCCAGATAACTTTGGAGCGCTTCACTGGACCCCCTTTGTGTGTCCTTTGTCTGGCCTTTCTTACCAACCCTTCTGTCCGGCTGCCTCGGGCCCCCTCTTGGTAAACTTGGCGCCAGTTTCCCTGACCCTATGTGGTGCCTTTCTAGCGGGTGTAGCGAGGGGCTGCGCCACATAAAATGTCACAGCCTCCGGTTTCTAGCTGAGGGTCGTTTCCCGCCTCCACTAGTTTTGGGGACCGGTATCCCCCTTTGGCCTGACCCCTCCACGCAGGTGGATTCGGGCGTGCGGTGGCGACTCACCCGTCCGCACCCCTGGGATCCCTTCGTTCCTCGTTCCTGGAGCCTTCTCCGCTCCTCTTCCTTCCTTCTCCCTCTTCCAGGCCTGGGCCTCTGTTACTAGGCCCGCCTCCGGAGCAGAGCTCATGAAGAGCCCCTGCTCCCTGTCACTTCTGCTCAGACTTCTCTGCACTGAACTAAGATGATGCCCACCTTTTATACTCCCTTCTCAATGCACCCAGGAACTGCTTCCTCCCTGCTCCTGCACTACAGGGTTCCTCTTCCTCAGTGTTCCCTCCCCCCACTCCAGCCAGGGACAGGGACTGTCGTGCCCATCTCAGGGGCATATTGGTCGCCCTGCCCCACGGCAATGTGGTGTAATGCATGCAGGTGTTGGGTCCTGATCCACAATCCATCCTTACCTGAGAGTGAGATATCACACCTCTGGGTAAGGTGCAATACCTCTGTAGCAACCGAGACCTCAGGGTGCTACAGTTCCATTTATCTTAAGCCTAGGTGACGTATGGCGATACAAGGCCGTGATTTTGGCTATTTTGGTCCCCTAGACCCCTACCCCAAGCTTTTTAAGAGAATAATATATGGCGTGCTAGGAGACTCTATGGAATGCTTTCTCAGCATCCAACGAGAGTATCTAATTACAAATTTTTAACTGCATCTATCCCAGGAAATACTTTGTGCCTAGTAGCAATGTCTGCTAGTCAGCGGATTATCCCGGCTGTTAAGCAAGCTACACCACCTGTAGTTTGGACACTTAATTTTTTCAAAGGAAATGCTTCGGGACCACGGGATACTCAGTGAAGAGCATCAGGAGGCACCCCAAGGCATAGGGGCTGGGACTGGCGGTAGGATGCCTTGCGGTGGACAGCCGAGCTCGATCCTTATAAAAGCTTTTTAACTGCAGCAGCTTTAGTGGACGCTACTGGAGCTGGAATTACGTGGCTGCTGGCATGAGACTTGACCTCCAATAGATCCTTGTAAAAGGATTTAAAGTGTATTCATTCAAATTAGAGAGACAATTTAAATTAAAAAGCTTAGAGCTGCCTCCACCACAGGGGGGCTCGCTCGACCCACCAGCGGACAGGCACCAGTATTGGGAGAGGGGGGCTGGCCGTCAGGGTCCACCGCGGCTCTGGCACAAACCCGGCGACACGGAGGTGGCACGGTCAGGAACGGACTGGCCGTGTCGGCTTCTCACTTTTTGGATTAGAAGGTCATGACATGCCTATATGTGAGTCTCCCCCTCCTTTTACTCCTCCTCCTCTTTTCTTTTCGCATGACTATATGTACTTGTCACTTTTCCATTTGTTAGTTATGTCTTCTGAGCAGTTTGTCAGCTTTTGGACACCTTTGAAGGTGTTTTCTATGTGTTTCTATGTGTTTTTGTTTGCCTGCCATTGGTTTTAACGGTGTTCGAAGGTGTTCGATGAACAGTTCGACGAACAGTTCGGCGAGCACACGGGTGTTCGACGAACCGAACCGAACTCGAACACTACGGGGGTGGCTCAACACTTGTTAGAACTAGGTGTAAGGCCGGGTCCCTCTGGATAAACGCAGGTAGAGAGATCCAGGTGGTGTATGCTGCTCCGTCCGTATCCCTCTTTGGATCCACTCAGCCTCCGGGCTTTTCTGACTAAGACGTGAAGTAACAAAGTCAGATATCGGGGGCTGGTCACCTCTCTTGCAGCAGTAGTCCCTCTGACTATGTCAGAATAAAGAAATACAGGTGGCGTATGCCGCTCCGTCCGTATCCCCCAGGGATCCTTTTGCCTGTGGTACTTGTCTCCTCTTCTCACCTCCAGGCCTTCTTAGGTAGGGACCTTGATCGGCTAGAGGCAGTGGTTAACTCTGACCCGCTCCTCGCCTCAAGGCCAGAGAACGAGGACCGTGTATCTTCAATAGGCTGCAGGTTCTAACAGAAGGCCACAATCAGCGGTGAAGATCACAATCAAAGAACCTTGAACCTAAGATGGCTGTAGATTAAATATGAATCAATAAGTGTAACCTAAAAGTGTGTTCTCCACCCTCACCCACTACATGGTTCCCCCTATCTTTGGTTCCCCCCATCTCCTCTATCCCGGGCCGGGGCAGCACCCTGGTACATTTAGGCCCCCTACAGGACGGGAGTGGTGTAGTGTTAAGTGATGAAGTGGTGTCCTGAGAGATGCTCCACCCTTACCTGGAAGAGGAGATACCACACATCAAACTGAGGTGCAGTACCCCTGTGGTGACTGAACCCTAAGGGGTGCCACAATACAAAACAAGAGAAAGGGGGAGGGGAATGGTTAAAGAAGACTCACATGCAAAGTTTTACTGAACAGGAACTAGAGCTTTTGAATGCAGAGATCTTGGTGGAAGAGGTTAAGACGGTGATTGGGGGATTGAGAAATGGCAAGGCCCCGGGACCTGACGGGTTTGTAGGAGAATTTTATAAGGCCCTAGGAGAACAAGTATCGCCGGTGCTGATGGCTTGGTTTAATGCAATAGTGGGAGGAGAGGCGTTACCTCAGTATGCCAATTTGGCCTACATCAAATTACTGCCAAAAAATGCCAAAGACTTAGGTGATCCCTCCAATTACCGACCGATATCGCTTATTAACCAAGACCTAAAAATGCTGTCAAAGATCATGGCTAGCAGTGGTTTTGCCTAGAATAATTACGCCCCACCAAGTCGACTTCGTGAAGGGACGGTCCGCCGTAACAAATTAGGAAGGCCATGTTGATTATGGATATGGTGAGAGGGGGACAGATAGGGGGTCTTCCAGCCATGGTCACACTAGATGCTGAAAAAGCATTTGACAACATACAGTGGCCATGGCTGGAACAGGTACTGGATGGAATAGGTTTGAGAGGTGCTATGCGCACCTTCATTCAGGGTCTCTACTCCAACCCCCAGGCGAGAATATATACACCTGGGTTTCTATCGGCCATCTTCCCTCTGAAGAAAGGGACGCGTCAGGGATGCCCGCTATCGTCTCTGCTATTCAACCTGGCTATAGAACCGCTATCGAGAGTTCTAAATGGTAGGGACAGTTTTGAAGGTATACCGATAGGGTGTAGGGAGATAAAGTCGGCTCTGTTTGTCGACGATATTATCTTATTCATGAGAGATCCAAGAAAAGATCTAGGGAATACGCTATCTTTGATAGAGAAATTTGGAGATTTTGCAGGTTTTAAAATTAATAAAAAGAAATGCGAAATTCTACTGCTTAATGATGAAGGGAAAAAGGAGAGGCGAGCCGACATGTGTGGGATCCCAATAGCGAAAACATCCATTAAATATCTAGGGGTTCATCTGGGCCGCACCGCAGATACAATATACAACCTAAACTATTCGCCTCTAATATCCAAAATGGAGAAGCAATTGCAGGGCTGGAGTGGTCTGCCACTACCCTTGTTAGCAAGAAATCACTTAATTAAAATGATGTGCTTTCCAAGATTGCTATACCCCTTACAGACAATTCCTTTACTGCTTAAACGCAAAGATATTCGAAGATTACATAAAGCATTCTCATCTTCCTTGTGGAAGGGAAAAAAAGTTAGGATTAATTTGAACACTCTAATGCAAGCTCCTGAGCGGGGAGGACTAAATGTTATGATCTGCTACAGGGACTAAGGAAAGACAGGAGATCTGTCCCTACAATAGAACTAAACTAGATCCCTACGATGTAATGGGGAACCTGATCCTGCGATCAGACCCGCTAAAGTCCTCGGCTAGTCTGTACGAAGACCTATAGATGTGAGGGAGGGATCCCTACAAGAACTAGGGACTGGGATAAGTTGGACACCTCCTAGCAGAAATAGTAGCAGTCAAAGACAAACACACAACAAAAAGCATAGAGGTCAGAAGACCTAGCAAAACTAACAGAGAACGGCAACAGAGCACCAAGCTAGCTCAAGAGTAGTAAATACAATGAAGTCCAGCAAGGCCAGGAGGGCGGAACCGGATTAAATAGACAAAAATGGTCATGTGACCAGCAAACTAAAAAAAACCTAACAGGAGAGTTCTAACAGTACCCCCTCTTCTAAGAAGATCCTCCGGATCCCCTAGGCCCAGGCTTACCAGGAAACCTCCTGTGAAAAGCTCTGACAAGTCTGGAAGCAGAAACATCATCCGCCCTCACCCAAGAGTTATCCTCAGGTCCGAAACCCTTCCAAGCGACGAGATACTGCAAACTCCCTCTATACCGTCTAGAATTTAGGATGCGGGAAATTTCATATTCCCCGTCCTCCACCACCGGAGGAACAGTGGCAGAGGCGTCACCATCTGACACATCAGCTTTTTTCAACAGAGAAACATGAAACACCGGGTTAATCTTCCAGGACGTAGGAACCTCCAACCTAACAGCAGATTGGTTAACTATCTGAAGCAGCTTAACGGGCCCTACGAACTTGGGACCCAATTTTTTCGAAGGAATCCTCAATCTCAGATTCTTAGAGGACAACCAAACCATGTCACCAACAGCAAACAAAACCTCTTGCCGTTTCCTATCAAAGTACCTCTTAGATTTTTTGTTAGCCTCCTGAAGATTACCACACACATCCGTCCAAACTCTCTCCAAATCACCGGAATAACTCTCCTTCTAAGGCACAGCCGAAACCAATTTGGAGAATGACCCAAAAGACGGATGTCTCCCAGAACAACAAAAAAAACGCGAACATTCAGCAGAAGAGGATGTATGGTTGTTAAGAGCAAATTCAGCAAGTGGCAGAAACTTAGACCACCCCTCTTGATTGTCTGCCACAAAACAACGCAAGAACTGCTCAACATCCTGGTTCTTCCTTTCTGTCTGGCCATTAGACTCAGGATGATATCCAGATGAAAACGACAAATGAACTCCCAACCTGTCACAAAAGGCACGCCAAAAACGAGCCACGAACTGAGGTCCCCTATCAGAAACAATGTCAGTAGGAACACCATGTAGTCTGACAATTTCCTTGACAAAGGCCTTAGCGAGTGTCTTAGCACAAGGCAGTTTGATGAAGGGAACCAAGTGACACATCTTGCTAAAACGGTCCACGACCACCCAGATGACCGTGAAACCTTCAGAGGGGGGAAGGTCAGTAATAAAGTCCATAGCCAGATGTGTCCAAGGTGCACTAGGAACCTCCAGAGGGCAAAGCAACCCCGCAGCAGGAGCATGCGAAGACTTGGATCTAGCACACACAGTACATTGGCGCACCCACTTAATGACTTCCTTCTGCCATCCAGGCCACCAAAAACTGCGACCCACAAGTCTCTTGGTCTCAGAAATTCCTGGATGACCTGCCAACTGAGACTCATGACACTCAACAAACAAATCTCTCCTAAAGGTCCTAGGCACAAACAACCTCCCATGGGGAGTGTTAGATGGGGCATTCTCCTGAGCTTTAAGAATCTCATCCTCCAAAACGGAGTCCAAAGCAGCAATCACAACACCTTCTTGTAAAATGCTCTCCTCTTCCTCCTCAACACCGACCATGGGAGAAAAGCTGCGAGACAAAGCATCCGCTTTAACATTCTTGGTACCCGGGATGTAAGTAACGGAAAAATTAAACCGCGAGAAAAAAAGTGCCCACCTAGCCTGACGGGCATTCAAGCGCTTGGCAGCATCAAGATAGATCAGATTTTTATGATCAGTGAAAACCTGAATGGGAAATTCAGCACCTTCCAAGAGGCGACGCCAGTGTTCAAATGTGAGTTTAATCGCCAGCAATTCCCGATTACCAATATCGTAATTAAGTTCAGTCTCAGAAAATTTTTTTGAAAAAAAGGCACAGGGATGTACTCCATCCTTGTTTTCCTGAGACAACACCGCACTGACCCCCACCGAAGAAGCATCAACCTCAACCAAAAATGGCTTAGTCACATCAGGCTGCATAAGGATGGGAGCAGAGGTGAACCTCTCCTTTAGAAACACAAAAGCTTCAATGGCCTCAGAATCCACTGAACCGCATTAGCACCTTTCCTGGTGAGATCGGTCAGCGGTTTGACAATAATAGAAATTTTTTTTATGAATTTTCTGTAATAATTGGCGAAACCCAAAAACCTCTGTATCGATTTCAAACCAATAGGCCTAGGCCATTCCTGCACAGCTTGAACTTTAACCGTGTCCATCTCAAAACCTTCACTGGAGATAATGTAGCCCAAAAAACTAATTCTCTGTACAGCGAACTCACATTTCTCCAGCTTAGCAAAAAGCGAATTGTCCATTAATAACTGTAATACCTCACGTATGCTCCGCCAATGAGACTCCAGATCAGGCGAATAAATCAGAATGTCATCCAAATACACAACCACATTTTTGCCGATTAAAGGTCTAAGGATGTCATTAATAAGATTCTGAAAAAATGCTGGAGCATTGGTAAGACCAAAAGGCATCACCAGATTCTCAAAATGACCCACAGGAGTGTTAAAAGCAGTCTTCCATTCATCACCCTCCTTCATGCGCAACAAATTGTATGCCCCCCGGAGATCAATTTTAGAGAACCACTTGGCCCCCACTAACTGGTTAAATAAATCAGGAATCAATGGCAGTGGGTAAGGATTGCGTACAGTAATTTTATTAATCTCACGAAAGTCCAGACAAGGACGTAAACCGCCATCTTTTTTTTTTACAAAAAAAAATCCAACAGCCACAGGAGACTTGGAAGGCCTAATGTGACCGGCGGCCAAGCTTGTCTGTATGTATTCCTCCAAAGCCTTTCTCTCAGGAATAGTAAGATTAAATAAACGACTTTTAGGAAGAGTCGCTCCAGGGACAAATTCAATGGTACAATCATAGTCTCTATGGGGAGGCAAAATTTGTGACTCCTCCTCAGAAAAAACTCTCCAAAAATCCTGAATAGGTACAGGTAATTCCCCCTTTTCCACCGCAGCAATACGTCCGTTACAACACTTGTCATAACACTTAGGGCTCCAGGACTTAATTTCATTGGTAGACCAATCCAGTACAGGATTGTGCAATTTTAACCAGGGTAACCCCAATATTACTGGAGAAGGCAAATTATCCAATACCACCAAATCCAAATTCTCTTGATGAATACCATTAATAGTGAGGGGAAATTCACAGACCTTATGAGTAACACTCTTCAAGGGAGAGCCATCAACAGAAACCACAGCAATAGGGGATGACAAAGTTTTAGGTTCTAATCTAAGTTTTTCCAAGAATCCCCCATCAATCACATTCAGAGTAGAACCACAATCCACAAATACCCGAAATTCAATTAATTCATCCTGAGCAGCGGTAGTAGCAGATAGGAATACTCCCTTAGAATTTAAACAGGCAATACGTGCATGACTAACCTTTTTTTTTTCTTTCTTCATACGAAGCACACAGTTCTTAATAAAATGACCAGAATTTCCGCAATAGAAGCACAAGTCTTCAGAAAGCCTGCGGTCTTTTTCCTGAGAGCGGGGTGCCATCGCCCCAATCTCCATCGGCTCTCCATTGTCAGCACAGACCCTCTCAGCACTCGGAGCTGACATAGCAGAGGATTTGCTCTCATTAACCCTTGCACGCAGTCTCCTGTCCACCCATATAGCTAACTGCATTGCCTCCTGCAAGTTTCCAGGTGTGGGATAAGCAATCAGTAAATCCTTAACCCTTTCACCTAGCCCTGCAAGAAACAAGCTTTTCAAAGCTGAATTGTTCCACCCCACCTGGGCAGACCACCGACGGAAGTGAGAACAATATTTTTCCACATTACCTGATCCCTGCCTCAAACGTCTCAATTCAGACTCAGCAGATGAGACACGATCAGGATCATCGTACAACAAACCCAAAGCAGAAAAAAAACTATCTACTGATCTAAAGCACGGATCACTAGGTTGGAGAGAGAAGGCCCATCCCTGAGGATCTTTGCGCAAAAGTGACATTATGAACCTTATGCGCTGTGATTCATCACCAGAGGATCCGGGTCTCAAACGAAAATACAATAAACAAGCATTTTTAAAAGAAAAAAAATCTTGTTGTTCGCCAAAAAATAAATCAGGCAGACGTACCTTTGGCTCCACAAAATGTGCTCCAGAACAGCTACTCACGTGTTGTTGGAGCTTGGCCACCTCCAGAGAGAGTCCCTGCAAGTGTCGAGCCAAATCTTGAACCAAGACCATGATGGAAAACTGGAGGTCTTTCCTTAGAGAAATTTTTTTTTTTTTTCTTTTAGGGCTGGACTTACTGTTATGATCTGCTACAGGGACTAAGGAAAGACAGGAGATCTGTCCCTACAATAGAACTAAACTAGATCCCTACGATGTAACGGGGAACCTGATCCTGCGATCAGACCCGCTAAAGTCCTCGGCTAGTCTGTACGAAGACCTATAGATGTGAGGGAGGGATCCCTACAAGAACTAGGGACTGGGATAAGTTGGACACCTCCTAGCAGAAATAGTAGCAGTCAAAGACAAACACACAACAAAAAGCATACAGGTCAGAAGACCTATCAAAACTAACAGAGAACGGCAACAGAGCACCAAGCTAGCTCAAGAGTAGTAAATACAATGAAGTCCAGCAAGGCCAGGAGGGCGGAGCCGGATTAAATAGACAAAAATGGTCATGTGACCAGCAAACTAAAAAAAACCTAACAGGAGAGTTCTAACACTAAATACTCCTAATGTCAGAGCATACAATCTAGCTTGCCTCACCAGACACGTAATAGACTGGCTTAGGGAATCAGAGAGACATTCGGATATTAACCGCTTCCCGACCGCCCACTGTACATAAACGTCCGCGCTGCCTGGGCTCTGTCTAGCGCGGACGTTTAAAAACGGTGGGTGGTCCCGCAGCGCTCAGGACCCCCAGGGTCCTGCAAGCGCTGCAGGAGCGGTGCAGAGCGATAGCTCTGACAGGGAACATCATCGGGACCTGATTGGATCAGGTCCCAGTGATGTTAACCCTTTGCTGTCTTCTATATGCCGCGATCTATAGTGATCGCGGCATAGAGAAGACAGCAGGAGGAGAGGGGGTGGTATACTTACCTCTCCGAAGACCCCTGATACCTTCCAGGACCTTGGGTTGCTATGGCAGCTGGAGGTCACATGACCGCCTCCAGCTCTGCCATATATGGTGTCCTGCCTGGCTCAGCCTGCTTCTGAAGCCAGGCAGGAGACTCTGACTGTGAAACAGTCAGTGAAGATCTCATGTAATGTAATACATGTCTATTACATTACATGAGATCAGTGATCAGAAAAATAAAAATTATTGTCCCATACAGGGACTAAGTAAAAATGTAAAAAAAAGTAAAAAAAAATGTTTTGAAACTGTTAAAAAAAAAATACAAAATAAATAAATAAAATATTAAACAGATAAATCCGTATATTTATGCAAAAATAAAAAAAGTACACATATTTGGTATCGCCGCGTCCGAAACAACCTGAGATATAAAACTATCACACTAATTAACTCCTTCTGTGCACACCGTAATAAAAATAAATAAAAAACGGAGCAAAAAACTATGCTTTTTCCTCATATCGCCAAACAAAAAGTGGAAAAAAATGTGATCAAAAAGCAAAATGGAAATAAAAATGGTACCGCTGAAAACATCATCTTGTTCCGCAAAAAAAAAGCCACCATACAGCTCCATCAGCCGAAAAATAAAAAAGTTATAGCGCTCAGAATAAAGCAATGCAAAAAAAATATTTTTTCTATAAAATTGTTTTATTGTGTAAAAGCGCCAAAACATAAAAAAATATACAGTAAGAGTAGTATCGATGTAAACGTACTGACCCGAAGAATAACGCTGCCTGATCACTTTTACCACACGCAGACGGTATAAAAAAAACCCCTCAAAAAACAATTCCTGAATTATTGGTTTTTGTTAATTTTACCTCCCAAAAAACGGAATAGAAAGCGATCAAAAAATGTCACGTACCCAAAAATGGTACCAATAAAAATGTCAACTCGTCCCGCAAAAAACAAGCCATAACATGACTCTGTCGGCCGAAAAATGGAAAAATTATAGCTCTCAAAATATGGCGATGCAAAAACTAGATTTTGCAAAAAAAAAGCGTCTCTTAGTGTGTGACAGCTGTCAGTCATAAAAACCCGATATAAATCTGGTATCTCTGTAATCGCACTGACCTGAAGAATAAAGTAATCTAATCAGTTATATTACACGAGGAACGGCATAAAAAATAAACAAAACCAATTCTTCACTTGCTACTGATTTGTTTATTATGTCTCCCAAAGATCGCAGTAAGGCTCTGCTCACATTTATCCTACGCTCTGCGCTGAGCACTTACGCTAGAGTTTCCGTGTAAATTTCTGAAATACGTGATTCAGACGGAACCCATGACGGAAGATTCCCTGTAATGAGGCAGATATAGGCCGCTGTGAATGCCGTCTGGCCTGTGATCCCACGGTGTCATTTGTTTTAGGCGTGCATAAAAGTGCGGTTGGCCACAGTTTTGTGCACTTCTGAAAAAAAGGACACCGCTAAACAGAGGCCAGACGGAGTCCAGAGTAACTCTGCTGCCTCATTACAGTGAATGGATCCCGCAGGGGTTTCATCTGAATTACATCACTTGGAAATTTAGATGGAAACCCCGATGTAAGTGCTCAGCCTAGAGCGCCGGATAAACAATATGTAAAATGTTCCCAATAAAAGCTTCAACTCAGTCCTCAAAAAAAGCTAGTCCCCACTCAGGTCCGTCATCTGTTAAAAATATAAGGGACTTCCAAGTTACTGGTAGCAGAAAGCCTCTGGAAAAGCGAAATGGCCCTTGCCCCCTAAAAGAAATTCAGAAAATTTTGTGCTCCCAAATCCAAATGCCTATTCTACAATAATTTGTTCTCCAATTGTCAAATAGTGCTCCGTCCCCCCCAGATCTCGCCGTATGGCTGAGCGGTACGATACAGCCACATATGGGGTATTGACACTTTTAGAAGAAATTGTGTGACACATTTCGGCAACATTTTTACCCATTGCCCTGTGTGAAAATGTAAAATTTGAGGGTAAAACATTTTTTTGTGATAAAAATATAATTATGCTTTTTTCACTGCCCAATGGTATAAATTTAAAAATTAAAAAATACTCACTACTTCCCTAGATGAATTCCTTGAGAGGTGTAGTTTACAAAATGGGGTCACTTGTGGGGGTTTCTGCTGTTTCGGCATGTCAGCGACTCTTCAAATGTGACATGGTGTTTGCAACCTATCCCAGCCAACATAGCGCTCCTTTCTCTTCCGAACCCTGCCGTACACCAAAGCAGTGGTTTTCCCCCACATATGGGGTATCGGCGTACTCAGGAGAAATTGCACAACAAATTTCATGGTGCAATTTATCCTGTTACCCTTATGATAATGCAAAATTAGGGAATGAAAAACATTTTTTGTGGGAAAAATGTGAAAATTTTATTTTTATGGCTCAATATTATAAACTTCTGTGAAGCACCTGGGGGTGCAAGGTGCTCACCTCACATCTAGATAAGTTCCCTAAGGGGTCTAGTTTCCAAAATGGTGTCACTTGTGGGGGGTTTCCACTGTTTAGGCACATCAGGGGCTCCCCAAATGCAACATGGCGTCCGCTAATTATTCAAACAAATTTTACATTCAAAAAGTCAAATGGCGCTCCTTCCCTTCCGAACCCTGCCGTGCGCCCAAACAGTGGTTTGCCTCCACATATGGGGTATCAGCGTGTTCAGGAGAAATTGCACAACAAACTTCATGTTGCAATTTATCCTATTACCCTTGTGATAATGCAAAATTAAGGGATGAAAAACGTTTTTGTGGGAAAAATGTGAAAATTTTATTTTTACAGCTCAATATTATAAACTTCTGTGAAGCACCTTGGGGTTCAAGGTGCTCACCACACATCTAGATAAGTTCCCTAAGGGGTCTAGTTTCCAAAATGGTGTCACTTGTGATGGGTTTCCACTGTTTAGGCACATCAGGGGCTCCCCAAATGCAACATGGCATCCGCTAATTATTCAAACAAATTTTACATTCAAAAAGTCAAATGGCGCTCCTTCCCTTCCGAACCCTGCAGTGCGCCCAAACAGTGGTTTTCCCTCACATATTGGGTATCAGCGCGCTCAAGAGAAATTGCACAAAAAATTTTGGGGTCAATTTTTTCCTGTTACCCCTGTGAAAATAAAAAAAATTGGGTCTAAAGTAACATTTTTGTGAAAAAAGTTAAATGTTAATTTTTTTTTCCACATTCCAAAAATTCCTGTGAAGCACCTGAAGGGTTAATAAAGTTCTTGAATGTGGTTTTGAGCACCTTGAGGGGTGCAGTTTTTAGAATGGTGTCACTTTTGGGTATTTTCTGTCATAAAGACCCCTCAAAGTGACTTCAAATATGATGTGGTCCCTAAAAAAATGTTTTTGTAAATTTTGTTGGAAAAATGAGAAATCGCTGGTCAACTTTTAACCCTTATAGCTCCCTAACAAAAAAAACTTGGGTTCCAAAATTGTGCTGATGTAAAGTAGACATGTGGGAAATGTTATTTATTAACTATTTTGTGTGACATATCTCTCTGATTTAAGGGCATGAAAATTCAAAGTTTGAAAATTGCAAAATTTTAAACATTTTCGCCAAATTTCCGATTTTTTCACAAATAAACGCAAGTGATATCGAAGAAATTTTACCACTATCCTGAAGTACAATATGTCGTGAAAAAACAATCTCAGAATCAGGGGAATCCGTTGAAGCGTTCCAGAGTAATTACTTCAGAAAGTGACAGTGGTCAGAATTGAAAAAATTGGCCCGGTCACGAAGGCAAAAACAGGCTCTGGTGCGAAGTGGTTAAACTAGAGGGTGAATTTTGTAGTCCTTGGGCCCTGGCCTCGCTGCTACATTCCCATATGTCATGTATTAGCCCGAAAGTTAGAAACTCCATAATATGTCGCGACACGCTGTTAACTTGGAAAGCGGTACGGAAAAAGATGGGGCTTTCGTGGAAACTGTCTAAATACTTGGAACCTTGGGCATATCCAAATTTTAAGCTGGGAAAGGAAAATAAACTCTTTAAGGAATGGAAGGAAAAGGGGGTGAGACGGATGAAAGATATCATGCATGTGAATGAAAGAGATAGATGACTGAGAAGGAAGTGGTGGAACGATTTAACCTCAGTCCCTTTCAAAGCATACAATACTCACAGCTTAAAGGCTGGATTATGAAAGATTTGTGTTCGATTGAGAGGGAGTTATGTAAAAATGTTATATAGACAAATTACAAGAGGGTGATCTGTATGCTCTGAATGTATCAAGAATCTACGGCGCTTTGAGAGAAACTCTATCCCTGACAGGCGAGCAAACAATTTTCAAGGGCTGGGCGAAACAGCTTAATGACCCGGACATAGCTGATAAGATCCTACAAGGAGGGGCAACAATTAAAAAAAACGTGATTAATGAGGCATGGAAAGACACCCAATTTAGGATTATTCATAGGGCCATTTATGGGTTCAATGTCCCGATTCGGGGGGAGGGTGGAATCCGACGCAGGCCCTGCCCGAAATGTCAAGAAGATAATACTGACATGTTTCACGGGTTATGGAGTTTTAAAACAATTCAAATTTTTTGGAAGAGTATTAGGAGTAGAGATGAGCGTTGTTCTACTCGAACTGTTCGCCAATCTCAAATTCGAGCTGTTTTGGGCGGTGTTCGAGCCGGTCGGCGAACACAAACAATTTGAGAAAAATTCGGCTGTTCGAGGTTATGTTCGATAACTGTTCGTGCACCAAAATCATAACTGGATTTTTTCTCAGTAATGATGAAAATTAATGTTAATACGCAGTTTGAGTGTACAGCGGGGTGGGGGGAGGGGCAGGGGATGGATCTCTGCAGGAACAATGAAGATCTCCATTTTTTTTTCTCTTTCCCGCATTTGCAGTGGGGAGGTGCAATCTGTCAGCCTATCAGCAACGCACACACGGAGCGAAGTGCTTTTTTTCACACAAGCAAGGGCATGTGTGATTGGCAGTGTATGTCACATGTCCTTGCCCTATAAGACCAAGCCATTTTCCCCGTCGCCACCATTTTCTCACTGCTGCAGCTGCGTGTTAGACGGCACCGCTGTTGCTGTGTGCGCTATACCTTGTTAATTTCAAGCCAATTTTCGCACAAATCTACAGATAGCTTGGGAGTAGGGAATAGTTGTGATTGCAGTCCTTTTAAGGACTAGGTTACAGCATTTCCTATGACTTTTATCAAGCAGATCTGTGCTCTTAAATAGATAGATTGTGGGAGTAAAGACTAATTGTAATTGGAGTCCTTTTCAGGACTAGGTTACATCAGTTCCTATCAGTTTTTGCCAGGCAGGTCTGTGCCAGTGCTGTGCAAGTTTTTTTCACAGCATTTGGCTGAATCTAGCAAAGCTAATCCTTTTTGGCCTATTGCAGAGTGTGTTAGTCAGTGGAGTAGCCTATCTGTGTTGCAAGATATACCACCTGTGTATAGAATACCAATTTTTTTACTGCACCTAGTGAAGTAAAATCTTTTGGGCATAGCATCATTCTATTAGTCCATCTATACTGACCTCCATCAGGTTGCAAACTGAATATAATTTTTTTCTGCATCTAGCTCTGAAAAAATATTTGGGCTTCTAGCAGTGTGTGGGACTTGGTCTATTAGTCCATCTATACTGACCTCCATCAGGTTGCAAATTAAAAATAATTTTTTTCTTCATTTAGCTCTGAAAAAATATTTGGGCTTCTAGCAGTGTGTGGGACTTGTTCTATTAGTCCTTCTATACTGACCTCCAGCAGGTTGCAAATTGAATATAATTTTTTTCTGCATCTAGTTCTGAAAAAATATTTGGGCTTCTAGCGGTGTGTGGGACTTGGTCTATTAGTCCATCTATACTGACCTCCATCAGGTTGCAAATTAAAAATAATTTTTTTCTGCATCTAGCTCTGAAAAAATATTTGGGCTTCTAGCAGTGTGTGGGACTTGGTCTATTAGTCCATCTATACTGACCTCCATCAGGTTGCAAATTAAAAATAATTTTTTTCTTCATTTAGCTCTGAAAAAATATTTGGGCTTCTAGCAGTGTGTGGGACTTGTTCTATTAGTCCTTCTATACTGACCTCCAGCAGGTTGCAAATTGAATATAATTTTTTTCTGCATCTAGCTCTGAAAAAATATTTGGGCTTCTAGCGGTGTGTGGGACTTGGTCTATTAGTCCATCTATACTGACCTCCATCAGGTTGCAAATTAAAAATAATTTTTTTCTGCATCTAGCTCTGAAAAAATATTTGGGCTTCTAGCAGTGTGTGGGACTTGGTCTATTAGTCCATCTATACTGACCTCCATCAGGTTGCAAATTGAATAAAAAAATTTTCTGCATCTAGCTCTGAAAAAATATTTGGGCTTCTAGCGGTGTGTGGGACTTGGTCTATTAGTCCATCTATACTGACCTCCATCAGGTTGCAAATTAAAAATCATTTTTTTCTGCATCTAGCTCTGAAAAAATATTTGGGCTTCTAGCGGTGTGTGGGACTTGGTCTATTAGTCCATCTATACTGACTTCCATCAGGTTGCAAATTAAAAATAATTTTTTTCTGCATCTAGCTCTGAAAAAATATTTGGGCTTCTAGCAGTGTGTGGGACTTGGTCTATTAGTCCATCTATACTGACCTCCATCAGGTTGCAAATTAAAAATAATTTTTTTCTTCATTTAGCTCTGAAAAAATATTTGGGCTTCTAGCAGTGTGTGGGACTTGTTCTATTAGTCCTTCTATACTGACCTCCAGCAGGTTGCAAATTGAATATAATTTTTTTCTGCATCTAGCTCTGAAAAAATATTTGGGCTTCTAGCGGTGTGTGGGACTTGGTCTATTAGTCCATCTATACTGACCTCCATCAGGTTGCAAATTAAAAATAATTTTTTTCTGCATCTAGCTCTGAAAAAATATTTGGGCTTCTAGCAGTGTGTGGGACTTGGTCTATTAGTCCATCTATACTGACCTCCATCAGGTTGCAAATTGAATAAAAAAAATTTCTGCATCTAGCTCTGAAAAAATATTTGGGCTTCTAGCGGTGTGTGGGACTTGGTCTATTAGTCCATCTATACTGACCTCCATCAGGTTGCAAATTAAAAATCATTTTTTTCTGCATCTAGCTCTGAAAAAATATTTGGGCTTCTAGCGGTGTGTGGGACTTGGTCTATTAGTCCATCTATACTGACCTCCATCAGGTTGCAAATTAAAAATAATTTTTTTCTGCATCTAGCTCTGAAAAAATATTTGGGCTTCTAGCAGTGTGTGGGACTTGGTCTATTAGTCCATCTATACTGACCTCCATCAGGTTGCAAATTAAAAATATTTTTTTTCTTCATTTAGCTCTGAAAAAATATTTGGGCTTCTAGCAGTGTGTGGGACTTGTTCTATTAGTCCTTCTATACTGACCTCCAGCAGGTTGCAAATTGAATATAATTTTTTTCTGCATCTAGCTCTGAAAAAATATTTGGGCTTCTAGCGGTGTGTGGGACTTGGTCTATTAGTCCATCTATACTGACCTCCATCAGGTTGCAAATTAAAAATAATTTTTTTCTGCATCTAGCTCTGAAAAAATATTTGGGCTTCTAGCAGTGTGTGGGACTTGGTCTATTAGTCCATCTATACTGACCTCCATCAGGTTGCAAATTGAATAAAAAAATTTTCTGCATCTAGCTCTGAAAAAACATTTGGGCTTCTAGCGGTGTGTGGGACTTGGTCTATTAGTCCATCTATACTGACCTCCATCAGGTTGCAAATTAAAAATCATTTTTTTCTGCATCTAGCTCTGAAAAAATATTTGGGCTTCTAGCGGTGTGTGGGACTTGGTCTATTAGTCCATCTATACTGACCTCCATCAGGTTGCAAATTAAAAATAATTTTTTTCTGCATCTAGCTCTGAAAAAATATTTGGGCTTCTAGCAGTGTGTGGGACTTGGTCTATTAGTCCATCTATACTGACCTCCATCAGGTTGCAAATTAAAAATAATTTTTTTCTTCATTTAGCTCTGAAAAAATATTTGGGCTTCTAGCAGTGTGTGGGACTTGTTCTATTAGTCCTTCTATACTGACCTCCAGCAGGTTGCAAATTGAATATAATTTTTTTCTGCATCTAGCTCTGAAAAAATATTTGGGCTTCTAGCGGTGTGTGGGACTTGGTCTATTAGTCCATCTATACTGACCTCCATCAGGTTGCAAATTAAAAATAATTTTTTTCTGCATCTAGCTCTGAAAAAATATTTGGGCTTCTAGCAGTGTGTGGGACTTGGTCTATTAGTCCATCTATACTGACCTCCATCAGGTTGCAAATTGAATAAAAAAATTTTCTGCATCTAGCTCTGAAAAAATATTTGGGCTTCTAGCGGTGTGTGGGACTTGGTCTATTAGTCCATCTATACTGACCTCCATCAGGTTGCAAATTAAAAATCATTTTTTTCTGCATCTAGCTCTGAAAAAATATTTGGGCTTCTAGCGGTGTGTGGGACTTGGTCTATTAGTCCATCTATACTGACCTCCATCAGGTTGCAAATTAAAAATAATTTTTTTCTGCATCTAGCTCTGAAAAAATATTTGGGCTTCTAGCAGTGTGTGGGACTTGGTCTATTAGTCCATCTATACTGACCTCCATCAGGTTGCAAATTAAAAATATTTTTTTTCTTCATTTAGCTCTGAAAAAATATTTGGGCTTCTAGCAGTGTGTGGGACTTGTTCTATTAGTCCTTCTATACTGACCTCCAGCAGGTTGCAAATTGAATATAAATTTTTTCTGCATCTAGCTCTGAAAAAATATTTGGGCTTCTAGCGGTGTGTGGGACTTGGTCTATTAGTCCATCTATACTGACCTCCATCAGGTTGCAAATTAAAAATAATTTTTTTCTGCATCTAGCTCTGAAAAAATATTTGGGCTTCTAGCGGTGTGTGGGACTTGGTCTATTAGTCCATCTATACTGACCTCCATCAGGTTGCAAATTAAAAATAATTTTTTTCTGCATCTAGCTCTGAAAAAATATTTGGGCTTCTAGCAGTGTGTGGGACTTGGTCTATTAGTCCATCTATACTGACCTCCATCAGGTTGCAAATTGAATAAAATAATTTTCTGCATCTAGCTCTGAAAAAATATTTGGGCTTCTAGCGGTGTGTGGGACTTGGTCTATTAGTCCATCTATACTGACCTCCATCAGGTTGCAAATTAAAAATAATTTTTTTCTGCATCTAGCTCTGAAAAAATATTTGGGCTTCTAGCAGTGTGTGGGACTTGGTCTATTAGTCCATCTATACTGACCTCCATCAGGTTGCAAATTAAAAATCATTTTTTTCTTCATTTAGCTCTGAAAAAATATTTGGGCTTCTAGCAGTGTGTGGGACTTGTTCTATTAGTCCTTCTATACTGACCTCCAGCAGGTTGCAAATTGAATATAATTTTTTTCTGCATCTAGCTCTGAAAAAATATTTGGGCTTCTAGCGGTGTGTGGGACTTGGTCTATTAGTCCATCTATACTGACCTCCATCAGGTTGCAAATTAAAAATAATTTTTTTCTGCATCTAGCTCTGAAAAAATATTTGGGCTTCTAGCGGTGTGTGGGACTTGGTCTATTAGTCCATCTATACTGACCTCCATCAGGTTGCAAATTAAAAATATTTTTTTTCTGCATCTAGCTCTGAAAAAATATTTGGGCTTCTAGCAGTGTGTGGGACTTGGTCTATTAGTCCATCTATACTGACCTCCATCAGGTTGCAAATTAAAAATAATTTTTTTCTTCATTTAGCTCTGAAAAAATATTTGGGCTTCTAGCAGTGTGTGGGACTTGTTCTATTAGTCCTTCTATACTGACCTCCAGCAGGTTGCAAATTGAATATAATTTTTTTCTGCATCTAGCTCTGAAAAAATATTTGGGCTTCTAGCGGTGTGTGGGACTTGGTCTATTAGTCCATCTATACTGACCTCCATCAGGTTGCAAATTAAAAATAATTTTTTTCTGCATCTAGCTCTGAAAAAATATTTGGGCTTCTAGCAGTGTGTGGGACTTGGTCTATTAGTCCATCTATACTGACCTCCATCAGGTTGCAAATTGAATAAAAAAATTTTCTGCATCTAGCTCTGAAAAAATATTTGGGCTTCTAGCGGTGTGTGGGACTTGGTCTATTAGTCCATCTATACTGACCTCCATCAGGTTGCAAATTAAAAATAATTTTTTTCTGCATCTAGCTCTGAAAAAATATTTGGGCTTCTAGCGGTGTGTGGGACTTGGTCTATTAGTCCATCTATACTGACCTCCATCAGGTTGCAAATTAAAAATAATTTTTTTCTGCATCTAACTCAGCCAATAGTTTTGGCCTAATACCACAGTTTGGCCACTCAGCTCTGCTCGGTTACCATCCATTGTTTTTTTGTGCAAACAACTCCAGAGTTGTGAATTAGTTAACCACCAAAATGAGTGGAAAAAGGCCTGCTGCTGGTGGAAAGGGGAATAGGCGTGTTGGGAAGGGGAAAAAAGGTTGTGTCCGTGGGGTAGGTGCAGAAGAAAGACCATCTTCCAGCCAAACTAAAATGTCTACTTCTTTTAGCGGACAATATGATAAGATCCCTTTCTTACGGCCACGCCAATCGCTACAAATTCCAGATGAGGCACAAAAACAGCAGGTGCTTCAACGGATATCAAGTGCTCCTTTAAGTGGGCTCTCCTCCACATCAACTTCAACATCACAAATACTCCAGTCCTCAAAGGTGTCACCCAAATCGCACTTGCTTCCTCACAGCTCCCAAATCTCCAGCTGCCCGTCTGAGTATGAGGTAGAACAGATGGTTGAGTCTGCAGAGCTGTTTACTCATACTATAGCCTGGGAATCAGAGGTCGACTCCAGCGCTTCTGTGAATCCAGACGAGGAAATGATCTGCACTGATGCCCAGAATCTTTATGAGTCGGATCCAGGACCAGACGCAGAAGGTTCTGACCATAATGTAGACCCTCATTCCCAAACTGTAACTCCTGTTGGTGGAGACAATGAGGAAGACGATGATAAGACTCAAATACCTGATTGGAGCGACAACTTTAGTTTTTTGTCAGGGCAGGAACAGGTTGGCTCTGAGGACGACGGGTGTGATAACGCACAGGGTGATGATGATGAGGTCGGAGATCCCACTTACTGTCAACCCACAGTCAGCCAAGAGATGAGGTCAGCAGAGGAGGTGGAGGAAGATGCTAGTGACGACGAGGTCAGGTTGCGCCTTCCTGGACAGAGACGTAGTACTGGAAGCACGTCAACAACTGCATCCTCAAACACAACTCTGCCTCTCACCACAAGTCGTGGTGGCTCTTCAGGTCGCATGGGTGCTAAGCCTTGCATAGCCTGGGCATTTTTTCAGATCGATAAAGATGACCCAACTCGTGTTATCTGTAACATTTGTCAGCAAAAGCTAAGTAGAGGCCAAAAAATACATAGTTTGAGTACTTCATGCATGAACCGGCACATGGACATGAAGCATAAGTTGCAGTGGGAAGCTCAGTGTGCTACAATGCGGCCTAGCCGGCCGGGCCAACCACCGTCTGCCATATCTTGTGCATCCGCGGCCTCTTCATCCTCTGTGACTGGGGGGACAGCAGTCACACTTGTTTTGGGGCGCAGACCTGCCACCTCTTTACCCGCAACAGCCAGCGTGATTGGCAGGTCATCATTTTCTTTGGAGGTGGTAACACCAGCTGGTCTTGAGCGCTGTCCGACATCGATAGCACCACCTTTGGATCAAGGCAACCTAACATGTCCGCCTGCATCTTCCTCACAGACCGGCAGTTTGCCGGGGACACCCTTATCAACCCCGTCTAAGCACAATAGCCAGCCCTCGGTCCCTCAGATGTGGACAAGTAAAAGACCATTTCCTCCTAGCCATGAGAAAGCTAAGAGGTTGAATTTCACCATCTGCAAGCTCTTGGCTACAGAAATGCTGCCTTTCCGCCTGGTGGACACAGAGGATTTTCGAGACCTTATGTCCGTCGCAGTGCCCCAGTACCAGATGCCCAGTCGGCACTACTTCTCAAAGAAAGGTGTGCCTGCGCTCCACCAGCATGTCACACACAACATCACCGCTTCTTTGAGAAACTCTGTGTGTGACAGGGTGCATTTCACCACAGACACTTGGACGAGTAGGCATGGACAGGGGCGTTACATGTCGCTGACTGGGCACTGGGTAACTATGGTGACAGCAGGACAAGGGGCTGCTGTCCAAGTCTTGCCGGCCCCACGAGTTGTGCGTCAATCCTCTTTATGTCAAAGTTCCTCCACTGCTTCTGCCTCCTCAACCTCCTCTCGGTCTTCCGCCTGCACCCAAAGCCTGTCTGCTCATGCCACAAGCTTTCTAACTGCGCAGAAGGGATCCTGCACACCTCCTTACTATGCTGGCAGTAGGGCTCAACGTCATCAGGCGGTTTTTACATTGAAATGTCTGGGAAATGTGAGTCACACAGCTGAGGAGTTGTGGTCAGCTCTGGAGAACCAATTTCATGAATGGTTGTCTCCACTGGACCTGAAACCAGGGAAGGCCGTGTGCGACAATGCTGCAAACCTGGGTGCGGCCCTTCGCCGGGGCAATGTCACACACGTGCCTTGTATGGCTCACGTGTTGAACCTGGTTGTCCAGCAATTTTTAGCCCACTATCCCAGACTAGATGGCCTTCTGCAGAGGGCACGGTCGCTGTGTGCTCACTTCCGCCGTTCGCATCCCGCAGCTCAGCGACTTACATCTCTACAGAAGTCGTTGGGCCTGCCACTTCACCGGCTAAAATGCGATGTGCCTACCCGGTGGAATTCAACTCTGCACATGTTGCAGCGACTGTGGCAGCACCGACAAGCCCTGGTGCAATACGTTCTGACGTATAGCCTGGGCCAACGAGATTCAGAGGTGGGGCAAATCACGCTGGAGGAGTGGTCTCAGATCAGGGACCTATGCACCCTTCTGCACAGTTTTGAAATGGCGACGAAGATGTTTAGTGCTGACGATGCCATTATCAACATGACTATTCCGGTGATTTACATGCTGGAGCACATGTTAAACAGAATTCGGAGTCAGGTGGTGGCACAAGAGGAGGTGGAGGAAGTAGAGGAGGAGGAGTTGTATGCGGAAGGGCTAACATCTGCAAGGTCCAGACGGTCGGCAGCACCAAGGCGGCAGGCATGTGAGGGTGGGGGAGATGATTTTACCAGGGCGCATGGTAGCAGCCAAACTAGTGAGGAAGGTGCAGGAGCCCAGGAAGAAGTGGAGGACGAACTGATGGAAGACTCATCAGATGAGGGAGACCTTGATCACATTTCTGTTGTGCGAGGTTGGGGGGAGAGGACAGAGGAAGGAAGCATGATTGTTACCTCGCCACCAACACAACAGGGACTTGGTGCTCCTGGATGCGCAACACACATGAGTGCCTTCTTGCTGCACTACCTGCAACATGACCCTCGAATTGTGAGAATTAGAAATAATCCTGACTACTGGGTTGCCACACTGTTAGATCCCCGGTACAAAAGTAAATTTGCAGAAATTATTCCTGCCATAGAAAGGGATGCACGCATGCAGGAGTATCAGCAGAGACTGTTGCAGAATCTTACATGTGCTTTTCCACAAAATACCAGTGGTGCACGTAGTGAATCTCACAGTTCCAACTTGACAACCATGGGACCGTCAAGTGTTCAGCACTCAAACCGTAACAGAACCACAGTATCTGCTGGTAACATCAATTTTGCGGAATCATTTCACCACTTTTTTAGCCCATCCTTTGCAAGGCCACAGGAGACAAGAAGTCTGACACATAGTCAACGCCTAGAGACGATGGTACAGGAGTATCTCCAAGTAAACATTGAAGCCACGACTGTGTCACTGGACCCTTGCTCTTTTTGGGCTTCCAATCTGGATAAATGGCCGGAGCTAGCCACTTACGCCTTGGAGATCTTGTCATGCCCCGCAGCCAGCGTTCTGTCTGAACGTGTGTTCAGCGCTGCTGGTGGTGTGCTGACAGATAAGCGCACGCGGCTCTCCACTGATAATGTAGACAGACTCACGTTCATAAAGATGAACAAATCATGGATCCGAAACAACTTTTCTACCCCTGTGTCATCCTGGGGAGAGTAAAAGCTTGATGATTGGTTAAAATCACCCTACCAACCGTTTTAAGCTTTCAAATTACTAATCATGTTTATCTGTATCTTGACTGGAAAATAATTTGGGCTTTGTAGCAGTGTGCAGCACTGATCCTATTAGGCCATCTATAATAAGCTTCACCAGATTTAAAATTAAAAATAATTTTTAGCTGCATCTAGCCCGGAAAATAATTTTGGGGCTCCGAGATGCGCAAGACACATAAGTGCCTTCTTGCTGCACTACCTGCAGCATGACCCTCATATTGTCAGAATTCGAAGTAATCATGACTACTGGGTTGCCACACTCTTAGATCCCCCAAACTTTTCGATCAACCTTTTCATTTTAATAAAGACCAAAAAAATGGTCATTTTTGAAATTATAAGCATTAGCAGGTTGTTAGAAACTGAAATCAAACAGTTTTCAACTCAAAACTTTATTCTAGGTGATGTTACATTTTCACATAGGACCCCTTGTTCGAAAGGAGCTTCTGAACTCTCTCGTCCATTGAATTTGTCAGGTTTTGGATGGTTTCTGCTTCAATTGTTTTGCATGAGGACAGAATACCCTCCCAGAGCTGGTGCTTAGATGTGAACTGCCTCCCGCCATCATAGACACTCCTTTTAATGATGCTCCAAAGGTTCTGAATGGGGTAGAGGTCAGGGGAGCATGGGGGTCACACCATAAGTTTGTCCCCTTTTATGCCCATATCAGCCAGAGATGCAGATGTTTTATGTGCAGCATGAGATGGTGCATTATCATGCAGAAAAATGATCTTGCTGTGAAATACACGGTTCTTCTTCTTGAACCATGGCAGGAAGTGCTGTTTGAGAAAATCCACATACATTATGGAGTTCATCTTTAGCGCCTTCAGGGATCCTAAAGGGGCCGACAATCTCTCTCCCCATGATTCCAGCCCAAAACATTACTCCACCTCCTCCTTGTTGGCGCTGTAGCCGTGTTTGCGTGGGGTGTCCATCAACCAGCCATCCTCCACTCCATTCATCTGGACCATCGAGCGCTGCACGGCACTCATCCGTGAACAAAGCAATTTTGAAATCAGTCTTCATGTAATGTTTGGCCCACTGGAGCCGTTTCTGCTTGTGTGAAGTGGATAGAGGAGGTCGACAGGATGGCGTATGCACAGCTGCAAACCTCTGAAGGACCCTGCATCTTGTTGTTCGGGGGACGTTGGAGGCACAAGCAGCTTCAAAAACTTGTCTGCTGCTATGACAAGGCTTTTTTGCCGCTGCTCTTTCAACCTGACGTAATTGCCTGTACTAAAGAGTCCTCAATTTTCCCTTATCAGCACGCACACGTGTGTACTGTGAATCAGCTACATACTTCTTGATTGCCAAGACACTTCATCCTGATCATCGCACAATGTTGATTGTAGTCATGCCTTGACCTAAACACTCCACAATTTGTTGCTTCTCAGCAGCCGACACATCCTTTTTCTTTCCCATTTTGGCAGAAAATGTAGGCTGCTTAATAATGTGAGAGAGCCTTCTTAAGTAGTCTTGCCTTTCATTGGACACACCTGCCAAACTAATTAGCACAGGTGTCTGCAATTGCTTACAGTGATATAAAGAGCCCTGACACACATCACCATCAATGAGTTTAACTGACAAACAGACAAATTCTTCCCTTATCACTCCTAAACACTTTTTGCATAATAATTTGGAACGCGGTGTACATGTGCTTTTCCACAAAACACCAGTGGTTCACGTAGTGAATCTTACAGTTCTAACTTGCCAACCGTGGTCTGTATGGAATTGTTCAATAAAGGGCCCAAAATTAAGATAACATAGATGGGAGAGGTCTCTTTGAATAGGAATTCCTAAGTATTTGATACCCTGTGAGGGCCAGGCAAAGGGAAAGTTGGACTGGATGGAATCCTATATGGATTTAGGGAGGGAGACATCGAGGGCCTCAGACTTCGCTGCATTGATTTTAAAATTTTACCATGTAACAAAGTGATCTATTTCAGCCATAACAGCAGGGATGGATATATGTGATTGAGTGATATATACTAGGACATCATCAGCAAATAGAGAGCACTTGTACTCGGTGCCTCCCACCTCAATCCACCTAATATTGGGGTTATGGCGAATTGATGAGAGCAGGTGCTCCGTCACTAGGATGTATAAGAGAGGGGACAGAGGACATCCCTGCCTTGTCCCATTGGTGATTGTGAAAGGTGATGAAAATGTTCTGACGCACCCCCTGGGCCTTGGGACACGCGGAGCCGGACCCTTTTTGGTGGATGCTGGTGGTTGTAGTCTTAGTGGCGGCGATCCGGTTCCGTGGCTCAGGGCGGTCAAACCAGTGGCGGAACTATTTATGTGGTTTTGATATTTAAATGTCCGACTACGCCACCCGTGGATTGCGGTCAGAGTGAACCGCCTCTACAGGGCAGACCGCTAAGGCTGGTGTTGTGGGTGCAGCAGAGCGTAGCATAACTCCCCACGGGAGGAGTATAGCCTCAGGGCAGTGTATGCGGAGGATGGGGGTGATGGTGCAGGGCAGCAGCAGTAACGACACGGAGTCAGTGATGCAGTTCAGGGCCTTTACTCACAGTTCTTATTATCCAGACCACGTCTGCAGGTAACGGCTGCCCACGTCGTACTGTGCTCACCAGGTGAGGGGCTCAGACAACTCCCAGATAACTTTGGAGCGCTTCACAGGACCCCCTTTGTGTGTCCTTTGTCTGGCCTTTCTTACCAACACTTCTGTCCGGCTGCCTCGGGCCTCCTCTTGGTAAACTTGGCGCCAGTTTCCCTGACCCTATGTGGTGCCTTCCTAGCGGGTGGAGCAAGGGGCTGCGCCACATAAAATGTCAGAGCCTCCGGTTTCTAGCTGAGGGTCGTTTCCTGCCTCCACTAGTTCGGGGACCGGTCTCCCCCTTTGGCCTGACCCCTCCACGCAGGTGGATTCGGGCGTGCGGTGGCGACTCGCCCGTCCGCACCCCTGGGATCCCTTCATTCCTCGTTCCTGGAGCCTTCTCCGCTCCTCTTCCTTCCTTCTCCCTCTTGCAGGCCTGGGCCTCTGTTACTAGGCCCGCCTCCGGAGCAGAGCTCATGCAGAGCCCCTGCTCCCTGCCACTTCTGCTCAGACTTCTCTGCACTGAACTAAGATGGTGCCCACCTTTTATACTCCCTTCTCAATGCACCCAGGAACTGCTTCCTCCCTGCTCCTGCACTGCAGGGTTCCCCTTCCTCAGTGTTCCCTCCCCCCACTCCAGCCAGGGACAGGGACTGTCGTGCCCATCTCAGGGGCATATTGGTCGCCCTGCCCCACGGCAATGTGGTGTAATGCATGCAGGTGTCGGGTCCTGATCCACACTCCATCCTTATCTGAGAGTGAGATATCACACCTCTGGGTGAGGTGCAATATGTCTGCAGCAACCGAGCCCTCGGTGCTACAGTTCCATTTATCTTCAGCCTAGGTGACGTATTGTGATACAGGGCCGTGATTTTGGCTATAAAAGGGTCCCCTAGACCCCTACCCCAAGCTTTTTAAGAGAATTATATATGGCGTGCCAGGAGACTCTATGGAATGCTTTCTCAGCATCCAACGAGAGTATCTACTTACAAATTTTTAACTGCATCTAGCCCAGGAAATACTTTGTGCCTAGTAGCAGTGTCTGCTAGTCAGCGGATTATCCCGGCTGTTAAGCAAGCTACACCACCTGTAGTTTGGACACTTAATTTTTTCAAAGGAAATGCTTCGGGACCACGGGATACTCAGTGAAGAGCATCAGGAGGCACCCCAAGGCATAGGGGCTGGGACTGGCACTAGGATGCCTTGCGGTGGACAGCCGAGCTCGATCCTTATAAAAGCTTTTTAACTGCAGCAGCTTTAGTGGACGCTACTGGAGCTGGAATTACGCGGCTGCTGGCATGAGACTTGCCCTCCAATAGATCCTTGTAAATGGATTTAAAGTGTATTCATTCAAATTAGAGGGACAATTTAAATTAAAAAGCTTAGAGCTGCCTCCACCACAGGGGGGCTCTCTCGACCCACCAGCGGACAGGCACCAGTATTGGGAGAGGGGGGCTGGCCGTCAGGGTTCACCGCGGCTCTGGCACAAACCCGGCGACACGGAGGTGGTACGGGCAGGAGCGGACTGGCCGTGTCGGCTTCTCACTTTTTGGATTTTAGAAGGGCATGACATGCCTATATCTGTGTCTCCCCCTCCTTTTACTCCTCCACCTCTTTTCTTCGCATGACTATATGTACTTGTCACTTTTCCATGTGTTAGTTGTGTCTTCTGAGCAGTTTGTCAGCTTTTGGACACCTTTGAAGGTGTTTTCTATGTGTTTCTATGTGTTTTTGTTTGCCTGCCATTGGTTTTAACGGTGTTCGAAGGTGTTCGACGAACAGTTTGACGAACAGTTCGGCGAACACACGGGTGTTCGACGAACCGAACCGAACTCGAACACTACGGGGGTGGCTCAACACTAATTAGGAGTCTGGTTAAGAGGATCTGGGGGGGAAATTGGGCATTAGATCCATACTTCTGGATTTTTCACTACAGAGGAGAAGGGTTTGAAGGGGAGGATATAGGTCAACGGGGACGCAGACACATCCTAATACACAGTATCATGATCTTGGCAAAAAATGCATTCTACGAAATTGGATATCGGAGAAGGCTCCCTCCGTGAAGGAAGTGGTGTCCAACCTAAAACAGCTGATGCTTTTAGAAAAATTGGAGGCAGAAAGGCATAAGACCAAACTGACCGGGAAATTCTTTGAAAAGTAGAGACAATTCCTAGAAAGGAAATACTCACAAGAAGAATCGTGGGAGTGGTTCAGCCATTTGCTCATTCCGAGTGGTACTTATTAAATACATTCAAGGCACTTTGGGGATCTTGAAGGTCTAGTCAGGTGGTTCCGGGACACTTGTAACCATGTAACATGGACAATAGGGCGGACAAAAATTAAAATGAAACAGAGTTGCTTGGTTAGATGACAGTTTTATTTCAGGTATGGAGGACGTTATACATTACATAAATTGCTGCATTTTGGGAGGGGAGAAGGGTAGGGGGGATTTTCTATCTTTGAGTATTCATGTAAAGCTTTGATGTGAAATTTTTGTACTCATGCTTTATCCAAATATTAAAACCTTTAATAAAAATGATTGTTCAATAAAAAAAAAAAAACATGGCCAAGATCGCTCTCCCATAAATCTCTGACCAGGCCCTAGATAAATATCTGTATGCGGATTCCTACCTGACTGCGGAGGTTGGCACCCTAGTTATAGTTGATGATTTTGGCGCCCCCGCTCCACACTGGCTATTCCTCACTGTCTGAAGTTTGCCAATGAACACCTGGATGATTCTGTGAGTTATTGGGAGAAGGTGCTGTGGTCAGATGAGACAAAAATTGAGCTCTTTGACATTAACTCAACTCGCCGTGTTTGGAGGAAGAGAAATGCTGTTAGAACCTTGCTGTTAGGTTTTTTTTCCTTTGCTGGTCACATGACCTTGTTGGCCTATTTAATCCTGCTCCGCCCTTCTGGCTTTGCTGGACTTCATTGTATATCTACTTTCTAGCTAGCCTGTTCTCTGTATCTGACTCTGTTAGTTTGCTTGGTCTACGGACCTCTATGTTCTATCTATTTTGTTTGTTCTTCTGTCTGCTACTATTTCTGTTAGGAGGTGTCCCATATTCCTCCCAGTCCTTAGTACTTGTAGGGATTCCCTCCCAACATCTATAGGTCTCCGTACAGACTAGATTAGGACTTTAGCAGGTCTGATCGCAGGATCAGGTTCCCTGTTACATCGTAGGGATTCAGCTGAGTATTATAGTAGGGACAGATCTCCTCTCTTTCCTTAGCTTTGATAGCAGAACATAACAGTAAGTCCAGCCTGCAAATTCTCTAAGGAAAGATTTTTTTTTGTTCCATCATGGTGTCGGTTCAGGATTTGGCTAAACACCTGCAGGGACTCTCTCTGGAAGTGGCCGAGCTCCGTCAGCACGTGAGTAACTGTCCTGGAGCATATTTCTTGGAGCCTAAGGTATGTTTGCCGGATTTATTTTTTGGTGAACATCGAGAATTTTTTTCATTTAAAAATGCTTGCTTATTGTATTTTCGTTTGAGACCCAAGTCCTCTGGGGATGAATCCCAGCGTGTAGGGTTCATAATGTCACTTTTGCGCAAAGAGCCTCAGGAGTGGGCCTTTTCTTTGCAACCTAGTGATACATGCTTCAGATCAGTGGATAGTTTTTTTTTCTGCTTTAGGACTATTATATGATGATCCTGACCGTGTCGCATCAGCTGAGACTGAGTTGAGACGTTTAAAACAAGGATCAGGTAATGTAGAAAAATATTGTACACATTTTCGTCGTTGGTCCACTCAAACAGGGTGGAACGATTCTGCTCTGAAAAGTCTATTTCTTGCTGGGCTCAGTGAAAGGGTTAAAGACCTGCTAATTGCTTATCCTACACCTGAGGATTTGCAACAGGCTATGCAATTAGCTATACGGGTGGATAGGAGACTGCGTGCTAGGGTTAATGAGAGCAAATCCTCTGCTATGTCAGTTTCTGGTTATGATAATGTGTGTACTAACAGTGGTGAACCGATGGAGATTGGATCGGTGGCACCTCGCTCTCAAGAAAAAGATCGTCGTTTTTCAGAAGGCTTGTGTTTCTATTGCGGGAAATCTGGTCATTTGATTAAAGGCTGTGAGCTTCGTATAAAGAAAGAAAAAAAAATGGTCAGTCACGCCCGTATTGCCTGTTTAAATTCCAAGGGTATATTTTTAGCTGCTTCCACGATTGCTCAGGAAAAATTAATGGAATTTCGGGTGTTTGTTGATTGCGGGTCTACACTGAATGTAATTGATGGGGGATTCGTGGAAAAACTCAATTTAAAACCTGAACCTTTATCATCCCCCATTGCTGTGGTTTCTGTGGATGGCTCCCCTTTGAAGAATATTACTCTCAAGGTCAGTGAATTTCCTCTCACTATTAATGGTGTTCACCATGAGAAATTGGATTTGGTAGTGTTGAATAACTTGCCTTCTCCAGTAATATTGGGTTTGCCCTGGTTAAAATTTCACAATCCTGTACTGGATTGGTCTACCAGTGAAATTAAATCCTGGAGCCATAAATGTTATGACAAGTGTTGTAACGGGCGTATTGCAGCTTTGGATAGGGGAGAATTGCCTGTTCCTATTCAGGATTTTTGGAGAGTTTTTTCTGAGAAAGAATCGCAGGTTTTGCCTCCCCATAGAGACTATGATTGTTCTATTGAATTTGTCCCTGGAGCGACTTCCTAAAAGTCGTTTATTTAACCTTACTATTCCTGAGAGGAAGGCTTTGGAGGAATACATACAGACAAGTTTGGCCGCCGGTCACATTAGGCCCTCTAAGTCTCCTGTGGCGGTTGGATTTTTTTTTGTAAAAAAAAAGGACGGCGGTTTACGTCCTTGTCTGGATTTCCGTGAGATTAACAAAATTACGGTACGCAATCCTTACCCACTGCCATTGATTCCTGATCTGTTTAACCAGTTATTGGGGGCCAAGTGGTTCTCTAAAATTGACCTTAAGGGGGCATACAATTTGTTGCGCATGAAGGAGGGTGATGAATGGAAGACTGCTTTTAACACTCCTGTGGGTCATTTTGAGAATCTGGTTATGCCTTTTGGTCTTACTAATGCTCCTGCATTTTTTAAGAATCTGATTAATGACATCCTTAGACCTTTGATTGGTAAAAATGTGGTTGTGTATTTGGATGACATTTTGATTTATTCGCCAGATCTGGAGTCTCATTGGCGGAGCGTACGTGAGGTTTTACAGTTATTAATGGACAATTCGCTTTTTGCTAAGCTGGAGAAATGTGAGTTCGCTGTACAGAGAATTAGTTTTTTGGGCTACATTATCTCCAGCAAAGGTTTTGAGATGGATCCGGTTAAGGTTCAGGCTGTGCAGGAATGGCCTAGGCCTATTGGTTTGAAATCGATACAGAGGTTTTTGGGTTTCGCCAATTACTATAGAAAATTCATAAAAAATTTTTCTAGTATTGTCAAACCTCTGACTGATCTCACCAGGAAAGGTGCTGATGCGGTTCAGTGGTCTTCTGAGGCCATTGAAGCTTTTGTGTATCTCAAGGAGAGGTTCACCTCTGCTCCCATCCTTATGCAGCCTGATGTTACTAGGCCGTTTTTGGTTGAGGTTGATGCTTCCTCTGTGGGGGTTGGCGCAGTATTGTCTCAGGATAACGGGGATGGATTACATCCTTGTGCCTTTTTTTCCAAAAAATTTTCGGAGACTGAATTGAATTACGATATTGGTAATCGGGAATTATTGGCTATTAAACTCGCATTTGAACACTGGCGCCACTTCTTGGAAGGTGCGGAATTTCCCGTTCAGGTTCTTACGGATCATAAAAATCTGATATATCTTGATGCTGCCAAGCGCCTGAATGCCCGTCAGGCTAGGTGGGCACTGTTTTTCTCGCGGTTTAATTTCTCCGTTACTTACATCCCTGGTACTAAGAATGTTAAGGCGGATGCCTTGTCTCGCAGTTTTTCTCCCATAGTCGGTGCTGAGAAAGAGGAAAACATTTTACAAGAAGGTGTTGTGATAGCTGCTTTAGACTCCGTTTTGGAAGATGAGATTCTTAAAGCTCAGGAGAATGCCCCATCTAACACTCCTCATGGGAGGTTGTTTGTGCCTGGGACCTTTAGGAGAGATTTGTTTGTTGAGTGTCACGAATCTCGGTTGGCAGGTCATCCCGGAATCTCTGAGACCAAGAGACTGGTGGGTCGCAGTTTTTGGTGGCCTGGATGGCAGAAGGAAGTCATTAAGTGGGTGCGCCAATGTACTATATGTGCTAGATCCAAGTCCTCACATACTCCTGCTGCGGGGTTGCTTTGTCCTTTGGAGGTCCCCAGTGCTCCTTGGACACATTTGGCTATGGACTTTATAACTGACCTTCCCCCCTCTGAGGGTTTTACTGTCATCTGGGTGGTCGTGGACCGTTTTAGCAAGATGTGTCACTTGGTTCCCTTCGTCAAACTGCCCTGCGCTAAAACTCTCGCTAAGGCCTTTGTCAAGGAAATTGTCAGACTTCATGGCGTTCCTACTGACATTGTTTCTGATAGGGGTCCTCAGTTCGTGGCTCGTTTTTGGCGTGCCTTTTGTGACAGGTTGGGAATTCATTTGTTGTTTTCGTCCGGATACCATCCTGAATCTAATGGCCAGACAGAAAGGAAAAACCAGGATGTTGAGCAGTTCTTGCGTTGTTTTGTGGCAGACAATCAAGAGGGGTGGTCTGAGTTTCTGCCACTTGCCGAATTTGCTCTGAACAATCATACATCTTCTTCTGCTGGTTGTTCGCCTTTTTTTTGTTGTTCTGGGAGACATCCGTCGTTTGGGTCGTTCTCCAAGTTGGGATCTGCCGTGCCTGAGGAGGAGAATTTTTCCGGTGATTTGGAAAGAGTTTGGACGGATGTGCGTGGTAATCTTCAGGAGGCCAACAGAAAATCTAAAGACTACTTTGATAGGAAACGACAGGAGGTTTTGTTCGCTGTTGGTGACATGGTTTGGTTGTCCTCTAGGAATCTGCGGTTGAGGATTCCTTCTAAGAAATTGGGTCCCAAGTTTGTAGGGCCCTTTAAGGTGCTTCAGGTTGTCAACCAATCTGCTGTTAGGTTGGAGGTTCCTACCTCCTGGAGAATTAATCCGGTCTTTCATGTCTCTCTGTTAAAAAAAGCTGTCGTGTCGGATGGTGACGCCTCTGCCTCTGTTCCTCCGGTGGTGGAGGACGGGGAATATGAAATTTCTCGCATCCTTGACTCTAGACGGTATAGAGGTAGTTTGCAGTATCTTGTGGCCTGGAAAGGTTTCGGACCCGAGGATAACTCTTGGGTGAGGTCAGATGATGTTTCCGCGTCCAGACTTATCAGAGCGTTTCACAGGAGATTTCCTGATAAGCCTGGTCCTAGGGGATCCGGAGGATCCTCTTAGAAGGGGGGGTACTGTTAGAACCTTGCTGTTAGGTTTTTTTTCCTTTGCTGGTCACATGACCTTGTTGGCCTATTTAATCCTGCTCCGCCCTTCTGGCTTTGCTGGACTTCATTGTATATCTACTTTCTAGCTAGCCTGTTCTCTGTATCTGACTCTGTTAGTTTGCTTGGTCTACGGACCTCTATGTTCTATCTATTTTGTTTGTTCTTCTGTCTGCTACTATTTCTGTTAGGAGGTGTCCCATATTCCTCCCAGTCCTTAGTACTTGTAGGGATTCCCTCCCCACATCTATAGGTCTCCGTACAGACTAGATTAGGACTTTAGCAGGTCTGATCGCAGGATCAGGTTCCCTGTTACATCGTAGGGATTCAGCTGAGTATTATAGTAGGGACAGATCTCCTCTCTTTCCTTAGCTTTGATAGCAGAACATAACAAATGCTGCCTATGACTCAAAGAACATCGTCCCCACTGTCAAGCATGGAGATAGAAACATCATGTTTTGGGGGTGTTTCTCTGCTAAGGGCACAGGAATACTTCACCGCATCCATGTGAGAATGGATGGAGCCATGTACCGTAAAATCCTGAGTGACAACCTCCTTCCCTCTGCCAAGACATTAAAAATGGGTCGTGGCTGGGTCTTCCAGCAAGACAATGACCCAAAACATACAGCCAAGGCAACAAAAGAATGGCTCAAAAAGAAGCACATTAAGGTCATGGAGTGGCCTAGCCAGTCTCCAGACCTTAATCCCATAGAAAACTTATGGAGGGAGTTGAAGCTCCGAGTTGCCAAGCGACAGCCTCAAAATCTTAATGATTTAGAGATGATCTGCAAAGAGGAGTGGACAAAAATTCCTCCTGACATGTACGCAAAACTCATCATCAGCTACAAAAAAACGTCTGACTGCTGTGCTTGCCAACAAGGGTTTTGCCACAAGTATTAAGTGTTGTTTGCCAGAGGGATCAAATACTTACTTTTTTTGCATTTTGCAGTGAGAAATAAGTATCTAACTTATACAATGTGATTTTCTTGTTTTTTGGGGGGGATATTCTATCTCTCAATGTTAAAATTAACCTACCCATAAAATCATAGACTGTTCATGTCTTTGTCAGTGGCACAGAAACACTAAAAGTGTGGAGTAAACACCCACCACCAAGCAAGGATGTTAGCTTAAAAATCACTTTTTATTAATTGAGTATTAAAAATTAATCACCAATACAGATATATAGACAGGTCTAATAAGGAGATAATAGATAATGAAACATCACAATCCAGGGCAAAACGTGATTAATAGCAGCAAACACTATATAAGAAAGCATTACGCAAAACACAGGTCGGGTAGCTGTGACAGGCTCATCCAATCCTCCCTCATTCAAGGTAAAGCACTACATGGAATACTGAATAGCACATGTCACTTTAGACTTCTGTCACTTTACTATCTACATGACTTTATATTGTCTTGTCCCTCCTTAATGGTACATAACTAGGATTTACTTATATAGCGTTTGCTGCTATTAATCACAAGTTTTGCCCTGGATTGTGATGTTTCCTTATTTATTTCCTCCTTATTAGACCTGTCTATATATCTGTATTGGTGATGAATTTTTAATACTCAGCTAAAAAAATCACTTTTTATTAATTAACATCTTTGCACAAAAGCATTAAAAGATCAAATGTGGCATGGATTCTGTAGCACAGTAGTAAGACAATAAATTTTGATTTTATCATGTGAAACCCTGTATGAAGAAGAACATCAGCACCAAAGAATTAAAAGCTGAAATGTGGCCTGCTTTATGTACCCTGGTAGTAACAGAAAAAAATAGATTTTTATACGTACTCCCATGACAGCACCACGAGAGAGAGGATCCGCCCATCAAGGACAGGAAACTTACAGGTTAAAAAGGGCGGCACCTCTCTCCAACCTCAGTTTAGGTTTCCTGTCCATGATGGGAGACCTCTCAGGTTACCTGCTGGATGAAGACGGTCTCTTGCCCCAGATGGAGTCGACAGGGTGTTTGGAGTAATGAAGTCTCCCACCCTGCGTCGGTCCTGGACCTCTGGAGACACCACGGCAGGGCTCATTGGGGCGCCTCCGTGTGCGTTGCAGCGGGCGCGACATCCCCTCACTGGAGGTAGATGTCCGCCATGTGTGGAGCCGCATGCGGGCGTCCTCACCCCCTGCTATGCAATGCAAGAGTTCCGGGCCGCACCGGCGGGGAACGTGACAGGCGCGGCCCTGTGACATGTTTCCGGTGCGTCGGAGACTCCACTGGAAGTGGGCGGAGCTCGCGCGCAACCCAGAAGCCGCGTGCGAGCATGAAGACGCCGGGAGTCCAGTGAAACGCTGGAGCTGCTAGCAGCGGCGGTTAGCCCACCGGGAGGAGGGGGTGGGGGTGTGACCTCCTTCCAGACCCCAAAAAGAGAAAAAAAAAAAAAACACCCACACAGGTACCAGGTATGGCCAGTAGAGATGAGTGTTGTTCTACTCGAACTGTTCGCCAATCTCAAATTCGAGCTGTTTTGGGCGGTGTTCGAGCCGTTCGGCGAACACGAACAATTTGAGAAAAATTCGGCTGTTCGAGGTTATGTTCGATAACTGTTCGTGCACCAAAATCATAACTGGATTTTTTCTCAGTAATGATGAAAATTAATGTTAATACGCAGTTTGAGTGTACAGCGGGGTGGGGGGAGGGGCAGGGGATGGATCTCTGCAGGAACAATGAAGATCTCCATTTTTTTTTTCTCTTTCCCGCATTTACAGTGGGGAGGTGCAATCTGTCAGCCTATCAGCAGCGCACACACGGAGCAAAGTGCTTTTTTTCACACAAGCAAGGGCATGTGTCATTGGCAGTGTATGTCACATGTCCTTGCCCTATAAGACCAAGCCATTTTCCCCGTCGCCACCATTTTCTCACTGCTGCAGCTGCGTGTTAGACGGCACCGCTGTTGCTGTGTGCGCTATACCTTGTTAATTTCAAGCCAATTTTCGCACAAATCTACAGATAGCTTGGGAGTAGGGAATAGTTGTGATTGCAGTCCTTTTAAGGACTAGGTTACAGCATTTCCTATGACTTTTATCAGGCAGGTCTGTGCTCTTAAATAGATAGATTGTGGGAGTAAAGACTAATTGTAATTGGAGTCCTTTTCAGGACTAGGTTACATCAGTTCCTATCAGTTTTTGCCAGGCAGGTCTGTGCCAGTGCTGTGCAAGTTTTTTTCACAGCATTTGGCTGAATCTAGCAAAGCTAATCCTTTTTGGCCTATTGCAGAGTGTGTTAGTCAGTGGAGTAGCCTATCTGTGTTGCAAGATATACCACCTGTGTATAGAATACCAATTTTTTTACTGCACCTAGTGAAGTAAAATCTTTTGGGCATAGCATCATTCTATTAGTCCATCTATACTGACCTCCATCAGGTTGCAAATTGAATATAATTTTTTTCTGCATCTAGCTCTGAAAAAATATTGGGCTTCTAGCTGTGTGTGGTACTTGTTGTATTAGTCCATCTATACTGACCTCCATCAGGTTGCAAACTGCATATATTTTTTTCTTCATCTACCTCTGAAAAAATATTGGGCTTCTAGCTGTGTGTGGGACTTGTTCTATTAATCCATCTATACAGACCTCCATCAGGTTGCAAACTGAATATATTTTTTTCTGCATCTACCTCTGAAAAAATATTGGGCTTCTAGCTGTGTGTGGGACTTGTTGTATTAGTCCATCTATACTGACCTCCATCAGGTTGCAAACTGAATATATTTTTTTCTGCATCTACCTCTGAAAAATATTGGGCTTCTAGCTGTGTGTGGGACTTGTTCTATTAATCCATCTATACAGACCTCCATCAGGTTGCAAACTAAATATATTTTTTTCTGCATCTACCTCTGAAAAAATATTGGGTTTCTAGCTGTGTGTGGGACTTGTTGTATTAGTCCATCTATACAGACCTCCATCAGGTTGCAAACTGAATATATTTTTTTCTGCATCTACCTCTGAAAAAATATTGGGCTTCTAGCTGTGTGTGGGACTTGTTGTATTAGTCCATCTATACTGACCTCCATCAGGTTGCAAACTGAATATATTTTTTTCTGCATCTACCTCTGAAAAAATATTGGGCTTCTAGCTGTGTGTGGGACTTGTTGTATTAGTCCATCTATACTGACCTCCATCAGGTTGCAAACTGAATATATTTTTTTCTGCATCTACCTCTAAAAAAATATTGGGCTTCTAGCTGTGTGTGGAAGTTGTTCTATTAATCCATCTATACAGACCTCCATCAGGTTGCAAACTGAATATATTTTTTTCTGCATCTACCTCTGAAAAAATATTGGGCTTCTAGCTGTGTGTGGGACTTGTTGTATTAGTCCATCTATACTGACCTCCATCAGGTTGCAAACTGAATATATTTTTTTCTGCATCTACCTCTGAAAAAATATTGGGCTTCTAGCTGTGTGTGGGACTTGTTGTATTAGTCCATCTATACAGACCTCCATCAGGTTGCAAACTGAATATATTTTTTTCTGCATCTACCTCTGAAAAAATATTGGGCTTCTAGCTGTGTGTGGGACTTGTTGTATTAGTCCATCTATACTGACCTCCATCAGGTTGCAAACTGAATATATTTTTTTCTGCATCTACCTCTGAAAAAATATGTGGCCTTCTAGCAGTGTGTGGGACTTTCTCTATTAGTCCATCTATACTGACCTCCATCAGGTTGCAAACTGAATATAATTTTTTTCTGCATTTAGCTCTGAAAAAATATTTGGCCTTCTAGCAGTGTGTGGGACTTTCTCTATTAGTCCATCTATACTGACCTCCATCAGGTTGCAAATTAAAAATAATTTTTATCTGCATCTAGCTCTGAAAAAATATTTGGCCTTCTAGCAGTGTGTGGGACATTCTCTATTAGTCCATCTATACTGACCTCCATCAGGTTGCAAACTGAATATAATTTTTTTCTGCATCTAGCTCTGAAAAAATATTTGGCCTTCTAGCAGTGTGTGGGACTTTCTCTATTAGTCCATCTATACTGACCTCCATCAGGTTGCAAATTAAAAATAATTTTTATCTGCATCTAGCTCTGAAAAAATATTTGGCCTTCTAGCAGTGTGTGGGACTTTCTCTATTAGTCCATCTATACTGACCTCCATCAGGTTGCAAATTAAAAATAATTTTTATCTGCATCTAGCTCTGAAAAAATATTTGGCCTTCTAGCAGTGTGTGGGACTTTCTCTATTAGTCCATCTATACTGACCTCCATCAGGTTGCAAATTGAATATAATTTTTTTCTGCATCTAACCCAGCCAATAGTTTTGGCCTAATACCACAGTTTGGCCACTCAGCTCTGCTCGGTTCCCATCCATTGTTTTTTTGTGCAAACAACTCCAGAGTTGTTAATTAGTTAACCACCAAAATGAGTGGAAAAAGGCCTGCTGCTGGTGGAAAGGGGAATAGGCGTGTTGGGAAGGGGAAAAAAGGTTGTGTCCGTGGGGTAGGTGTTAAAGCAACAGTAACATCTGCAGAAGAAAGACCATCTTCCAGCCAAACTAAAATGTCTACTTCTTTTAGCGGACAATGTGATAAGATCCCTTTCTTACGGCCACGCCAATCACTACAAATTCCAGATGAGGCACAAAAACAGCAGGTGCTTCAACGGATATCAAGTGCTCCTTTAAGTGGGCTCTCCTCCACATCAACTTCAACATCATAAATACTCCAGTCCTCAAAGGTGTCACCCCAATCGCACTTGCTTCCTCACAGCTCCCAAATCTCCAGCTGCCCGTCTGAGTATGAGGTAGAACAGATGGTTGAGTCTGCAGAGCTGTTTACTCATACTATAGCCTGGGAATCAGAGGTCGACTCCAGCGCTTCTGTGAATCCAGACGAGGAAATGATCTGCACTGATGCCCAGAATCTTTATGAGTCGGATCCAGGACCAGACGCAGAAGGTTCTGACCATAATGTAGACCCTCATTCCCAAACTGTAACTCCTGTTGGTGGAGACAATGAGGAAGACGATGATAAGACTCAAATACCTGATTGGAGCGACAACTTTACTTTTTTGTCAGGGCAGGAACAGGTTGGCTCTGAGGACGACGGGTGTGATAACGCACAGGGTGATGATGATGAGGTTGGAGATCCCACTTACTGTCAACCCACAGTCAGCCAAGAGATGAGGTCAGCAGAGGAGGTGGAGGAAGATGCTAGTGACGACGAGGTCAGGTTGCGCCTTCCTGGACAGAGACGTAGTACTGGAAGCACGTCAACAACTGCATCCTCAAACACAACTCTGCCTCTCACCACAAGTCGTGGTGGCTCTTCAGGTCGCATGGGTGCTAAGCCTTGCATAGCCTGGGCATTTTTTCAGATCGATAAAGATGACCCAACTCGTGTTATCTGTAACATTTGTCAGCAAAAGCTAAGTAGAGGCCAAAAAATACATAGTTTGAGTACTTCATGCATGAACCGGCACATGGACATGAAGCATAAGTTGCAGTGGGAAGCTCAGTGTGCTACAATGCGGCCTAGCCGGCCGGGCCAACCACCGTCTGTCATATCTTGTGCATCCGCGGCCTCTTCATCCTCTGAGACTGGGGGGACAGCAGTCACACCTGTTTTGGGGCGCAGACCTGCCACCTCTTTACCCGCAACAGCCAGCGTGATTGGCAGGTCATCATTTTCTTTGGAGGTGGTAACACCAGCTGGTGTTGAGCGCTGTCCGACATCGATAGCACCACCTTTGGATCAAGGCAACCTAACATGTCCGCCTGCATCTTCCTCACAGACCGGCAGTTTGCCGGGGACACCCTTATCAACCCCGTCTAAGCACAATAGCCAGCCCTCGGTCCCTCAGATGTGGACAAGTAAAAGACCATTTCCTCCTAGCCATGAGAAAGCTAAGAGGTTGAATTTCACCATCTGCAAGTTCTTGGCTACAGAAATGCTGCCTTTCCACCTGGTGGACACAGAGGATTTTCGAGACCTTATGTCCGTCGCAGTGCCCCAGTACCAGATGCCCAGTCGGCACTACTTCTCAAAGAAATGTGTGCCTGCGCTCCACCAGCATGTCGCACACAACATCACCGCTTCTTTGAGAAACTCTGTGTGTGACAGGGTGCATTTCACCACAGACACTTGGACGAGTAGGCATGGACAGGGGCGTTACATGTCGCTGACTGGGCACTGGGTAACTATGGTGACAGCAGGACAAGGGGCTGCTGTCCAAGTCTTGCCGTCCCCACGAGTTGTGCGTCAATCCTCTTTATGTCAAAGTTCCTCCACTGCTTCTGCCTCCTCAACCTCCTCTCGGTCTTCCACCTGCACCCAAAGCCTGTCTGGTCATGCCACAAGCTTTCTAACTGCGCAGAAGGGATCCTGCACACCTCCTTACTATGCTGGCAGTAGGGCTCAACGTCATCAGGCGGTTTTTACATTGAAATGTCTGGGAAATGTGAGTCACACAGCTGAGGAGTTGTGGTCAGCTCTGGAGAACCAATTTCATGAATGGTTGTCTCCACTGGACCTGAAACCAGGGAAGGCCGTGTGCGACAATGCTGCAAACCTGGGTGCGGCCCTTCGCCGGGGCAATGTCACACATGTGCCTTGTATGGCTCACGTGTTGAACCTGGTTGTCCAGCAATTTTTAGCCCACTATCCCAGACCAGATGGCCTTCTGCAGAGGGCACGGTCGCTGTGTGCTCACTTTCGCCGTTCGCATCCCGCAGCTCAGTGACTTACATCTCTACAGAAGTCGTTGGGCCTGCCACTTCACCGGCTAAAATGCGATGTGCCTACCCGGTGGAATTCAACTCTGCACATGTTGCAGCGACTGTGGCAGCACCGACAAGCCCTGGTGCAATACGTTCTGACGTATAGCCTGGGCCAACGAGATCCAGAGGTGGGGCAAATCACGCTGGAGGAGTGGTCTCAGATCAGGGACCTATGCACCCTTCTGCACAGTTTTGAAATGGCGACGAAGATGTTTAGTGCTGACGATGCCATTATCAGCATGACTATTGCGGTGATTTACATGCTGGAGCACATGTTAAACAGAATTCGGAGTCAGGTGGTGGCACAAGAGGAGGTGGAGGAAGTAGAGGAGGAGGAGTTGTATGCGGAAGGGCTAACATCTGCAAGGTCCAGACGGTCGGCAGCACCAAGGCGGCAGGCATGTGAGGGTGGGGGAGATGGTTTTACCAGGGCGCATGGTAGCAGCCAAACTAGTGAGGAAGGTGCAGGAGCCCAGGAAGAAGTGGAGGACGAACTGATGGAAGACTCATCAGATGAGGGAGACCTTGATCACATTTCTGTTGTGCGAGGTTGGGGGGAGAGGACAGAGGAAGGAAGCATGATTGTTACCTCGCCACCAACACAACAGGGACTTGGTGCTCCTGGATGCGCAACACACATGAGTGCCTTCTTGCTGCACTACCTGCAACATGACCCTCGAATTGTGAGAATTAGAAATAATCCTGACTACTGGGTTGCCACACTGTTAGATCCCCGGTACAAAAGTAAATTTGCAGAAATTATTCCTGCCATAGAAAGGGATGGACGCATGCAGGAGTATCAGCAGAGACTGTTGCAGAATCTTACATGTGCTTTTCCACAAAATACCAGTGGTGCACGTAGTGAATCTCACAGTTCCAACTTGCCAACCGTGGGACCGTCAAGTGTTCAGCACTCAAACCGTAACAGAACCACAGTATCTGCTGGTAACATCAATTTTGCGGAATCATTTCACCACTTTTTTAGCCCATCCTTTGCAAGGCCACAGGAGACAAGAAGTCTGACACATAGTCAACGCCTAGAGACGATGGTACAGGAGTAAACATTGAAGCCACGACTGTGTCACTGGACCCTTGCTCTTTTTGGGCTTCCAATCTGGATAAATGGCCGGAGCTAGCCACTTACGCCTTGGAGATCTTGTCATGCCCCGCAGCCAGCGTTCTGTCTGAACGTGTGTTCAGCGCTGCTGGTGGTGTGCTGACAGATAAGCGCACGAGGCTCTCCACTGATAATGTAGACAGACTCACGTTCATAAAGATGAACAAATCATGGATCCGAAACGACTTTTTTACCCCTGTGTCATCCTGGGGAGAGTAAAAGCTTGATGATTGGTTAAAATCACCCTACCAACCGTTTTAAGCTTTCAAATTACTAATCATGTTTATCTGTATCTTGGCTGGAAAATAATTTGGGCTTTGTAGCAGTGTGCAGCACTGATCCTATTAGGCCATCTATACTAAAGCTTCACCAGATTTAAAATTAATAATAATTTTTAGCTGCATCTAGCCCGGAAAATAATTTTGGGGCTCCGAGATGCGCAAGACACATAAGTGCCTTCTTGCTGCACTACCTGCAGCATGACCCTCATATTGTCAGAATTCGAAGTAATCATGACTACTGGGTTGCCACACTCTTAGATCCCCCAAACTTTTCGATCAACCTTTTCATTTTAATAAAGACCAAAAAAATGGTCATTTTTGAAATTATAAGCATTAGCAGGTTGTTAGAAACTGAAATCAAACAGTTTTCAACTCAAAACTTTATTCTAGGTGATGTTACATTTTCACATAGGACCCCTTGTTCGAAAGGAGCTTCTGAACTCTCTCGTCCATTGAATTTGTCAGGTTTTGGATGGTTTCTGCTTCAATTGTTTTGCATGAGGACAGAATACCCTCCCAGAGCTGTGGCTTAGACGTGAACTGCCTCACGCCATCATAGACACTCCTTTTAATGATGCTCCAAAGGTTCTGAATGGGGTAGAGGTCAGGGGAGCATGGGGGTCACACCATAAGTTTGTCCCCTTTTATGCCCATATCAGCCAGAGATGCAGATGTTTTATGTGCAGCATGAGATGGTGCATTATCATGCAGAAAAATGATCTTGCTGTGAAATACACGGTTCTTCTTCTTGAACCATGGCAGGAAGTGCTGTTTGAGAAAATCCACATACATTATGGAGTTCATCTTTAGCGCCTTCAGGGATCCTAAAGGGGCCGACAATCTCTCTCCCCATGATTCCAGCCCAAAACATTACTCCACCTCCTCCTTGTTGGCGCTGTAGCCGTGTTTGCGTGGGGTGTCCATCAACCAGCCATCCTCCACTCCATCCATCTAGACCATCGAGCGCTGCACGGCACTCATCCGTGAACAAAACAGTTTTGAAATCAGTCTTCATGTAATGTTTGGCCCACTGGAGCCGTTTCTGCTTGTGTGAAGTGGATAGAGGAGGTCGACAGGATGGCGTTGATAGAACCTTGCTGTTAGGTTTTTTTTCCTTTGCTGGTCACATGACCTTGTTGGCCTATTTAGTCCTGCTCCGCCCTTCTGGCTTTGCTGGACTTCATTGTATATCTACTTTCTAGCTAGCCTGTGCTCTGTATCTAACTCTGTTAGTTTGCTTGGTCTACGGACCTCTATGTTCTATCTATTTTGTTTGTTCGTCTGTCTGCTACTATTTCTGTTAGGAGGTGTCCCATATTCCTCCCAGTCCTTAGTACTTGTAGGGATTCCCTCCCCACATCTATAGGTCTCCGTACAGACTAGATTAGGACTTTAGCAGGTCTGATCGCAGGATCAGGTTCCCTGTTACATCGTAGGGATTCAGCTGAGTCCTATAGTAGGGACAGATCTCCTCTCTTTCCTTAGCTTTGGTAGCAGAACATAACAGTAAGTCCAGCCAGCAAATTCTCTAAGGAAAGATTTTTTTTCTGTTCCATCATGGTGTCGGTTCAGGATTTGGCTCATCGCCTGCAGGGACTCTCTCTGGAGGTGGCCGAGCTCCGTCAGCACGTGAGTAACTGTCCTGGAGCACATTTCTTGGAGCCTAAGGTATGTTTGCCGGATTTATTTTTTGGTGAACACCGAGAATTTTTTTCATTTAAAAATGCTTGCTTATTGTATTTTCGTTTGAGACCTAAGTCCTCTGGGGATGAATCCCAGCGCGTAGGGTTCATAATGTCACTTTTGCGCAAAGAGCCTCAGGAGTGGGCCTTTTCTTTGCAACCTAGTGATTCATGCTTCAGATCAGTGGATAGTTTTTTTTCTGCTTTGGGACTATTATATGATGATCCTGACCGTGTCGCATCAGCTGAGACTGAGTTGAGACGTTTAAAACAAGGATCGGGTAATGTGGAAAAATATTGTACACATTTTCGTCGTTGGTCCACTCAAACAGGGTGGAACGATTCTGCTCTGAAAAGTCTATTTCTTGCTGGGCTCAGTGAAAGGGTTAAAGACCTGCTAATTGCTTATGCTACACCTGAGGATTTGCAACAGGCTATGCAATTAGCTATACGGGTGGATAGAAGACTGCGTGCTAGGGTTAATGAGAGCAAATCCTCTGCTATGTCAGTTTCTGGTTATGATAATGTGTGTACTAACAGTGGTGAACCGATGGAGATTGGATCGGTGGCACCTCGCTCTCAAGAAAAAGACCGTCGTTTTTCGGAAGGCTTGTGTTTCTATTGCGGAAAATCTGGTCATTTGATTAAAGGCTGTGAGCTTCGTATGAAGAAAGAAAAAAAAATGGTCAGTCACGCCCGTATTGCCTGTTTAAATTCCAAGGGTATATTTTTAGCTGCTTCTACGATTGCTCAGGAAAAATTGATGGAATTTCGGGTGTTTGTTGATTGCGGGTCTACACTGAATGTAATTGATGGGGGATTCATGGAAAAACTCAATTTAAAACCTGAACCTTTATCATCCCCCATTGCTGTGGTTTCTGTGGATGGCTCCCCTTTGAAGAATATTACTCTCAAGGTCAGTGAATTTCCTCTCACTATTAATGGTGTTCACCATGAGAAATTGGATTTGGTAGTGTTGAATAACTTGCCTTCTCCAGTAATATTGGGTTTGCCCTGGTTAAAATTTCACAATCCTGTACTGGATTGGTCTACCAGTGAAATTAAATCCTGGAGCCATAAATGTTATGACAAGTGTTGTAACGGGCGTATTGCAGCTTTGGATAGGGGAGAATTGCCTGTTCCTATTCAGGATTTTTGGAGAGTTTTTTCTGAGAAAGAATCGCAGGTTTTGCCTCCCCATAGAGACTATGATTGTTCTATTGAATTTGTCCCTGGAGCGACTCTTCCTAAGAGTCGTTTATTTAACCTTACTATTCCTGAGAGGAAGGCTTTGGAGGAATACATACAGACAAGCTTGGCCGCCGGTCACATTAGGCCCTCTAAGTCTCCTGTGGCGGTTTTTATTTTTTTTTGTAAAAAAAAAGGACGGCGGTTTACGTCCTTGTCTGGATTTTCGTGAGATTAACAAAATTACGGTACGCAATCCTTACCCACTGCCATTGATTCCTGATCTGTTTAACCCCTTAATAACATCTGACGTACTAATACGCGTCTGTGCCCTGGGACTTAAGAGCCAGACCCGTATTAGTACGTCATCGCGATCGCGCGCGCACACAGGCTGTGCGGGCGCGATCGCTGCCGGGTGTCAGCTGATTGTCACAGCTGACACCCGGTACTATGTGCAGGGAGCGGTCCTGCACCGCTCCCAGCACATTAACCCCCGCGATGCTGCGATCGAAGTCGATCGAAGTCGATCGCGGCATTGCGGGGGCAAGGGGAGGTGATCGGCGATACTCACCTCCTCTTCCGGCTTCCAGCGCAGTCTGCAAAGGCTTCCCGGGTGTTGCCATGACGACCCGATGTCGTCATGACAACATCCGGGTCACCAGAGAGCAGGAAGATTGCTTGGACATGCGCAGTGCATCTCCAAGCAATCTTCACACTGTGCACTTCTGACAGCCTTCATGGCATAGGGATGGTGCTCCATTCCTGTGCCATGCAGGCGATCAGAAAAAAAAAAGTGAAAGTCCCAGAGTGGGACAAAGTAATAAAGTGTATAAACTGTGTGAAAGTGGAAAAAAAAAAAAAAAAAAATGTGCAAAAATATTATAAAAAAATAAAAAAAATAATACACCAAAAATAAAAATATAATGTACCCATCAATAAATATTATTATAAAAAAAACAAAAAAAAAACAATAAAAGTACACATATTTGGTATCGCCGCGTCCGGAACAACCTGACCTATAAAACTGTCCCACTAGTTAACCCCTTCAGTGAACACGGTAAAAAAAAAAAAAAAAAACCAAGCAAAAAACAATGCTTTATCACCATACCGCCAAACAAAAAGTGGAATAACACGCGATCAAAAAGACGCATATAAATAAAAATGATACCGCTGAAAACGTCATCTCGTCCCGCAAAAAACAAGCCGCCATATAGCTCCATCAGCCGAAAAATAAAAAAGTTATAGCTCTCAGAATAAAGCGATACTAAAAAATATTTTTTTCTATAAAATAGCTTTTATTGTGTATAAGCGCCAAAACATAGAAAAATGATACAAATGTGGTACCGCTGTAAACGTACTGACCCGAAGAGTAAAGCTGCCTCATCAATTTTACCACACGCGGAACAGAATAAATAAAAAAAAAAAAAACAATTCCTGAATTGTTGGTTTTTGTTTATTCTGCCTCCCAAAAATCGGAATAGAAAGCGATCAAAAAATGTCACGTGCCTGAAAATGGCACCAATAACAACGTCAAGTCATCCCGCAAAAAACGAGCCGTCACATGACTGTCTGCCAAAATCTGGAAAAATTATAGCTCTCAAAATATGGCGATGCAAAAACTAGATTTTACAAAAAATGCGTCTTTTAGTGTGTGACAGCTGTCAGTCATAAAAATCCCATATGATTCTGGTATTGCTGTAATCACACCGACCCGAAGAATAAAGTCGTCTAATCACTTATACCGCACAAGGAACGGCGTCAAAAATAAACTCTTGAGTTAGGATTGGGCTAGGGTTAGGGCTGGGTTTGGGGCTAGGGTTGTGCTGGGGCTAGGGTTGTGCTGGGGCTAGGGTTGTGCTGGGGCTAGGGTTGTGCTGGGGTTAGGGCTGGGGTTGGGATTTTTTTCAAAAGTAAGAAAAAAAGATGACGATATGGCGACTAGTGTTGAGAGCAAGTGCTCGCTACTTGAGTTTGCATCGGGTGCTCTGGTATGCATTTAGTATCGTGGGTATTTGAGTGACATGCTCGAGTCTCTGCCCCATATGCTTCGCGGCCAAAAAACTTTACGGGGATTGCCTGCCATGCACGAGCGATCCCCGCATGTTTTTTTTTGGGTGTCTAATAACCGTGAAACATGCGGAGCAGGGACTCGAGCATGTCACTCGAGCACACGCTGTACATGGTGCATACCTGAGTACCCGATGCAAACTCAAGTAGCGAGCACTTGCGCTCAAGAATAATGACAACTTATTCAATATGATGACCTAATGTAAACAAATAATGTGCCGTACCTCTGGGTTCAAAATGTTCACTATACACCTTAATAAAATCTTTGAGGGGTATAGTTTCCAAAATGGGGACACTTGTGGGGGAGCTCCACTGTTTAGGCACATCACGGGCTCTCCAAACGCGACATGGTGTCCGCTAACAAATTGAATGGAAAATCGGCTCAAATTGTTAGCGGACGCCATGTTGCGTTTGGAGAGCCCCTGTGTGCCCAAACATTGGAGCTCCCCCACAAGTGACCCCATTTTGGAAACTAGACCCCCCAAGGCACCTATCTAGATGCATAGTGAGCACTTAGAACCCCCAGGTGCTTCACAAATTGATTCGTAAAAATGAAAAAGTGAAAATAAAACACTTTTTCATTTTTATGAATCAATTTGTGAAGCACCTGGGGTTCCAAGTGCTCACTATGAATCTAGATAGGTGCCTTGGGGGGTCTAGTTTCCAAAATGGGGTCACTTGTGGGGGAGCTCCAATGTTTGGGCACACAGGGACTCTCTAAATGCAACATGGTATCCGCTAACAAATTGAATGGAAAATCGGCTCAAATTGTTAGCGGACACCACATTGCGTTTGGAGAGCCCCTCTGTGCCCAAACTTTGGAGCTCCCCCACAAGTGACCCCATTTTGGAAACTAGACCCCCCAAGGCACCTTTCTAGATGCATAGTGAGCACTTGGAACCCCCAGGTGCTTCACAAATTGATTCGTAAAAATGAAAAAGTGAAAAAAAAAACACTTTTTCATTTTTATGAATCAATTTGTGAAGCACCTGGGGTTCCAAGTGCTCACTATGAATCTAGATAGGTGCCTTGGGGGGTCTAGTTTCCAAAATGGGGTCACTTGTGGGGGAGCTCCAATGTTTGGGCACACAGGGACTCTCCAAATGCAACATGATATCCGCTAACAAATTGTCGGCTCAAATTGTTAGCGGATATCATGTTGCATTTGGAGAGTCCCTGTGTGCCCAAACATTGGAGCTCCTCCACAAGTGACCCCATTTTGGAAACTAGACCCCCCAAGGCACCTATCTAGATGCATAGTGAGCACTTGGAACCCCTAGGTGCTTCACAAATTAATTCATACAAATGAAAAAGTGTTTTTTTTTTCACTTTTTCATTATTACGAATCAATTTGTGAAGCACCTGGGGGTTACAAGTGCTCACTATGCATCTAGAAAGGTGCCTTGGGGGGGTCTAGTTTCCAAAATGGGGTCACTTGTGGGGGAGCTCCAAAGTTTGGGCACAGAGGGGCTCTCCAAACGCAATGTGGTGTCCGCTAACAATTTGAGCCGATTTTCCATTCAATTTGTTAGCGGATACCATGTTGCATTTAGAGAGTCCCTGTGTGCCCAAACATTGGAGCTCCCCCACAAGTGACCCCATTTTGGAAACTAGACCCCCCAAGGCACCTATCTAGATGCATAGTGAGCAGTTGGAACCCCCAGGTGCTTCACAAATTGATTCATAAAAATGAAAAAGTGTTTTTTTTTTCACTTTTTAATTGTTACGAATCAATTTGTGAAGCACCTGGGGGTTCCAAGTGCTCACTATGCAACTAGATAGGTGCCTTGGGGGGTCTAGTTTCCAAAATGGGGTCACTTGTGGGGGAGCTCCAATGTTTGGGCACACAGGGACTCTCTAAATGCAACATGGTGTCCTCTAACAAATTTAACGGAAAATCGGCTCAAATTGTTAGCGACACCATGTTGCGTTTGGAGAGCCGCTGTGTGCCCAAACATTGGAGCTCCCCCACAAGTGACCCCATTTTGGAAACTAGACCCCCCAAGGCACCTATCTAGATGCATTGTGAGCACTTGGAACCCTCAGGTGCTTCACAAATTGATTCATAAAAATGAAAAAGTGTTTTTTTTTTTCACTTTTTCATTGTTACTAATCAATTTGTGAAGCACCTGGGGGTTCCAAGTGCTCACTATGCATCTAGAAAGGTGCCTTGGGGGGTCTAGTTTCCAAAATGGGGTCACTTGTGGGGGAGCTCCAAAGTTTGGGCACACATGGGCTCTCCAAACACAACATGGCGTCCGCTAATTATTCAAGCAAATTTTACAATCAAAAAGTCAAATGGCGCTCCTTCCCTTCCGAGCCCTGCCGTGCGCCCAAACAGTATTTTTTCCCCAAATATTGGGTATCTGCGTACCCAGGGGAAATTGCACAACAAATTTTGGGGTCCATTTTTTCTTGTTACCCCTGTGAAAATAAAAAAAATTGGGTCTAAAGTAACATTTTTGTGAAAAAAGTTAAATGTTAATTTTTTTCTTCCACATTCAAAAAATTCCTGTGAAGCACCTGAAGGGTTAATAAAGTTCTTGAATGTGGTTTTGAGCACCTTGAGGGGTGCAGTTTTTAGAATGGTGTCACTTTTGGGTATTTTCTGTCATAAAGACCTCTCAAAGTGACTTCAAATGTGATGTGGTCCCTAAAAAAATGGTTTTGTAAATTTTGTTGGAAAAATGAGAAATCGCTGGTCAACTTTTAACCCTTATAGCTCCCTAACAAAAAAAAATTTTGGTTCCAAAATTGTGCTGATGTAAAGTAGACATGTGGGAAATGTTATTTATTAACTCTTTTGTGTGACATATCGCTCTGATTTCAGGGCTTAAAAATTCAAATTTTGAAAATTGCAAAATTTTCAAAATTTTCGCCAAATTTCCGTTTTTTTCACAAATAAACGCAAGTGATATCGAAGAAATTTTTCCACAGTCATGAAGTACAATATGTCATGAAAAAACAATCTCAGAATCAGGGGGATCCGTTGAAGCGTTCCAGAGTAATTACCTCATAAAGTGACAGTGGTCAGAATTGTAAAAATTGGCCCGGTCATTAACGTGCAAACCACCCGCGGGGCTTAAGGGGTTAACCAGTTATTGGATGCCAAGTGGTTCTCTAAAATTGACCTTAAGGGGGCATACAATCTGTTGCGCATGAAGGAGGGTGATGAATGGAAGACTGCTTTTAACACTCCTGTGGGTCATTTTGAGAATCTGGTTATGCCTTTTGGTCTTACTAATGCTCCTGCATTTTTTCAGAATCTGATTAATGACATCCTTAGACCTTTGATCGGTAAAAATGTGGTTGTGTATTTGGATGACATTTTGATTTATTCGCCAGATCTGGAGTCTCATTGGCGGAGCGTGCGTGAGGTATTACAGTTATTAATGGACAATTCGCTTTTTGCTAAGCTGGAGAAATGTGAGTTCGCTGTACAGAGAATTAGTTTTTTGGGCTACATTATCTCCAGCAAAGGTTTTGAGATGGATCCGGTTAAGGTTCAGGCTGTGCAGGAATGGCCTAGGCCTATTGGTTTGAAATCGATACAGAGGTTTTTGGGTTTCGCCAATTACTATAGAAAATTCATAAAAAATTTTTCTAGTATTGTCAAACCTCTGACTGATCTCACCAGGAAAGGTGCTGATGCGGTTCAGTGGTCTTCTGAGGCCATTGAAGCTTTTGTGTATCTCAAGGAGAGGTTCACCTCTGCTCCCATCCTTATGCAGCCTGATGTTACTAGGCCGTTTTTGGTTGAGGTTGATGCTTCCTCTGTGGGGGTTGGCGCAGTATTGTCTCAGGATAACGGGGATGGATTACATCCCTGTGCCTTTTTTTCAAAAAAATTTTCGGAGACTGAATTGAATTACGATATTGGTAATCGGGAATTATTGGCTATTAAACTCGCATTTGAACACTGGCGCCACTTCTTGGAAGGTGCGGAATTTCCCGTTCAGGTTCTTACGGATCATAAAAATCTGATATATCTTGATGCTGCCAAGCGCCTGAATGCCCGTCAGGCTAGGTGGGCACTGTTTTTCTCGCGGTTTAATTTCTCCGTTACTTACATCCCTGGTACTAAGAATGTTAAGGCGGATGCCTTGTCTCGCAGTTTTTCTCCCATAGTCGGTGCTGAGAAAGAGGAAAACATTTTACAAGAAGGTGTTGTGATAGCTGCTTTAGACTCCGTTTTGGAAGATGAGATTCTTAAAGCTCAGGAGAATGCCCCATCTAACACTCCTCATGGGAGGTTGTTTGTGCCTGGGACCTTTAGGAGAGATTTGTTTGTTGAGTGTCACGAATCTCGGTTGGCAGGTCATCCCGGAATCTCTGAGACCAAGAGACTGGTGGGTCGCAGTTTTTGGTGGCCTGGATGGCAGAAGGAAGTCATTAAGTGGGTGCGCCAATGTACTATATGTGCTAGATCTAAGTCCTCACATACTCCTGCTGCGGGGTTGCTTTGTCCTTTGGAGGTCCCCAGTGCTCCTTGGACACATTTGGCTATGGACTTTATAACTGACCTTCCCCCCTCTGAGGGTTTTACTGTCATCTGGGTGGTCGTGGACCGTTTTAGCAAGATGTGTCACTTGGTTCCCTTCGTCAAACTGCCCTGCGCTAAAACTCTCGCTAAGGCCTTTGTCAAGGAAATTGTCAGACTTCATGGCGTTCCTACTGACATTGTTTCTGATAGGGGTCCTCAGTTCGTGGCTCGTTTTTGGCGTGCCTTTTGTGACAGGTTGGGAATTCATTTGTCGTTTTCGTCCGGATATCATCCTGAATCTAATGGCCAGACAGAAAGGAAAAACCAGGATGTTGAGCAGTTCTTGCGTTGTTTTGTGGCAGACAATCAAGAGGGGTGGTCTGAGTTTCTGCCACTTGCCGAATTTGCTCTGAACAATCATACATCTTCTTCTGCTGGTTGTTCGCCTTTTTTTTGTTGTTCTGGGAGACATCCGTCGTTTGGGTCGTTCTCCAAGTTGGGATCTGCCGTGCCTGAGGAGGAGAATTTTTCCGGTGATTTGGAAAGAGTTTGGACAGATGTGCGTGGTAATCTTCAGGAGGCCAACAGAAAATCTAAAGACTACTTTGATAGGAAACGACAGGAGGTTTTGTTCGCTGTTGGTGACATGGTTTGGTTGTCCTCTAGGAATCTGCGGTTGAGGATTCCTTCTAAGAAATTGGGTCCCAAGTTTGTAGGGCCCTTTAAGGTGCTTCAGGTTGTCAACCAATCTGCTGTTAGGTTGGAGGTTCCTACCTCCTGGAGAATTAATCCGGTCTTTCATGTCTCTCTGTTAAAAAAAGCTGTTGTGTCGGATGGTGACGCCTCTGCCTCTGTTCCTCCGGTGGTGGAGGACGGGGAATATGAAATTTCTCGCATCCTTGACTCTAGACGGTATAGAGGTAGTTTGCAGTATCTTGTGGCCTGGAAAGGTTTCGGACCCGAGGATAACTCTTGGGTGAGGTCAGATGATGTTTCCGCGTCCAGACTTATCAGAGCGTTTCACAGGAGATTTCCTGATAAGCCTGGTCCTAGGGGATCCGGAGGATCCTCTTAGAAGGGGGGGTACTGTTAGAACCTTGCTGTTAGGTTTTTTTTCCTTTGCTGGTCACATGACCTTGTTGGCTTATTTAGTCCTGCTCCGCCCTTCTGGCTTTGCTGGACTTCATTGTATATCTACTTTCTAGCTAGCCTGTGCTCTGTATCTAACTCTGTTAGTTTGCTTGGTCTACGGACCTCTATATTCTATCTATTTTGTTTGTTCGTCTGTCTGCTACTATTTCTGTTAGGAGGTGTCCCATATTCCTCCCAGTCCTTAGTACTTGTAGGGATTCCCTCCCCACATCTATAGGTCTCCGTACAGACTAGATTAGGACTTTAGCAGGTCTGATCGCAGGATCAGGTTCCCTGTTACATCGTAGGGATTCAGCTGAGTCCTATAGTAGGGACAGATCTCCTCTCTTTCCTTAGCTTTGGTAGCAGAACATAACAGGCGTATGCACAGCTGCAAACCTCTGAAGGACCCTGCATCTTGTTGTTCGGGGGACGTTGGAGGCACAAGCAGCTTCAAAAACTTGTCTGCTGCTATGACAAGGCTTTCTTGCCGCTGCTCTTTCAACCTGACGTAATTGCCTGTAGGAAAGAGTCCTCAATTTGCCCTTATCAGCACGCACACGTGTGTACTGTGAATCAGCTACATACTTCTTGATTGCCAAGACACTTCATCCTGATCATCGCACAATGTTGATTGTAGTCATGCCTTGACCTAAACACTCCACAATTTGTTGCTTCTCAGCAGCCGACACATCCTTTTTCTTTCCCATTTTGGCAGAAAATGTAGGCTGCTTAATAATGTGAGAGAGCCTTCTTAAGTAGTCTTGCCTTTCATTGGACACACCTGCCAAACTAATTAGCACAGGTGTCTGCAATTGCTTACAGTGATATAAAGAGCCCTGACACACATCACCATCAATGAGTTTAACTGACAAACAAACAAATTCTTCCCTTATCACTCCTAAACACTTTTTGCATAATAATTTGGAACACAGTGTACATGTGCTTTTCCACAAAACACCAGTGGTTCACGTAGTGAATCTTACAGTTCTAACTTGCCAACCGTGGTCTGTATGGAGTTGTTCAATAAAGGGCCCAAAATTAAGATAACATAGATGGGAGAGGTCTCTATGAATAGGAATTCCTAAGTATTTGATACCCTGTGAGGGCCAGGCAAAGGGAAAGTTGGACTGGATGGAATCCTATATGGATTTGGGGATGGAGACATCGAGGGCCTCAGACTTCGCTGCATTGATTTTAAAATTTGACCATGTAACAAAGTGATCTATTTCAGCCATAACAGCATGGATGGATATATGTGATTGAGTGATATATACTAGGACATCATCAGCAAATAGAGAGCACTTGTACTCGGTGCCTCCCACCTCAATCCACCTAATATTGGGGTTATGGCAAATTGATGAGAGCAGGTGCTCCGTCACTAGGATGTATAAGAGAGGGGACAGAGAACATCCCTGCCTTGTCCCATTGGTGATTGTGAAAGGTGATGAAAATGTTCTGACGCGCCCCCTGGGCCTTGGGACACCCGGAGCCGGACCCTTTTTGGTGGATGCTGGTGGTTGTAGTCTCCGTGGCGGCAACCCGGTTCCGTGGCTCAGGGCAGTCAAACCAGTGGCGGAACTATTTATGTGGTTTTGATGTTTAAATGTCCGACTACGCCACCCGTGGATTGCGGTCAGGGTGAACCGCCGCTCCAGGGCAGACCGCTGAGGCTGGTGTTGTGGGTGCAGCAGAGCGTAGCATAACTCCCCACGGGAGGAGTATAGCCTCAGGCCAGTGTATGCGGAGGATGGGGGTGATGGTGCAGGGCAGCAGCAGTAATGACACGGAGTCAGTGATGCAGTCCAGGGCCTTTACTCACAGTTCTTATTATCCAGACCACGTCTGCAGGTAACGGCTGCCCACGTCGTACTGTGCTCACCAGGTGAGGGGCTCAGACAACTCCCAGATAACTTTGGAGCGCTTCACAGGACCCCCTTTGTGTGTCCTTTGTCTGGCCTTTCTTACCAACCCTTCTGTCCGGCTGCCTCGGGCCCCCTCTTGGTAAACTTGGCGCCAGTTTCCCTGACCCTATGTGGTGCGTTCCTAGCGGGTGTAGCGAGGGGCTGCGCCACATAAAATGTCACAGCCTCCTGTTTCTAGCTGAGGGTCGTTTCCTGCCTCCACTAGTTTCGGGGACCGGTCTCCCCCTTTGGCCTGACCCCTCCACGCAGGTGGATTCGGGCGTGCGGTGGCGACTCGCCCGTCTGCACCCCTGAGATCCCTTCATTCCTCGTTCCTGGAGCCTTCTCCGCTCCTCTTCCTTCCTTCTCCCTCTTCCAGGCCTGGGCCTCTGTTACTAGGCCCGCCTCCGGAGCAGAGCTCATGCAGAGCCCCTGCTCCCTGCCACTTCTGCTCAGACTTCTCTGCACTGAACTAAGATGGTGCCCACCTTTTATACTCCCTTCTCAATGCACCCAGGAACTGCTTCCTCCCTGCTCCTGCACTACAGGGTTCCCCTTCCTCAGTGTTCCCTCCCCCCACTCCAGCCAGGGACAGGGACTGTCGTGCCCATCTCAGGGGCATATTGGTCGCCCTGCCCCACGGCAATGTGGTGTAATGCATGCAGGTGTCGGGTCCTGATCCACACTACATCCTTACCTGAGAGTGAGATATCACACCTCTGGGTGAGGTGCAATACCTCTGTAGCAACCGAGCCCTCAGGGTGCTACAGTTCCATCTATCTTCAGCCTAGGTGACGTATTGCGATACAGGGCCGTGATTTTGGCTATAAAAGGGTCCCCTAGACCCCTACCCCAAGCTTTTTAAGAGAATCATATATGGCGTGCCAGGAGACTCTATGGAATGCTTTCTCAGCATCCAACGAGAGTATCTAATTACAAATTTTTAACTGCATCTAGCCCAGGAAATACTTTGTGCCTAGTAGCAGTGTCTGCTAGTCAGCGGATTATCCCGGCTGTTAACCAAGCTACACCACCTGTAGTTTGGACACTTAATTTTTTCAAAGGAAATGCTTCGGGACCACGGGATACTCAGTGAAGAGCATCAGGAGGCACCCCAAGGCATAGGGGCTGGGACTGGCAGTAGGATGCCTTGCGGTGGACAGCCGAGCTCGATCCTTATAAAAGCTTTTTAACTGCAGCAGCTTTAGTGGACGCTACTGGAGCTGGAATTACGCGGCTGCTGGCATGAGACTTGCCCTCCAATAGATCCTTGTAAATGGATTTAAAGTGTATTCATTCAAATTAGAGAGACAATTTAAATTAAAAAGCTTAGAGCTGCCTCCACCACAGGGGGGCTCGCTCGACCCACCAGCGGACAGGCACCAGTATTGGGAGAGGGGGGCTGGCCGTCAGGGTTCACCGCGGCTCTGGCACAAACCCGGCGACGCGGAGGTGGCACGGGCAGGAGCGGACTGAACGTGTCGGCTTCTCACTTTTTGGATTTTAGAAGGGCATGACATGCCTATATCTGTGTCTCCCCCTCCTTTTACTCCTCCACCTCTTTTCTTTTCGCATGACTATATGTACTTGTCACTTTTCCATGTGTTAGTTGTGTCTTCTGAGCAGTTTGTCAGCTTTTGGACACCTTTGAAGGTGTTTTCTATGTGTTTCTATGTGTTTTTGTTTGCCTGCCATTGGTTTTAACGGTGTTCGAAGGTGTTCGACGAACAGTTCGACGAACAGTTCGGCGAACACACGGGTGTTCGACGAACCGAACCTAACTCGAACACTACGGGGGTGGCTCAACACTAATGGCCAGTATAAAAAGTGCTTGGCAACATACGGAGGTGCTTCCCAGCCCATTGTTTTTTGCCTTGGTAAACATGGGAGATACACAGGAGCAGCTATCACCTCAGCAAGAACAACTGCTGCAGGAGCAGCCCTCACAACTGGCGATGCATCGGCGTTCCCGGTCTGGGTCCAATCGTTCGGCTAGAAAGTTCACCGCTAAAAGCAGAAAAGAAGGTCCGGTTGTTCGGCGTGATTCTCCGCCGGTTAAGATGGATTCTTCTGCTTCTACAGTACCAAATATTCCATGGGGTAAGTGGAATCTTCGTGAAAGTTCTACTAATTCTTCCTCCTCCTTCTCTGTCTATAACTTTCTTTCAGAGCATGAAATGTTCATTTAAGTCTAAACATAAGGAAAGTGCCCTATGGAGCAGTCCGCTCCCTGATGCATATGTTAAGAACTTATGCCAGCCTTGTATTGACAAGGTAGTGACGGAGGAGACCCTGGGATTTTCCTTGGGCCTAAAGTCTTTAATTAGAGAAGAAATAGGCAAGGCTCTGCAGGAGAAATATGAGTCCAGTCATGTTCCTAGAGACCCTCAGCCGGGCTCAGATTCTGATATTTCAGACGTTTCTTCTTCCTCTTTCGCTTCCTCTGATGGCGAGTCGGATAGACAGTGTTTTCCTCTGCAAGAGGTTGATGCCTTGGTGAAAGCTGTCCGGACTACCATGGGCATTATAGACACGAGGCCTAGAAAAATCTGTAGAGGATGTAATGTTTGGGGGATTAGGTCAGAAGAAGAAAAGATGCTTCCCCGTAAATACAAGAGTCAAAGATCTCATTGACAGAGAGTGGAAGAAAACAGACAGGAAGGGCAGCGTTCCTTCCTCTTTTAAAAGGAGGTATCCATTTGATGATGCCGCATGTACCTCTTGGTCAAAAGCACCAAGGTTGGATGTCATCGCTAAGGCATCAAAAAAGTCTTCTCTCCCATTTGACGACATTGGAGCATTAAGAGACCTCCTGGACAGACGAGCCAATACCTTCCTGAAAGGTGCATGGGAGACAGCTGCAGGAGCTCTGAAACCAGCAGTAGCAGCCACCTGCACATCGAGAGCCCTAATGGTTTGGCTAGAACAGTTAGACAATCAGCTAAAGGAGGGTGTCTCTAGGAAGGAGATTATTTCTTCCCTTTCCCGGGTCCAGGGTGCTGCCGCCTTTCTTGCTGATGCGTCTGCGGACTCGGTTAGATTGGCAGCAAAATCATCAGCTCTATCAAATGCTGCTTGACGAGCCCTATTGATTAAATGCTGGCCTGGGGATATACAGACGAAGTCTAGACTTTGTACAATCCCTTGCGAAAGAGAATATCTTTTCGGCCAGACCATGGACGAACTGTTGGAAAAAGCCGGAGATCCTAAGAAGGGATTTCCATCTGTACCTCTACCCTCTTTTAAGAAATTGTTCCTGAAAAAGAAATTTATCCGAAGGAGATTTTTCAGAGAACAAGAAAAATTTGAAGAAAGAGGTCGCAAAGGTAGAGGCCTACTCTTTGGTTCTTCTTCAAAAAACGAACAGAAACCAGGGAAATCACAATCAGCCCAGGTGGGAGGGAGATTGTCGTTATTCCTCCCAGCTTGGGAACGAATTTCACATAGTAATTGGATTTTGAGCCTAATTAAATTTGGTCTTAAATTTCAATTTAAAGCTCTTCCTTACAGAAGATTCATGATTGTTCCCTCTAGTTCCTCCCCAGAACGGCAGACTGCCCTCGTATCGGAAGTTCAAGTCCTAATAAAGAAAAATGTCCTGATTGAGGTTCCGGATTCAGAAGAGGGTCACGGATTCTACTCCCCGCTCTTCCTGGTCCCCAAACCAGATGGGTGTTTCAGGACAATCATAAATTTAAGATCTTTAAATAGCTTCCTTAAAATTGACACCTTTAAAATGGAATCCTTAAAAACGATAATAAAATTGCTTTTTCCCCACTGTTATATGGTAGTTCTGGATCTTAAAGATGCTTATTACAATGTTCCCATTCATAAGGACTATCAAAAGTATCTGAGGGTGTCCATTGAAATAGGTGGGGTGGTTAAACACTTTCAGTATACTGCACTTCCCTTTGGTTTAGCTATAGCCCCGCAAATTTTTACCAAGCTTGTGGCAGAGGTTATGGCCCATATAAGAGAAAGAGACATCTTAATAATCCCTTACCTTGATGATTTCCTGATAGTGGGGAACTCCTTTGTTCAATGCGAGGCCCACTTTCAGGTAACTATTTCTGTCCTGGAAGGACTAGGTTGGTTTTTAAATCTGGAAAAATCTAGATTGACTCCATTAAAAGCTCAACAGTTTCTGGGGTCATTTTAGATTCTGAAAGGCAGTTATGCTATTTATCCGAAGAAAAGATTGCAAAAATCCAGGGCTTGGTAAGTAGTGTTGAGCGAGCATGCTCGACACTGCTCGGTACTCGCCCGAGCATCACGCTACTCGGGATGTTCGGCGAGCACCGAGCATTTCCGGGTTACTCGGGCGGGAGCTCGGGTCTCCGCCCTACATGTTTGGCGCTCTTTACAGAGCCAATGAACATGCAGGGATTGCCAGCCAGTCACTGTAATGCTGCAGCCATGTTGGTTGTGGGCATTACAGTGATTGGCTGGCCGCACAGCGTCACCTCGAGTATTTAAAACCGGGCGCCGCCATCTTGGACACAGTCGCTCCGGATTAGTGTAGGGACAGCGCTGCTGATTTAGGGAGAGATGAATAAAGAGAACCACCGAATGATAGGTCCAATCGAACAAAAGTAATTAATTAAATACCTTTATTAGAGTTATGGTTAAAGTGACACTACATGCACAAGGAAAGCCGCATTACAGTGACCATACAATGTTGTTATATTGCAACGTGTGCTGGACTATAGAATATGCTGGTGAATACCAGGGTAGGTAAATACAAAACAGATGATCAGTTATACTATAGATGGAAAAAAGAGGAGCAAAATAGGCTTGGATCACCAAATAAACAACTCCAGGTAGCATATGAATGGCCAAATCATGTATACATATTTAACAATATGGAGAGGAAAATTCCTATGTACTCCATATCAATGACCATTCATGTGCCCCATACACATCTATGTAATAATCAAGGTAATCAAAATACTGACTCAGATCATAAAAGAGTTAAGAGTATATACCTGCACATTAGTCCAGCGTATGTAAACGGCACCAAGCGGCGTAACCCCGACGCGCGTTTCGGACACACGTCCTTCGTCAGGGGGTAGCGTCCATATGAACCAGCGTGTATAAGAATACTGATATGACCAATCAACAAGCACCGGATAGCCTACGTAATCAAGGCCACCTGCAATCATTATCTAAATCGGGGCGGGCGCGTGCAGCTGTGTGTCAGCCGATGTATACAGGCAGCGTTCTACATTCACGCATGCGCCGGCCGGAGGGACCGGAAGTCGCGGGCATATGGAGGACAGATTGGTGCCCATGGCTACGGGTAGGCGTTACACGCATGCGCTGTCTGTGCTCCGTGGGGCTGCGATCACGTGTCTCTATGCATCAGGTGACCCGGGTCACGTGTGTTCCCGACGTCGGCTGATGCATGACGCGATGCCCGCGACTTCCGGTCCCTCCGGCCGGCGCATGCGTGAATGTAGAACGCTGCCTGTATACATCGGCTGACACACAGCTGCACGCGCCCGCCCCGATTTAGATAATGATTGCAGGTGGCCTTGATTACGTAGGCTATCCGGTGCTTGTTGATTGGTCATATCAGTATTCTTATACACGCTGGTTCATATGGACGCTACCCCCTGACGAAGGACGTGTGTCCGAAACGCGCGTCGGGGTTACGCCGCTTGGTGCCGTTTACATACGCTGGACTAGTGTGCAGGTATATACTCTTAACTCTTTTATGATCTGAGTCAGTATTTTGATTACCTTGATTATTACATAGATGTGTATGGGGCACATGAATGGTCATTGATATGGAGTACATAGGAATTTTCCTCTCCATATTGTTAAATATGTATACATGATTTGGCCATTCATATGCTACCTGGAGTTGTTTATTTGGTGATCCAAGCCTATTTTGCTCCTCTTTTTTCCATCTATAGTATAACTGATCATCTGTTTTGTATTTACCTACCCTGGTATTCACCAGCATATTCTATAGTCCAGCACACATTGCAATATAACAACATTGTATGGTCACTGTAATGCGGCTTTCCTTGTGCATGTAGTGTCACTTTAACCATAACTCTAATAAAGGTATTTAATTAATTACTTTTGTTCGATTGGACCTATCATTCGGTGGTTCTCTTTATTCATGTGTCTTACCGAATGGTCTGCCATTCCACATTGGTCCATATAATAAGTACACGATTATTGATCGGCCTGCTGATTTGCGGGTCTGAATATGGTCAGTGTCTTATACTGCTACATTCAGTGTTGTATATATCTGATTTAGGGAGAGATATAAACTGCGAAATAGTTAGTGTAGGGTCTGTAAAGGCTGCCAGAACAAACAAACAGTCCTTTTCAGGACTAATATCCATCCCAGATACCAGGCAGGCAGGCTGTATAGGAGACACAGTGGTTATACCAGCAAACGCTGCATTACAGTCCTGTGTGCTCCTGCTGGTGAAATTGCTGGACTTAGCACCAGGTGTCGGGGGCCAGGAAAAATCCTTTTTTTTCATCTAAATCCTCCTTTTTTTTTCCTCCTTCACACTGTACAAATACCCGTCTTATTAACCTTTTGGTGTGTCCCCCCCCCCCCCAAAAAAAGCGTGTCTCTGATTTTTCAGACACAAATATAACTGTTGAAAATAGTCTGGTGTAGGCTAGAGAAACAGAAGTGTTGTTTTGCACTTCCACGGTTCAAAACTCTGTATTATCCATTTTGGGCCATTTGTATCTAAAAAAAAAAAGCAGTTTGAGTGTGTCGCTCACTGTTCAGCCACTAATATCTCTATTTAAAAAAGTGTGGTATACCCCAGTAAACAATAACTGTGGTTTTGCCATCCCACGGTAAAAAATCTCTATTATTCAGCTTTTGGTAGTTTTTTCCGTAAAGAAAAACAATAGTGTCTCCTGACTGTTGTGACACAAAAATATATCTGTTGAAAATAGTCTTGTGTAGGCCCGACATCCCAGTGTGGTTTCGCAGTTCCACGGGTCAAATCGCTGTACTATCCAGTTTTGGGCCTTTGGTATCTAAAAAAAAAGCAGTTTGAGTGTGTCGCTCACTGTTCAGCCGCAAATATCTCTATTTAAAATAGTGTGGTATACCCCAATAAACAATAACTGTGGTTTTGCCATCCCACGGTAAAAAAATCTCTATTATTCAGCTTTTGGTAGTTTTTTCCATAAAGAAAAACAGTAGTGTCTCCTGACTGTTGTGACACAAAAATATATCTGTTGAAAATAGTCTTGTGTAGGCCCGACATCCCAGTGTGGTTTCGCAGTTCCACGGGTCAAATCGCTGTACTATCCAGTTTTGGGCCTTTGGTATCTAAAAAAAAAGCAGTTTGAGTGTGTCGCTCACTGTTCAGCCGCAAATATCTCTATTTAAAAAAGTGTGGTATACCCCAGTAAACAATAACTGTGGTTTTCCTCTTCCACGGTTCTAATCTACTCTTTATTACCCTTTTTCCATTGATAGTGCAAGTGTAAGCTATTTTACTTCATTTACAATGGGCAAGGCGCGTGGCAAGGGACGTGGAAGTGGACATTCTGGTGATGGTTCGTGCAGAGGACGGGGCCGTGACCAAGGTGAAAATGTGCCACAACCAACAGCCACATCTTCTCGCTCCCACTTCTTGACCGAATTACTAGGGAAGCACAGAACAACACCAGTATTGAGAACTGATCAGTGTGAACAGGTTATTAATTGGATAGCAGATAATACTTCCAGTTACCTGGGCACCACCACCTCCGGTCTGTCTTCCACACGGTCAACTCTTAGTAGCCGTGAGTCTCGACCGCATACTCCTCCTCACCCTGATGCTCCTTCCTCCCACCATGCCGAGTGTCGTCAGACAGCAAGTGATCCCACAGTTGGACACTCTGAAGAGCTGTTCACTGGTCCATTTCCATATTTGGGCCCCTCGCCTGATACGCTTGAAGTGGTGGAAGAGGAGATCCCATGTTGCGATGCCCAAATATTTGAACAGCCACGGCCACAGGAAGTCGACGTTGGCAATCTGTCACAAGAGGTGGACGATGACGAGACACAATTGCCAGGAAGTGAGGAGGAGGATCGTGGTGCGCAAGTGGAAGAGGAGGAGGTGGTGGATGATCTAGTAACTGACCCAACGTGGAAGGAGGACATGCAGAGTGAGGCCAGCAGCACACAGGGGGAGGGAGGCAGAGTACCCCAACAGGCAGGAAGAAGCAGTGTGGTGGCCGCAGACAGAAGGCAGGCAACCGTTCCCCGAAACACCAACACGAGGGACGTTGCCAGTACAACCGGTAGGTCTTCCAGAGTCTGGAATTTTTTTAAAGACTGCTGATAACCCCAAAAAGGCCATATGTTCCACCTGCCATGCCAGCATCAGCAGGGGTGACAAAACTATCAGCCTGACCACCACCAGCATGATCAGGCACATGGCAGCAAAGCACCCGACTTTGTGGGGCGAAACCCAGGGTCCACGACCAGTGTCAGCGGGTGTCACCACTGCTTCTTCCACTGTTGTGCATGCAATAGAACCCCCTGTTGTGTGTGCAAGGCAATCCCCTGTCCATACTGCATGTAAAGATGCCCCCTCTTCTCAGTCTTCACTTGTTATGGCAGTTTCTCAAGAAACAGCATCAACGTCCACGTCCACGTCCCACCGCAGCGTTCAATTGTCCATATCCCAGACCTTTGAACGAAAGCGGAAATTCGCAGCTAACGCCCCACAGGCCACAGTCCTAAATTCGCACATTTCATGACTGCTTGCGTTGGAAATGCTGCCTTTTAGGCTGGTGGAGAAGGAATCCTTCCGCAATCTTATGGCGGTGGCCGTCCCTCGGTACTCGGTCCCCAGCCGACACTATTTTGTCCGGTGTGCCATCCCCGCACTACACAAGCACGTGTCCCAAAGCATCTGCCGTGCCCTCAACAACGCAGTTACTGGGAGAGTCCACCTGACAACGGACACGTGGACAAGTGGTTGTGGCCAGGGACGGTACATCTCTCTGACGGCACACTGGGTAAACATAGTGGAAGCCGGGACCCAGTCGGACCTTGGGACGGAACACATCCTCCCCACACCGAGGATTGCGGGCCCTATTTCAGTCAGAGTTGCCCCCACAGTGTACAGCTCCTGCGAATCCTCCTCCTCCTCCTCCTCATGTTCAGCCTCCATCTCAGATATCACCACATCAGTTACAAGCTGGAAGCATTGCAGTACTGCCTCCGCCAAGTGGCAACAGGCTGTGCTGAAACTCATAAGCTTAGGTGATAACCCTCACATTGCTTGTGAGTTGTGGACAGCTGTGAAAGAGCAGGCAGATCTGTGGCTGAGACCGCTGAACCTACATCCCGGCATGGTCATGTGTTTAACCTCGTGGTTCAGCGGTTTCTTAAATCGTACCCCGAGTTGCCAGATCTGCTTGTTAAAGTACGCCGCCTGTCAGCTCATTTTCGCAAGTCGGCTACAGCTTCCGCCGCCCTTGCTGTGTTGGAGCAGCGTTTGCAGCTTCCGGCACACCGACTGGTGTGTGATGTCCCCACACATTGGAACTCTACCCTCCACATGTTGCAAAGGATTTGTGAGCAGAAGAGAGCAGTTGTGGAGTACCAGCTGCAACAAGGCCGTCGATATTCAGGCCAGACTCCACACATAAGACCTCAGGAGTGGACCTGGATGTCTGACATATGTACCATCCTGACAAACTTTGAGGAGGCCACCAAGATGGTGAGTGGCGCCATCATTAGTGTCAGCATCCCACTTGTCTGTCTTTTGCAACGCTCTCTGCAGAGAATTAAAGAGGAGGCATTGCACCCGGAGTATGATGAGATGGATCAAGAAGCCATAGCGGGCGATTACACACAGCCCAGCCTCATCTCATCCCAACGTGCATTGGGGGACAATGAGGGAGAGGAGGAGGAGGAGGAGGAAGAACAGGAGCTGCTATCATGCGTTGTAGACGGTAGTACCTGTACAAGTGTCATACCGTCGGTTCAGCGTGGGTGGCCTGAGGACAGGGGGGAGGAGGAGGAGGAGGAGGAGGAGAGCATGGTCAGTCGTCATCTTGGTGAGGACACGGAAATCTTGCCCATTACCAGTCTGGCACGCATGGCTGACTTTATGTTACGCTGCCTTAACCGTGACCCTCGCGTTGTCAAAATGTTGGGTGACAGTCATTACTGGTTGGTGACACTTGTAGACCCCCGCTACAAGGAGAACTTTCACTCTCTTATTCCTGAGGTGGAGAGGTCTACAAAAATGGGGCAGTACCAGAAGGCCCTTGCTGCAGAATTCTTAAAAAAATTCCCATCTGAACACGCTAGCGGCAGAGGTCACAGTTCGTTGCCCAACCAAGGCGTACAGGCGAGAGAGATGCAACTCCAATCCAGCAGAGGCAGGGGAACACTGTCAATGTTCTGGGACAGTTTTCTGACACCCGCTCAGCTTACAGGCCCTGAGGCGCGGGGTACTCTCACAAGGAGTGGAAAGTTTCAAAAGATGGTGAGGGAGTACCTTGCTGACCGTACCAGCGTCATCCGTGATTCCTCTGTGCCTTTTAATTATTGGGTATCCAAGCTGGACACTTGGAACGAACTCGATCTGTACGCCTTGGAGGTCCTGGCCTGCCCTGCCGCTAGCGTGTTATCGGAGCGTGTTTTTAGTGCCGTTGGGGGAATTATAACTGATAAGCCCCTGTCAACTGACAATGCTGACAAGCTGACCCTTATCAAAATGAACAAGGGCTGGATTGGGCCAGACTTCTCATCACCACCAAATGACAGCAGAGTAACATAAAGTCAAATCCACTGTGTTATTTCGGGAGGTGTATTCACATGCACCGCTTCACACCCACACATGGGTATACGCTTCCTCGTTTCGGCTGTTTTATCTTCTTCTCCTTATCCTCAGCCTCCACCACCACTATACCAACAGGGTGCCAGCATTGAAAGTTCCTCCGTCCTTATTTTTGGCAGCTTTTGCTTGCAAGGCATAAGCAAATACTATGGGACACCCACTCCCCAATAATGGGACTTATGCTTGTAATATGCTGTTCTGCATGGCTCTTGTAAGGGGCATTGCAAGTTGCTCCGTCCTAATTTTTGGCAGCTTTTGCTTGGAAAGCATAAGAAAATACTATGGGACACCCACTCCCCAATAATGGGACTTATGTTTGTAATATGCTGTACTGCATGGCTCTTATAAGGGGCATAGCAAGTTGCTCCGTCCTAATTTTTGGCAGCTTTTGCTTGGAAAGCATAAGCAAATACTATGGGAGACCCACACCCCAATAATGGGACTTATGTTTGTAATATGCTGTACTGCATGGCTCTTGTAAGGGGCATTGCAAGTTGCTCCATCCTAATTTTTGGCAGCTTTTGCTTGAAAGGCATAAGCAAATACTATGGGAGACCCACTCCCCAATAATGGGACTTATGTTTGTAATATGCTGTACTGCATGGCTCTTGTAAGGGGCATTGCAAGTTGCTCCGTCCTAATTTTTGGCAGCTTTTGCTTGGAAAGCATAAGCAAATACTATGGGACACCCACTCCCCAATAATGGGACTTATGTTTGTAATATGCTGTACTGCATGGCTCTTGTAAGGGGCATTGCAAGTTGCTCCGTCCTAATTTTTGGCAGCTTTTGCTTGCAAGGCATAAGCAAATACTATGGGAAACCCACTCCCCAATAATGGGACTTATGTTTGTAATATGCTGTACTGCTTGGCTCTTGTAAGGGGCATTGCAAGTTGCTCCGTCCTAATTTTTGGCAGCTTTTGCTTGCAAGGCATAAGCAAATACTATGGGACACCCACTGCCCAATAATGGGACTTATGTTTGTAATATGCTGTACTGCATGGCTCTTGTAAGGGGCATTGCAAGTTGCTCCGTCCTAATTTTTGGCAGCTTTTGCTTGCAAGGCATAAGCAAATACTATGGGAAACCCACTCCCCAATAATGGGACTTATGTTTGTAATATGCTGTACTGCATGGCCCTTGTAAGGGGCATTGCAAGTTGCTCCAACCTAATTTTTGGCAGCTTTTGCTTGCAAGGCATAAGCAAATACTATGGGACACCCACTCCCCAATAATGGGACTTATGTTTGTAATATGCTGTACTGCATGGCTCTTGTAAGGGGCATTTCAAGTTGCTCCATCCTAATTTTTGGCAGCTTTTGCTTGCAAAGCATAAGCAAATACTATGGGACAGCCAATCCCCAATAATGGGACTTATGTTTGTAATATGCTGTACTGCATGGCTCTTGTAAGGGGCATTGCAAGTTGCTCCGTCCTAATTTTTGGCAGCTTTTGCTTGCAAGGCATAAGCAAATACTATGGGACACCCACTCCCCAATAATGGGACTTATGTTTGTAATATGCTGTACTGCATGGCTCTTGTAAGGGGCATTGCAAGTTGCTCCGTCCTAATTTTGGCAGCTTTTGCTTGCAAGGCATAAGCAAATACTATGGGAGACCCACTCCCCAATAATGGGACTTATGTTTGTAATATGCTGTACTGCATGGCTCTTGTAAGGGGCATTGCAAGTTGCTCCGTCCTAATTTTTGGCAGCTTTTGCTTGCAAGGCATAAGCAAATACTATGGGACACCCACTCCCCAATAATGGGACTTATGTTTGTAATATGCTGTACTGCATGGCTCTTGTAAGGGGCATTGCAAGTTGCTCCGTCCTAATTTTTGGCAGCTTTTGCTTGCAAGGCATAAGCAAATACTATGGGACACCCACTCCCCAATAATAAAATACTATGGGACACCCATTCCCCAATAATGGGACTTATGTTTGTAATATGCTGTACTGCTGTACTGCATGGCTCTTGTAAGGGGCATTGCAAGTTGCTCCATCCTAATTTTTGGCAGCTTTTGCTTGGAAAGCATAAGCAATTACTATGCGAGACCCACTCCCCAATAATGAGACTTATGTTTGTAATATGCTGTACTGCATGGCTCTTGTAAGGGACATTGCAAGTTGCTCCGTCCTAATTTTTGGCAGCTTTTGCTTGGAAAGCATAAGCAAATACTATGGGACACCCACTCCCCACTAATGGGACTTATGTTTGTAATATGCTGTACTGCATGTGACGCGCTCCCTGGGCCGTGTGTACACGTGTGTGGGATACCCGGTGCCGGGTCTCTGGGGTCTGTAGTGTCCGTGGCGGTGACCCGGTCCCGTGGCTCAGGCTGGTCAAACCAGAGGCAGTCTTTCTTAGGTTTTGAGGTTAATTGTCCGACTGCGCCACCCGTGGATTGCGGTCAGGGAGTACCACCGCTGCGAGGCAGACCGCTGAGGCTGGTGTTGTGTGCGCAGCAGAGAATGGAGTATAGCCTCAGGGCAGTGAGTGTGGATGATGGGGGTGATGGTGCACGAGCGCAGCAGGAGCGACTCAGAGTCTTTGCAGTGCAGTTCAGGGTCTTTACTGATGATTATAAGGTAGACCCTCCCTGGAGTACTGGCTAGCATAAGAGGCCTGGTCAGTTTGTGAGCAAGCAGGAGTTCCCCTGGCCAGGTGGAGTTGTAGGCCTCCCCGTCTGTCTGCACTCTTCCTGGCTACCTTGCTGTAAGCGGGTAGAAGTAGCCCACGTCCCTGAGTGTACCGTGTAGTGCTCACCCGTATGGCTGGTGACTTGAGGCCTTCTGTTAGCCTCTGCTCCACGACGGTGGTGCTGGTCCCTTGCTTGTGACTGAGCCTCCGGGCTTCTATGGCCAGAGGACCTGAAATCCCCTGCCGGCTGGTTTCTGCTGCTGGATATATAAGTCCTCACAGCCTCGGACTCCTGTGTCCGGTTCCTATTGTCTTCTGCCAGGGTGAGCTCTGCTCAGCTTCCAGCCCCTGGTCTTTAGCTCCTAGCTCCTACAGAGCTCCTTGCTGTTACTTTCCCTTGCTCTCACTCTGACTCTGACTGTTCTCTGTTCTCTGACTCACTCAACCCCGCCCCAGATCCAGTTTATAAGGGCAGAATTCTCCCCTCCCAGGACTTTGGCAGGAGGATGTTGCATGTTTAAGGGATCCTGACCAGGAAACCTCCCACTTGCTCTCCGACGTAATATCTCTATTACTGTGGTGACCAGACCCCTGGGGTGCTACACATGGCTCTTGTAAGGGGCATTGCAGTTCCCCATAATTTTTAGAAAACCTTCCATTCACTGCTTAGGCCAACAGTGCACAGGAGACCCACTTGCTATAAATGGAAAAAAAGGTTTAGTTAACGCCCTCTGACCTCCATGTCATTTCCAAGGGGCATTGGAGTGCCTCGAAATTTTTGGTAGGCATTGCACTCACTGTATGCCCTATAACTGTATAGCCGAACCGCTCCTTTTGTTACAGAAACATATCCTACAAGACATATCTGGTTGACTGGCCTGATATTGATGTGAATGGTCCCTGTTCCTCCTGCTCTTTCTCCTTTGCCACTACCTCATCCATCATTTATCACCTGAAGCTTTGTTTTAACGGGAGTCATAGAACTTGGATAGTAGCAGGAAAACATCCAGCAATCCTCGGAGGAGGTAGGATATGCGCTGACCACCTCAGGCCTAGCCACTACGACATACATGCGCTTGCATTACAACAAAACAAAGCAGATGCTAACTTCTATCATCCTCATCATGCTCCTCACCTTGGCACTCTCAACTCCCCTGATGGAGAAGCCAGGGCCCACCGAAGGAGTCTGATAGTCCGGTGGGCTCGGCCAATGCTGCCCTAAAGCAGGCCAGGCTAAGAAAAGTGTGGTAAAGGTTACCGGGACAAATAGGGGTGGCTGGGGACCGAGTATGGACACCCGGCCACCCCCTGGAGGCTGGGGAGCAAGCGGGGACACCGGGCCACCAGGCGGCTGGGGACTGAGTATGGATACCAGGCCGCCGACTCAGCCATGGCGTGGTGGCCAGATTCCGCCTACACATGCCTAAAAGGCCCAATTTAAAGTGCAAGCAAGCAAGCAGTATGGTATTGCAGCCTGGGGGTGGGTGGGTGGCAGGCTGCATACTTGCGCTTGCATTGCAAGGAATGGGAGAGGTACAATTGAACACTGCCCTGGGACAAGGACTTGAATGGGGATAGTTGCAAGTCTGCAACGACAGGTGGTGCAAGGTGGGAGGCATCTTCGCATGTACCATGAACAGGGGTGTGGCTTGCACACACTACAACGGAATAGGCTCTCCTTCCCACTAAATGCACTGGGGAGGGCACAGGTAATGTTTTGGCATACGCACTTAATCTTATGTATAAAGCACACCAGGACAAATAGGGGCGGCTGGGGACTGAGTATGGATACCTTGCTGCCGAAGCAGCCATGAGGTAGTGGCCAGCTTCGGCCTCCTCCAAACCAAAAGGCCCCATTTCAAACGCAAGCTAGCAGTATGGAATTGCAGTCTGGGGGTGGGTGGGTGGCAGGCTGCACACTTACACTTGCATTAAAAGAAAACATAGCAGATGCTAATGTAGTGCCCCGAGGGTTCGGCCGCTACAGGGGTATTGCACCTCAGACCAGAGGTGTGATATTCCACTCCCAGGTAAGGATGGAGTATGGACCAGGGCTCAGTTAGCTGCATACAGCACACACACCCCATTTCCGAGGGACAGCTCAACGGTGCTCCCACTAGACAGAAGAGCAGGCACGACCGACTATGTCCCTGTCTGGAGTGGGGAGGGGGATGGAACACCCAGTGCTGTAGAGGCAGATAAGGGTTGGTTCCTGAGCGTAGGAAGGAGCCCATTGGTTGCTGGTCACCTGGGCTCATGGTCAGAGGGAGGTATAAAAGGTGGGCACCATCTTAGTTCTGAATCAGTTCAGCCAGAGGAGAAGACAGGGAGTAGAGGCTCTGTAGGAGCTCTACTCCAGGAGGGCCTAGTGAGAGGCCGAGGAGGAGGTGAAGGGGAGCTGGGATTTTGGCTCATCTCAGCTCCAAGAGAACGGAACAGAAAGGAACAGAAAGGAACAGAGAAAGAGAAGGAGAGACAGAGAAACAGAAGGGCTCTGGAACAAAAAGGTGGAAGGGACCCTAAGAACCCACGAGAATCCAGGGTGCAGGGTCGGGCAGATTAAGGGTACCGGATCCCAAGTTGGTGGAGGAGAAACAACGCTCAGCCAAAGACCGGTCGTCGTGATCATCTATTGGTGCGACACCTCATCAAACCTGCTAGGAAGGCACCATATAGGACAGCGGAGGACGGGGCCCACGTTTAACCGCACAAGTCCGCGGCAGCCGGACAAAAGTGGGTCACTGGTGAGGCAGGCCAGAGAACGGATTAAAGGGGGTCCTGTGCCATGCTCTTGACTGCTTGGGAGTTGACCGAGCCCCACACCTGGTGGACGCAGCACGGCTCGGGCGGTCACTACCTGTACAGAAGTGACCCGGAACAAATGAACTGTGAGTAAAGACCCTGGACTGTGACTTGTTGTCTGTGTGTTCCTTCGCGCCTCCAGCACTACCGGTACTGGGACTCTCACCACCATCACTCCCACCATCCACTACACTGCCCTGGGGCCGCACTCTTCCCGTTGGGAGTCACACCATCCCAGCTGCACACATCATCGGCCCCAGCGGACTGCCTTGCAGCGGCGGTTCCTAATAACCGCAATCCACGAGTGGCGTAGTCGGACATTATCTAAAGTACAGTAGCAGACTGCCATTGGTCTGACCACTATGAGCCGCGGGACCGGGCCGCCACTACTACCCCCATCGTTCCCCTATCGCCCGGATCCGCGTGCCCCACGGCCCAGGGGGCGAGTCAGCTTTGGCGTAGTCGGCAGGATTTCATGCCCGCTAACCACGGGTACTGCGCGCCTGAAAAGAGACTGTTTCGTTGTACTAAAGATGGCGCCCGCCCTAGAAGAACGAGCGCCATAATGTGTGCGCCAAAAGACCACAGGAGGCCGCCTCCCATCGTGGGCCGGGTCCCAGAATGGCGCCAAAGAGGAAGCCCGCCCCCAACAACCATGAGCACGGCTGTGGAAATGTCCGTCAATGTGGGGGGGCTGCCCCTGAGAGTGATTGTCAGCAGAATGCCCCAGGACCAACCCCCATGGGGGCGGAAAGAGAAGAAAACTGCGGGGCAGGGGGTGGTCTGGATCAGTCCAGACAGACCGCACCCGGGAATGGACGCCCTCAGCAGCACCAGCCTCCTGGCCCGAAGCCTGCTGCAGGCCGAACCGCTCTGCAGCCTAGCAGAAGTCCTGGCGCAGCTCCCCAGAGACCCGGAGCGTGCGCAAGCTGCACTGGAGGACCTGGAGCGGAGGATGATCCGGGCGCAGCGAGATGCACTCACCGAGTGGAGAGAGGAACTGGCCCGGCAGGCCGAGACCCACCAGCGACAGGCCTCAGCCGCACCCCGGGGTTTGCCTGCCTCAGAGGACGGCGCAGGAGGAGAGAAGACCGGAGGCGACGCCGCGGAGGGAGCCACGAGGACTGAGGCAAGTGAAGGGGACGTCACCACCCCAAGCCCAGCACCCGCAAGCCTGCCCCAGCCTCCCGTCGCAGCACCAGAAGCCCCACTTACCGCACCTGTTGCCGCGCCGCCACTACTCCCGGCTACGCCTCAAGCGGCGAGCGCCGCGGCCACGCCCCGCCCAGCGCCACGCCCCTTGACCCCGGGCGCCGTAAAGCAGGAAGCATCATCGGCCCGGTCACAAGGCCTAGATGACCCGGGCGCCATCGCTAAGCCTGCGCCCCTGTCCCGGATGGGACTGCCACCTAGCGCAGCCACAAGACCCCCGGCCTGGTCGCAAGGCCGAGTGCCCCCGGGCGCTGCTCCCAGATCAGGTCCCCCCCACTATACCATCGCTGGGCGTGGACCTATTGGCACATCACACCGGTCCGAATGGACTGCCACTGGAGTGGCCGGCTGAAGTGACCGGCAGTCAGCCATGGAAGGCCCAGCCCCCCGTGCGAGCCTCTGATACCGGCTCCTGAACCCGTCGAGGTCACCCTACCCCCACTGGAGGACGTCCAATTTGCGTGGGACCCCACCAGCGAGAACTTGATGGGGTTCTCTCAAGAGACCCGGGCAGACGCGGTCCGTCGTCTGGAGGCCTGTCATCAGCAACTGGCGACCTTTGAGCGGGAGCGACGAGAGAGGCGCGTCAGAGAGGAACGGCTCCAAGCCCAGAGTGCTGAACAAAAATGTAAGGCCCGCCAAGACCTCCAAGCAGCCCGTGGTCCCCGAATCACCGGGACCATAGTCAAATTCCACATGGAGAACGGCTGGGGCTTTATCAGGGGCCCAGAAACCGCAGGCGACGTCTTTGTGACCCGCAGGGACGTGGAGAGTCATCTACCTGAGGGACATCGTGGCCGTGACCTATACCCTGGTGATGTGGTCGCCTTTACCCGCCACGTAGGCGCAAAAGGACCGTACGCCCTACATGTTCATCGGCTCACTGAGGAGGAGCTACGATACCGCGGCTATGAGGAGAGCCAAGAGGACCGGGACGGGTCTGAAGAACCATATGAGGAGGAAGAAGGAGCATATGGAGGACACCGCTACTAGTAAGTAGCAAAGTACCTGTGTACATAGTTACCCGTCGGGGTATCAGAACTGTTTTTGGGACTGTTCCCGTCTTGAAAGTGTGGTCCCCGTTGGGACAAGTATTGAACTGTTACCTGTGTGCCCCTCATCCCCTATCAGGCTGAGGACTGTGAGCAGCCATTCCCTTCCCAAAACTGGCCGAGGACTGCGAGCGGCCAATCCCTTGTATATAGTTGCGCTTCCTAAAGCGCCCCCTACTGGTTTTATAAAAAGACTGCAACGTCTACCTCGGGACAGCAAGTCCCTCGTGTTTACAAGTTTGCCAAAGTTCCTGCACTTACAAGAAGAGTGCACACCTGGTCGCAAGTTGCACCGCCGCCAGGATCCAAGAATGTGTTGTAAAAATGTTTTCCTGCAAATGTTTTATATGAAAAGTTTTTATATGCTGCTAGATAGTAATGTGAATGTTTTCTAATAATGTTTATATGTTAAAAGAGTTCCAGAAATATTAGTAAGCGATTATAATAGTGTGACAAGAAAAGAAAAGTGTTTCCCATGAAGGGAATTGAACCATGTTGCCTGTTTTCTGATGTGAAAAGCTTTAAAAAGTTTGCATGTCCTGTAATCAACTGTTTTTGCTCTTTTCCAGCCCGAGGACGTGCTGTGCTTTACCAGGGGGGAATGTAGCGCCCCGAGGGTTCGGCCGCTACAGGGGTATTGCACCTCAGACCAGAGGTGTGATATTCCACTCCCAGGTAAGAATGGAGTATGACCAGGGCTCAGTTAGCTGCATACAGCACACACACCCCATTTCCGAGGGACAGCTCAACGGTGCTCCCACTAGACAGAAGTGCAGGCACGACCGACTATGTCCCTGTCTGGAGTGGGGAGGGGGGTGGAACACCCAGTGCTGTAGGGGCAGATAGGGGTTGGTTCCTGAGCGTAGGAAGGAGCCCATTGGTTGCTGGTCACCTGGGCTCATGGTCAGAGGGAGGTATAAATGGTGGGCACCATCTTAGTTCTGAGTCAGTTCAGCCAGAGGAGAAGACAGGGAGTAGAGGCTCTGTAGGAGCTCTACTCCAGGAGGGCCTAGTGAGAGGCCGAGGAGGAGGTGAAGGGGAGCTGGGATTTTGGCTCATCTCAGCTCCAAGAGAACGGAACAGAAAGGAACAGAGAAAGAGAAGGAGAGACAGAGAAACAGAAGGGCTCTGGAACAAGAAGGTGCAAGGGACCCTAAGAACCCACGAGAATCCAGGGTGCAGGGTCGGGCAGATTAAGGGTACTGGATCCCAAGTTGGTGGAGGAGAAACAACCCTCAGCCAAAGACCGGTCGTCGTGATCATCTATTGGTGCGACACCTCATCAAACCTGCTAGGAAGGCACCATATAGGACAGTGGAGGACGGGGCCCCACGTTTAACCGCACAAGTCCGCGGCAGCCGGACAAAAGTGGGTCACTGGTGAGGCAGGCCAGAGAACGGATTAAAGGGGGTCCTGTGCCATGCTCTTGACTGCTTGGGAGTTGACCGAGCCCCATACCTGGTGGACGCAGCACGGCTCGGGCGGTCACTACCTGTACAGAAGTGACCCGGAACAAATGAACTGTGAGTAAAGAACCTGGACTGTGACTTGTTGTCTGTGTGTTCCTTCATGCCTCCAGCACTACCGGTACTGGGACTCTCACCACCATCACTCCCACCATCCACTACACTGCCCTGGGGCCGCAGTCTTCCCGTGGGGAGTCACACCATCCCAGCTGCACACATCATCGGCCCCAGCGGACTGCCTTGCAGCGGCGGTTCCTAATAACCGCAATCCACGGGTGGCGTAGTCGGACATTATCTAAAGTACAGTAGCAGACTGACATTGGTCTGACCACCCTGAGCCGCAGGACCGGGCCGCCACTACTACCCCCATCGTTCCCCTATCGCCCGGATCCGCGTGCCCCACGGCCCAGGGGGCGAGTCAGCTTTGGCGTAGTCGGCAGGATTTCGTGCCCGCTAACCACGGGTACTGCACGCCTGAAAAGAGACTGTTTCGCTGTACTAAAGATGGCGCCCGCCCTAGAAGAACGAGCGCCATAATGTGCGCGCCAAAAGACCACAGGAGGCCGCCTCCCATCGTGGGCCGGGTCCCAGAATGGCGCCAAAGAGGAAGCCCGCCCCCAACAACCATGAGCACGGCTGTGGAAATGTCCGTCAATGTGGGGGGGCTGCCCCTGAGAGTGATTGTCAGCAGAATGCCCCAGGACCAACCCCCATGGGGGCGGAAAGAGAAGAAAACTGCGGGGCAGGGGGTGGTCTGGATCAGTCCAGACAGACCACACCCGGGGATGGACGCCCTCAGCAGCACCAGCCTCCTGGCCCGAAGCCTGCTGCAGGCCGAACCGCTCTGCAGCCTAGCAGAAGTCCTGGCGCAGCTCCCCAGAGACCCGGAGCGTGCGCAAGCTGCACTGGAGGACCTGGAGCGGAGGACGGTCCGGGCGCAGCGAGATGCACTCACCGAGTGGAGAGAGGAACTGGCCCGGCAGGCCGAGACCCACCAGCGACAGGCCTCAGCCGCACCCCGGGGTTTGCCTGCCTCTGAGGACGGCGCAGGAGGAGAGAGGACCGGAGGCGACGCCGCGGAGGGAGCCACGAGGACTGAGGCAAGTGAAGGGGACGTCACCACCCCAAGCCCAGCACCCGCAAGCCTGCCCCAGCCTCCCGTCGCAGCACCAGAAGCCCCACTTACCGCACCTGTTGCCGCGCCGCCACTACTCCCGGCTAGGCCTCAAGCGGCGAGCGCCGCGGCCACGCCCCGCCCAGCGCCACGCCCCTTGACCCCGGGCGCCGTAAAGCAGGAAGCATCATCGGCCCGGTCGCAAGGCCTGGATGACCCGGGCGCCATCGCTAAGCCTGCGCCCCTGTCCCGGATGGGACTGCCACCTAGCGCAGCCACAAGACCCCCGGCCTGGTCGCAAGGCCGAGTGCCCCCGGGCGCTGCTCCCAGATCAGGTCCCCCCACTATACCATCGCTGGGCGTGGACCTATTGGCACATCACACCGGTCCGGATGGACTGCCACTGGAGTGGCCGGCTGAAGTGACCGGCAGTCAGCCATGGAAGGCCCAGCCCCCGCGCGAGCCTCTGATACCGGCTCCTGAACCCGTCGAGGTCACCCTACCCCCACTGGAGGACGTCCAATTTGCGTGGGACCCCACCAGCGAGAACTTGATGGGGTTCTCTCAAGAGACCCGGGCAGACGCGGTCCGTCGTCTGGAGGCCTGTCATCAGCAACTGGCGACCTTTGAGCGGGAGCGACGAGAGAGGCGCGTCAGAGAGGAACGGCTCCAAGCCCAGAGTGCTGAACAAAAACGTAAGGCCCGCCAAGACCCCCAAGCAGCCCGTGGTCCCCGAATCACCGGGACCATAGTCAAATTCCACATGGAGAACGGCTGGGGCTTTATCAGGGGCCCAGAAACCGCAGGCGACGTCTTTGTGACCCACAGGGACGTGGAGAGTCATCTACCTGAGGGACATCGTGGCCGTGACCTATACCCTGGTGATGTGGTCGCCTTTACCCGCCACATAGGCGCAAAAGGACCGTACGCCCTACATGTTCATCGACTCACTGAGGAGGAGCTACGATACCGCGGCTATGAGGAGAGCCAAGAGGACCGGGACGGGTCTGAAGAACCATATGAGGAGGAAGAAGGAGCATATGGAGGACACCGCTACTAGTAAGTAGCAAAGTACCTGTGTACATAGTTACCCGTCGGGGTATCAGAACTGTTTTTGGGACTGTTCCCGTCTTGAAAGTGTGGTCCCCGTTGGGACAAGTATTGAACTGTTACCTGTGTGCCCCTCATCCCCTATCAGGCTGAGGACTGTGAGCAGCCATTCCCTTCCCAAAACTGGCCGAGGACTGAGAGCGGCCAATCCCTTGTATATAGTTGCGCTTCCTAAAGCGCCCCCTACTGGTTTTATAAAAAGACTGCAACGTCTACCTCAGGACAGCAAGTCCCTCGTGTTTACAAGTTTGCCAAAGTTCCTGCACTTACAAGAAGAGTGCACACCTGGTCGCAAGTTGCACCGCCGCCAGGATCCAAGAATGTGTTGTAAAAATGTTTTCCTGCAAATGTTTTATATGAAAAGTTTTTATATGCTGCTAGATAGTAATGTGAATGTTTTCTAATAATGTTTATATGTTAAAAGAGTTCCAGAAATATTAGTAAGCGTTTATAATAGTGTGACAAGAAAAGAAAAGTGTTTCCCATAAAGGGAATTGAACCATGTTGCCTGTTTTCTGATGTGAAAAGTTTTAAAAAGTTTGCATGTCCTGTAATCAACTGTTTTTGCTCTTTTCCAGCCCGAGGACGTGCTGTGCTTTACCAGGGGGGAATGTAGCGCCCCGAGGGTTCGGCCGCTACAGGGGTATTGCACCTCAGACCAGAGGTGTGATCCAGGTAAGAATGGAGTATGGACCAGGGCTCAGTTAGCTGCATACAGCACACACACCCCATTTCCGAGGGACAGCTCAACGGTGCTCCCACTAGACAGAAGTGCAGGCACGACCGACTATGTCCCTGTCTGGAGTGGGGAGGGGGGTGGAACACCCAGTGCTGTAGGGGCAGATAGGGGTTGGTTCCTGAGCGTAGGAAGGAGCCCATTGGTTGCTGGTCACCTGGGCTCATGGTCAGAGGGAGGTATAAAAGGTGGGCACCATCTTAGTTCTGAGTCAGTTCAGCCAGAGGAGAAGACAGGGAGTAGAGGCTCTGTAGGAGCTCTACTCCAGGAGGGCCTAGTGAGAGGCCGAGGAGGAGGTGAAGGGGAACTGGGATTTTGGCTCATCTCAGCTCCAAGAGAACGGAACAGAAAGGAACAGAGAAAGAGAAGGAGAGACAGAGAAACAGAAGGGCTCTGGAACAAGAAGGTGGAAGGGACCCTAAGAACCCACGAGAATCCAGGGTGCAGGGTCGGGCAGATTAAGGGTACCGGATCCCAAGTTGGTGGAGGAGAAACAACGCTCAGCCAAAGACCGGTCGTCGTGATCATCTATTGGTGCGACACCTCATCAAACCTGCTAGGAAGGCACCATATAGGACAGCGGAGGACGGGGCCCACGTTTAACCGCACAAGTCCGCGGCAGCCGGACAAAAGTGGGTCACTGGTGAGGCAGGCCAGAGAACGGATTAAAGGGGGTCCTGTGCCATGCTCTTGACTGCTTGGGAGTTGACCGAGCCCCACACCTGGTGGACGCAGCACGGCTCGGGCGGTCACTACCTGTACAGAAGTGACCCGGAACAAATGAACTGTGAGTAAAGACCCTGGACTGTGACTTGTTGTCTGTGTGTTCCTTCGCGCCTCCAGCACTACCGGTACTGGGACTCTCACCACCATCACTCCCACCATCCACTACACTGCCCTGGGGCCGCACTCTTCCCCTGGGGAGTCACACCATCCCAGCTGCACACATCATCGGCCACAGCGGACTGCCTTGCAGCGGCGGTTCCTAATAATCGCAATCCACGGGTGGCGTAGTCGGACATTATCTAAAGTACAGTAGCAGACTGCCATTGGTCTGACCACCCTGAGCCGCGGGACCGGGCCGCCACTACTACCCCCATCATTCCCCTATCGCCCGGATCCGCGTGCCCCACGGCCCAGGGGGCGAGTCACTAACTTCTGTCATCATCATCATGCTCCTCACCTTGGCACTCTCAACTCCACGATGGAGAAGTCAGGGCCCACCGGAGGAGTCTGGTTCTCTGGTGGGCTCGTCCATTGCTGCCTAAAGCAGGCCAGGATAAGAAAAGTGTGTGGGGGGATGTTCCAAGGAGAAATAGGGGCGGCTAGGAACCGTTTATGGACACCCGGTTGCCCCCAGGCGGCTGGGGACCGTGTGTGGACACCCGGCCGCGGGGCGGCTGGGGACCGAGTATGGACACCCGGCCGCCTGGCGGCTGGGAACTGAGTATGGATTCCAGGCCGCCAACACAGCCATGACGTGGTGGCCAGATTCCGCCTCCACATGCCTAAAAGGCCCAATTTCAAGTTCAAGCAAGCAAGCAGTATGGTATTGCAGCCTGGGGGTGGGTGGGTGGCAGGCTGCATACTTGCGCTTGTATTGCAAGGATTGGGGGAGGTACAATTGAACACTGCCCTGGGACTAGAACTTGCATGGGGATAGTTGCAAGTCTGCATATTTTGATGCGGCAAGGATCACTTATGATGGGCACACTTTTAGACAGTGACCTGGGAGTCAGAGATGCTTCCAGGGATCTTCCCCATGTTTTTCCCATGTCTTTTCAGCACTTTATGCATGTGTCACACAGCACATGGCCAGATAAGGTTGTAAAATGTTAAAATGACATTTCCCGGTGAATGCATTTGTCATAGTTGAAAGCAATACAAAAGTGCAAAAACGCATAAAAATGCTACTTGTGAACATAGCCGAAGGTGTGGAGGAGTATTTTTGTTTTTGGTCATTTATTTTAACTTATACACAAGTCTTTTCCCTGGAAAGGATGTTCCTTATCATATTTCACAGGAAAAAAGTTTCACTTTCGTTTTTGAACGTTTTATTGTGAGCCCGTAAAAGTGGCTTAATACCTCTGACCACGTTGTTGACAGCAGTGACATGGGGGTCAGAAATGCTTCCTGGGGCGATCCCCATGCTGTCCCCATGTCATTTGAGCACTGTCACTATCGTTTTGGGCACTTGTTAGGCTTTTAAAAGACTGCCGGGGGTGCCACCGCAAAAATGCTCGAGTCTCCCATAGACTAACATTGGGCTCGTTGCTCGAGTCAAGCACCCGAGTATCACGGCGAGTTCGGCCTGAGCTTCGAGCACCCGAGCATTTTAGTGCTCGCTCAACACTATTGGTAAGACATTTTATGAATAATCCCTCTATGACACTCCGCAAGGCCATGTCATTATTAGGGACCTTGACCTCGAGTTTTTCCGCGGTGCGTTGGTCCCAACTTCACTCAAGGGCACTTCAATGGGACATATTGTATAACAATTCGATCCTAGATGGACATCTAGACTGGGAGTTTACCTTGGCTCCTCGCTCCTTACAATCCCTTCGTTGGTGGTTAGTACATACTAATCTTTCTAGTGGGGTCCCTTCGGAATGTAAGCCTGCTGCAGTCTTGACTACAGATGCAAGTGCTACAGGTTGGGGAGCTCATTTTGAAGGTAGCTTAGTTCAGGGGACCTGGTCAGAAAATGAGGTGCGGTTTTCCTCAAATGTTAAGGAATTTTTGGGGGTTGATTATGCTTTCAATAAGTTCCTTGTATATTTACAGGGCCAGGATGTCCGTATACTCTCGGACAATCAAGTCTCAGTAGCTTATATAAATCACCAAGGGGGAACCCGTTCAAGAGACTTAATGAGAATAGCGGACAGACTTCTTCAGAATGCAGAGGATCATTGTCTCTCCCTTTCTGCTGTTCATCTAAGAGGGAAAGAAAACGTCACAGCAGATTTTCTCAGCCGTACTTCCATAAAAGAAGGAGAATGGTCCTTGAACCCTCAGATATTCTCCAGGATTGTGGCAATGTGGGGTCTTCCAACAGTGGACTTATTTGCAACAAAATCCAATCGAAAGGTGACAATATTTTGTTCCCTAAACCCCAGGGAAAAACCCCTGGCAGTGGATGCCTTCATGGTTCCCTGGGAATTCCCTTTGGCGTATGCATTTCCTCCCTTGATCCTGCTCCCATCAGTCATAAGGAAGATCAGGGCAGAAAAAGCCAGAATAATTCTCATATGCCCCTTTTGGCCCAAAAGACCGTGGTTCCCTTGTCTCCGGAGAATGTCCATAACAGACCCCTGGGTTCTTCCGGAGATTCCGGGCCTTCTCACTCAGGGTCCAGTTTCCCATCCTCCAGCCTCAAATCTCCATTTAACGGCATGGAATTTGAAAGGGAGCTGTTAACCAGCAAAGGTTTCTCCACAAATGTAGTGAATACTCTATGTAGCAGAAAACCTGTTACTACCCGCATTTATGCTAGAACCTGGAGGAAGTTTCTGTCCTTTTCAAAATTTAAACCAGAGGATGGGCCCCCTATTGGGAAAATACTAGAATTTCTGCAGCGGGGATTAGAACAGGGCCTTACCACGAGTACATTGAAAGTACAAGTTTCGGCTTTTGGAGCTTTGTTTTCTTCCGCTATAGCGGCTAATTATTGGGTAGCACGATTTATAAAAGCTTTTTTTAGGTGTAGACCTATTATTAAAACTAAATCTTCCCCTGGGATTTAAATCTAGTCCTAAATGCCTTGATTAACCCTCCCTTTGAGCCCCTAGATTCAGCTTCCCATAAAATTATTCTTCTCAAAACAGCCCTGTTAGTTGCCCTGACTTCAGCCAGAAGAGTAAGTGACATACAGGCTCTTTCTATATCCCCACCATTTACTCAAATTCTGGATGATAGAATTGTATTAAGACCTGACCCAGCCTTTCTTCCAAAGGTAGTCACTCGGTTCCATAGGACTCAGGAGATTAATCTTCCAACTTTTTGTTTTCCCCCTAAAAATCAAAAAGAGGAGAAGCTACACACATTGGATGTTAGGAGGTGCCTACTCAAATACCTGGAGGTTTCACACAGTTTTAGGAAAGATAGTTCCCTATTCATATGCCATCAGGGGGCTAGGAAGGGTTGTACGGCTTCGAAATCTACAATTGCGAGATGTATTAGAGAAGCCATCTCCCTCGCCTACTCCTCAGAGGATAAGGAAGTACCGGAGGGGTTGAGAGCTCATTCCACCAGAGCAGTAGCAACCTCCTGGGCGGAGAAGACAGGGGTTTCCATCGAAGACATATGTAAGGCTGCCACCTGGTCTTCTCCCTCCACCTTCTATAGGCATTATAGATTGGATTTGGGTGTCTCTTCTGATCTCACCTTTGGGAGAAGGGTGCTTCAAGCTGTGGTCCCTCCATAGTCTCCTTTCGTCTCTGTAATTCTCTCGTGGTGCTGTCATGGGAGTACGAATAAAGCCTTAGTTACTTAACTAAGTAACGGGAATTTTTCGGAGCCCATGACAGCACCCTTATATTCCCTGCCTACATTGGTGTTTTCACACTCCCGTAGAATTAATTTCCTTTTTTGCACCCTCAGGGGAAGTTAGTTAAAGTAATTGACTTAAAATGAATTTGTTTTGTTGTAATTAACCTTGGCGGTCCTCTCATGCTCTGTTAACTAAACTGAGGCGGGAGAGAGGTGCCGCCCATTTTAACCTGTAGGTTTCCTGTCCTTGATGGGAGGATCCTCTCTCTCTTGTGGTGCTGTCATGGGCTCTGAAAAATCCCGTTACCGGTAAGTAACTAAGGCTTTTTTTTTATTTTTTTTTTACTGTGAACGAGCTGAATCTCTGCACCAAAAAATTTCAAGCTGATATTGTAGCCTGCTGTATGTATTACATTAGTAACAGAAGAAATTAGATTTTTTTTACTGTGCATTAGGCCTGTATACAGCTGAATCTCTGTGCAAAAAAATTACACACTGAGATGTGGCCTGCTGTATGTATCATGGTAGTAACAGAAGAAATTTGATTTTTTTTACTGTGGAGCCCTGGATACAGCTGAGTCCCAGCGCTAATTAATTACAGGCTTAGATGTGGCCTGCTTTATGTAGCACTGTAGGAACAGAAATAAATTAGAGTTTCAAAGGTGTACTCATGCATGGAGCACAATATCATCACAACAGAGTTACATGCTGAAATGTGGCCTGCTGTCTCTGACTGGACCACACTAATAGCAAAAATGATTCATCTGCTGGAAGGTCAATTTCACAGCCGCACAGGATCCTCTCTATCTAAACTATCTGACTTAGAAGCAAATGCCTAGCTAACTATTTAAATCTCTCAGTATCAAGGAGCATTAAATAGCAGGATAGGAAGATTCCTGCGCTCACCGTACTACACCTCAAATTAGTAATAAAATTGTAGGTTTATTTGTCAACACATTTCAGAGTCCACTGACGCCTTCATCAAGACAACCATACATAAACTGTTATAGGCATACATGGTTTAAATACAGAAAAAATTCAAAAAAGAGCGCCAAGTGCAGAGGAAGGGATATGTACAGTCACATGTCTAAACACTGTGTATAAAGTTGTATAATAGCACATTTTTATGCAAAAATAGCTAGAAAATTACTTGTATGCTAGCTATTTTTGTATAAAAATGTGCCCTGAAACGCGTTGAAAATAAATCTACAATTTTATTAATAATATTTATCTATCTCTATCCGGAGAGCGCAGAAAATGTCTATCCTGCTATTTAATTTTACTGTTATTGGAAGCTGCTGCATCTGGAATTCAGGCTCTGTAAGTGTTGTCACACAACCACACAAGGTGAGCGGTTCTGCTTATAAATACTAACCTTTTTAACCTGGATAAAACGCTATTGCGCTCATGCATTTTTTTACAATATCCAGGAACAACGTTAGGAACAGCCCCTCTGCGCTGACTGACAAAATGTTGCTAAAACAACATGTCAGCTCTTTATATGGAGAGGGACATGTGACTTCAGCAGCCAATGGCACAAGCCCTTGTGTCTGGATGTTGTAGCCACCCCCGTAATGTTCGAGTTTGGTTCGGTTCGTCGAACACCCGTGTGTTTGCCGAATTGTTCGTCGAACTGTTCGTCGAACACATTCGAACACCGTTAAAACCAATGGCAGGCAAACAAAAACACATAGAAACACATAGAAAACACCTTCAAAGGTGTCCAAAAGCTGACAAACTGCTCAGAAGACATAACAAACACATGGAAAAGTGACAAGTACATATAGTCATGCGAAAAGAAATGAGGTGGAGGAGTAAAAGGAGGGGGAGACACAGATATAGGCATGTCATGCCCTTCTAAAATCCAAAAGGTGAGAAGCAGACACGGCCAATCCGTTCCTGCCCGTGCCACCTCCGTGTCGCCGGGTTTGTGCCAGAGCCGCGGTGGACCCTGACGGCCAGCCCCCCTCTCCCAATACTGGTGCCTGTCCGCTGGTGGGTCGAGTTCCCCCGCGGTGGGGGGGAGTAACATCTGCAGAAGAAAGACCATCTTCCAGCCAAACTAAGATGTCGACTTCTTTTCGTGGACAATGTGATACGATCCCTTTCTTACGGACACGCCCATCGCTACAAATTCCAGATGAGGCACAAAAACAGCAGGTGCTTCAGCGGATATCAAGTGCTCCTTCAAGTGGGCTCTCCTCCACCTCAATTTCAACATCACAAAAACTCCAGTCCTCAGAGGTGTCACCCCAATCGCACTTGCTTCCTCACAGCTCCTAAGTCTCCAGCTGCCCGTCTGAGTATGGGGTAACACAGATGGTTGAGTCTGAAGAGCTGTTTACTCATACTATAGCCTGGGAAACGGAGGTCTGCTCCAGAGCTTCTGTTAATCCAGACGAGGAAATGATCTTCACTGATGCCCAGAATCTTTATAAGTCGGATCCAGGACCAGATGAAGAAGATTCTGAGCATAATGTAGACCCTCGTTCCCAAACTGTAACTCCTGTTGGTGGAGAAAATGATGAAGACGATGATGAGACTCAAATACCTGATTGGAGCGACAACTTGACGTTTCTGTCAGGGCAGGAAGAGGTTGGCTTTGAGGACGACGGGTGTGATAATATACAGGGTGATGATGACGAGGTTGGAGTTCCCACTTACTGTCAACCTACAGTCAGCCAGTCGATGAGGTCAGCGGAGGAGGTGGAGGAGGATGTGACTAGCCCAGGGGATGGGGATGACTCGGTACCCGGGCCTTTGCCTGGCCTTGGGGATGTCGCGGTGGTCGGCTTCCTGGCCCGTACCCTGGGGTCACTCTTTAAAAGGGTGTATAATTGTTAATTTTATAAGAGTTCGTGACGCCACCTGTGATATCTGGTGAGAAGCACCAGCGCTGCAGCAGTCCACTGAGACCCGTGATAAGGCAGCTCGATGGTATAGCTCCCCACAGGTGGAGCTAGGTCTCAGGGCAGCGTATGCAGGGGGAATGCAGGACAGGCGAGACCCAGCTGGGTCAGAGCAAGAAAGGGAATGGACACGGTAGTCACTTCAGTACCTTTTACTGGAGGAAATTCAGGCACATCCCGGAGCACTGTAGGGTGAAGGATGCATATCAGGATCCTCCCCAATGAGCGGGTGTAGGGCCTCCTGTTTCTTGCCTCTGCGTAATAAGTTTCTGACCTGCCTGGAGATAGGCCTAACTTTGTCTCTGTCCTGCGCTGGCTGACCTTGTGGTTGGGCCTTCTCTTGGAGTTCACGCTCCCAGTATGCGGGGCCTAAGCGTCTCCTGGCTCTGTTACGTATCAGCACCTTAGCGATCCTGGGACTTGTAGTTCTCCAGGGATTCCGGTTATGCCTTACTGGGTCATAGAGATCCCGGTAAGCTCAGATCCCGTGTCCGGTAAATGCTTCGGGGTGAGCTGGTTAAGCTCCGCTGCCCCTTATGTACTAACTTGCCACTCGCCTTCGGCCTACTTGGGCCCTCACTAGGCTATACACACTAACGGCAGCTTGCCGCGCTTCACCGATCTTATGGCGCCGGCACACCTTAAGCTCTATCTGGGCTCCCCGAATCTAGCTAGCAGGAGCCTTGTGCTCCACTGCTGAACTATTAACTGAGTTCTCTAGACTAGACTGAGCTCCACTGCAGACTGACTTCTCTTAGGCTTCTCTACTGCAGAAACTCTTCAGAGGAACTGAACTGCCTAGCTCCACCTTCCCTATTTATATCCCTAACGGGCTCCCTCTGCTGGTCTGAGGTGGAAGGTGGAGATGTGTGAATGTTTATGGGGGCCTCTTGTGGAGGATTCCATCAATACACTCTTCTAGGATCTGTGATACCAAGCGAAGCGGGGCATCACAGATGCTATTGACAACGAGGTTAGGTTGCGCCTTCCTGGACAGAGGAGTACTGGAAGCACGTCAACAACTGCATCCTCAGCCACAACTCTGCCTCTGACCACAAGTCGTAGTGGCTCTTCAGGTCGCATGGGTTCTAAGCCTTGCATAGCCTGGGCATTTATTCAGATCGATAAGGATGACCCAACTCGTGTTATCTGTAATATTTGTCACCAAAAGCTAAGTAGAGGCCAAAAAATCCATAGTTTGAGTACTTCATGCATGTACCGTCACATGGATATGAAGCATAAGTTGCAGTGGGAAGCTCACTGTGCTGCAATGCGGCCTAGCCCCATCGGAGTGCATCCACGGCCTCTTCATCCTCTGTGACTGGGGGGACAGCAGTCACACATGCTTTTGGACGCAGACCTGCCACCTCTTTACCTGCAACAGCCAGTGTGATTGGCAGGTCGTCAGTTCATTGGGAAGTGGAAACACCTGCTGGTGTTGAGCGCTCTCTGACATCGAGAGCACCAACTTTGGATCAAGGCAACCTGACATGTCCGCCTGCATCTTCCTCACAGACCGGCAGTTTGCCGGGGCCACCCTACTCAACCCCGTCTAAGCACAACAGCCAGCCCTCGGTCCCTCAGATGTGGAAAAGTAAAAGACCATTTCCTCCTAGCCATGAGAAAGCTAAGAGGTTGAATTTCACCATCTGCAAGCTGATGGCTACAGAAATGCTGCCTTTCCGTCTGGAGGACACAGTGGATTTTCGAGACCTTATGTCCGTCGCAGTGCCCCAGTACCAGATGCCCAGTCGGCACTACTTCTCAAAGAAAGGTGTGCCTGCGCTCCACCAGCATGTCACATACAACATCACCGCTTCTTTGAGAAACTCTGTGTGTGACAGGGTGCATTTCACCACAGACACTTGGACGAGTAGGCAGGGACAGGGGCGTTACATGTCGCTGACTGGGCACTGGGTAACTATGGTGACAGCAGGACAAGGGGCTGCTGTCCAAGTCTTACCGTCCCCACGAGTTGTGCGTCAATCCTCTTTATCTCGAAGTTCCTCCACTGCTTCTGCCTCCTCAACCTCCTCTCGGTCCTCCACCTGCACCCAAAGCCTGTCTGGTAATGACACCTGCTTTCTAACTGCGCTGAAGGAATCCTGCACACCTCCTTACTATGCTGGCAGCAGGGCTCAACGGCATCAGTGTTTACTTTGAAATGTCTGGGAAATGTGAGTCACACAGCTGAGGAGTTGTGGTCAGCTCTGGAGACCCAGTTTCATGAATGGTTGTCTCCACTGGACCTGCAACCAGGGAAGGCCGTGTGCGACAATACTGCAAATCTGGGTGCGGCCCTTCGCCGGGGCAATGTCACACACGTGCCTTGTATGGCTCACGTGTTGAACCTGGTTGTCCATAAATTTTTAGCTCACTATCCCGGACTAGATGGCCTTCTGCAGAGGGCACAGTCGCTGTGTGCTCACTTCCGCTGTTCGCATCCCGCAGCTCAACGACTTACATCTCTACAGAAGTCGTTGGGCCTGCCAGTTCACCGACTGAAATGCGATGTGCCGACACGGTGGAATTCAACTCTGTACATGTTGCAGCGACTGTGGCAGCACCGACAAGCCCTGGTGCAATACGTTCTGACGTATAGCCTGGGCCAACGAGATCCAGAGGTGGGGTAAATCATGCTGTAGGAGTGGTCTCAGATCAGAGACCTATGAAGTTGACGCGCCCCCTGGGCCGTGGGGTACCCTGAGCCGGGCCGGTAGACGCTGGGGGTTGTAGTCACTGTGGCGGTGACCCGGTCCGTGACCCAGGGCGGTCAATCCAAGGGTAATTTGTATATATGGATTTTATAATGTCCGACTACGCCACCTGTGGAGTGCGGCCAAAGGGGCCGCCGCTGCGGAACAGTCCTCTGAAGCTGGTGATTTTGCAACAATGGTATTATTACTCACCACAGGAAGAGTGTAGCTTCAGGGCATTATGGGTGGATGATGGTGGTTGAAGTGCAGGGAGTCAGTAATGAAAACAGAGCCCGTGTGATGCAGTCCCAAGATCTTTACTCACAGTTGTTGCAGTCCAGATTACAGGTACCAGAGCAATCTCACCCGTCGTGCTGTGCGTACTCAGTGAGGGGCTCAGTCCACCCCCAGATAGCTCCGGAGTACTTAGCAGGACCCCCTTCTGTGTGTCCTTTCTCTGGCCTTCTCCCTGCACCTCACACCCAGTGACACTTCTATCCGGTATCCTCGGGCCTTGGCGGGCGACTTGTGTTCCATCCCCTGGGTCCTATGTGGCTACCTTCTTAGTGAGACTGGTGTGGACTTTTGCCTGTAGTACATGAAATGCTGCAGCCTCCGGTTTCTAGTTGAGCCTTGCTGTTTCTCCACTAGTTGAGGGACCGGTTCCCCTTATCTGGCCTGACCCCTCTACCTCCTGGTAGCAGCGGGAGTACGGGTGGCCTTCTGCATGGCCCGTAGCCCTAGGGTCCCTTCGGTTCCTGGAGCCTTCCTGCTCCCACTCCTCTCTTCTCTCCTTCAGTCCTGGGCCTCCCAGGCTAGGCCCGCCTCCGGAGCAGAGCTCATGCCGAGCCTCTGCTCCTGTCACTTTTCCTCCTCTGACTGGCTTGCTGTTTCTAAGATGGCTTCCTATTTATACTCTCCCTGTCATGTGCTCCCCTAAGCTGCTCCCCTAAGCACCCACTACATAGGACCCTCCCACCAGCTAGGGACCTGGGACTGTGCTCTCCCTTAAGAGCAATCTCGCCCTACCCCCACTGCGGGTATGTGTTGGATGCAGGTGTTAGGGTCCCCAGCCATACTCCTTCCTTACCTGAGGGTGAGATACCACACCTCTGGGTGAGATACAGTACCTCTGTGACGACTGAACCCTCAGGGGCGCCACACACCCTTCTGCACAGTTTTGAAATGGCGACAAAGATGTTTAGTGCTGACAACGATGCCATTATCAGCATGACTATTCTTGTGATTTACATGCTGGAGCACACGTTAAACAGAATTCAGAGTCAGGGGTTGGGACAAGAGGAGGTGGAGGAAGTAGAGGAGAAGTCGTATGCGGAAGGGAAAACATCTCCAAGGTCCAGACAGTCGGCAGAACCAAGGTGGCAGGCATGGGAGGGTGGGGGAGAGGTATTAACCAGGGAAAATGGTAGCAGCCAAACTGTTGAGGAAGGTGCAGGAGCCAAGGAAGAAGTAGAGGACGAACTGCCGATGGGCATGTAAGACTCATCAGATGAGGGAGACCTTGATCACATTTCTGTTGTGCGAGGTTGGGGGGAGAGGGCAGAGGAAGGAAGCATGATTCTTACCTCTCTACCAACACAACAAGGACTTGGTTCTCCTGGATGCGCAAGACACATGAGTACCTTCTTGCTGCACTACCTGCAACATGACCCTCGGATTGTCAGAATTCGAAATAATCCCAACTACTGGGTTGCCACACTCTTAGATCCCCGGTACAAAAGTAAATTTGCCAAATTAATTCCTGCCATAGAAAGGGATTCACTCATGCAGGAGTATCAGCAGAGGCTGTTGCAGAATCTTACATGTGCTTTTCCACAAAACACCAGTGGTGCACGTAGTGAATCTCACAGTTCTAACTTGCAAACCGTGGGACTGTCGAGTCTTCATCACTCAAACCGTAACAGTAACACAGTATCTGCTGGTAACAGCAATTTTTTGGAATCGTTTCACCACTTTTTTAGACCATCCTTTGCAAGGCCACAGGAGACATGAAGTCTGACACATAGTCAACGCCTAGATAGGATGGTACAGGAGTATCTCCAAGTGAACATCGAAGCTATGACTGTGTCACTGGACCCTTGCTCATTTTGGGCTTCCAATCTGGAAAAATGGCCGGAGCTCGCCACTCACGCCTTGGAGATCTTGTCATGCCCTGCTTCCAGCGTTCTCTCTGAACGTGTGTTCAGCGCTGCTGCTGGTGTGCTGACAGATAAGCGCACGCGGCTGTCCACTGAGAATGTAGACAGACTCACGTTCATAAAGATGAAAAAATCATGGATCCTCAAGGACTTTTCTACCCCTGTGTCATCCTTGGGAGACTAAAAGCTTGAGGATTTGGTAAAATCACCTCACCAACCGTTTTAAGCAACTCTGGGGCAATTGATGCCACTTAAGTGGTGTCTGTGCCACAATTTTTGGAAAAAATGGAGACTCTTTTTGGAGTCCCCTTGCTGTGTTTTACGTGACGTTGGCATCGTCAGTTCCAGGTGGGTTGGGTCGCTCCCCCCCCCCCCTTTTAAATGTAAGAAACTACATACACTATGGCTTGGGGTAACACAGATGGTTGAGTCTGAAGAGCTGTTTACTCAGAGGTCTGCTCCAAAGCTTCAGTGTCTGCTAGTCAGCGTAGAATTTTTAACTGCATCTAGCCTAGGCAATAGTTTGGGCATAGTAGCCCAGCTGCGAAGCAAGCTGCACCGCCTGTGTATCTAATAAGAATGTTTAAATGCATCTAGCCTAGGCAGACTGTGGGGACCCCCAACCAAACCCAGACGCTCAGCCCCCCTACCGCCCCCCTTTCCTTGACAATACAATAATGTAACTCTTACAACTGGATGGGTGAGGATCGGTCACAGCTTTATTAACTCTTTATACTCATTCCATTAGAAAGGCATTTTATTTCTAAAATAATTTAGCTTGTTGCAGCATGCCCTGGGTCTCCACACCGGCAACAAGTGTAACTCTCCAACATGTCCTTTCTATTTCCAGGCCACGGAGGATCCTGCGTACTCGTATGCAGGACTCTGACCCCCATCCATCACTCTTAACGCTTGTTCCACTCCGTCCTGGAGTCCTGACAGGAATATGTCCAGTACAATATCCATTAAGTAAACACCGTCGGGCCGTATGAGGCCTGCTTTATCTCCTTCCAGTTGTCGGTGTTATATGACTACACCGCCTCTGTCTCTTCTAAATTTTGCCATCCGAATATTTATTACCCGCCTTGTCCGTTCGATGGCCGTGATGTCTCGCGCACCTTGCCATACCGCTATCGGCACAATCTCTGACCATACTATAGTTAGTTTTGTGAAAAATTCTCTGAAGCGCTCAGTGTCTAGTTTCATTATTGCCATTAGTTATGCGCTCTTGTGATGACCTAGGTCGTTTCCCCGGGCCTGTATAACTAAGATGACCGGACCTCTTGCCTCTCTCCCTACCTTGATTACCTCCATTAGTACCTGTGGCCATAGCAGGCCTCTAATACCTCTCCAGTTGAAATATGTGTTATGAAACTCTAATTTCCTCCCGCCTGGGCGGACTTTTGCCCTTTTTTCTGCCCAATATATATACGAGTGGCCTATCATCCACACTGTTGGCTTAGTGTCACCTGTAAAAGAAACAAACCACGTTAGGATAACAAGTCCGGTCTTATGTATCTCGCCAAACACGTGGATCGCCATCTCCCTATCCTCTGAACTTCCGTTTCTGACAGTCCTGCTCTTGCTGCTTCCGTGGCCGCGCCTATGTGGAATGAGTGTGTCCCGTAATCTTTGGGGTGGTTCCCTGCCGATGTTATGCATTTATTAAATATAGCTAGGAAATGGTATCTTGATAATGGCGTTCCATCAATGTGTGATAGGAAGAAATTACTTTGTGATCTGATGGTTATATATGTTTGTGGGTTGTAGAAGTACCCAAGTGCCCCTGCCCGCTGGAACCGTTTTCGATTCGCGTATGCGTAGACGTATTGCATTATTGGCTATGACTACGTCCTGGTGTAATAAGCCTCCACTGGTGCTAATTTTGGATTGAGAGACTAATTCGCTTATGCATAGCGCCCCGAAGAAGGCGATCGCAAATGCAGTAGACAGTAGTGTTGCTTCAAATTGTGAGTGCCATGTTAATGGTGTTAGGGATATGATGTGAGAAATCAGTTTTAGTGACACGGGACAGGACGTCTACACTCCTGACTTGGCTGACCCCTTTTCCACCCTTTTATGGATTGTCTGATGATGAATCTCTTTGTCACATCTCCCCAATTCAGTAGTTGGAAGTGAAATGCTACTCCGGTCAGACACCGCTGCGCTGATGCCCCTGATATGCCCCTCATCATTAGCTGGTGGAGAAATTCTATGGTGACTTATAATCTGGCTTGTTCACATTGGTCAACCCGTCTGCCTGCTACTAGTCGTGTCCACTCTTCCCATGCCTTACCGTATGCTTGCCACGTCGACGGGGCAACTGACGCTCTGATTAATGGCATCAACTATTCGCCACTAGATCTCATAGGGAGGGTGGGCAACTGTTGCCCGATGGGTGGGCGTTGGGGAGGAGCTCTGTGAAAATCTGCCAATTGAATTGTTATAAAGCGTTAGCAGCAGCTTTAGACCCCTCAGCATCGTGGCTAGCGCGGACCCATGCATTGTGTTTTAGGCACAGGAATGCTAGCCGGCATAGACGGGAGAGACGATGATGCCATCTTATTAATGCAGTGCGCTAGGCTGGTGTTTTTTGTTATGAAGCGTATATTTTTGTTAGCCAGGAGCGTGCCACATATTTCTATTGCTACCACTATTGGGAAGAAAAAAATTTTTCCGGGCTACATGCAGCTAAAAATTATTATTAATTTCAAAGCTGGTGGAGCTTGGTATAGATGGCCTAATACAATGAGTACCACACACTGCTACTATGCCCAAAATTATTTTCCAGGCAAGATGCAGCTAAAAATTATTAGTAATTTGAAAGCTGGTGGAGCTTAGTATAGATGGCCTAATAGAATGAGTACCACACACTGCTAATATGCCCAAAATTTGTTTACAGGCAAGATGCAGGTAAAAATTATTATTAATTTGAAACCTGGTGGAGGTTAGTATAGATGGACTAATAGAACAAGTCCCACACACTGCTACAAGCCGAAGCCCAAATATTTTTTCAGAGCTAGATGCAGATAAAAATTATTTTGAATTTGCAACCTGGTGGAGGTTAGTATAGATGGACTAATAGAACAAGTCCCACACACTGCTTCAAGCCGAAGCCCAAATATTTTTTCAGAGCTAGATGCAGATAAAAATTATTTTGAATTTGCAACCTGGTGGAGGTTAGTATAGATGGACTAATAGAGCAAGTCCCACACACTGCTACAAGCTGAAGCCTAAATATTTTTTCAGAGCTAGATGCAGATAAAAATTATTTTGAATTTGCAACCTGGTGGAGGTTAGTATAGATGGACTAATAGAACAAGTCCCACACACTGCTACAAGCCGAAGCCCAAATATTTTTTCAGAGCTAGATGCAGATAAAAATTATTTTGAATTTGCAGCCTGGTGGAGGTTAGTATAGATGGACTAATAGAACAAGTCCCACACACTGCTACAAGCCAAAGCCCAAATATTTTTTCAGAGCTAGATGCAGATAAAAATTATTTTGAATTTGCAACCTGGTGGAGGTTAGTATAGATGGACTAATAGAACAAGTCCCACACACTGCTACAAGCCCTATCACAAATATTTTTTCAGAGCTAGATGCAGATAAAAATTATTTTGAATTTGCAACCTGGTGGAGGTTAGTATAGACGGACTAATAGAACAAGTCGCACACACTGCTACAAGCCAAAGCCAAAATATTTTTTCAGAGCTAGATGCAGATAAAAATTATTTTGAATTTGCAACCTGGTGGAGGTTAGTATAGATGGACTAATAGAACAAGTCCCACACACAGCTACAAGCCGAAGCCCAAATATTTTTTCAAAACTAGATGCAGATAAAAATTATTTTGAATTTGCAACCTGGTGGAGGTTAGTATAGATGGACTAATAGAACAAATCCCACACACTGCTACAAGCCGAAGCCAAAATATTTTTTCAGAGCTAGATGCAGATAAAAATTATTTTGAATTTCCAACCTGGTGGAGGTTAGTATAGATGGACTAATAGAATTCTATGCAAAAAAGGTTTTACTTCACTAGGTGCAGTAAAAAAAATTGTATTTTATACACAGGTGGTGTAGCTTACAGCACAGATAGGCCACTCCACTGACTAACACACACTGCAAGAGACCAAAAAGGATTTGCTTTGCTAGATTTAGCCAAATGCTGTGAAAAAAACTTGCACAGCACTGGCACAGACCTTCCTGGCAAAAAGTGATAGGAACTGATGTAACCTAGCACTCAAAAGGACTGCAATTACAATTAGTCTTTACTCCCAACTTATCTATTTAAGAGCACAGACCTGCCTGATAAAAGTGATAGGAACTGATGTAACCTAGCCCTCAAAAGGACTGCAATTACAATTAGCCTTTACTCCCGACCTATCTGTAACGGGTCTGGGAGGCGGAACCTCTGAGCAACTATACAAGGGGGCGGTCCTTGTAAGGTGGCTCCCTGGGAAGACGGGCAGGTAGTCACGGCAAGTGACAGGGACAGTCTCTGGGTAGAAGGGCAGGTAGTCACGGCAAGTGACAGGGACAGTCTCTGGGTAGAAGGGCAGGTAGTCACAGGAAGTGACAGGGACAGTCTCTGGGTAGACTAGCAGACAGGTAGCAGGTGGACGCTCCCAGGTGAGTGGGCAAGAGTCTCTGGATGGGCAGGTGGTCACAGCAAGTGACGGCAGAGCCTCCAGGTAGGCTAGCAGGCAGGTAGCAGGTGAGCTCTCCCAGGTGAGCGGGCAGGCTGGTCCATAGACAGACTGACAGGTGTGGGAAGGCAGACCGTCGGACCGCAGGCTTGCAAGCAGGTAAGCGGATATCAGGCAGGTATCAAGCAGGAATCTGGCAGGTGACTGGCAGGTAACTGGTAACGGGACCTGAGGGCTGAAGCAGAGTGAAGGCTTTGCAACAACATTGCTCGGACACCTCCATTTTGGAGGAGGTGCGTTATATATGGTGAGGTCCTCCGGGGACTCCTTAGGACGGCGCGCGCGGCCCCTTTAAGAGAGGGGGAGCGCGCGCGCGCCCTAATAACAGTGGCCGGGAAGCAGCGCGCGCTGCCAGCAGAGCGGGAGGAGGACGCCGGGCATGGAGCGGAAAGGTGAGGGGAACAGCGTCCCTGCTTAGCAGGAGGCAGGGACGCCGACGCTACACTATCTATTTAAGAGCACAGACCTGCCTGATAAAAGTCGTAGGAAATGATGTAACCTAGTCTTCAAAAGGACTGCAATCACAACTATTCCCTACTCCCAAGCTATCTGTAGATTTGTGCGAAAATTGGCTTGAAATTAACACTGAAAGTATAGCGCACACAGCAACAGCGCTGCCATCTAACACGCAGCTGCAGCAGTGAGAAAATGGTGGTGACGGGGAAAATGGCTGGGTCTTATAGGGCAAGGACAAGTGACATACACTGCCAATGACACATGCCCTTGCTTGTGTGAAAAAAAGCAGTTCGCTCCGTGTGTCTGCTGCTGATAGGCTGACAGACTGCACCTCCCCACTGTAAATGCGGAAAAGCGAAAAAAAAATGGAGATCTTCATTATTTATGCAGAGATCCATCCCCTGCCCCTCCCCCCACCCCGCTGTACACTCAAACTGCGTATTAACAGTAATTTTCAGCATTACTGAGAAAAAATCCAGTTATGATTTTGATGCACGAATAGTTATCGAACATAACCTCAAACAGACAATTTTTTTTTAAATTGTTAGTGTTCGCCGAACGGCTCAAACACCGCCCAAAACAGCTCGAATTTAATATTGGCGAACAGTTCGAGTCGAACACCGCTCATGTCTAGCCATGAGATCCCTTCACTGGCTCCCAATTGACCAGCGTATCCGGTTGAAACTACTAACACTGACGTACAAAGCCATCCATAACCTTTCTTCTCTGTACATCTCTGAGCTAATCTCCCGATATATTCCCTTGCGTAATATCCGGTCCTCCCAAGACCTCCTTCTCTCCTCCACACTTATTTGTTCCTCATCCAATCGCCTCCAAGACTTCTACCAAATATCCACCATCCTCACGACTTCTGTGCCTCAACTCGCCCGATTAGCCACCACATTAGGGTCCTTCAGAAGGAAGCTGTAAACCCATCTCTTCAAGACAGCCTACAGCCTGCCATTGCTTCGCTGCCACCTCAACACCACCGGAGCTAATGCCACTGCACAACCTACTGTCTCCTTCCCCACCATCCTGTAGAATGTAAGGCCTCAAGTGCAAGGTCTACAAGACTTAAGATTCAATATGGCACCTTGGCAAAGCCTAGTTATGTTCTCCCTCTGATAGCTAACAATAACAAACAGGTCATGTTGGAGAAATTTGCACCTACTGCCACTCAGTGTCTTCAGCTCCTTTGTGAGAAACTAATGTTTGGGCAGCCAGTGTACCAAATAAAATTCCTGAGGTACGGAAATTGTGGATGGCTTCACTTCTGGTACTGGGTGCTAATACCAAACCATGGCGTGCCATTCACTGGATATTCCTGGCTGGTTGGAGACAAGCTCATTCCCATAGAAAAGTACCAGCAAGCTAAGGAGATGGTGGCCTCTATCATCATAAAGGAGTTTGCTCATTGTCTCTTACTCTGGTTTTTATATTAAAAATCCTGCTAATTTTTATAGTTTTAAGTGAGCACACAGAGACCGTGGTTTCTGCAGCAGCGCATCCAAGCCGGAATAGTGGAGGAGAAATTACTGTACCATCAGGTTGAGGATGCGAGCCATGCAAGGCACGTGTCTGAGGTTGCCCCGGCGTAGGAATGCTATTAGGTTTGCATCATTATCGCACACGGCCTTCCCTTGCTCCAGGTTCAGTGGAGACAGCCATTGCTCAAACTCATCAACTGTATGACTGCGATCTCCAAGGCATATTAATTTTAACACTGTCTGATTGTGGTGAGCCCTGGCTGCGCAGTATGGAGGTGGGGGGGTTTCTCTCTGCACTGTTTCAATGTTTGTCTCATTAAGGCAGAGTTTGAGGGCGCAGGTGCAGGCCCTAGAGGAGGTGGAGGAGGCAGAAGCACTGAAGGAAGTGTTACATGCAGAGGTTTGTCCCGCAAACCATGGGGATTCCAACACTTGTTGTCTAGAGACACCTTGGTGTCTAGTGGTTTAGTTTTCCATCCCCTGTTGTGTAGTAGTTTAGTTCTCCAACCCCTGTTTTCTATTAGTTTAGTTCTCCATGTTCTGGTGTGTATTTGTTTCATTCTCCAACCTTAGCTGTTTAGTAGTTTAGTTCTCCAACCCCTGTTGTCTATTAGTTTGGGTCTCCATCTTCTGGGGTCTAGTGGTTTAATTCTCCATCCCCTGGTGTGTAGTAGTTTAGTTCTCCAACCCTAGCTGTTCAGTACGTTAGTTCTCCAACCCCTGTTATATATTAGTTTAGTTCTCTATGTTCCGGTGTGTATTTATTTCGTTCTCCAACCCATCCATGCCCACCACCATGGGGTTAACGTCTGCTGACAAGGGTTTGGATTTTTCTCGGACCCTACTTCGTCCGGGCCCGCATCAACTGAAAGAAATTTGGGGCATCGCTACACATGCTACACCCTCTTGAGACTGTGAAGATTTGGATCAGACCTCTGATGCCCCAAAATAGGATGTGTGAACAGCTCTGCAGACTCACCCATCTGTGGTTCCCCACAGTCAGTTGGGCGGTTGGAGAGTTGTGACGCAGGGGGAAACCAGGGTAATTGGGGTGCCACCTCTGAGGGCTGTACTGTGTGTGATGTTAAGGTGGAGGAAGAGGAGCAGAGGTCGCTTGATGCAGCGCTTGTCATCTACTGGAGCACATGTTCTTCCTGCCCCTCATCTACAAGACATACCCCTGTGCGACTGCCAAAGAAAGGGAGAGGAGTCCAGTAAAAGAAGTTTTCAAAATGCTGCACAATTGCTCACTGCAGCAAAACAAACCTACTTCTCATCTCTCATATCATGCGTGTCTCACAACTCTAAACAGCTATTCAGTACTTTCAAGTTCCTCCTCTGCCCACCAGCTCCCCCTCCCTCTCCTCTCCTCTCATCTCAGCTGAAGACTTAGCCTCATTCTTTAAGCAGAAGATTGACAACGTAGGGCAAAGCTTTTGCTTAAAGTCCCCACAGCCCCTCTTCATAACTACTCAACTCTCCTCCTCCATAACCAGCTTCTCCACCATCATAGAAAATCATCTTTATTCTCCAAATCACATCTCACCACCTGTGAACATACCATCCCACCTCATTCCAAACCGTACCACAGCCTTCATCCCAAGCCTAACATTCCTCTTCAACCTGTCACTAACAACTGGTGTTTTCCCTTTATGATTCAAACATACCTCAATCACACCCATCCTCCACAAGCCCTCCCTTGATCCATCCTAGGTCTAGCTATCGCCTCATCTCACTTCACCCCTATGCCTCCAAACTACTGGATCAACACATATATTTTGAAATGTCCTCACACCTCTCCTCCTGCTTCCTCTTTGACCGCTTACAATGTGGCTTCCGACCACATCATTCCACTGAAACTGCCCTGACTAAAGTGACCAACGACCTCTTAACTGCCAAATCCAAGCAACACTACTCTGTCCTCCTCCTCCTAGACCTGTCATCTGCCTTCGACCCAGTAGACCATTCCCTCTTACTACAGACTCTCATCTCTCGACATCACAGACTTGGCCCTGTCTTGCATCTTTTCATATCTAACCGACAGGACATTGTGTCTCCCACTCACACACCACCTCCTCATCTCACCCCCTATGTGTCGGTGTCCCCCAAGGTTCAGTTCTAGGACCCCTGCTCTTCTCCATCTACATCAGTGTTTCCCAAACTCCAGTCCTCACGGCCCCCACAGGTCATGTTTTCAGGATTTCCATAGTGTTGCTGTTATGCACACGCCCGGACTGACTGGCGTGTGCGTGTTTATGTAGTGATTCCACTGTGCCATGAACCGGAGAGTGCCTGGAGGGGCGTAACTAAGTATCTGCCCGATCCGACCAAGGTCGCACGACGGCATACGACGCCAGTGCACCAGGGAGGAACCGAGCAGAGGAACCAGGGTCTACTCCAGGTCAGACTCCGGACACGGCTGTTGACCCACAACGGGGAATACAGGAACAGGCAGACTAGAGCACAAGCTGGGTAGGGTCCAGTACAGACTGGGAGACAAATTCGAAACCGCAGACGCGGTAGACAGAGCTGAGCAAAGCGAAAACCGCAGACGCGGTGGACAGAGCTGAGCAAAGCGAAAACCGCAGACACGGTGGACAGAGCTGAGCAAAGCGAAAACCGCAGACGCGGTGGACAGAGCTGAGCAAAGCGAAAACCGCAGACGCGGTGGACAGAGCTGAGCAAAGCGAAAACCGCAGACGCGGTGGACAGAGCTGAGCAAAGCGAAAACCGCAGACGCGGTGGACAGAGCTGAGCAAAGCGAAAACCGCAGACGCGGTGGACAGAGCTGAGCAAAGCGAAAACCGCAGACGCGGTGGACAGAGCTGAGCAAAGCGAAAACCGCAGACGCGGTGGACAGAGCTGAGCAAAGCGAAAACCGCAGACGCGGTGGACAGAGCTGAGCAAAGCGAAAACCGCAGACGCGGTGGACAGAGCTGAGCAAAGCGAAAACCGCAGACGCGGTGGACAGAGCTGAGCAAAGCGAAAACCGCAGACGCGGTGGACAGAGCTGAGCAAAGCGAAAACCGCAGACGCGGTGGACAGAGCTGAGCAAAGCGAAAACCGCAGACGCGGTGGACAGAGCTGAGCAAAGCGAAAACCGCAGACGCGGTGGACAGAGCTGAGCAAAGCGAAAACCGCAGACACGGTGGACAGAGCTGAGCAAAGCGAAAACCGCAGACGCGGTGGACAGAGCTGAGCAAAGCGAAAACCGCAGACGCGGTGGACAGAGCTGAGCAAAGCGAAAACCGCAGACGCGGTGGACAGAGCTGAGCAAAGCGAAAACCGCAGACGCGGTGGACAGAGCTGAGCAAAGCGAAAACCGCAGACGCGGTGGACAGAGCTGAGCAAAGCGAAAACCGCAGACGCGGTGGACAGAGCTGAGCAAAGCGAAAACCGCAGACGCGGTGGACAGAGCTGAGCAAAGCGAAAACCGCAGACGCGGTGGACAGAGCTGAGCAAAGCGAAAACCGCAGACGCGGTGGACAGAGCTGAGCAAAGCGAAAACCGCAGACGCGGTGGACAGAGCTGAGCAAAGCGAAAACCGCAGACGCGGTGGACAGAGCTGAGCAAAGCGAAAACCGCAGACGCGGTGGACAGAGCTGAGCAAAGCGAAAACCGCAGACGCGGTGGACAGAGCTGAGCAAAGCGAAAACCGCAGACGCGGTGGACAGAGCTGAGCAAAGCGAAAACCGCAGACGCGAGGAACAGGGCTCTGTTCACACGGAACAGACTAGAAGGGAAAGGCAGAACCAGATACCCACAGGGTACTTGCAGAGAAGTAGCGAGTGGACCACAAACTCACAAACGGAAGTACAGTGACAACGAGCAGGAGTTAAGTACGAGTTCAGACTCTGCAGAAAAAGGAATGGAACGGACATAGAGAAAAAACAGGTAAAAGATAGGAGAGAGTTCAGACTGGAACTGAGTGTACGGAGGAGACCGACACTGCAGCGGGATACAGGAGCGGGTCTGGGAATACGGCCCCCAGAGAGGCAGGACGAACAGGCAAGGAGCGTGTTCAGACTGGCCTGGAAATACAGCCTCCAGGAGGGCGGAACGAACAGGCAAGGAACGAGTACAGACTGCAGGTTAAGGTACACAGATAGGACACAGTACAGACATGGGAACAGATACTGCAAGACAGGTAACATAGACAGGACCTGGCATGTCAGAGACAAAAAAAAGCCAACTGACAGGGCAAGATGCTCAGGCATCAGTTAATTGGGGCAGCTGATTTAAATACCAGGTGATAGACAGCAATAGGCTGAGGACGCACAAGGGGTGTGCCTGCAGCAGGTACAAAAAGCAGGAAGTGATCGGGCGCCGCCCTTAAGCAGCAGAAACAGACACAAACAGACAGCATGGAGGGAAGCCAGAGAGACACCCTGGACTGGAGATCAAGTGCGCGCTCTTGCACAGTGGGAGATGGACCACTATGCAAGGACGCCGCCAGGTATGTTACAGTACCCCCCCCCTTACGCCCCCTCTTCTTCAGGCCTGCCAGAATCTTCCGCAGGGAACTCGAGGGCCAATCCTTTACTTCAAGGAGATCACTTCCACTGTCCACTGGAGAAACTGGTCTCATCTGGGTAGCTAGGATGCTACCTCCTATCCAGCCATCCTCAGCAACAGACGAAACAGGTGGAGTACCAGGAACAGCACACAGGGAAGTCTCTCTCCACTTATTATCAGGTAGCACCCCAGAGGGTTCAGGAGACAACTGGAAGTCCTCCGCCGGGTTGAAGGAGTGCAGAGACTCGGGGGTAACCTCTGCTTCGGGGTACATCTTGTCAAACTCACAGGATGAAATAGGCGAGGTATCAGGTACAAGATGTAGAAAAGTCCCTGTTACCTTGTTATCTGGTGGTACCCAGGAGGATTCAGAAAACAACTGGGGGTCCTCCGCCGGGTCGGAGTAGTGCAGAGACTCGGGGGTAACCTCTGCTTCGGAGTACACTAGGTCGGACTCGCTGGATGAAGCGGGCGAGGTATCAGGTACCGAATATAGAAGAGTACCTGTCCATTCGTTATCAGGTAGCACCCCGAAGGGTTCAGGAGACAACTGGAGGTCCTCCGCCTGGTCGGAGGGGTGTAGAGACTCGGGGATAACCTCTGCTTCGAGGTACATCTTGTCAAATTCACAGGAATAAATAGACGGGTTATCAGGTACAGGGTGAGAAAAAGTCACTGTCTCTTTGTTATCTGGTGGTACCCCGGAGGAGTCAGGAAACAACTGGAGGTCCTCTGCCGGGTCAGAAGAGTGCAGAGGCTCGGGGAAAACATCTGCTTCAGAGTACACTAGGTCGGACTCACTGGACGAAGCAGGCGAGGTATCGGGTACCGAGTATTGGAAAGTCTCTGTCCATTCACCACCAGGTGGCACCCCGAAGGGTTCTGGAGACAACTGGAGGTCCTCCGCCTGGTCAGAGGGGTGTAGAGACTCATGGGTAACCTCTGCCTCAGAGTACACTAGGTCGGACTCACTGGACGAAGCAAGCGAGGTATCAGATCCAGGATATAGGAAAGTCTCTGTCCATTCACCACCAGGTGGCACCCCGAAGGGTTCTGGAGACAACTGGAGGTCCTCTGCCTGGTCGGAGGGGTGTAGAGACTCGGGGGTGACCTCTGCTTCGGAGTACACTAGGTTGGACTCACTAGACGAAGCGAGCGAGGAATCAGGTACAGAGTATAGGAGAGTCTCTGTCCTTTCGCTACCAGGTAGCACCCCGTAGGGTTCTGGAGACGACTGGAGGTCCTCCGCCTGGTCGGAGGGGTGTAGAGACTCGGGAGTAACCTCTGCTTCAGAGTACACTAGGTTGGACTCACTGGACGAAGCGAGCGAGGTATCAGGTACAAAGTATAGGAGAGTCTCTGTCCTTTCGCTACCAGGTAGCACCCCGAAGGGTTCTGGAGACAACTGGAGGTCCTCCGCCTGGTCGGAGGGGTGTAGAGACTCGGGGGTAACTACCACTTTGGGGTACCCATTGTCAGGCTCACAGGACGAAGCGGACAAAGTATCGAGTACCGAGTGTAGAGAAGTCTCTCTCCATTTGTCATCGAGTGGTATCCCGGAGGATTCAGGAGGCAACAGGGGGTCCTCCGCCAGGTAGTAGAGGTGCACAGACTCTGAGGTAACCACAGCTTTGGAGCATCCTTGGACATGCACACCGGTTAAAGTGGGTGAAGCATCTGATGCCGGGTGCAGGAAGTTCTCCTGTGTGGAGTCTGGATGGGCAGAAGTCTCTTCGGGCAGGAGAACCGGTGCACTACCCACGCACATTACCCGTTGGGGCTTCTCCGCGATACAGGGAGATGAAGCTTCAGTAGGGACTTCAAGGTTTGGGTCAGGAGGTCTCAGGGAGGACAGACCCTGGCGTGACGGCTTGCCTCTACGTCTAGCACGTCTGGACTGCCTCTTGAGGTTGGGAGAAGTATTCCGGAAAGCGTAATCACCCTGTGAGGATTCTGGGTGGGCAGTAGTCTCATTGGGCTGGAGGACAATTGCGCTACCCACACACATTACCCATCGGGGTTGCTCCGGGATATTGGGAAGTGAAGCTTCAGCAGGAGCCTCCGGGTTAGGATCATCAAAGACCATTAGAAAGGCCACCAGGAAGGCCATTAGGTCCAGGAGGATCGGATCCTGTGTTTCATATAGGGGGTTGATCCATTCCAAGGCATCACCCGCCAGGTAAGACATAATGAATGCCACCTTAACCCGATCGGTGGTAAAACATAGAGGGTAGAACTTGAAGTGTAGCATGCATTGCTCCACAAATGCACGACTTTGTCTTGGATCCCCATAGTAACGTAGCGGATCCGCAGGACCGAGAGCAGATAGATCCATCTGGACGGGTGCGTAATTCGCCTGGAACTCAGCTAAGAAAAAAAAAAAATTTTTATTTATTTATTTAAATGCATGTATTCGCTGAAAAACTTCTCAGAGAGCGAAGGCCGTGGGGCTCAACAGGAACCATGGCCTGAGCATGCTGTTATGCACACGCCCGGACTGACTGGCGTGTGCGTGTTTATGTAGTGATTCCACTGTGCCATGAACCGGAGAGTGCCTGGAGGGGCGTAACTAAGTATCTGCCCGATCCGACCAAGGTCGCACGACGGCATACGACGCCAGTGCACCAGGGAGGAACCGAGCAGAGGAACCAGGGTCTACTCCAGGTCAGACTCCGGACACGGCTGTTGACCCACAACGGGGAATACAGGAACAGGCAGACTAGAGCACAAGCTGGGTAGGGTCCAGTACAGACTGGGAGACAAATTCGAAACCGCAGACGCGGTAGACAGAGCTGAGCAAAGCGAAAACCGCAGACGCGGTGGACAGAGCTGAGCAAAGCGAAAACCGCAGACGCGGTGGACAGAGCTGAGCAAAGCGAAAACCGCAGACGCGGTGGACAGAGCTGAGCAAAGCGAAAATCGCAGACGCGGTGGACAGAGCTGAGCAAAGCGAAAACCGCAGACGCGGTGGACAGAGCTGAGCAAAGCGAAAACCGCAGACGCGGTGGACAGAGCTGAGCAAAGCGAAAACCGCAGACGCGGTGGACAGAGCTGAGCAAAGCGAAAACCGCAGACGCGGTGGACAGAGCTGAGCAAAGCGAAAACCGCAGACGCGGTGGACAGAGCTGAGCAAAGCGAAAACCGCAGACGCGGTGGACAGAGCTGAGCAAAGCGAAAACCGCAGACGCGGTGGACAGAGCTGAGCAAAGCGAAAACCGCAGACGCGGTGGACAGAGCTGAGCAAAGCGAAAACCGCAGACGCGGTGGACAGAGCTGAGCAAAGCGAAAACCGCAGACGCGGTGGACAGAGCTGAGCAAAGCGAAAACCGCAGACGCGGTGGACAGAGCTGAGCAAAGCGAAAACCGCAGACGCGGTGGACAGAGCTGAGCAAAGCGAAAACCGCAGACGCGGTGGACAGAGCTGAGCAAAGCGAAAACCGCAGACGCGAGGAACAGGGCTCTGTTCACACGGAACAGACTAGAAGGGAAAGGCAGAACCAGATACCCACAGGGTACTTGCAGAGAAGTAGCGAGTGGACCACAAACTCACAAACGGAAGTACAGTGACAACGAGCAGGAGTTAAGTACGAGTTCAGACTCTGCAGAAAAAGGAATGGAACGGACATAGAGAAAAAACAGGTAAAAGATAGGAGAGAGTTCAGACTGGAACTGAGTGTACGGAGGAGACCGACACTGCAGCGGGATACAGGAGCGGGTCTGGGAATACGGCCCCCAGAGAGGCAGGACGAACAGGCAAGGAGCGTGTTCAGACTGGCCTGGAAATACAGCCTCCAGGAGGGCGGAACGAACAGGCAAGGAACGAGTACAGACTGCAGGTTAAGGTACACAGATAGGACACAGTACAGACATGGGAACAGATACTGCAAGACAGGTAACATAGACAGGACCTGGCATGTCAGAGACAAAAAAAGCCAACTGACAGGGCAAGATGCTCAGGCATCAGTTAATTGGGGCAGCTGATTTAAATACCAGGTGATAGACAGCAATAGGCTGAGGACGCACAAGGGGTGTGCCTGCAGCAGGTACAAAAAGCAGGAAGTGATCGGGCGCCGCCCTTAAGCAGCAGAAACAGACACAAACAGACAGCATGGAGGGAAGCCAGAGAGACACCCTGGACTGGAGATCAAGTGCGCGCTCTTGCACAGTGGGAGATGGACCACTATGCAAGGACGCCGCCAGGTATGTTACAGTTGCACAGATGGGAGAATTCCTGATGCCTTGATGATACTTCCATCACCTGTGTAACACTAATGAAATCCTGAAAACGTGACCTGTGGGGGCCATGAGGACTGGAGTTTGGGAAACACTGATCTACACCTTCGGCCTGGAACAACTCATAGTCTCACGGCTTTCAGTATCACCTATATGCTGATGACACACAGATATACCTCTCTGGAGCTGATATCACCTCCTTACGAACCAGAATCCCACAATGTGTGTCCTCTATTTCATCTTTCTTCTCTGCTAGATTTGTAAAACTTAACATGGATGAAACCGAACGCATCATCTTTCCACCATCTCCTTCATCCCCCCCAAATGACCTATCATTCAAAGTGGATGGCTGCCCACTCTCCCCAGTCTCGCAAGCTTGACTCTGATCTGTCCTGCAAATCTCAGATCCAAGCCTTTTCCCCATGCTGGTGACTCCAACTCCAAAGTATCTCTGGGATCTACACATTCCTCAACCATCAATCTCCAAAAATACCAGTGCACACCCTCATCATCTCCCCCCTCAACTACTACAAGCTCCTGCTCTGTGGCCTCTCTTCTACTACTCTCTATCCTAAACTGTGCTGGACAATTAATCCACCTGTCACCCCACTATTCCCAGTCTTCTCCCCTCTGTCAATCCCTGCGCTGGCTCCCTGTTGCCAGAGACTCCAGTTGAAAGGCCTAACTTTAGCATACCAAGCCATCGAAAACAAGTCTCCTCCATACATGTGTGACCTAGTCTCCCTGTACTAGTTACCTGCACGCAACCTACCATTTTTACAAGATCTCCTTCTCTTCTACCCTCTTATCTCTTTTTGCCACAATCGCATACAAGATTTGTCCTGTGCATCTCCCCTACTGTGTAACTCTTTACCCCAACACATCAGACTGTCGTCTACCTTGGAAACCTTGAAAAGGAAGCTGAAAATCCACTTCTTCTGACAAGCATACAATCTGCGGTAACCCTCGCTCCAGCATACCGCTGCACGACTAGCTGTATCCTGACCTACTGTATCCTCACCCATCCCTTGTAGACTGTTTGTGCGCCCTTGCAGACAGGATCCTCTCTCCTCTTGTACCAGTCGGTGACCCCTTTTCACATGTAAAGTGCCACGGAATAAATGTCGCTGTAATAGTAATAATAATTATAGTACTTGTACTCAGGGTCAATTGATGGCACTTTCCTGATGGCTACCCCTAATTTTATGGGTTCTGGCAGCTTTTGGAGCTGTTTTAAGGTGTTGTATATGCGTTTTTTTTTGTCCCCCTATTAAATCCTATGGTGTTCGGAAATGTTTGACAAACATTCAGTGAAAAAATTCAGCGAATGTTTAAATATTCGGTGAACATTGAAATGTTTGCTCATCTCTAGTGATAACGAGGAGGAACAAGAGCTATTTTCCTGCGCTACAGACGCTACTACCCACACCACATTCATACTGTCTGTTCAGTGTGGATAGCCTGAAGAGGGGGTGGTTGAGGAGGAGAACATGGACAGCTGTTCTCTTAGTGGGGACAGGGAAGTCTTGGTTGTTGGCAGTCTGGCACATATGCCTGAGTTTATGTTTCGCTACCTTTCCTGTGACCCTCGTAAAACAGCGTGGCAATACTTTATTGAACCACAATAAACACATAGAACAGTCCCAGCAAATACCCAAGATGGTACCACATTAACAATCTCACTCTCCCGCTCCGCCAGCCTGGGATAGAACAGCTGTGACTTTGGGGACTTCCAGATCCAACTACCTCAACCAGTGGCCCCCCACTTCTGATGGACTCCCACAGAGAGAAGGTCGTGGCAAGCAAGGTACAAGGCCATGAGACCCAAGAGTCCCACCATGGCCTCTTCGAGAGTTTCCATGGGGACAGATGACCGGTGGGTCCCAGTCTGGCTTCTCCGAATGTCTTCATGGGTTCCAGGCAACCAGAGGGTTATACCTGGCAACCCCAAACCACATATCCATGGGGCCAGGCGACTTCATCTTCCCAACCTGGTTTCCTCAAATGTATCCATGTCTCTCTGATGGTCAATGGAGCAGATCCGAATATTTCCAGTAAGGGTCTCATACCCTTGGACCGTAATCATGTAGAATCCAAATCTGTGTCTCTTTAGGTAAAGCCATGCTTCCAGGCTGATGGTGTGACAGAATCTATCATCTTTTCCTTCTCCTTGATTCTCTCATGTCTGACTGCTCCAGAAGCATATCTCCTTTTTAAGTCCACATCCACAGGTTGGGGGGAAAGGGCAGCGCTCAGGTCTAGTGATGAGCGAGCACTAAAATGCTCGGGTACTTGTTGCTCTGGTCGAGCAAACTGGAATACTCAGGTGCTCGACCCGAGCAACGAGCCCAATGTAAGTCTATGGGAAACTCAAGCATTTTTCAGGCTTCTCCCCCCGGCGGTCGATGGGAACAGTGGTCAAATGACATGGGAACAGCATGGGGAAGACCCCTGGAAGCATCTCTGACTCCAAGATCACTGCTGTCAGCAATGTGGTCAGAGTATTACGCCACTTTTACGGACTCACAATAAAACATACAAAAACGAAACCAAAATGGATTTTCCTGGGAAATATGTTAAGGAACATCCTTTCCAGGGTAATGACTTGTATATAAGGCAAAATAAATAACCAAAAACAAAAATACTCCTCCACACCTTGGGCTATGTTCACATGTAGTGTTTTTGATTCGCTTTTGCACTTTTGAATTGCTTTCAACCCAGACAAATGATGTGGTGTGGTGTGTGACACATCATCAGACACATGCATACAGTGCTGAAAAGACATGGGAACAGCATGGGGAAGACCTCTAGAAGCAACTCTGACTCCCAGGTCACTGCCGAAAAAGTGTGCCCATCATAAGTGATCCTTGGTGCATGCGAAGATGCCTCCCACCATGCACCTGTCGTTGCAGACTTGCACCAATCACCATCCACGTCCTTGTCCCACTGCAACGTTCAGCTGTCCCTACCCCATTCCTTGGAATGCAAGCGCAAATATGCAGGCAGCCACCCACCCACCCACAGGCTGTAATACTAAACTGCCAAATTTTTGACAGCTGCTTGCACTTGAAATGTGGCCTTTTAGGCTCGTGGAGGCGGCAGCTTTTCACAACCTCATGCCGGCGGCGGCCGGGTGTCCATACTTGGTCCCAAGCCGCCACTATATTTCTCGGTATCGCCTCTGCCTTCCACATGCACGGGTCCCACAACATTACCCGTGCCCTCCCCAGTGCACTTACTTGGAAGGACCGCCTTACCACAAACAGGTGGACAGGTGAATGTGGCCAGGGATGGTACGGAGCCAGTCCACAACTTTTTTTGCTAAGAGTTGTATTTAGCTCGGTGAAAGGACTGGCATAGAGGGAAACCGTATCTACCCTGCGTGTCATTTCTCCCAGGAAGTCCTCTAAAGCTGCTTGCACTTGAAATGTGGCCTGAACATTACTTCTAGTACTTTTCTGTGGGAAATTGCTTGCCTCCTACCAGCCTGGAATATTTCCAGCAAACTATGGTACAACGCCATGGTATTAGCACTGCCCCCAGTACCAGTAGCGAAGCCATCCCCAATTTCCTACTCAGAAATTTTATTTGGTAGACTGAGTGGCTGCCCAAATACATTTTCTCACAAAGGAGCTGAAGATAGAGTGGCAGTAGGTGCAAGTTTCTCCAGCCTGTTAGATATTAGAGGGTGAACGGCAGCACATTGGATCAGTAGTTAGCACTGAAGACTTGCAGCGCTCGGGTCCTGGGTTCAAATCCCAGCAAGGACAACATCTGCAAGGACTTTATATGTTCTCCCCATGTTTGCATGCGTTTCCTCCTCAGTAAAAAAGCAGCCATAGAGTGTCCGGGAACCTTCCCACTAGAGATGAGCGTTGTTCTACTCGAACTGTTCGCCAATCTCAAATTCGAGCTGTTTTGGGCGGTGTTCGAGCCGTTCGGCGAACACGAACAATTTGAGAAAAATTCGGCTGTTCGAGGTTATGTTCGATAACTGTTCGTGCACCAAAATCATAACTGGATTTTTTCTCAGTAATGATGAAAATTAATGTTAATACGCAGTTTGAGTGTACAGTGGGGTGGGGGGAGGGGCAGGGGATGGATCTCTGCAGGAACAATGAAGATCTCCATTTTTTTTTCTCTTTCCCGCATTTGCAGTGGGGAGGTGCAATCTGTCAGCCTATCAGCAGTGCACACACGGAGCGAAGTGCTTTTTTTCACACAAGCAAGGGCATGTGTCATTGGCAGTGTATGTCACATGTCCTTGCCCTATAAGACCAAGCCATTTTCCCCGTCGCACCATTTTCTCACTTCTGCAGCTGCGTGTTAGACGGCACCGCTGTTGCTGTGTGCGCTATACCTTGTTAATTTCAAGCCAATTTTCGCACAAATCTACAGATAGCTTGGGAGTAGGGAATAGTTGTGATTGCAGTCCTTTTAAGGACTAGGTTACAGCATTTCCTACGACTTTTATCAGGCAGGTCTGTGCTCTTAAATAGATAGATTGTGGGAGTAAAGACTAATTGTAATTGGAGTCCTTTTCAGGACTAGGTTACATCAGTTCCTATCAGTTTTTGCCAGGCAGGTCTGTGCCAGTGCTGTGCAAGTTTTTTTCACAGCATTTGGCTGAATCTAGCAAAGCTAATCCTTTTTGGCCTATTGCAGAGTGTGTTAGTCAGTGGAGTAGCCTATCTGTGTTGCAAGATATACCACCTGTGTATAGAATACCAATTTTTTTACTGCACCTAGTGAAGTAAAATCTTTTGGGCATAGCATCATTCTATTAGTCCATCTATACTGACCTCCATCAGGTTGCAAATTGAATATAATTTTTTTCTGCATCTAGCTCTGAAAAAATATTGGGCTTCTAGCTGTGTGTGGGACTTGTTGTATTAGTCCATCTATACTGACCTCCATCAGGTTGCAAACTGAATATATTTTTTTCTGCATCTACCTCTGAAAAAATATTGGGCTTCTAGCTGTGTGTGGGACTTGTTGTATTAGTCCATCTATACAGACCTGCATCAGGTTGCAAACTGAATATATTTTTTTCTGCATCTACCTCTGAAAAAATATTGGGCTTCTAGCTGTGTGTGGGACATGTTCTATTAGTCCATCTATACTGACCTCCATAAGGTTGCAAACTGAATATAATTTTTTTCTGCATCTACCTCTGAAAAAATATTTGGCCTTCTAGCTGTGTGTGGGACTTGTTCTATTAGTCCATCTATACTGACCTCCATAAGGTTGCAAACTGAATATAATTTTTTTCTGCATCTACCTCTGAAAAAATATTTGGGCTTCTAGCTGTGTGTGGGACTTGTTCTATTAGTCCATCTATACTGACCTCCATAAGGTTGCAAATTCAAAATAATTTTTTGTCTGCATCTACCTCTGAAAAAATATTTGGCCTTCTAGCTGTGTGTGGGACTTGTTCTATTAGTCCATCTATACTGACCTCCATAAGGTTGCAAACTGAATATAATTTTTTTCTGCATCTACCTCTGAAAAAATATTTGGGCTTCTAGCTGTGTGTGGGACTTGTTCTATTAGTCCATCTATACTGACCTCCATAAGGATGCAAACTGAATATAATTTTTTTCTGCATCTACCTCTGAAAAAATATTTGGCCTTCTAGCAGTGTGTGGGTCTCATTGTATTAGGCCATCTATACCAAGCTCCACCAGCTTTTCAATTAATAATAATTTTTCGCTGCATCTAGCCCTGAAAATAATTTTTCTTCCCAATAGTGGTAGCAATAGAAATATGGGGCGCGCTCCTGGCTTACAAAAATATACGCTTCATAACAAAAAACACCAGCTTAGCGCACTGCATTAATAAGATGGCATCATCGTCTCTCCCAGTGCTAGGCCTACTACCCAGGCTAGCATTCCTGTGCCTAAAACACAATGTATGGGTCCGCGCTAGCCACTATGCTGAGGGGTCTAAAGCTGCTGCTAACGCTTTATAACAATTCAATTGGCAGATTTTCACAGAGCTCTTCCACAATGCCCACCCATCGGGACAACAGTTGCCCACCTTCCCTATGGGATCTAGTGGCGAATAGTTGATGCCATTAATCAGAGCGTCAGTTGCCCCGTCGACGTGGCAAGCATACGGTAAGGCATGGGAAGAGTGGACACGACTAGTAGCAGGCAGACGGGTTGACCAATGTGAACAAGCCAGATCACAAGTCACCATAGAATTTCTCCACCAGCTAATGATGAGGGGCATATCAGGGGCGTCAGCGCAGCGGTGTCTGACCGGAGTAGCATTTCACTTCCAACTACTGAATTGGGGAGATGTGACAAAGATTCATCATCAGACAATCCATAAAATGGTGGAAAAGGGGTCAGCCAAGTCAGGAGTGTAGACGTCCCGTCCCGTGTCACTAAAACTGATTTCTCACATCATATCCCTAACACCATTAACATGACACTCACAATTTGAAGCAACACTACTGTCAACTGCATTTGTGATCGCCTTCTTCGGGGCGCTATGCATAAGCGAATTAGTCCATCAATCCAAAATTAGCACCAGTGGAGGCTTATTACACCAGGACGTAGTCATAGCCAATAATGCAATACGTCTACGCATACACAAATCGAAAATGGTTCCAGCGGGCAGGGGCACTTGGGTACTTCTACAACCCACAAACGGTACACTGAGTCGGGTAACAATAGTAAAACCATATCTAACCATCAGATCACAAAGTAATTTGTTCCTATCACACATTGATGGGACGCCATTAGCAAGATACCAGTTCCAAGCTATATTTAATAAATGCATAACATCGGCAGGGAACCACCCCAAAGATTACGGGACACACTCATTCCGCATAGGCGCGGCCACAGAAGCAGCAAGAGCAGGACTGTCAGAAACGGAAGTTCAGAGGATAGAGAGATGGTGATCCACGTGTTTGGCAAGATACATAAGACCGGACTTGTTATCCTAACGTGGTTTGTTTCTTTTACAGGTGACGCTAAGCCAACAGTGTGGGTGATAGGCCACTCGTATATATATTGGGCAGATTAAAGGGCGAAAGTCCGCCCAGGCGGGAGGAAATTAGAGTTTCATAACACATATTTCAACTGGAGAGGTATTAGAGGCCTGCTATGGCCACAGGTACTAATGGAGGTAATCAAGGTAGGGAGAGAGGCAAGATGTCTGGTCATCTTAGTTATACAGGCCGGGGGAAACAACCTAGGTCATCACAAGAGCGCATAACTAATGGCAATAATGAAACTAGACACTGAGCGCTTCAGAGAATTTTTCACAAAACTAGCTATAGTATGGTCAGAGATTGTGCCGATAGCGGTATGGCAAGGTGCGCGAGACATCACGGCCATCGAACGGACAAGGCGGGTAATAAATATTCGGATGGCAAAATTTAGAAGAGACAGAGGCGGTGTAGTGGTACGACACCGACAACTGGAAGGAGATAAAGCAGGCCTCATACGGCCCGAAGGTGTTCACTTAATGGATATTGGACTGGACATATTCCTGTCAGGACTCCAGGACGGAGTGGAACAAGCGTTAAGAGTGATGGGTGGGGGTCAGAGTCCTGCATACGAGTACGCAGGATCCTCCGTGGCCTGGAAATAGAAAGGACATGTTGGAGAGTTACACTTGTTGGCCAAGTTGCCGGAGTGGAGACCCAGGGCATGCTGCAACAAGCTGAATTATTTTAGAAATAAAATGTCTTTCTAATGGAATGAGTATAAAGAGTTAATAAAGCTGTGACCGATCCTCACCCATCCAGTTGTAAGAGTTACATTATTGTATTGTCAAGGAAAGGGGGGCGGTAGGGGGGCTGAGCATCTGGGTTTGGTTGGGGGTCCCCACAGTCTGCCTAGGCTAGATGCATTTAAAAATTCTTATTAGATACACAGGCGGTGCAGCTTGCTTCGCAGCTGGGCTACTACGCCCAAAGTATTGCCTAGTCTAGATGCAGTTAAAAATTCTACGCTGACTAGCAGACACTGAAGATTTGGAGCAGACCTCTGAGTAAACAGCTCTTCAGACTCAATCATCTGTGTTACCCCAAGCCATAGTGTATGTAGTTTCTTACAGTTAAAAGGGGGGGGCAGCGACCCAACCCACCTGGAATTGACGATGCCAACGTCACGTAAGACACACCAAGGGGACTCCAAAAAGAGTTTCCATTTTTTCCCAAAATTGTGGCACAGACACCACTTAACCCTAGAACGCATACCTGGGGCCTCGCAGTCCCGCCCTGTTAATTGTTTTCTATTTTCTGCAAGATTACTTTAGTTAGAATTTTGAAACTCTAGGTATTCTTCATGTATATAGTTGTTTGTCATTTGAGTTTGAGTTATTCAATGTTATTTGCACACGGGCCTAAAAGGCCCCAGGTATATGAAAGTGTAGATTTTTATGGTCATGCGTTCTAGGGTTAAGTGGCATCAATTGCCCCACAGTTGCTTAAAACGGTTGGTGAGGTGATATTACCAAATCCTCAAGCTTTTAGCCTCCCAAGGATAACACAGGATTAGAAAAGTCCTTGCGAATCCATGATTTGTTCATCTTTATGAACGTGAGTCTGTCTACATTCTCAGTGGACAGCCGCGTGCGCTTATCTGTCAGCACACCATCAGCAGCGCTGAACACACGTTCAGAGAGAACACTGGCTACAGGGCATGACAAGATCTCCAAGGCGTGAGTGGCGAGCTCCGGCCATTTTTCCAGATTGGAATACCAAAATGAGCAAGGGTCCAGTGACACAGTCATGGCTTCGATGTTCACTTGGAGATACTCCTGCACCATCCTCTCTAGGCATTGACTATGTGTCAGACTTCTTGTCTCCTGTGGCCTTGCAAAGGATGGTCTAAAAAAGTGGTGAAACGATTTCACAAAATTGCTGTTACCAGCAGATACTGTGTTACTATTACAGTTTGAGTGATGAAGACTCGACAGTCCCGCGGTAGGCAAGTTAGAACTGTGAGATTCACTTCGTGCACCACTGGTGTTTTGTGGAAAAGCACATGTAAGATTCTGCAACAGCGTCTGCAGATACTCCTGCATGCGTCAATCCCTTTTTATGGCAGGAATTATTTCGGCAAATTTACTTTTGTACCGGGGATCTAAGAGTGTGGCAACCCAGTAGTCGAGATTACTTCGAATTCTGCAATCTGAGGGTCATGTTGCAGGTAGTGCAGCAAGAAGGCACTCATGTGTCTTGCGCATCCAGGAGGACCAAGTCCTTGTTGTGTTGGTAGCGAGGTAAGAATCATGCTTCTTTCCTCTGCCCTCTCCCCCCAACCTCGCACAACAGAAATGAGATCAAGGTCTCCCTCATCTGATGAGTCTTCCATGCCCATCGCCAGTTCATCCTCCACTTCTTCCTCGGCTCCTGCACCTTCCTCAACAGTTTGGCTGCTACCATGCGCCCTGTTTAATCCCTCTCCCCCACCCTCCCATGCCTGCCTCCTTGGTGCTGCCAACCGTCTGGACCTTGGAGATGTTATCCCTTCCGCATACGACTCCTCCTCTACTTCCTCCACCTCCTCTTGTCCGACCACCTGACTCTGAATTCTGTTTAATGTGTGCTCCAGCATGTAAATCACCGGAATAGTTATGCTGATAATGGCATCGTCGTCAGCACTAAACATCTTCGTCGCCATTTCAAAACTGTGCAGAAAGGTGTGTGGCGCCCCTGAGGGTGCAGTCACCACAGAGTTACTGCATCTCACCCAGAGGTGTGGTATCTCACCCTCAGGTAAGGAAGGCGTATGGCTCGGGACCCTAACACCTGCATCCAACACATACCCGCAGTGGGGTTAGGGCGAGATTGCTCCTAAGGGAGAGCACAGTCCCAGGTCCCTAGCTGGTGGGAGGATCCTATGTAGTGGGTGCTTAGGGGAGCAGCTTAGGGGAGCACATGACAGGGAGAGTATAAATAGGAAGCCATCTTAGAAAGAGCAAGCCAGTCAGAGGAGGAAAAGTGACAGGAGCAGAGGCTCGGCATGAGCTCTGCTCCGGAGGCGGGCCTAGCCTGGGAGGCCCAGGACTGAAGGAGAGAAGAGAGGAGTGGGAGCAGGAAGGCTCCAGGAACCGAAGGGACCCTAGGGCTACGGGCCGTGCAGAAGGCCACCTGTACTCCCGCTGCTACCAGGAGGTAGAGGGGTCAGGCCAGATAAGGGGAACCGGTCCCTCAACTAGAGGAGAAACAGCAAGGCTCAACTAGAAACCGGAGGCTGCAGCATTTCATGTACTGCAGGCAAAAGTCCACACCAGTCTCACTAAGAAGGTAGCCACATAGGACCCAGGAGACGGAACACAAGTCGCCCGCCAAGGCCCGAGGATACCGGATAGAAGTGTCACTGGGTGTGAGGTGCAGGGAGAAGGCCAGAGAAAGGACACACAGAAGGGGGTCCTGCTAAGTACTCCAGAGCTATCTGGGGGTGGACTGAGCCCCTCACTGAGTACGCACAGCACGACGGGTGAGATAGCTCTGGTACCTGTAATCTGGACTGCAACAACTGTGAGTAAAGATCTTGGGACTGCATCATACGGACTCTGTGTTCATTACTGACTCCCTGCACTACAACCACCATCATCCACCCACACTGCCCTGAAGCTACATCTTCCTGTGGTGAGTAATAATACCATTGCAGCAAAACCACCAGCTTCAGAGGACTGTTCCGCAGCGGCGGCCCCTTTGGCCGCATTCCACAGGTGGCGTAGTCGGACATTATAAAATCCATATATACAAATTACCGTTGGATTGACCGGCCTGGGTCACGGACCGGGTCACCGCCACAGTGACTACAACCCCCAGTGTCTACCGGCCCGGCTCCGGGTACCCCACGGCCCAGGGGGCGCGTCAACTTCATAGGTCCCTGATCTGAGACCACTCCTGTTGTGTGATTTGCCCCACCTCTGGATCTCGTTGGCCCAGGCTATACGTCAGAAAGTATTGCACCAGGGCTTGTCGGTGCTGCCACAGTCGCTGCAACATGTGCAGAGTTGAATTCCACTGTGTCGGCACATCGCATTTCAGCCGGTGAACTGGCAGGCCCAACGACTTCTGTAGAGATGTAAGTCGTTGAGCTGCGGGATGCAAACGGCGGAAGTGAGCACACAGCGACCGTGCCCTCTGCAGAAGGCCATCTAGTCCGGGATAGTGGGCTAAAAATTTATGGACAACCAGGTTCAACACGTGAGCCATACAAGGCACGTGTGTAACATTGCCCCGGCGAAGGGCCGCACGCAGGTTTGCAGCATTGTCGCACACGGCCTTCCCTGGTTGCAGGTCCAGTGGAGACAACCATTCATGAAACTGGGTCTCCAGAGCTGACCACAAGTCCTCAGCTGTGTGACTCACATTTCCCAGACATTTCAAAGTAAACACTGATGCCGTTGAGCCCTGCTGCCAGCATAGTACGGAGGTGCGCAGTTAGAAAGCAGGTGGCATTACCAGACAGGTTTTGGGCGCAGGTGGAGGACCGAGAGGAGGTTGAGGAGGCAGAAGCAGTGGAGGAACTTCTAGATAAAGAGGATTGACGTACAACTCGCGGGGACGGCAAGACTTGGACAGCAGCCCCTTGTCCTGCTGTCACCATAGTTACTCAGTGTCCTGTCAGCGACATGTAACGCCCCTGTCCATGCCTACTCGTCCAAGTGTCTGTGGTGAAATGCACCCTGTCACACACAGAGTTTCTCAAAGAAGCGGTGATGTTGTGTGCGACATGCTGGTGGAGTGCAGGCACACCTTTCTTTGAGAAGTAGTGCCGACTGGGCATCTGGTACTGGGGCACTGCGACGGACATAAGGTCTCAAAAATCCACTGTGTCCTCCAGGCGGAAAAGCAGCATTTCTGTAGCCAACAGCTTGCAGATGGTGAAATTCAACCTCTTAGCTTTCTCATGGCTAGGAGGAAATGATCTTTTACTTGTCCACATCTGAGGGACCGAGGGCTGGCTGTTGTGCTTTGACGGGGTTGAGTAGGGTGTCCCTGGCAAACTGCCGGTCTGTGAGGAAGATGCAGGCGGACATGTTAGGTTGCCTTGATCCAAAGGTGGTGCTCTCGATGTCAGAGAGCTCTCAACACCAGCAGGTGTTTCCACTTCCCAATGAACTGACGACCTGCCAATCACACTGGCTGTTGCAGGTAAAGAGGTGGCAGGTCTGCGTCCAAAAACATGTGTGACTGCTGTCCCCCCAGTCACAGAGGATGAAGAGGCCGCGGATGCACAAGATGGGGCAGACGGTGGTTGGCCCAGCCTGCTAGGCCGCATTGTAGCACAGTGAGCTTCCCACTGCAACTTATGCTTCATATCCATGTGACGGTACATGCATGAAGTACTCAAACTATGGATTTTTTGGCCTCTACTTAGCTTTTGGTGACAAATATTACAGATAACACGTGTTGGGTCATCCTTATCGATCTGAATAAATGCCCAGGCTATGCAAGGCTTAGAGCCCATGCGACCTGAAGAGCCACTACGACTTGTGGTCAGAGGCGGAGTTGTGGTTGAGGATGCAGTTGTTGACGTGCTTCCAGTACTCCGTCTCTGTCCAGGAAGGCGCAACCTAACCTCGTCGTCAATAGCATCTGTGACGCCCGCTGCGCTTGGTATCACAGATCCTAGAAGAGTGTATTGATGGAATCCTCCACAAGAGGCCCCGATAAACATTCACACATCTCCACCTTCCACCTCAGACCAGCAGAGAGAGCCCGTTAGGGATATAAATAGGGAAGGTGGAGCTAGGCAGTTCAGTTCCTCTGAAGAGTTCCTGCAGTAGAGAAGCCTAAGAGAGGTCAGTCTGCAGTGGAGCTCAGTCTAGTCTAGAGAACTCAGTTAATAGTTCAGCAGTGGAGCACGAGGCTCCTGCTAGCTAGATTCAGGGAGCCCAGATAGAGCTTAAGGTGTGCCAGGGTCATAAGATCGGTGAAGCGTGGCAAGCTGCCGTTAGTGTGTATAGCCTATTGAGGGCCCGAGTAGGCCGAAGGCGAGTGGCGAGTTAGTACATAAGGGGCAGAGGAGCTTAACCAGCTCACCCCGAAGCATTTACCGGACACCGGATCCGAGCTTACCGGGATCTCTATGACCCAGTAAGGCATAACCGGAATCCCTGGAGAACTACAAGTCCCAGGATCGCTAAGGTGCTGATACGTAACAGAGCCAGGAGACGCTTAGGCCCCGCATACTGGGAGCGTGAACTTCAAGAGAAGGCCCTACCACAAGGTCAGCCAGCGCAGGACAGAGACAAAGTTAGGCCTAGCTCCAGGCAGGTCAGAAACTTACTGCGCAGAGGCAAGAAACAGGAGGCCCTACACCCGCTCATTGGGGAGGATCCTGATATGCACCCTTCACCCTACAGTGCTCCAGGATGTGCCTGAATTTCCTCCAGTAAAAGGTACTGAAGTGACTACCGTGTCCGTTTCCGTTCTTGCTCTGACCCAGCTGGGTCTCGCCTGTCCTGCATTCCCCCTGCATACGCTGCCCTGAGACCTAGCTCCACCTGTGGGGAGCTATACCATCGAGCTGCCTTATCACGGGCCTCAGTGGACTGCTGCAGCGCTGGTGCTTCTCACCAGATACCACAGGTGGTGTCACAAACTCTTATAAAATTAACAATTATCCACCCTTTTAAAGAGTGACCCCGGGGTACGGGCCAGGGAGCCGACCACCGCGACATCCCAAAGGCCAGGCAAAGGCCCGGGTGACCTCATCGACTGGCTGACTGTGGGTTGACAGTAAGTGGGATCTCCAACCTTGTCATCATCACCCTGTGTGTAATCACACCCGTCGTCCTCAAAGCCAACCTCTTCCTGCCCTGACCGAAAAGTCAAGTTGTCGCTCCAATCAGGTATTTGAGTCTCATCATCGTCTTCATCATTGTCTCCACCAACAGGAGTTACAGTTTGGGAACGAGGGTCTACATTATGCTCAGAACCTTCTTCATCTGGTCCTGGATCCGACTTATAAAGATTCTGGGCATCAGTGCAGATCATTTCCTCGTCTGGATTAACAGAAGCTCTGGAGCAGACCTCCGTTTCCCAGGCTATAGTATGAGTAAACAGCTGTGCAGACTCAACCATCTGTGTTACCCCATACTCAGACGGGCAGCTGGAGACTTGGGAGCTGTGAGGAAGCAAGTGCGATTGGGGTGACACCTCTGAGGACTGGAGTATTTGTGATGTTGAAGTTGAGGTGGAGGAGAGCCCACTTGAAGGAGCACTTGATATCCGCTGAAGCACCTGCTGTTTTTGTGCCTTATCTGGAATTTGTAGCGATGGGCGTGTCCGTAACAAAGGGATCGTATCACATTGTCCATGAAAAGAAGTCGACATGTTAGTTTGGCTGGAAGATGGTCTTTCTTCTGCAGATGTTACTCCCCCCCCACCGCGGGGGGCTCGACCCACCAGCGGACAGGCACCAGTATTAGGAGAGGGGGGCTGGCCGTCAGGGTCCACCGCGGCTCTGGCACAAACCCGGCGACACGGAGGTGGCACGGGCAGGAACGGACTGGCCGTGTCAGCTTCTCACTTTTTGGATTTTAGAAGGGCATGACATGCCTATATCTGTGTCTCCCCCTCCTTTTACTCCTCCACCTCTTTTATTTTCGCATGACTATATGTACTTGTCACTTTTCCATGTGTTAGTTATGTCTTCTGAGCAGTTTGTCAGCTTTTGGACACCTTTGAAGGTGTCTATGTGTTTCTATGTGTTTTTGTTTGCCTGCCATTGGTTTTAACGGTGTTCGAAGGTGTTCGACGAACAGTTCGACGAACAGTTCGGCGAACACACGGGTGTTCGACGAACCGAACCGAACTCGAACACTACGGGGGTGGCTCAACACTACTTCCCACACACTTTTCTTAGCCAGGACTGCTTCTCGGCAGGGTTGGACGATCCCACCAGAGAATCCTCTGGTGTGCCTTGGCTTCTACCTCAGGAGAGTTCATGATAGCGCTAACTTTGCAGCTGCTATGGAGCTCTTGAGCAGGGGAGAAAGGATAGCCCTCAGAATCAAATCCTCTGGTGGGCACAATGCTTTTCAATCTGAAACAGCTTCTCAGTGGGAGTTGTATTTCACCACAGCAATATTCTTTAGCTCGGTGAAAGGGCTGGCATAGAGGGAAACCGTATCTACCCCAGCTGTCTTTTCTCCGTCACCAGGTTCCGCCCATTGTCACACACGACCATGCCTGGCTGTATGTTCAGCGGTGAGAGCCACAGATCAAGCTGCTGTGTTACAGCTTTCAACAACTCTGCAGAAAGGTTTGTCAATTAAGCATTAAGCATGTTCTCTTCAGCACAGCCTGTTGCCGCTTGGCCAAGGCAGTGCTGCAGTGCTGTCAGCTTCTGAGCAGGGCCACAGTAACAAGTACGACATGTTCCCATTAGAAAGGAGAGAGTCTGCTATACAGTTATAGGGTATGCAGTGAGTCCAACGGCTGACCAATTTTACGAAAAACCCCACAAAGAATTTAAAAACCCACAGAGCAGGGCCACAGTAACAAGGTACGACATGTTCCCATTAGAAAGGAGAGGGTCTGCTATACAGTTAAAGGGTATGCAGTGAGTCCAACGGCTGAGCAATTTTAGGAAAAGTAACACAGACCTGTAGAAGCGTTTTCACGCGAAACAGCTGTTGTCTGCTTTCTTCTTCCCCGCTCTCCCTGCTTGCCGGACCTTTTATCCTTATGGAATAAAGATATTGCTTTTAAGGACTGGTGAGTGCAGCTCATTTTTCTTTCTTATGGCAATTTTAGGAAAAGCCCCACTAAGAATTTAAAGACACACGGAGCAGGGCCACAGTAACGACAAATTCCCATTAGAAAGGAGAGAGTCTCCCATAGTGTTGGCCTATGCAGTGAATGCAAGGGCTGCCAAAAATTTGGAGGCACTTCAATGACCCTTGGAAGAGACGTGGAGGAGGGCCTCATAAAAAAATGTTCCCATTAGATAGGAGCGGGCCTACTATACTTGTAATGCCCATGCACTAAGTGTATGGGCTGACAAACATTTACCCCTGGGGGGTATACATGAACATACTGTAATAAAAATTTTTTTTACGGGAATCATAAGCACCCTTTAAAAAAATTATGTGAGTGTTGCATCACGGACCACGGTCACCCTGGTGATATGGTGGTGGAGGATGATGAGAAGGAGGAGGACAAGAGCAAATAGCCAAAATCAGGAAGCGTATACCCATGTGTGGGTGTGAAAAGGTGCATAGGAATGCACCTCTCAAGAAAATACACTGGATTTGAGTTTGTTA